>NW_026126645.1:9960000-10697500 GCF_943737965.1 Phodopus roborovskii
GAACACCAGTGAGGCTGAAATCATTTCACAGGGCTACATGCTTTCCACAGGCAAGACCAAGAAGATAAGCTGTGCCTGTCCAACCAGGATAATCACCAGCCTATTAAGAATCCATCACTTTGCCTTGTGTTTGCATTATGACAGCTTTCCAAAGGGGAAGAGCATGGTGACTGCCAAGTGGGCAACTTCAGGTTAACACATGTGTCTCTCTGACAGCTGCAACTCAGCAGGACCTACAACAGCCATCTGCTGAAGACAGTCTAGAGCGTGGTTCTCAACTTGTGTGTCGAGGCCCCTTTTGGCAAACTGCTAGCTCCAATTATTTACATTACGACTCATAACAGTAGCAAAATTGTAGTTATGAAGTAGCAAAAAGATAATTTCAGGTTCAGAGGTCACCACAACATGAGGCATTGTACTAAAGGGCATTGGAACGGTTGGGAACAACTGGTCTAAAGGGTGCTCCTGTCCCATATTGTGTAGGGACATTGCTTAGGATAATGGTTGCCTGCTACTGTGTACACTTCCATCCCAGTGGCCTCATTTGGTTCCGATGGTGCTCCCCAAGTAAAAGATAAAGCTATAGGGCTGAAGCAAGAGCTTTCCAAAGGATAAACAGTGCTCATGTGCCTCCCTGCATGCAAGTGAGGAGAGCGCCTTCATTACAGTAGACAAGGACCAAGAGGAAAGGGACCAGACACGCCTGCCCATCCCATATAAACCAGACTGAAAGTTTCCACGTGCATGTCATACTTTGACAGAACAGGTGGCAGACTGGCTTTGACCACTTTGAAGTACAGGCTCAACTACAAAACAAAAATTCATACAAAGTGACCTGCATGTCTTCTACTGTGGGATTAGATAACATGGGAGGCACAGTGCACAGGACCCAAAGTTTCATGTGATGATCAGACCTAATACCAGGCTAAAACCACAGAGGATACACAAAGCCCAGCACTGCGTGAGCATCCAACTTGTCTGTGTCCTTGCCTTTGGCACAATACCATGAGAAAACTCCCAAATCCATCAAAGAGAACATTATTTCCTGATGACCTCAAAAATCTGCCTCCAGTGAGCAAATCCAATTCCTTCAGGGGCTAAGAAAGCCTCAGGCTCCTCACATGCAAGCTCAGCATCAAGTGAGGCCAGCTGAGGAAATCCTACCCCTCTGCAGGGCTTTTCCAAAGTAACTGGCCATTCTAAGAAGTGGGGATTTTGTGCTACATAGAAACTCTGGCTATCAGAAAGGGCCTGATGCTAACTAGCCACAGAAGCCAAGGGAAATTTCTGTGCTCACACTGGCAACAGGGGAATAATGCTCAGTGTTCGCCTCAGTGAGGAACTCATACTGGAAAGCTCAGCAGTGTGAATTCGTAATAAATGAAGATGGGAACCTCTCTCAAAGACCTATCTCAGCTGAGCCTTCTAAAAACAGTATACAGTCACCCTTCTGTGTCAATAACCCTGCTCGGTATTCCCAGGAAAAAAGGCTCAAATGCCTTTTGGTTTATCTTCCTTTTTGTTTTGACAGGGTCTTGCTATGTAGCCATGGCTAGCCTGGAATTTATGATCCTCCTGCCTCAGCCTCCCAAGTACTGGGATTACAGATATGGAGCACCAAACCCAGCTCAAATGCCTTTTAAAATAAGATGTATCAGGACCCATGATCTGGAATTAGTCACAAACATAAATCAATTGGATTAACAGTGCTCATTAACACAAAGAAGGAAATGCGGCCTGGCGATCATAATGTTATTTCTTTCTGCTCTTACTCACCATTCAGTTCTCCAGCAACATCTTCTATCCTATCTCCTAAGTACATAAATTCCTATGTAAAGAAACTAAAGTTTGTATCCAAGCAATTGGTTGGGAAACACTTTTTTGGCTCTATGACTAATGGTTAGGTGACAGGTCCTACTTCACAGAGCCCCTGCAGTGTAAGAATAAACACTGACTGAGGACTCTGTAGGCAAAGCCATGCCACCACTGCCTGCCAAAAGATAGAGCTCCTCCACGCCCTCCTTTTCCTTGTAAGAGCCCTTCATGCCTTTGGCTTTTCTGTGTCGTGTACTATGCAGCTGATCCCACTTTCAGCGGAGGTCAAGGGAGATGGTGAGGAAGCAGATGTCACTTCTGCTGCTACTGCCGTGATGAGGCGACGCTCTGCTCATCCGCTGGAGACATTCTTTCAGGTTACTGAAGCAGACTACTTACAACTGAATATACCCCAATGCAGTTCAATTAACAACACACATGGAAAAACAATGCACAAATGGCCGCAGAAGGCGGTTCTTGAAACAGGAAGATGATGCAAGCCCTCTGGCTGTACTGTACCTCGAGCATAGATCTGGTGCTCTAGGTTAGTCAGACTGGCTGTGCTCCTAGTTCTAAGGTAGACAAGAGGGAGGCCTGGTAGACAGGAGAGACAAAGTTAGAGGGTAAGAGCAGGATAGTGAGGAAGAATCACCTCCACAAACACGAGTTAAGAACATTATAAGTGGCATGCATCGTGCAATTGTGAGAGCACCCTTCCTAACTGCTAGGAGCCAAGAAGTGCTTGGCAAAGCCAGCAGTTTTCTGCAAGGCTTTGATGGTGCGGCTGTGTAAAGGCAGTGTGCAGCCCTTTTTCTAATTAGGCAACAATGAACGCATTGAACATCCCTTCGAAGAGAACAACAAGCCTTCGGGGGAGGGGGTAATTTAAACCATACTATGTATTGGCCCAGGAAAGTCTGATCAGCGTGGATTTTAAGGAGTGGCAGGGTGTTGGTCACTGGGCACCTCAAACACTCAAGGCAAGAGTCAGTCCAGCCTCCAGATTTCAACAGTCCTTTCTCGGGGTTTCTCTCACAGTACTCAATTCCAACTGAACATAATCATCATGAAAACACATGTACTTCTCATAACCTGATCAATGGAGTCATGATGCTGGGGTTTGCCTATCAAATAAGCCCTTACTGAGAGCCTTACAACCATGGCAACCAAAAAAAAGAAAAAAAAAACTAATTTGAGGCAGAATTATGGTTAAGATTCTCAAATAAGACCTGAAAATTAGTAGTCAGTTCAATGCAGTTGAAAGCTACTAACTTGAAAACCAATGTTACACATGCTGCGGGACGCCTCTTTAGAAGGCTGCCAGGAATTCCCAATAAAAAGGCATTTAATACTTAGGCATATGAGTGTGAGTTTCGGATGGTTAAAATAGTGTATCACAACAGCCTCACTAACCATAAAAATCTAGATAAATAAAAATCAAGTTTTAACATCGATAGGGTGGCTTATTAGCATAGAAAGAGGAGACAGTGTAAGAGAGGGTGGAGCCTTCCAGCACATCAGGCCTTCCTGGAGTTGGCACTATTGGATCTGAGGTCGCCTAGTACGCTCTCTCTTCAGAACCATGCTCCCTTGGACATACAAGGATGACTTAGCCTTCTGGACAGGCAGGGTCATTAGGAGGGTTAGGAGAGCTGGAGCTTGGGCTCAGAAGCCCCAACTGAGAACAGAGAACAAGCATGGCCGGCCGAAGCTTTTGTCTCTCCTTTTAGAAAGAAGCACGAGGCGGCCTGCTCACACTCCCCAGGAGAGGCAAACCAGCACAAATGCTTCTATGCTAAGAAAGGCCATCTTCCAGGACTGTTTGCAGACCAGATGGAATATTTACGTATTCATGAGCTATGTGAAGTCCCGCCAAGACTCTCCAAAGAAACCACACTGAAAGAGTTGGGGCTGAGCTGAATTTGGATGACAATGGCTTGTGGGGCAACCAGGACCCGTGGTGTCTGTCACCATCTCCCCAGCTTAGAAGCAAACAGAGCTCCATGCTGAGGCATTCATCTGGACCAAAAACATCATCAACAAAGAACACACTGACTCCTTCCTCAAGAGGCCTGTATTCAATCCCTTTACGCTCAATGAACAATACAGGCCCCTCTTTAAAAAACGTTTTCCCACTTGGGATCTTGCCCTCCCTCTTTCCAAGAATACATGCTAACCCTCTAGCACTAGCTTTAAATGTTTTTATAACCCAGTTTTTAAAAATCCTGTCTACTGAAAAGCCAGTTGTTTCTGCCCAACTGAAAACACCAACAGTGTGTCCTGACATGCTCTCGGGTGCACCGGCCCTTCTTCAGTCACTGGAAATCAAGAGTAACAGTTTGCAGATCCCCTCTCCCCCACGTCGGTGGAATTAGAGCCTGCATTAACAGTTCAGTAGTCTGTGCCAGAAAACTGTCTTTTATAAAGACTAAAAGGAACAACACAGGCCAGTTCAGACTTCCTATGGAGTTCTCCACAGACCATTCTATTTGAATCTCTTGGTGAGGGGTGGCTCTGTAGATTAACGCTGATACAGACAGACATGCGCACATAAAAACCTTACTTTGTCCAAAGCATGGAGGATCCACTGAGGAGCCCATCCAGTCTTCTGACTTGGCTGACTCTGTTTCCTTCTCTTCTTTGCAGTAATCTGCCAACCACGATTCCTTGGTGCTTACATACTGGTCTAGAGGGAATGCCGTGAAGACATTAAGAGGGAGATAGGAAAGGGAAAAGATGTATATCAAATCATTTCAATTCAGCGAAACAAGCTTTTATTAAGTGCTTCCCTATCTGCTGGGCCTATGCTAGAAGCGAAAAAAGCTGGGCCCAGGGGACAGCAATTCCATGTAGAAGAGATCAAAGCAGTCAGTCAGAACTACCTCCATGAAGCCACCCGTGATGTGAAAGGGGCTAAAGCAAAGACAAGGCAGAGAAGGGTGGACGTACTCGGCTTTGACAGAAGTGGGCCGGGGGGGGGGGAGGGGGGGGGCTCCAGGAAATCTTTAGAGAGGCAGACCTGTGTTTTGGTTCTTGAAAAAGTGAATACTCAATGAGACTGAGGACGGAGTCACATTGTAGGCAGAGGGACTGGGAAGCCTCTGAGACATTAAAGAAAGAGCAGGGGGCTCGACCCACAACTGTACACTCAGGGCCATTTTCAGAGCTAAGTGAGTGTGACAGTTGATAGGGGACAGCTCAGAGAATCAACTCATTCTGCTCAAGTCATACCTTACAGAATGGCTCTGTACCTGGGCATGGCAGTGGGTGCCTACAATTCCAGCCACTTTGGAGGCTAAGGCAGGTGTGAATTTGAGACTAGCCTGGACTACATCAAAAACCTTGTTTCAAAAACCAAAAAAAAAGAAAGGAAAAAAAACCTTCCTCTGTGAATAATAGACTCTAAGCTCACTTTTAGGATATTCTGTGAACCCCACTGACAAGCATTATGAGGAGAAAGTTCACAGGGGCCCTTTGTGGTCCCTAAGCAGCCTCAGCTCTTGCTTGGCCACTGAGAGCATTAACATGGGGCCCCGCCACTAGAGACCAGGTTAGGGTTCGCTAAGAGAGCAGCCACGATGAGTAAGTGATGCCAGGTACAGGGCCGAGCATTGGCCCACCTGGCATCCTTGTCTGCAGGCGAAGGACTTGTGTTACAGATCAATGTGAGCCTACAGCAGGCAGCTTCCCACTTACCAATCAGTACAGAAGTGATGTTGATATCCAGGCGGGGTTTGGCCTTGGCCTCCAGCTTCAGTCGAGGAGGATGGAGACGACTAGCCGCCTGTTGTTGCCAGGATACAGAGCACGGCCATGGCTCAATAAATGGCTCCCAGCCTAAAAGAATGCAGGAAATAAAACATCTGTTCAGCAGATATCAAGGGTTTATAGGAAAATACTGTACATGAACGCTCAGCAAGGACAGACTACAGCTTAATGGCTCCAATTCAATCCCACAATGAAAGAGTCACTTCTGCCTACAGGTCACCCTACAGATGACTGCTGTCCTGTCTGTGGAACATGCCTGGAAGAGCATTAACACTCCCCGCCACCATGCTCTTCTCCAGGTGACAGGAAGAAGGGCAGGGAGGACACAATGCTCTGTTTCATTAAAGCCAAGTGACCTCTTCCTCAATGGAGACAGGAAAAAGATCCTCAGGCTTATCAGGCTTAGGTTAGAAAAGAAACACAGTGGCTTTAGCTAAGAGCCCCTACATCAACCCTCTTTCTAGCAGATCAATCCACTAGCTGAAAAGGGCACATTTGGAGGCTCATTAGCTTAACTTTCTCAAATTTTTGTTTTAATCTGAAAATGTGCCACATGTACAAAGGGAATTTAAGATAGATACACACACACACACACACACACACACACACACACATACATGTATGTATGGATGGATATACAATTTAAAGGAAATACTACCACAAGCGCTTGTATAAATGTTGAACTTAAGAAATAGAAAATCAGGCCAAGCATGGTTGCATACACCTTTAATTCTAGAACTTGGCAAGCAGAAGCAGATGGAGCTCGGTTGAGTTTGAGGCCAGCCTGGTGAACATGGTGAGTTCCAGGAAAGTCTGGGCTACAGAGAGAACTTGTCTCAAAAAGAAAAAGGGGGGCGGGGAGGAAAAGGAAGAAAGAGGAACTAGAAAACAACAGGTCTCTGTGAAGTCTGAGTGCTAACCCCGCCTCCTTCCCCACTCTCAGCCACTCCCAGCAACCACCTGCCTGGGCAGCTCTGCTTTCTGTCTGTCTTATACCTTTGGACTTTGGACTTCTTAAGAAGTCGTTGGTAGATGGATACATAAATGGAATCCCGCATATATTCTTTTCAAGTTTCTTGCCCCTAAAACATGTTTGAGCACATTGTTGCCATGTACTAGTGAAGCTGCCTGAGATGTATGTTTTGATCATTTTACTCCTGAAAGATGACCAGGGAGAATCTTATTATAGACAGCTGTGCCCCTGTGTGTTAGTGCGCAGACCTGGAAAGGGGTGTGCAGATCAGCTACTAATTAATATACCTGTGTTCAATGTCACTAGGTCATGATGAATACCTCCAAACTACAAGAATTATAATTCCACTTCAGAAACTATGATCCATTTGCACCCCAGTACATAGTAGTATCACATTTTACTTCTGCCTAGCTGTTGGGTATTAAAAAAATTATAGTTTGTACGTTAAGTGTGTGGTGCAAGACTAATCTTAGCACTCAGGAGGCAAAGGCAGGAGGAGTTCCATGAGTTCCAGGCCAGCCTAACTGTAACAGTAAGGCACAGACCAGCCTGAACTACAGAGTGAGACCGTGTCTCAAAACAAGCACAAAACCAAAGATGCTTAACAGTTGAAGACCAGTTTACTGACCTTCGAAAGACATGAGAGTACAGTCACAACACATCAACATGGCCAACACGCTTGTGATCTTTCTCCACCTCACCCCACCTGCCCTTTTCCCCCATGTATACAGCATGGGCCCTGGTAAACATGTACACTTATTCTCTAAATCCTACAATAACATACGCTTTATACTGACCTGACAGAGCACGGTTATAATAATCTCCAGAAAGGGTGAAGTGGGCGTAGCCCTCAGGGTTAGTTCTTATGTGCTGAAGAAAATTCAGACCTGCAACAGAAGCAAATCTCACTACAGAGGCAGGAGCAAGGCTGGCCGCCCCAAATGAACTGCATTTCACACACTAGCTACATCTGGTACTGACAGCACACATAACTACCATGCAGGTTTGTGCATCAGCTTTCATGTTTTATAATCACTGCATTTAAATGTTGTTATAGTGCTGGAAAGATGGCTCAGTGGTTAGGAGCACTGGCTCCTGGGGGAGTTGGGTTCTATTCCCAGCAACCACATGGAAGCTCACAACCATCTGTAACTTGAGATCCAAGGGATCTGATGACCTTTTCTGGCCTCTATGGGCACCAGGCATGCAGTGGTACACATACATACACCATACACAGGTTATTATCTTAATTTGTGAGTTTTTGGCAGTCCTTCAAGCACTATACCTAAAACACCATCTCACCCACCTCCACCCCAGCCTTAGGAACATAAATACCATTTCTCCCTGAATGTATGGAAAGAGGGCAGTGATAACAGAATGCTTAACCTGCTGAACACTAGCTTAAATCGCCTTTAGTGTATTTATGAATTCTTTGGGAATTTCATACAATGTATTTTAATCATATTTATCCCCAATTCTTCCTAACTGCCCCCAGATCCACTCTGACCTCTATACCTCACTCTCAACCCCAGGAAACACCTCGCCCCCCTTTAGCCCATCAACTTCAGTTTGAGCTGCCCACTGCAGTATGGTTGACCTAATAGGAGCCTCTGTGCTGCATAGAAACCATCAGCTGTCCACAGCTCCTCAGACAGGCGTGGGGGCTCATGAAGCCCTTCTTACCCCATATTAACTCAAAATTTTAAGACTGCCATAGAAAACATCAGAAGTCAGACAACTATTCTCTACCGAAAAGAAGTTTCTGACAGCAATCAAAACCCCAATGGCTTTTAATTGTGCAGCCCTGAAAAGCACAGGGAAGGGACAAAGGCTGACCTCAAGTCTCCAGAACCAAACTTCACCAGGGAGAGAAGACTGGCAAGCTGGAAACCATGGAAATGACAAATGATATTTTTTTCCATGACAGGGTTTCTCTGTGTAGCTGTCCTGGAAATCGTTCTGTAGGCCAGGCTGGCTTTGAACCCAGTAATCTACCTGCCTCTCCTCCTAAGTGCTGAGGTTAACGGCATGTGCCACTGCCACCCAGCTAGTGACAGGTGAGTTCCACCTGTTCCCCTCAGAAGCCTCGTCCCAGCACGTGCAAGAGGGCACTGAGGAGATCACACCTGCCCGGGTCACAGCCAACCGAAAACAGATGCGTAGTGTCACCTCATATGTGGCCTTCTGCAGGACAGGCCATATGAGCTTTCTAACAGAACCCTGGTCTGGTTTGCAGGAGAGGAAAAGGCATCGGCATTCTTAACCAGTGTGTGTTTTAGAAGTCTATTCACCACTCTGGTCATGTGTGAGAGAAGACAAGAATGGACACACAGGGTGACTGGGCCAGAGCTCCTGAGGTGATGGTAATTTTATTGGTGTCAGTCTCTACTATTCCTGAGCTACAGGCTGAAGTCATGAATGGGAAATATGTAAAAAAAATTCTGGGTGACTTTTTTTTCGTACCGATACTTGAGTATGTCTTACTTTCCTCAACTGTCCCACACCTATGCCCTCGGGTGTGGCTCACTTTCTGTTGAGAACCTCTCTCTATATCCTGCTTAAGCTTATACTAAAATATTTTTACTAAGCTTCAACTCTGCTTTGTTTAAAACAAAAATCTGGTAGGGCATAGTGGTGCACACCTTTAATCCCAGCATTGGGAGGCAGAGGCAGGTGGATCTCTGAGTTCAGGGCCAGCCTGCTCTACAGAGTGAGTTCCAGGATAGTCAGGGCTACACAGAGAAACTGTCACACACCAAAAAGAATCAGAAAAACATGTTAAACAATTAAGTTTTAACTTAGTTACTTAATTACTGTACTATGAGGTAAAGGGGAACAAAAATACATGGAAAATGTAAAAGGAAGGTGCTAAGAACCCAGCAGCACTGGGCTGCTGAGGTGCCCCAAGCCAGGCACACTCACGGGAGAAGGTAAACTCAGCAAGGGGCACGTCACAGTCCATGCAGTCATCGATGAAGCAGATGCATATGCTCTCGGCCTTGACCTCCACTCCAGAGATGCGTGGGGCTGGCATGGCCCCTGGGCTGTCTCTACTGCTGGAGGCCAGGGACAGGGACTTCAGAGGCTCTGCATTCTTGAACAGCCAACTTGCTGCCTTCTTCAGCTGGCCTTCAAGAAAATCAGAAGGTGAGGAGTTGCACCATTTCTCAGGGATCTGAGAGTGGTCCTAGGGAACGTGATCCAGAAGGGGGGCGGGGGACAACAGGAATTCTGCTCTTAAGCAAACAGTAAGCTTCTACTCAAGTTGATGACACCTTTCCTGCTGACTCCCAAGGCCCCCATCCTGCGCCATCTGTGGACAGAGAAGTGAAAGGGTGGGGTGATGGGCAGGAGTGAGGTTGCCCAGAGGCTGAAGGCAGCTTGGTATGCAAATTTCATCTGTAGTTCTGCACATACAGATATTAACTGTCCTCAAATGTCTTCCTTTGTGCATAGTTTGTCTTCTCAATCGCAAACCCCGAGGGTAGAGAGCAAAATGAGGGGTGTGTGTATGTGTGTGTGTGTGAGAGAGAGAGAGAGACAGACAGACAGACAGACAGAGAACTCTTAGTACCACCTGCCTGAATAACACCCTCTTGCCCCCAAGAAGAAAAAGAGGGAAGGGACAGAGAAAAGGAGGAATAGGGGGAAGGGCAGTAGGAAGAAATCAGGGTCAGCCCACACTCAGAACACGAACATCTCATCTACTTGAGGGCCTGGGCTCTGGAGCAAGGGAGCTGCCTCTAGACCGTTTCTACACTTCCCAGCTACTGAATCTTAGACAAGCTGTTTGTTCTCTGTGTCTCACAGCATTTACAGCAGTGGTTCTCAACCTGTGGCTCAAGACTCCTTTGGGGGTCAAGCAACCCTTTCACAGGGGTCACCTAAGACCACTGGAAAACAGATATCTGCCTTATAATTCACCACGATAGGAGGAACTGTATTAAAGGGTTGTGCGCAATGTTAGGAATGCTGAGAAGCACCGCCCTACAGGAACACCCGAAAGAGGAAGTGAGTTCTCTAAGCAGAGCCTGCCAAGTCCTGCAGCCCTAAAAAGCTGTTTCCATCTTGTTGAGTAATGGGACTAAGTGGCTTTAGTTCAATAACAAAGAAACCCAATGGCTCTTACAATGTATGGAAATATGTGTTTGAATGGCTAAAAAAAAAAAGGGGGGGGGGATAAAAACCATAGGACAACTAAGTAGGCATGACAGAATATGAAGTTAAATCCATAGTGAGAGAGTGGAAACAAAACCGAGGAAGCCAGACAGCTAGTCCACCCTCACTGCTTTCAGGGGTAAAGGTAGTGATGCAATGAGCATCTCTACACACAACTGGCTGCCGGGTAGCCTGGGCATGGTGTTCTAGAGAAGACTGTGTCATCTATGGTGAGAGCCGTGAGGACACCACAGGTATGTGCACAGCCCTGTAGAGTCAGCCTAGATGCCCATCAGTGTGAGTGGGCACAGAAAACATGGTTCTCCTGCACAGCGCAGTGGTCCAGCCACAGAGAAGAATGAAATGAGGTGGTCTGAGGGAAAGTGAACACAACTGGATATCATCGTATGAAGCAAACTAGCTGGAGCTCAGAAGGACAAGTGTCACATGACTCCTCTCATTCGTGGATCCAAGACTCCATATAGATCCACACAATCACAAATCCCACTTACGCATGAGATTCCAAGGCCACAGGGATGCTACAAGCACAGATAGCCAAGTCCTGTATCTCAGCACCTTTCCCAGTCTGACCTCCAAATATACACACAGAGGCGCGTGAATACCCACTTCCATGACAGGGGAATGTCCTGTACACTGGTAATACATGTTTCCCTTACTGGTTGATGAATAGAACACTGATTGGCCAGTAGCCAGGCACAAAGTATAGGCGGGACTATGAGAGGAGGAGAATTCTGGGGAGAGGATGCAGAGAGGGGAAGTTAGAGAGATGCCTTGCAGCTGCCGAAGGAGTAACAGGTCCAGACATTTTCCAGTAAGCCAAGGCCACATGGAAATACTAAGATTTAGTAAATACTAAGAAATGGGTTAAAAATTAAGAGAGAGCTAGCCAATAATAAGTCTGAGCCACTGGCCAAACCGTTTATAATTTACATATACCTCTTCGTGTTTACTGGGGACTAAGGGCAGCAGGACCAGGCGGAACAGAAACTCTGACAACATACATGCACAAAAAGAATCAGTATTGGTCTGTTCAGAGCTATGAGAGCTCAGCACATGGCCACAGCCATGGCTGCCAGAATCACCACCGTTACCAACACCACCAGTAACCACGACTAACAACTACTCCCAAGTGCCAGGCACTTCACCAAAGCCAGGGCCTCTTTGCCTGACTTCACAGATAAGGTCGCAGTAGCATGGAGCAGTGACTGCTCAGGGTCCCTTAAAAGCAGGGACAAAGGAAGAATGTGACCCACACAGCCAGCAACAGTCAACCTCCTGATCACAACGATGGCCAAACCAGAATCATACTCAGCCCCCCCCACAGAGGATACATCGCCCCCCTGAATATGCATACCTTCTCCCCCCCCCCCCGGAACTGAGGAAAAAATGAGAGGAAAGCATGTTGTCAAGACAAACGGTAGGTCACAGACCCCACATGGGAATTACCTTGACACACCAGAAGAGCCTTGCGACAATCATCCATGCTGAAGCCCAGCTCCTGAAGTCTAGCCAGCTGCAACTCTAGGAAACAATTTCACACACATTACTCCACAGTCTGCAAGTAGTTGAAGGAGGAACTATGGCATTTCCTTTCTTGAGGGGAAATGGGCTCCTTGTATAGCCCTCTATCAGGTATACCCTGGACTTTTCCATCATTTCCTTGTGTTTTAGCTTTAAGACTGGAAGTCTATTGTTTAGTGTGAGCAACACTGACTCCAAGTTTTCAGAGGAAAAATCTCAGTTTCTACAACTAAGATGAGCCATACAACTCCAGAAACCGAGCTGTGAGCTGGAGCAGTCGCTGTAGAGTCATTCTTATGATTTACAATTTTACTCAATGACAAAGAATTAGATTATGAACAGTTGAACTGAAAAAGTTGGGGGGGGGGAGCTACCAGTATGATGGACAAGTCAAGTACTAGGGAGGCTGAGGCAGGAGGACTGCCATAAGTTTGAGAACAGCATGGATGATGTATAACATATCAAATGTTGAACCAGTCAGGATGCAGAGTCAAATGAGAGAGAGAGAGAGAGAGAGAGAGAGAGAGAGAGAGAGAGAGAGAGAGAGAGAATACGTATTATTAAGAAGACTGATCAGGTTTCCAATTAGACACCTACCCAAGACAGGATCTAAGGTGTGTTTTGACCCCTCTCTGACATCCTCTCCAATTCCAGATGCCCCTGGGAGGCAAGTGCTGATGGAGTCTGCCTCCAAGGCTGCTGTGTCCGGGGCTGCAGCACTAGCTTGCTCTGGGATGGATTTTGCAATGGCAAGAAACAGCTGAACATCATTATAGGAGAGTCTGATATCCAGGGCTTGTAACTGAATCTAATGGAATGTAAAAGGTAGCAATGGTTTTAAATGCGTTTGGCTTTGTGCCCACACATCACTCAAACATAATTCCTATTTTATGTCCCAGAAGTCCAGACATCACCACAACTTCTCATTTAAAAGATTGCAAAGATCTTAAAATTAAGCAAATGATGGTGAGGTAATGTCTCAGCCAACAGGTAATAGCTACAAAACTGAATGAAAATTAAAAAAAAAAAAACTAAATTAGGATAATTACTAGAGCAATTAGTACCTCAAGATCAGAATATGACTGGGGGTGAGGAGCACCTAATGGTAATATTTCATTAATACATTTTGCATAGACCTATTATATTTTTTTAATCTCTGAAATAAATTGATCAACTGTGATGGGTGGCTTTATCAACTTGATACAACCTGTAATTAGCTAGGAGGAGAGTCTCAGCAGGAGACTGACTGTACTGAGTTGGCCTTTGGACATGTCTCTGAGGGCATGTCTTAACTGGATAAAGACCCAGTCCACTACAGGCAGCACCATTCCCTAGGCAGGGGGTGCTGAAGAACAGAGAAATCATGCTAAGTGTGAGCAAGAAAACAATCATGCATGCACTCATTTCTCTCTGCTCCTAACTGTGGATAAGATGTGACAAGGTGTTTGAAGATGTAACCTCTTTACAGTATTGAACCATAATCTTGAATTAGAAGATGAAATAAACCCCTTTTTTCCCCTAAGTTGCTTTTCAACAGGACATTTTATCACAGCAACAGAAATGAAACTAGGATAACTACAAAATGGGTTTCTTTGCCCTATATTGCCAGCATTCAGAAATAGAGAGGTAGAAAAAATCAGGAGTTCCAGGCCAGCCTAAGCTACAAGAGACCCTGTCAATAGTAACAACAATAATAAATGACAATAATAACATTATTATTAGTAAAGACAACAATGATGAAAAACAACTGTCTTTCTCCAGACATCACCTTACAATGGTCAAGTCTGGAAGTACCACTCCCCCTCAGCAGTGAGCAGCTCAGACTCACTGGACAGGGCAGTCAGACACTGCAAGCAGGCAACACTGGACAGGATGCAAAGGGTTGAGAGAAACCTTTCTTTATTCACTCACTCAGTTTTTTCCAGTGAGAAACTACTGAAAAGCAATACAGCTTTTCTCTTTCAGGTGCCCATGGCTCAGGTGGACTGATTAATTACTGCCCTCTTATCAAGGAAATGACCTGGCTTAGAGAGACGGCTCAGTGGTTCAGAGCATTTACTGCTCTTTCCAGAGGACCTGAGTCCAGTTCTCAGCACCTGTACTAGGCACATCCACAGACATACACACATACACACACACACACACACACACACACACACACACACACACACGTAAATACAAGGAAATAAAAAAAGATGAAGAACACCAGATGTGTAAGCCTCCCTTTCCTAGCTTCAGTCCTTACCCCCTCAATACCTCTCGGTCCCAGTGAAACCTTCTGCTTCTGCCCTAACTCGGCTTCTTGTTCTGGAATGACCTCCTTCCTCTGCTGGCCTATATCCTACCTGACCCACCACGCCCCAGAAGTCCCAATCCTGCAGCAATCTACACACTATTCCTACCTGTTGAATTATGCTTCCTGTCAACTTTTATTAAAGAACTTCAAAAGGATACTAGCAGCCAGGTTGTTGGTGGTGAACGCCTTTAGTCCCAGCACTCGGGAGGCAGAAGCAGGCAAATCTCTGTGAGTTTAAGGCCAGCCTAGTCTACAGAGATAGTTCCAGGACAGATTCCAAAACAATACAGAGAAACCCTGTCTCAAATTAAAAAAAAGAAAGAAAGAAAGAAAGGAAGGAAGAAAGAAAGGAAGAAAAAAAGAAAGAAAGAAAGAAAAAGAAGAAACAAAATGATACTAGCCTATTAAAGGGTCTTTTATCCTTGTCCACACTGCAAGATCATAGGTGGCATCATATTTATTACATCTGCTGGGGTAACTACAATGGTGCTAGATCAGAGTGGTCAATAGGGAACCACAGTGCATCCAAGAGTTGGGCTCTGTCAGGGCCCATAGAGATGGCTCCACTTCATCTTGACTTAAGGTCAGAGAGTTGAAACCCACTACTCCTTGTTCAAGGTTTAACAACAGGACAGTTGGCCTAAGAAGTAACTGATGGATGTCTTACTTTAACAACAGCCTGAGGTGTGGCTACAGTCTATCTTGCCTTGACAACAGGACACTTGGTCTAGGGTGTGGTTACTTGATGTTTTGGATATTGAGAAGGTAATTATGCCTGCTTGTTCTTTTATCTTGGCAAGGAAGTCTCTTTGCCTTCCCCCACTTTTCATTGAGGTATATAAAGACTATGTGTAATAAATAAACTTGGCTTTTTCCCCCAGTATTCACTCCTGATTCTATCCTGTGTCTCTGTCTTCTCTTTAGGATCTATAATTTTTCCACATGCTATTTCTTAATCCTCACTCGCCCTCTCAGGCATGAACATGGGCAAGGACAACACTACTCAGCATTACCTCTAGGATGGGTGGGAAATCATCACTGTTGAACGCATCCATCAGCCCAGAACTATTCTGGTAAGAAGAGTTTCCCACCAGCTCCACTTGGATTTGAACTGGATCCACAATTGACAGTGCTGTGTCCTGCTCATTCCCTAGTCGGCAGGAAAACACCTGAAAATGAAATGCAGTACAGCAAAGATTACTGTGTACCTTGGGAGGGCCCTACCAGTTAGCAGCATCAGTGGACTGTCTCAGGAGCAATCAGCCCTGTGTTCTCACGGGCCCCAAATCAGCTGCTGAAGGAAATGCTGCAAAAAGATCTGGGCTGCCACTCCATAACCTGCAGCTAAGAGTAGGAGCAGTGGCTTCACCTTCAGGGACATGTTTCCAGTCCATCCGCAATGACTTGCAGAGCTCTTGCCCTCTGAGCCAAACATCCCACTTCTCCCTGGGACCCAGTCCAAGGAGATAATAAAAAATACAGAAAATTTCATTAACCATTTCAATAGTTTAAAAAGACAAAGCAAATGAGGTTGCACCGCATCTACCTGGCGAGGCATCTGCAGTCACATAAAGGCAGACGCACTAACCCAGCCCTTGGGAGATGGAGGCACAAGGGTCACAAACTTCGGGCCAGCCTGGGCTACAGAGCAAGACCCTGTCTCCACAAACATGAAGGAACAGGGAAGGAGGCAAGAAGGAAAAACACAGTTGAAAAGACTGTAGAGAGGGCCAGGTGGTGGTGGCACGCCTTTAATCTTAGGAAGGTCAGCACATCACGGGTTATGTAAAAATACAGTTCCATCAAAATATTACAAAGCTAGGCTTGGCGACTCATGAGTATAATCCTAACACTAGGAAAGCTGAGCCGGGAGGTCTGAAATTTAAGATCAGCCTGTGCTACACAGTAGGACCCTGTTTCAAATGAGCAAAATAATAATAACATTGACTTTCTTTTAAGAATGGGTCAGAACACATCAAAATAACAGAAATTATATATGGGACAGGTAATTTTCCCTCCTCTCAGAATTTCCTAATTTAAAGCACATTCATTATTAAAGCCGCCAGACAGGTACATAGGAAGGAATCCATTACCTTAGACTTCACACTCTGTGTACAATGCCAGCAAATAAAAACCAATGTGTTTCAGGGAAGACAGGAGGAAGTAAGGGAGGACTCCCATTGTGGAATCAAACTATTTTACATGTTCGGAAGGAGCAGAGGAAAGAAGGGCGCATTCGTGTGAAGGTACTCTCACCCCCTAAGAGCCTCTATCTTCACAGGGCATTTCCTTAGCACTACACAACACCAAAGCCCTTCACCATGCCCAAGATTAATGGGTTACACTTCATCAGTCCTCCCAGTGATCTACCAAAGATGCCCTACAACTGAGATCCGGCTGTACCAGCCAAAAAACAAGGCATCTCAAGTATTTTGCCACTTCATTATTCTGAGATCCTGAAACAGGAAAGTTTCCCTTTCCTCTTCTCCTTTGGGGGCTTCGGCTACACCAAGCCCAACTGTACTGAGTGCTCCTGAATCAGCCCCACAATGCCCCACTCAAAGCTGGCCTTGGGAGCAGACAAACCGCAATCCCAAGATCAATCCCAGCACCTGAGCATACAGCTCCTTGTCCCAGCCAGATGAATTTTCTTCACCCTACAAAAGCAACTGCTCAAGGAGAGAGACCCCTCTGTTTAATTCATCTGGGGTGTCACTACAGATCAGATATTCCTAAAGGGCTGGATACCATATAAAACCTTACTGCTTGTTCTAAGCAGGCCTCCCCTACCCCAGGGCCCTGGCTCTTCACAGGACAGTGCTCCTTGTAAGGGAGGAAGATTCAAGGCAAGCAGGACCACTGCCCTCAACTGTGCAAACCTGCCATGGAGTTTTTTCCAAGGCTTTAGAGGAAAAATATTCATTTTCCATTTTCCTTCAGGGACTACACAAAACTCAATTGTACCTGGTGATCCATTAATAAATTCCCAAATAAAACTCATGTCTAAGTCTTCCTTAAGAGATCATGGGGGAGATTCCATAGTGTAATACATTAACCTGGCATGTACTAAGGGTTCCCGTGGTACATGGTTTTCCAGCACTGGAAAGAAATACTGCATCTATCGTGACAGGAGGGAGATGAGACATACAGAACCAGACCACCCAACAAGGTGTGAATGGGACTAGGAACAGAGGGTCTCACTGACTAATGTCCTGAGGAAGGCGGGTGTGTCCTCACACTGGAGGGTAGGGCACAGGGGGGTAAGCTACTAGACTGGAGGAAAAAGCAAGAGGAGAAAGCAAGGCCCTTCGCTGAATCTTTCCCTATAGAAGTGATCAGGAGGCCATGATGGATATGGTGGCATAGGTCTGTATAATCCCTGCTACCCCAGAGGCTAAAGCAAAAGAATCCAAAGTTCAAGGTTAGCCCAGGCAACTGAGACAATCAAAACAGAAAAGAACTGAGCTGATCAAGGAATGTAGCTTACCTCAGTTGGTAGGGTGTTTGCCTAACATGCACAAGGCCTTGGGTTTAATCCAAAGCAACACATAAACATACACATCACTCAGTCACTCCATTATACTCACACATTATATGCATATTATATATAAATTATATACACACTATATGTATGTTTATCACATACACTATATATGCACACATATAAATTATAGACACTATGTACTGTGCATGTATAAATTACACATATACTATATATCATATATAATATATACCATATATCTATTTTAACTATATAGATGTATTATGTGAATATATAAGTTATAACATGTTATATGTATATATACATATATAATTGCATATATATATTTACAAATCATATACACTATATATATCACTGTATATATTAATTACCACACAATAAACACTGTATATTATAACCACATATATACAATTGCACACTATATATATTATACATACACATATTTATAAAGACAGAGTCTTGGGTCTTTTCCCAGTCCTACTGACTCAAAAGCTCTGGAGGTTGGGCCTAACAAACAGTTTGACATAAAAAGGGAGACAGGATGGGATGTAGCTTGGTGGTAAAGTGCTTGCTTAAACATTCATACGGCCCTCAATTCCATTTCTAGCACTGGAAAAATAAGCATTCAAGAGGGTGTTGGGGAATGTTACTTTAAGGTGTGTTTGCTTTTGTTTACGTTACATTTTGTTTAACTCTGTGAAGCTGTGTTACTGTGTCTGTCAAAAACACCCGATGGTCTCATAAAGAGCTGAACAGCTAATAGTGAGGCAGAAGAGAGAAACAGGCAGGGCTGGCAGGCAGAGAGGACAAATGTGAGGAGAAATCTGGAGAAGAGAGGATCTGGGAACGGGAGAGGAAGGAAAACTTCAGGGGCCAGCCACCCAGCCAGACATGGAGTAAGAAGGAAAGAAAGGTACACAGGAATGCAGAAAAATAAAAGCACTGAGGCCAAAGGTAGATGGGATAAATAAGAAAAGCGGGCAAGAAACAAGCCAAGCTAATGCCCAGCATTCATAACTAATCTTCAGTGTGGGATTTATTTGGGAGCTGGGTGGTGAGCTCCCTAAAGAGTCAAAAGATCAAAAACTTTTGCACAACAAGAGGCAAATATTTTTCTAGATGCTGCTCTCCAGAGCACTCTACAGTGCCATGCATGGTCTACACACAAACTTACCTCAATGCCAAACAAACTTCCTGAAAAGGGGCGATCTGCAAAGCGGGGCTTATAGGTGAGCACCGTGGTGCCTTTCAGAATAATGGCATTGGTATCAAAGCAGGACACATCTTCAACAACCACAAATTCCGTGCCTGCAAAGAACAACAGCATGAGTCAAGGCAAGCAAGGAAGCTGGCATCACCCGGCTGTCCTGACACAACTGCACCAGGTGAGCTCTCAGTGTCCTGCTACACTGCCATCCAAGACTCAGAACCTGGCAAGCACAGCTGAACTAAGAGAACAGGGCCTGGCAGAACGGACTAGAATGTAGAGAAATAACATTCTCCTTGTTGCGGGAGGCCTAAAAGATGCTCAGAAGTTAAGAAGAAGAGTACCCATCTCCAGAGGACTTAGAACCCAAGGAAGAAGAGTCAGATGGGTTGGTCAAGCAGCATGGGGCATTATGGCAGCTTTGACAGCTGTTTACACTGCCCACAAGGAGTGCAGCCCACTGGTGTCCAGCTGCCACTGTAAGTGCTGACAGATCTCTAGTCATCTGTGTTCACTCACAATGGGTTTTCATCAAAAAAAAAAAAAAAAAAAAAAAAAAAACAGTATGAAGCTAGATGCAGTGGTTTATACAACAATCCCAGCACTTGGGAGGCAAGAGGACAGCTGCAAATCCCAGGTCAGCCTGTGACACAGAGCGAGACCTGCCTCTAAAACAAAAAACAGTGTAATCCCAGACCCCCAAGGCAGAAGCAGGAAGACCTTAGTGTCTGTGGCCAGCCTGGTCTATGTGAGGCCCGGTCTCAAAAGACAAGGGCTTATGGCTGGCCCAGAGGTCTGAGCTAGCATCCAAACTGACAGACGGTGTCGTGCACTGTGAACAATCACCTGTTACGTTGACTTTGACTTCCAGGTGCCTCTCATTGGACACGGGGAGGGAAGACCGCTTGGTGACCACTCCACTCTTAACGGTTTTGGGGACGACAGCAGATTCACTGCTGGCATTGCGGTGGCGTGCTGGAGTGGCACTCTGCTTCTTAACATCACTGGGAGTGTGCAGGAAGTCATGGACCAACAGCAGCCAGTCAAATATGAGAAACACTCGGAGATTGTTGAGGACGACAGTGAAACAAGAGGAATCCTTTGTAGATCTGCAAGGAAGAAGACAGAACAGAATCACAAAGAGAAATACAGCATCTCAACCACTGCCAAGGCAGCGCTGCCTTTTCTTTTCTTCTGATTTTGTTATCCAAGATGGCCTCGAATGCCTGGACTCAGCGGTCCTCCTGCTTCGGGCTCCTATGTACCTGGGGATTCAAGTGTGCAGCACCATGGCGGCTCCCATTCCAGTGTTCCTTAAACTGCCAACTTTGAGCATGGAAACACTCAGCACTGCTTTATGAGCACACCAAGTATAAGCTTTCTGGAGGTCAATCGCGTTTTTTATTTCATGTGTGTGTTTTGCCTGCGCACATCTGTTCACCACATGCATGCCCAGTGCCCATGAAAGTCAGATGAGGGCACTGAATCCTCTGGAACTGGAGTTACAGACAGTTGTGAGCGGTCATGAGGGTGCTGGGAACTAAACCCAGGCCCTCAGCAAGAGCAGCAAGTGCACTCAATCAATGAGCCATCTCTCCAGCCCCTCATTTAAAGGAGGGAGGGACTATATCTAAGAAAGCAGAATAGCAGAATAGCAGAGCCCTCAACTAACATGAATCTACAACAGGCATTTATTAGGCAGTGTCTAGAGATATTTGCTTGTGCTGTCTTTAACAATAATTATTAGTAATAATAACTGGGAGGCAGATGCAGATGGAGCTCCACGAGTTCAAGGCCAACCTGGTCTACAGAGTGAGTTCCAGGACAGCCAGACTACACAGTGAAACCCTGTCTTGGAAAATAATAATAATTGAGAGGACAAAACTGGCACCTAGTAGATAGAACTGGGCTGTTCCTAACCATGCCACAATGTACAGGACAGCCTTACAGTAAGGAGCAGCCTGCTCTGAAATACCTGCTAAGCATCCCAATCCCAATACCAAAAATGCTCACATGTGAACTGAGATCCTTTGGATGTTCGTCATTTTTGTTGTTACGTATAGTATGTTCATGTGTGTTTGCCTGAAGGTATGTCTTTGCATTACATGTGTACAGTGCCCAAGGAGGCCAGGAAAAGTCATTGGTCCCTTGGGACAGAATTTCCGAAATGGTTGTGAGTCGTCATCTGGGTTCTGGGAATGAACCCTGGCCCTTCTGGTAAAGCAGCGTTGACTGCTGAGCCATCCCTCCAGGCCCTGGGTACTGGAAGGTTTATTAGAGATGTTTGACTAGCAAAGCCTATGTGAATTCTCCAAAATCAAGTGGGGGGGGGGGAGATCCAAACTCTGAGATGCTTCTGGCCCCAAACCCTACTAAGGAATAGCCACCCTACAGTGACAAGGCTGGGAAAGGCTGGTCCAGTACGAAAAGCAAAGGCTCTGAAGTCAAGAGTCCCAGACTAAAATCTTGCCACTCTCATGCTGTGTTATGCTGGGCATGTCAACTTGTGTCCTCATATATAAAGTGAGAAATGCTAACATTGTAAGAGAAAGCACATAGGAGGCGCATAGCAGGTATGCCCCCATGCCAGCTTCGTCTAAGACTGGTCTAAGACTGATAAAGCTACTTCTTAGAAGCTCAGCAGTGCTTTACAAATGCCACCTTCATGTACCAGTACTATCTGGCTTTAACGGCAACTCTTCAGACCCCACATCTTCTAACCCAAAGAGGGCATTGGCCATAGAAGGGATAGCAAGCACCCTGCAGTGGAAATGGGGCAGAGGGATGGGCAAGGGACAGGGAGCGGTTTTATAGTCTTCAAGGTTCCCAAGAAAGACTCTCAGGCCTGGCCTGAAGTCACAGTGACCTCAGGGGCAATGGCCAGCCCTATTCTCACACTAGCAGGCAGAGGAAGGGGTGCCAGCAGAGGCAGGCTAGAGATGGGTCACAGGGTTTAGGGGTTGAATTGATTTTGTGAATGAAGGAGACCCTGGTCGTAGCGCTCCCTGACCTGCCTGCGAAAGGCTAACCTGAGGATGTGCCCAAGGCTGCTTTCTCCAGTCGCACTTCTGCTAACCCTGGCTCACTGCCTCTAGTAAAAGGGCATGGCAAGGCACAGTTCCTTCTCACACACAGAATTTGTCACAGAAACACTCCACTCTTTTGTAATGGATAAAAAATGTTGCCCTCAGTAAAATTTTTCCACCCTATTCTGAGCAGAGACTGTCAGGCCTCGGTGCTAACTGGAAAGTCAGTGTGTCAGACCCCGTTTTGGAAAATATTTCAAGCCTTTCAACACTGTGAAGTCATTTCTATTTGACATACAAAATCCCAACAGAAGAGCAATTCTCCCTGAAGCAGTTCACTCCTCTTGCTAACAAGGGCACGTCTGTTAGCAAAAGTCAAGGTAAGAATTGATTGTTTGACTCCATAGAATTATATGCCTTTAGTGTATTCACAGAATAATACTTTGGGCTCCCTGAATATTAAAGACCTGACAGGGAGGAGACAAAGAACTGACTACTTAGAAAGTCAAGGTCAGTAACAATAAAACAAACATCAAACCACCCTTTGGCAGGAGGACCAAATACATGGAAGCCCCCCATCCTGAGAAACATCTTCAAAAGTGCTGCCAAACACACCCATCACATCCCAAGGCTACACTCAGCCAGTGACAGAGGCCAAGAACATGCAGAGTTAGTGCAACTCAGCTTTGATATCAGAGGCCCAGGTCTAACTTGTGAATGCTAGACTTCTGAGCTGTGCAGTCTTCCAAGAGTCAGTTGGCCCTTCTCCAGGTCTAGATCTCTCTCTCTCTGTCTCTCTCTATCTATCTCTGCTTCTGCCTCTCTGGCTCTCTATTGTGTGTGTGTGTGTGTGTGTGTGTGTGTGTGTGTGTGTGTGTGTGTGTGTAAAAGCAGGGCGAAGTTACCAATGTTTGCAGAGCTGGGAGGAGTCAACTGGCAAAAGGTAAGATGCCTGGTCGAGGCAGGGGCCAGCAAGAAGCCACTAGCACTGCCACTGTTGGGCTCCTAATGTTCCCACAAGGGCTAAAATGTCTCCTTTGCCAGGCTTCCTTAAGGCATATGGAGAGACCAAGAGCTTCTCCCTTCCAAAGCTAAACTGGGAGGAACTCTTGAGTGGCACACTGAAACACCAGCCACACAAGAACAATATCCATGAGCCATAAGAATCTCAAGCTAGAGCAGTGGTTCTCAACCTATGGGTCGAAACCTTTGAGAGTCAAACAATCCTGCCTTCAAAAGTGGCAGCACTTCTGAAGATGTTTCTCAGGATGGGGGCTTCCATGTATTGGGTCCTTCTGCCGAGGGGGTGGTTTGGTGTTTGTTTCGTTGTTACTGGTAGGATGAGAGTCACGTATCAGATATCCTGCATATCAGATATTTATATTACGATTCATAACAATAGCAAAATTACAATAATAAAATAGGAATGAAAATAGTTTTATGGTTGGGTCACCAAGACATGAGGAGCTGTATTAATGGGCCACGGCATTAGGGAGGTTGGGAAGCACTGCTCTAGGGGAGAAGGGAAGGGTACAAGCAGTGACAGCAGCAGCTGCTTCGGGTGCCAAGTGACTCGCCAGAATGACTCAACTGTTGCTTCATTCCATCAAAGAGGAAAGTGAATCTCAAAGCTCGACAGGGATGCACAGTTATGCAGAGGGAGACTAAGTCCTGGGGCTAAGGCCTATCTCATTCTAGAACATCTCCACCCTCTCAGTCCCCACCGCCTCCCATGGTGCCAGAGTCGGGAGACCTAAATAAATAACTGTTCAGGTTGAAACGCCTTCCCTTTCATGAAGGCCAGAAAGCTCTGGCTTGGGGGTTTTCCTTCAACTCACATAATTTCTTCCTTCCCGAGTCACTTAACAAATTAAAGCTTACAAGGAGGTTGATTTTGAGGATCTGGCTCCATGCCAAACTACTTTGTTGTTGTTTTAAGGCAACAGAGACATCTTTTGGTGAGTCCTTAACACTGCATGGAAGCAACCGGTGCTGAGTGACAGGGAACGCTGCTGACTGCCAGTCAGCCCCAATCTTTGATCCTTAGATGTTAGAAAGCCACACGGACTTGGCCCACTGACCACAAAGGGAAGTATTTCCATAGAGAAAGATGGGAGGGGGGGGGAAGAGCTGGCTCAGCAGTTAAGGGCACTGACTGCTCTTCAAATCCCAGCACCCACATGCAGCTTCTGTCTGTAACTCAGCCGGGGGTCCAAGTATGGGTACATGCCTGTAATCCCAGCACCGGGGAAGTAGAGGTAGGAGGATACTACCTTCAAGGAAAGTCTGGTCTACAAGGTAAATTCCAACCCGGCCTGGGCCACACTGAGAGGCCTATGGGGACGGGGGTTAGTGAGAGAGGGAAAGGACAGCAGAGCTGCCGTCGGCCTCCACTACCTGAAATGCAGTTCAATCTGAATGGAGCCCTGGGTGGCGCAGCTGCTCTTGGATGGCTGAAAGATACAGTTGAACACATTGGTCATGCCAGGGCTGGGCTTCTGCCCAGCATAGCGGGTGTCAAATGCCATCATAGAGTGGGAAACCAGGTTAATGGACTTGGTCTGGTTGGAAAAACTCTCATAGAGCAGCTTACATTTCTTAAAGTCAAATCTGAAAGGGAAGAAAGCAAACGAAAAGTTAAACACAATCCCACCTTACAAAACTAAGTTCAAGTGTGGAACAATCGCACCCATCAATGTCCCAGAGTAGCTTTCAGTCTGAGATACTGCATCAGTTTTGTCCACAGGCCTCTCAAAATGCACTCAGTGCACTGTGCTTTAAACCTTCCGCATTTGCAGAAAGGTCATTATATCCACAGGAATGCACGAGGAATAACAATATACCCAGTCTATTTATTATATCTATCCTTGATGCTTTACAGCCCCATATCCCATCCTAAGCTAAGAAAGCCATGCGTTAAATCATAACCCCAGTAGATATCTAGGGCCTCTTTTACCTTGTCTGTGAAATTATAGCTTGCCTGAGGCTTCTCTTCCCACAGTCAGCCTGTGCATCTGTGTGAGACCACCATAGCTCCCACAGCCAGCCTGTGCATCTGTGTGAGACCACCATAGCTCACTAGAAGCAACCAAAACTCATCCTACTCTGCACACAGGGAAGTGAGTCAGCTGACCCATCAACAGAACGTGAATCCAAACCCAGTTCTTTTCTGGGAAAAGAGAAAGCTGCATAAAGCAATTAGTAGTTGCTTGGTACCATTATGATGATGATACACACAGAATCAGAATAGTTGGAAAACTAAAGTTGGGGGGGAAGCCAGCTAGTGGTGGCACACATCTTTAATCACTTAAAAGGGAGAGGCTTGAGACCAGCCTGGTCTACAGAGCAAGTTTCAGGACAGCCAGGGCCACACAAAAAAACCTTGTCTCGAAGGGGGGGGGGGGAGGGTTGAGGATAATTCACCCAAACAGAAGAGCAAGAAAAAGTAAAGGAACAGTCAGGCATCTAAACAGTAGCTGGTCCCCAAGAACAGTGTGGGGACCAGGTTCACCATCATGGCTCCCCTCAGCTGATCTGGGAGCCTGCCACACAGGCTTTAAACAGGAAGACAAGCCGGAAGTCAGAGTGCTTCAGACAGACAGTACTAGCTTTGACACCACATTTTTGAATGTGAGTCAACTTTCCAGCCATATAGCCTTAGGCTAGTAAAGTAAAAATTAAACTAAAAACATTATATAGCAACAACAGCATTCTATCTGGAAAACTGGAATATTAGCTGCCCGACTTAGAGGACAAGGGAGGGCTTTCAGAGTAAAAGTACAACGAGCCCTTCAAAATCCCACTCCAAATTCCTACACCGTAAATTCCCACATCTACTCTCACAAACAAATGATAGAAGTTAACTACAGGGCCAGCACACACTCAAAAAGGGAGCAGCTACTGTGTTGCTTCCAGAGGTTTCCAAGTAGGGAGCTCAGCCCAGTGCTGCCAATTTTCAAACAGTTCTCATTCATATTCTCTATCTGCCTGTCTATATCTGCCTGAACTCTCGCATTTAAAACACTGACCCACAAGGCAGTCACCAGTGGTGCACTGCCCAGAACTCTGCCAAACCTATATAAATATAGGGCAAGGCGACCCCCAACCCCTCACCCTGGTCAGACCATGCTCCAGCTCCATGCTCCTTGGGTGGCCACCAAAGTGCCACCCAAGGCCATTCCTGAGCTCTTGTTTTCCTATCTGCCCTGTCAAAATGCTCAGCACAAGGGGTACAGTGACACCTATGGCCCAGGTACTCCAGGAAGCTGAAGCTGGGATCCTGAAGTTCACACTGAACCTGGGCAACACAGCAAGACTCTACCTCGAAACCAAAAAAATAACCAAAGCAAATGTTCTGTCACTCAAGACTCAAAACAACAGAACAGCCTGTCACCCACAGTGTCCTTCACAACTTTCAGCCACCAGTATTTGGGGCTGGCTGTTAAAATGGCATAAGCTAACCTGACAAGCTCACAGGATAACCAAACTGAAACTTGCACTCGGTGGCCAGGGACCAGGGGCACAGCTCTGTGGTACCTGATCATCAGCAACACCAGCGTATTTGCCATGCGCTCTCACGTGCACACACACATCCTCACTCTCGTGCACATACAAACATGATCACACAAACACACACATGCACACGCACACACATATACACACACACATCCTCACTCTCGTTCACATATAAACATGATCTCACACACACACCCTCACTCTCATCCACATACAATCACACATGCATGCACACACGCACCGTGCACACACACACTCTCTCATGCACATACAAACATGATCACACAAACACACACACGCACGTGCACACACATACTCTCTCATGCACATACAAACATGATCACACAAACACACACACGCACGTGCACACACATATACACACACACACCCTCACTCTCGTGCACATACAAACATGATCACACAAACACACACACGCACGTGCACACACACACTCTCTCATGCACATACAAACATGATCACACACGTGCGCACGCACGCACACGCACAACACTGATGGGAGATGTCATTCTGTATATGTTTCTCATACTGGTTAATGAATAAAGCACTGTTGGCCAATAGGAAAGGAAGATAGGAGGGACTAGGAGACAAGGAGGAAATAGGAAGTAGGAAGGAGGAGTCAAGATGGAGAGTCTGAAGAAAGCAGTATGCCGCTGGCTCCCCGGTAAGAGAAATACATAGATCAGCAGAAATGGGTTAATAATTAAGGCAGAGCTAGCCGATAAGAAACAAGTAACCGGGCCAACAGCATTGAATCAAATACAGAGTCTCTGTGTATTATTTGGGGCTGGCGCAGCAGCAGGACAAGACCAGGCGGCGGGCGGAAAAACCGTACTCCTTACACAACACACCCTCACACACATGCATGAACAAACACACACACACAGCACTTACACACTTCCTCACCTCACACACCATCGCACTCTGCCCTGTGCTAATGGGAACGGGTGCATTCTCACATCATTCTCAACTACCAGTAAAATCAGAGTTAATGGAAGTCTGACCTGGCTAGGGAGCCAGTGCCTTCTTTTCCTTTCGGATCCTTGAGCTCCAGACTCACGTTCACCATATCAATGAGGAAGCACATGCAAGTGTACACTTCTCCGCTCAGCACAGTCTGTGAAGGGAAAACGCTAGTCAAACCTCGGGTGACGGTGCCAACCTGAAAATAAACTCAAAGGTAAAGAAGTCCAACCCACTCGCTGCCTCACCCACTCCCTTCTGCTCCCCACCTTCTTGGAGGAATATCCACACGGGCGACCATCAGCTAAGGCTACAGTTACAGACGGACACCCAGTCCGTCTCACTCACATGAATCCTGGGATCCTGCAGGTCGTAAGGCCGCATGAACTCTTCTATGGGCTCCCCCAGGTTGTTCTCTAGTAAGCCACGGATCAGCTTGTATTTACACAGATCCAGGGAGCAGTGCACGGATGACAGACTGCCATGGACAGATATGTCTGCAACGGTGTGGCTTATTTCTCTATGAGAAAGAAAGGAGGCCACTCTCAGGAATAAGTCACTAAATGCCTTGGAACAGTACAGCCAAATGTAAGGCTGCAATGTGGCTACCTATATTATCAGCCACTTACTACCAATGGCAAAAAAAAAAAAAAAAGTCATATATCTCCCAAGGATCAAGTTACTATGACTGTGACTGCCATGCTTTAACTGCAAAGAGACTTTTAGCATCCAAATGTGCACAGAGGAAACCCGGCCTAATGAGCTGGGGATGTAGCTCAGTAGTCCAGTACACATGGACCCCAGGCTCTACCTCCACCATGCCAAATAAGTGCATACACAAATATGAACATAGACACACAAACATGTATGAACTAATGCTGCTTCTTTTTATTGTACATATATGGTCGTTTTGCCTGCATGTATTCCTATACACTACATGTGTGTAGTGTCTGTAGAAGCCAGAAGAGGGAATCTTATCCCCTGGATATGGAGTTATAGGTGGTTTTCAGATGCCATATGGGTGCCGGGAACCAGAGCTTAAAACTGACATCTCTCCAGCCCCAAGCTTTGTTTTGATTTTGGGTTTGGGTTTTTTTTTGTTGTTGTTTTTTTTTTTTTTTTTTTTTTTTTTGGTTGTTGTTGTTTTGCTTTGGCTTGTTTTTGAGACAGTCTGACATTGTGGCCCATACTCTTGAACTCAAAGCAATCCTCTCCCTCATGAATACTGGAATTACAGTTGTAACCATACCAGTCCTAACTATCCTAGTAATAAGGAAAATCTCACAAGACTCAAAAATAGCTTAAACATTCCAGGTGGGGACGTAATAAAGGCAGATGGAGACTCTTAGCTACAGCTCCAATAGGAGCAAGAAGAAACGAGTCTTCCCTCCTGAGGCAAGGGGGACACGCCTCAGGATGATACCTGACAGTACCCGGAGGAGCTGGACTGAGACAGAAGAAGCCCAGGGCAGCCAGGACACACATACCTCATGCTAGGATTAAAGAGCTCTCTCTGTCTTTCATGGGTGTAACAGGCATCATGGGTCCCCAATATACAATATCTGAAAACATGAACTCAAAGGCTAGGATACACACATACACATACACACACACACACACACACACACACACACCTGCTCTAGAGCTGGGGATATAGCTCCATGGTAGGGTGCTTGTCTGACATATACTATGTCCCTAAGTTTAACTCTTCAGACTGCCAAAAATAAATAAAAAGTAAATAAATCTGACTTGTCTGCAAGGGGAAAACCTATATACAATAAAGCTGCTTTGTTTTGTTTTATTTAATGTACACAAGGGAGCAGGGGGAAGATGTATGCATGCTGAGTGCAGGCATCCAAGGAGGCCAGAGGCATGGGATCCCCTGAAGCTGGAGTTACAGATAAGCCTCCTGACACAGGTGCTGGGAACCGAACTCAGGGCCTTTCCAGAGCAGCACAGCTCTTACCCTCTGAGCCATCTCTCTAGTCCCACAGTAGAGTTTTAAAGACCAATAATGCGAATGACAAAGGACAACTGGGAAGCACTGCCATGTGGCACACTCGTGGGTGGGGAGTGGACAGCACAGCCGCTGGTATATTCTCACGGAGCGACACAGCCTTGCCACACTCCACACAGCACCAAAGGGAGGGGAGAAGTTTAGAGAAGCAGAAAAGAAAAACGCTTTTTAAAAGATCATTGCTTGCAGAGAAAACCAAGGGTTTGGCTCCTAAATAAGAAGTTCTTAGGATGGCCAAGCCAGGCTAGCCAAACAGAGCCCATACCAACCATAACTGGACACCAGCCAGTGAGCACTGGAATAACAGGTTCCAGTGAGAGAAACACCCCAGTGAGCTAAACCGAAATGGAAAGTGACGTGAAGTGAGTTGCCCAAACCCGAGGACCGGAAAGCGGCTGTTCAACGAGTGTCCCCATTGCAAATATCTTTGTTTGGGTTTTGTTCATTTTACTTCATCTGTGTGTACACATGTGTGTGCAGGTGTGTTATCCCAGAGGAAGGCACATTGTGAGGTGCCTGGCACAGATGATAGGGACCAAACTTGGATTCCCAGAAGAGCAGCAAGCTCTTTTCACCACTGAGCCATCTCCAGCCTCAACAAATCTCTTTGGTTGCCATCTAGACACTTTCTATCTTTCCTTGGAGCTAAGATGCAAAATACTGCTTTCTGCCACACCAAAGCACCGTTACTGAAAGATGTGATTTGCTGTAATCAGTGCTTCCAGCCCCCATGTGTGGTCCAGGCAAGCAGGAGCTCTCACTCCCTAGGCCACCACCTTGCTAAATACACACCCAAGCTTTGGCCCTGAGCATGATTCTGCTGGTCTAGGGTCATCAAGTTTCTCAGGCAAGGGTGAAGCCAGTGAGAACCGAATCAATGATTGCTCTAACTACAGACAAGCCTCCGGCACTCTCAATAGGCTCCCTGATGTGGGCTCCAGGGGTCAGCAGGAACAGGTCCAGAGTCTATTACACTTGGCACACTTACTCCAGATGCCCATCTTCCAGATACCCTGCCTGTTCTCACTATCTCCCTATCACCACTTAAGTCCATGCTAAATAAATCCTAACTCTTTCTTCTTTGTCCCCAAGGCAAGGTTACAAAAGAGACCACCACCACCACCACCCCCCCCAATCAAACACTAAATTAGAGCCATCTAAACACCTTCCTCTTTGACGGCAGCAGTTTCTCTTCTACCACAGACTCCCTTACATCTAGCACATAGCAAGGACTCAATTAACATTACTACATAGGAAAAGAAATGCTCCTCACTTACCTTCCGGCTCTGATTTCTAAGCTGCTAACATTCTACTTACATGGCACTCAGATAAAACACTCACTTGTCCAAATTCCTCTCCACCTGCAATTTCAGCCTACAAGGCTCAGTTAAGAGACTTCCTCCTGTCTGTCGCACAAAATAGGAAGGGAAGATCAGGTCCCCACTGCTGCTGTCGGAGGCTTGAGAGCCCTCTCTGGGACGTCTCTCTGCAGCAAAGATGTCCATATCCTGCAGATCCACGACAATGCAATCCAGCAGGCAGACATGGTCTTCTACAAGGGCCCAAGGGAAAAGAGGTAAGGGCAAGAGTAGCATGCAGAGAGGCCTGGGCCTGAGCAAACTACAGTGTCAGAGTCCGTTCATTCGGTCCTTGAAAATCAGAACCAGCTGTTGCCCTGCTCTGCACTACTCAGCAACCTGGCTGTCAGGGGCCTCAACTACGGCCTCAAGAGCCCACCATGCCCACCATGCAAAACATCATAGCTCTGTGTCCAGCACACGCTGCTGCCCACCCTTCACACCTGGCCATGCTGCTCACATACTATGTTTAGCCATTTCTACCACTACTGATCAAACCCAAACCAAGTTCACCCTTGCCTACAACACCTCCACAAACAATCCTCCAATGTGCCTACATAATTCCACATTCTTTCCACAAGACAACTGAAAGAGTCCCTTCCTTTGGAAATTTCAGTGGCTATGTTTAATCAAAAGTTCTGCCAAACTCCCTGTAAATGCTTGCAGGGTCCTAGGTAAGCCCACAGCCCACTCTTCTGACTTCAGCTCAAGCCAGTCTCCCGGTTGCTCTCCACATTTCAGGACTCCAGGCTTTTGCATCTCCCAAAAGGCCATGCTCTTTGCTTCTTGGCAGCCTCATCAGTACCATGACCTTCCCACCTTGATCTACATCGGGTCCTCAATTTTCTTCTGTCTTTCCCATAACATGTACTATAACCTATCAATGCTAATGTTCATCTAATATCTTTCTCCTGGAAGTACCACCCTGGGAGGAACTATATCTAAGGGGATGTATACATGTATGTGTATATGTATATGTATATACACATACATGTATGTATGTGTATGTATATATATACATGTATGTATATGTATATATATACATATATGTATATATGTGTACATATATACATATACTATAACACCTGGCATTAAGCAGGAACTTGGTAAACAGTTCTTGATGGAATGGCTGTTCTAACAAATATGTGAAACCCATGAGAGCAGGACTGATCAGTGAGAGAGATGTAGAACAGTAAGGCCATGGCCACAGTGATAGGGAGCAGCTGTAGAAGTAGAACTGCATGGAAACTGTGAGAAAACCACAACCTTCGTCCAAGGCCATGTACCACTGAGGAGCGAATTTTAGTAAAAACCGTCAGCGGGGTAGGAGGAATGATGTTGGAACAGACACATTCCTGTAAGACGTTCCAAATGTCATTTATGTGTTTGTACATGTTTGTATATATGCATGTGTGCAACGTCCATGCACATTCACTTGTCTTGTGTCATCTTCCTCAATTGTTCTACACCTTATTTTTGGAGCGAAGTCCCTCACTCAACCTGGAGCTTACCCATTCAGCTAGACTGGCTGACCAACAATCCCAGGGATCCCCCTGCCTCCACCTTCCCAGCACTGGTATTGCAGGCATATGTCACTTTGTCCAGTTTTGTTGCTATTGTCGTTTAACATGAGGACTGGGAATTAAATGGCAGGCCTCATGCTCGTGTGCAAGCACTCTCGCTAGCCATCTCCCTAGTCATCATCGTCCTCCCCACCCCAATCTCTTCATACAGGCATCCACCTATATGTCAGGCTGCTGCATGTCTAATCGTCATCGTCTTAACCTCTTACAGAGCGGTTCAAGCCACCCCTCCAAATACCACAGCACCAATCAGAGCTCAGAGATAAAGTCACCCTGATCAACTGTCTTCTCCAAAAAGCCCAAAGAGGAAAAACAATAGAAACAAGAGTATCCATAGCAAGGTGACAACAGCCTCCAAGGTCGTTTTACAGCATTTCTATCCTTAAGCCTCACTGACACTAACCTTAGCGTCTTATTTTGGGAACAAAACAGTGACCTGAAAGTCTGGTAAGAGCTCATAAGGACCTGTGAGAGTCCCCCAGATAACTGACAGTCTTCATTTCTGTCACATCCTCTAATGAACTACTTCAGAGGTTATCAGAGACTAAACCCGCCTAAGACACACATGCCTCAAAAGCAGCATGAGGCCTGGGCATCCCATAGACACCTCCTCACATCAGCCTTGAGCTCCACAGAGCTCCCCGGAAGGGCTTCAGGGCAAGCCCCACCTTCACTGTGCAGCTCTTTCTTCTTTGCTTACCTGGGCTGCTGGAACTTTGGCTAACAGGTGGCACGGCCTGCTGCCCACGCTGCTTGATAGAGGCACTGGGTACAAACTCACTCTTCAGGCTGCCAAGGCCCATCCCTGCAGGAGGCATCATGAACAGCCCCTGTCCATGCGGCCCCTTGGGATCCTCTGTGCTTGTCGTCTTTTTCATGCTGTGTTTGGGTGTACCTGTAGGAGAAGCTGAAGGCACGGATTCCTAGGAGGAACAAAAGAAAAGTAGGATGCAGAGATGAGGGGGTAACAATACCTTCAGTGGCTCATAAATCACATCCTAGTCTCTAGGCTCTCAGACTGTAGTGGGCACACTGCCCTCAGACCTAGAGCCAAGAAAGTGAGGGTTGTGACACAATCATCTTCAAAAATGCTGCCAAAGGCTCCACACCTGTTGAGAGCTACAGCAGCATTGCAAGAAGACACTGTCTCTTGGCGCAGGAACAAAAACCAATTTCAGTCAAATTCAACCAAAGCAACTCTCTCGACCATACAACATATTTACTTTTGGGGGAGAGGGAAAATGTATCTAGGGGAATGAAGATGTGTCTAAGGTATCAGAATGCCTCCCTAGTCTACAAGAAGCCCTGGGTCCAATTCCAGCACCAAATCAACTGGATGTGGTTGCACACGCCTGTAATCCCAGGTAGAGGTGGGAGGGGTTCAAAGTTACCCCCAGCCGCACATGAGTTTGAAGCCAGCCTGGGATATATATAAACAGAAAGTGCCCAATGGCAATATGGCCGCAGCACAATTACCCCAGGGAGATGCTGTGCACCCTAGGCCCCCAGCACATTCACATCTACATAGCCACAGAAATGAAAAGAAGGCAAGCAGAGGAGCTCAGGTTTCTGCCCATAGAGTAAAGCCAGCCCTGGAAGTCTCTAGAAAGGACAGGACTCATCTTGCTGAGAGCTTTTAGTTGATTCCACAGAGTGAGCCAGTCATTGACTTTTCAGCTCCTTCCCTGTGAGCCCTGTCTGTGTGTGGCTTCTACATCGTGGGACAGCTTCTTCTTGGCCCTGTCACATATACCCCGGCAGCAATGAGAAGCAATGGTTCCCTGCTGCTGCTGCAAGGCTGACTCCTCAGCTTTGAACTACAAGGTGAAACCCCATGATCTCTCCAGTTCTTAACAGTAGCACAAGCTCCCTGCATTTCTTTTCAAGGAAGGTCACTGGGTAAATGTCTCCATATAAAAACTGCCCTTGTGCTCTGCGTACTTCAGCTGCAGAGACTGCTTGTTGCTCTTAGACTTGACCTACCTACCTCCACGTCCCCTCTGTAGTTAGTTTAAATAAGACAGTGGCTCGAGGAGATCAACCCGGCACTTTTGAGAGACTCAACTTAGAAATTATGGTTTAAGTATAAGCTATGGAAAGGCAAGTGTATGCCAAAAATCCAAACATGTCTTCTGTAAGACGTGATTTTATAGGAAACTGTCCCCACATTCGGAAGTCATAAAACCTGAGGACACAAGGTACAAGTGCTCCAGCAATCCACAGACTCCGTGTCAAGTGGCGTTCTTGGGCCACTGGACTGCATATTAGACTACCTCACATGAGCAAGAACATCAACAGGCAAGTGTAAATGCAATGTGGAAGAGGAAAGTATCAAAGAAACCATCAGTCAATACTGAGCACCTATGAGGAGAGGTGAATGGCACAGCTAAGCACACCAGATCATAGAGATCTGAACAATGATACACTCCACACAGCCTTATGGAATTCCACAAACAACCACCAGTGTGTAACACAGCAGCTGTCCTAGGATCTCTGGATATAAATGAGGTCATTCAGGAAGTACTAGCCAGGGCTAAAAAAAAAAAAAAAAAAAAAACCCTGAATACAAGCCTTAAGAAAAGCTTCTCTCCTCAGGTGAGGAGTAACTCCCCAAAGTGTTGGCACAGAGAGTAACAAAGCAGGCCTCTCCCACAGTGGAACATTTCAAAGAGTCAGCATTTGGGGGGCTTTGAGTGGCTTGATTTTGTTCTATCTTAAGTACATGAATGTGAACTGACTGCTGAATCCCATAAGGTTGTTTTTTGCCACCCCCCCCCCAATAGTGGAAGGAAGGAAGGAAAAGGGAGGGAAGAAGGGAGGGAGGGAGAGAGGGAAAAAGGAAGGAAGGAAGGAAGGAAGGAAGGAAGGAAGGAAGGAAGGAAGGAAGGAATCTACTTTATACCCTGAAGAAAAGGAAATCTCTGTAGGTACTGCCACCTGAAATCAAATCCTCAAAAACAAAGATAGGCAAGTCTTTGTCATTAAAATGCTATAATTTGTGTTGTTATTTGGCTTAACAAAAATAGGAATCATTTTATAAAAAACACCTTGAAACAGTTTGGCAATTGTTCATCCACAGCTAACTTTAGAGCACACTTGTCTGCTCATACACAGACAATGAGCCTATTCCTTTTTTGGGAAGGGGAGAGACACAAAACAGTGCTACTAAACTAGATTTCTGACTACAGGTGACTTTATGCCTCAAACATCCAGTGTGACCTCAAAATAAAGATGTATCCATCGAGAACACATTCCAAAGCACTGGCTATGTGGCTCCAGGAACTTTCTGTCGTACTCCCTAGACCTCCAGAAAGGAAGCAGGGCTAGAGATAAAGTGCTGTCATGAAGGGCCAAGGGGCTCACCAACAGAGCACACACAGTGGACTCGTCGTTACAAATTAGTAGATACGCATGCAAGAGAAGGGGGCATGTACCAGTGCATTCCAGAGAGGTCTCTGTGCCCCTAACCCTACCACATCCTCACCCTACACACCTATGCATCCGATCCTTTATCGGAGCCTTTTCTTCCCTCTGTAAAGGAGCCAGCAAATGTGCTTCCCCAGAGTTCTACGAGCTCTTATAGCAACTTACTGGACCTGAGGGAGCATTGTGGAAACTCCTAATCTGTCACTAGTTAGTCAGAAATGTGAGTCCCTAGACCTGTGGCTAGCCCAAGCTAGCTAACTTCAGGTAGTTGCACCATGACTGACTTGAACTCCCAACAGCTTTCTACAATGTTAAAAACAGAGTGGGTAGAGAAGCCCGCACACAGATGATGTCAGAAGTGGTATGAAGAAACAGGGTTTTTTTTTTGTTTGTTTGTTTGTTTTTGGTTTTTTTGTTTTTTATGTAAAGGAGTTAGCACCAAATGACATGCAATGGTGTTCAACAAGCATCAACTACTTACTGCTATTTTTGTTGTTCTGATGAGCTCACAATCAGATTTTATACTCACTTCCTTGACGCCTATCTCTTTTCCTATCTTATGCTCATCTCCCAAACACCAATCTCTTTTCCCACATTTTTGGCTGCTGAGGTGACAAACAGGCACAGCTGACAGGGATTCCAGTAAGTGCATTTCCCATGCACTAAAGATGAGTTTGTACTGAGTAAGCACAGGCCGTGGAGGCCTGGAGACTAGCAAGCAGTGGTGAGCACATACCCTGAGAATGGCATCTCTACTGTTTAGACATGTCACTCAGGCTCCCGGGAGGCAGAAGCCAGCGAGGGGGTCATCAGAGTGCCCCCAAGGTCCACTTGGCTTTGGAGCTTCCTGGCTGTTCACGATCAGAGTCCTAGCTTTCCCAGATGTAGCGTGAAAATGCTGGCAGACCTCCAGCCGAGTACTCCAAACACGATAAGAAACAAATGTCCAGATCATTTAAATCTGCAGCAGGACACGGTCTAACATCTTACCACTAAGACATTTGTAACTGTCTTCAGGTAAAAAATAGGACAAATCAGGAAAAGAGCTCACCCAGAAAGGAATGCCTTCCTTTTATGATTGACTATGATTGTGTGTGTGTGTGTACATGCGGGCATCAGAAAACAACTTTTGGGGTTTGGTTCTCTCTTCCTATGGGTTCCAGGAACTGAATTCGGGTGATCAGGCTGGTGGTAAGTCCTTTTACCCACTAAGTGACCTCGCTCCCCAGAAACGCTTCTATGCTTGTAGAGAGCACTGTGCCCGGTAGAAGACTGGTCCCACAGGGCTGATGCCTAAAACAAGTCAATAGCATTTAATGAGGGTTACAACTTCACACTATTTCAGCTGAAGAGGTTAGTGGAAATGTCAATAAAATGGTAAAGAAACCTCCAAGCCACAGGGCCTCAGAAGTTAACAAACAGCCCCTGAGCTGTGGACTGGGAACATCTCAGCTTACAATCAAATTCAAGGTAAACTTAACAGCCACAGATGCTAAGGCTCACCTTATCCTGTAAAAAGGTTCCAGGAACACCTGCAAAGAGAAACTTGTTCTTCACTTTCAACTTGCCCAAATTTGCTACTATCAGGTTATTTGATCTGGAACTTTCTGGGATGAGAAGCACAGGGGCACCAGCCTCAATATCCAGAAGAACCCTGGAGCATCGCTGCGCCTGGTCCCTCACCTGGTGAGAAAGAAAAGTTCCCAGAGACTCAGTTAGTTCTCCAGTCTTATAATCAGACCTCCATGGGGTCCAAAACTCTCATAAACTTATACAGCAATTAAAGAACACAATATTTCATTGGTGGCCACCAGAGGAAATTAGAGTCAAAAAACAAAATAATGGAAAGTCCCCAAATATTTGGAAATTAATTTCATACTTCTAAATAACCTACAGATTAGAGAATAAATCATACGAGAAATGGGAAAAGACTTTCACAATGATGATGAAAATAATATATTAGAGTGTGGGACATGTGTAATATAACAAGGACTCTTACCAACTGCATCATCTCACCAGGCCTATGCTGCTTTTAAATTTGTTTTGTTAGTTTGGTGTTTGTTTCTTTGTTTCTTTGTTCAGTTGGTTTGTTTAAGACAGGGTTTATCCACAGCCCTAGCTGTCCTGGAACTCCATCTGTAGACTACGATGCCACAATCTCAGAGATCCATCTGCCTCTGCCTCCCAATTCTGGGATTAAAAGTTATGTGCCACCACACCTGGCAATGTGTTTTATGCATATAGGTATGTGCCTGAATGTACATATGTACGCTATAGGAGTGCCTGGTGTCTAGGAAGGTAGAAGGGGGCATCAGATTCCCTGGCACTGGAGTTACAGATAGTTCATAACCACTATGTGGGTGCTAGGAACCGAACCTAGGTCCTCTGCAAGAACAGCCAGTGCTCTTAACCACTGAGCCATCTCTCCAGCCCCTCTGTGCTGCTTTTAAGAGAAAAATAACAACCTTACAGTATAAAGCGGTTCTGCAGGTGAGGGGATTCTGGGGATTGAACCTAGTGCTCTGTCACTGATCTACACCCACCAAAGGACCAAGCCCAATATCCCCTAAGAACAGGTTCCTGGGCTCTTTTGGAATGCAGAAATCAAGCTGAACAAGCAAGAGAGTGAACATGCGTGCATCTGTTTCTCTGCTCTTGACCAGAGATATGATGTGAGCAGTTGCCAAAAGCTCCAGCCACTGTGACTTCCCAGCCTTTTATGATGGACTGCAACCCAGAGTATGGGCTAAATAAACCCTTTTCTCCCCGAAGTTGCTTTGTGTTGGGATGTTTTATCATGACAGCACATGCCTGTAACCCCAGGGCTAGGGAGCAGAGACAGGAAAGTAAGTCCTAGTGACGATTTGCTGGCCAGCCACGCTAAATGGAACAGCTAGCTTCAGGTTCATTGAGAGAGCTTGTCTCAAAAACTTAATGGGAAGTGGTTGCATAAGATAACTGATGTCAATTTCTTTTCTTTTCTTTTTTTTTTTTTTAAGATTTTTATTTATTTATTATGTATACAGTGTTCAGCCTACATGTATGCTTGCAGGTCAGAAGAGGGTACCAGATCTCATTACAGATGGTTGTGAGTCACCATGTGGTTGCTGGGCAGCCAGTGTTCTTAACCCTGAGCCATCTCTTCAGCCCCTGATATTAACTTCTGATGTCTATATGTTCCCACATAAGCAAGCATGCATGCATGCACACACACGCGTACATGTGCACACACACAGAGACAGAGAAACATACACATACACACACACACACACACCACAACATTTTACTTTATTTTATTGTTATTCTTTGGATGCCTGTTTTGTTTTTTAACTATATACAGAAAGGGTGTAGATCTAGATGGGAAGAGACTGGGAGGAGCTGGGAGAGAGGAAACCATGATCAGCATATACTCTATGAAATTATCTACTTTCAGTAAAGGAAAGCAATTGTTTTGAAGTTCTATGGCTCAGTCAAATTGAAAAAGCAACTTGGAGACATGATGCTACCCACCGTCTGACCCTCGAGAGCAGCTCGCTGGCGCCCTAAGACATCTTGCAGCTGAGTGAAGTGCTGAATGAAGGCCACCACCTCAGCCTGAAAGCGCTGCGTGTGCACATACTGCACAGAGGCCATCTGGAGGCTCACGCGAATGTCATGCTCTCTCTGGAGCAGAGGATCTGGCTGCCCATATCTGGAAATTAGGACAAAAATAGGACTCAGACATCAGCAGGATTGGAGTATTAGAAGAAAACTAAGGTTGATTTAAGGGTTTCCCCTCCAAAAAGCTTTAGTGTTAAAATGGACACCTCCCCCCACCCCCCGAAACAAGCCTGTTAATAATTTAATAATAAGGACATCAAAATAAGGATGGTGTGGCACACAGGGCTGCCAACAGCAGGCACCACTGAGCACAAAGCTCACCACCCCTCCAGAAAATACCGAAGCCACCAGAGTGCTACCCTTGCACAGCCCCTCCCATCCCTGCTGTAAGAACTGCAGCTGTCCCTGGCAGAGACAGTCACAGTGCAGGTTTGGGAAGTAATTTTAAAAGCCATGGAGAAATGGAAGGACTTGCTTCTGGGAAAAGGGAGCATCTAAAACACAGAGAGGAGTTGCCTTTTTACGTCAGTGAAATGCAAACTGCAATGTTGTGTGTAGAATCAAGGACCAGCAGAGGACTTTTAACCCACCTGGAATCGAATGAACTGTGGTGCCAAGAAAGAAATGATTACACAGGACACAGTCACATTTACCAAGGAATGTACTTTTGAGCCAAGCAGAGAATTAAGGTTCACATTAATTATCTCATTTATTGTAGAACCATGCCATTGTTGTGTATAAAATAAGCAAATCAAACTAAACTCTGAAGTCTGTGCGGCAACCTCACAATGAATAGTTCTCAGACTTGGGGGAGAGTGAGCTACGGGGGTTTGCTAGAGAGTGAACCCACAGCTTTGCGCAAGCTAGCAAGCACTCTACCAGTAAAATACATCCTCAGCCCACACATGGTTTTTGGGAACCACTTTTCTCAGCACTCCAAAAGTGGTAGGGGCCTGAACAGGAGCCTACAAGGTACATAATACCAACATACAACCACATTTTCTAATTCCTCTCAAGAAAGCGGGAAACCTCATCTAGGAAAACCATTCCTTAAAGTAAGCAGACCCCGGCCTAATGACACCTTCTAAAGTCCAGCAGGAATTCAATATAAGTCATACTTATTCATAAAAAGAATACGCTCACTTCACTTAGTGTCAGTAGGACTCTCAGACTAAGTCAGGCGAGAATGCTCAATGCTACGCAGAAGTGTGGAGATTGCTCAGCTCAGGGCCCCATTACAGACTGGGGGAAAGTGGCACACAGAGATTAAATGACTTGCTTTAGGTCACACGGCAAGTTGGTAGGAGCTGACAAAGCCCAGGTCTTCTGATAATTGGGATTATTTCCATCTTTTCCCATATGCTTATGACACTAAGTAATCTCCAATGCAAATCTCTTTAATAAAATTCAGTACTAATCAGGACTCCTCACAAGCTAGATTATTTAAATTTTACTTAGGAAAGTAAAATTTTTCCCCTGCTCAGTCAATAAGAATTTTAAACAGTGAGCTGGCAAAACAGTTCAGTGGATGAACGCTTGCCACCTAGTGACCTGGGTTGGATCCCCAGAACCTACATAGTGGAAGGAGAGAACCAACTCAGCAAGATGTCCTCTGACTTACACACACACACACACACACACACACACACACACACACACACACACACAGTGGGAGACACACAGAAAATAAACACATGTAAAACAACATTTAAAAAGGATTCCAACAGTGACCTGACACACAACAAAGCCCAGAGAGAAGACATGCATGTTTTACTTGAAAGTCTGGAAGATGAGAGCCTCTTCTCCACTCGTGGTAAAGCGTTCTCTGTAGAAGTCTCCATGTGGTGTGAGGTCACTCAGGGACAGGCTACCAATGCTTCCCTGCAAGGCCAGGTCTCCCTCTACAGTGTTAAAATTAGAACACGTTATGACAGACCTTTTCTGAATTGTTTATTATATCTGAATTAAAACAGACGTGCACATGCCTCAGACTTCCATTTTTTAATCAAACTAAATATCAGAGATAAATTTCCAGATGCCAAGACATTTGATGTGCTATGTCTAAGGGTTTCAATGTCAAAGTCTAAGGGAATTGAACGAGTCTAAACAACAAATCTACACAAGCCAGCAACACTGAATACCAGAGGGCACGTCTACAAGGAAAGGAAATCAAACTAAATCGTTTCCAACATGAAGGACCAAATACTGGCAGCTGCAGATAGAAGCAGGGTCCTCTAAGGCCAGACTGCTGGCTAGAAGTGGGAAGGTCTATTCATTGTACTAGGAATAAAAGAACAAGGGAGGAAGTGTCTGTGTCAGCTGCTTAAGCAACACGTGTGGGCTTGCAGTGACTTGATAAAAGAAGAAAACCCGCTGATGCGTGGGGACGATGGTGCTGACACTGATTGGAAAAGAGTCTTCTGGCAGGAGCACAGCCCTGGGGTGAGAGCAGGGAAATGGCTGTGGGCACATGTACTGGAACGTGAGCATAAAATGTTCCTTCCTGCAGGGTGCTGTGGCTGGTGCACGCCTGTAATCCCAGTAATCAGGAGGCAGAGGCAGGTGGATCCCTGGGAGTTGAAGCCTGGCCTGCATAGAAGTTCCAAGCCAGCTACTGAACTATTATCTCTACAGGACAAAACTAATCATAACTTTACACAGCTGTCACCATAATCACCAAGGTATACACCTCTGGCAGGCCAGGTCAGCTCCCAGAGATTCAAAGGTGTATATATACATATATACATATATATATATGTGTGTGTGTATTTATATTATGTAATCATTATATTTATACATAAGTGTAAATTTATTTATATTTATAAGGAAGGATAGTATTTTTGAGCTCATGCTTTATAAACCCTATCACTTAGAACATGGTGTTCTAGTAAGAATTCCAACCTACAAAAGCCCAGCAGGAAGAGGCCAGCTTTGCTACTAGAGTCTGCTGCAGAACACCATGCTCTCTCTTGGCAGCATCCCGACTTAAGAGCACAAACAGAATGAGCTTGTCCCATTTTCAACAGACATCCCTTTGACCTGACTGTCTTCTATATCTACCTATTAATATGTCTCCATTTCACTCTCAAAAGTATCCCAATTTACCTCTGACAGTGGAACCAGGATGTATCCCTGGTGCGCGAAAGGACTTTGGGAGCGCATTCCCCATGGAAGGACACTCCCTTAGCCTTGAGGCAGGAGGGAGGGCCTAGACCCTACTCCAAAAGCCTTGACAGGTTTTTGTTGATCCCTCCTGGAAGGCCTCACCCTCCCTGTGTAGTGGTAGGGGGTGGGGTGGGAGGGGGGTTGGGGGGCATGGGAGGGAGGGAGCGAGGGATAGCTAGGGAACTGGGATCAGCGTGTAAGAAAAAAAAGGGTTGTTCCTCTTATAACCTATTCTTATGCAGAGGAAAAAAGTATCCCAATTTAAACCAAAAAACAAAAAAACAAAACAAAAAACAAACAAACCATGTGGTCACACTACACAGATAGATGCTGGGCCCTTGGATGAGATAGGAGAGGAGCAGGGAGGGGGCTGCACCATTGCCTGCCTTTGTAATAAGACATCCAGACCATACTGCTCCCAAAGCCAGGATTTGGGATCACCACCATAAATGGCTATACCAATACCCACATCAAGCCACAGATGGACGCCTCACTTGGCATGTGAGGACAGCTAGCTTTGTGCCGGGTGTTGGAACACACCTCACTCGGCATGTTTGGTCTTGCCCCACTTACCAATCATCTCCACGTGTGCTACTAATTTGGACACATTTGCTTTAGCCAGCTCACTGGTGGCCTTGCTCAGCACAAGAGAAAGCGAATGAACCTAGGACACAAGGTACAAAGCAAAAGGTCAGTCAATGATGGGAACAGGGCAGAATGGGTAAGAACAGGGACAGTTTGGAAAGGTGAAAGTAAATCTTTTATTATTTATCGTGTGTGTGTGTGTGTGTGTGTGTGTGTGTGTGTGTGTGTGTGTGTGTGCGTGCGTGCGTGCGTGTGCGCATGCACATGCACACACATGTCTGGCGGTCAGAGGGCAATCTGTGGGAATGAATCTTCTCTCCTTCCCCTTCTTCCACTGTGCAGGTTCTGGGAATCCAACCCAAGATAGCAGACACTTATACCTGCTGAGCCTCCTCCCCAGCGCAAACATTTCATGACACCAATTGCATTTGTGCCCAAAGCAGATCTGCTAATCAAGCACATGAGGGAGGAATTCCAATTTCAGCGCCTGTGGCCTCTCCTCTATACTCTTCTGATGGTGGTGACATGCTACATGGTATAAAACGAGGCTCCTCGTCTTAGTATCAGCTGTTAGCAGTGCATAGTACTGTAATGACTCACGAGTCTGTAAGTCAGGTCTCACCTATAAAATCTATGTAGGCAAATGATGAAAATGACCTGAAATCCTGCCAGGTCTCTGTTCAGCAATGGGACTTCAGGGGGACAGGGACAGAGTCCTCTTGTCTCAACAATAGAATTCTCTAACAGGCTGCATTACACTAAAGTAATTCCAACCACTGAAGACACTTATATGTCTAAGAATTTGCTGGGTCAGTCCCAGCTCCTCTGCCTTAGGGGCCAGGCTCTGACAGAAGAGAAGGACCAGGAGGTAGAAGAACATGTGTGCCACACACCCCTTTGTCCTCCAAGTCTTCACACAATCGAACCTCAGGAGTTGTTGGATGGGTACAACGCTCAAGAGAAAAAGGGAAAATGGGAGCAGAAAGGAGGAATAGGACCTCAAAAAAAAAAAAAAAAAGGCAAAGAAAGTGGGCTGAGCACTGTCCTCAGAGCAGTGACCTCAGTCGGAGATGTTATCATTTCTCAAGGCCCCATAGAGAGAGGGAGAGAGAGAGAGAGAGAGAGAGAGAGAGAAGGAAGGAAGGAGGGAGGGAGAGATGGAGGGAGGGAGGAAGGAAGGAAGGAAGGAAGGAAGGAAGGAAGGAAGGAAGGAAGGAAGGAAAAGAAAGAGAGAGTGAGAAATAAAGAAAATGTTCAAAAATTCTTGTCTCAAAAAATGTAGCTCCTACAGCACTGGTCTTTGCAAAGAAGCCCCCAAGAGCACACTACATCTTACCATAGCAGGGAAGGATTCCTGAGGCAGATCCCCACTGGCACCAGGAGAATAAAGTTACCTTTGTAACATATCAAATGCAACCAAAGAGTGACTGAACACCGCCACTTCCAGTCACCTTGCTAGGCCCAATGCCCCAGAGCCTCAGAGTGCAGCCAAGCAGTGTGTTCGCCCTCCCGCTGAGCAAGAGGCAGACATGGCTTTCCCAGACAACTGAGTAAGAGGCAGAACTGTCCCCACCCCCACCCCTCGCCCCCATCTCTCCTCCCAGGTGGGTAAGAAAAGCAAGACAGCACCAACATGGGGTAACAGAGTTCTCACCTGGCTCTCCCAGCAGTACATGCAAGGCCACACGCACCAAGACATGCAGATAAAGACTGTCCTCCCTGGGCACACGGAAGGCACCAGCTGCTGCTGCACAGGTGCCAGAACTCCGAACAGGCCTTACAACTTACAACAGGCCTGTATTGCCCTTCACGGTTCAACTCGGTGTACCTACCTGCTGTCCCTCCCACCATTCACAGCGGACTGCCTTAAATCTAGTCTTCAATGCTATCTTATGGGTTATTTTTTTTTTAATATTTAACATTACAGTCTGAATACAAGCACGGCAATCCATGTCATAATAAAAACTGGATGCCAACAGGCAATCTAGCTTTGCACACTGCGTTCCATGGCACCCTACAGTGAACCCAGTGACAACAGCCTGTGAGAGGGAGGGAAACCAGCAAGAAAGCCATGCACAGAGGCGCAGAGTAGAAACTGCTGCCGTGCCCCTGACTCTTGGCTAGGTGTTTGGCACACGCCCCTCACGTCTTCATAGAAGACGAACAGTGAGGGAACAAGCTAGAGAAACAAAAAGGATTCCCTGGAATCACATGGCCTGGGTGAGACAAGCTGCTTAAACTGCATATTCACTACATATTCTCTCTGCCTCCAGATGGAGTTTACAACAACAAAACCCTTTCCAAGATATCAATGTCTCTAATGTCTATATTTCTCAACAGCCAGACAGAGATTACACAGCCCTCGCCCAATGAGAGCTCTTTTCCAGGAAAAATGGGAAATACTCCCATTGGGATCTGATTCAGACTCATCAGTGTAACCAGCCATATACCTTGAGATCCAGCTTGGAGTTCACTGGCTCCTGGAGCTCAGACTCCACGGAAGCCCTGGCCTCCGACTTCACACTCTGTAGAGGGCCCTCAGGCGGCGTCCGCATGGCATGGTTGTCGGCAGTGGAGCCAATCCCAAAAAAGTCCAGAATCACCACCCAGGTTTGCAGGGTGATCAGCACATCCAAGCAGTTAAAGTCAACGTCGATGCTTCGGTTAATGCGGTTGTAACTGGAAGAGAATTCTGGGTGTTTTTTGTCCACCAAGAATATATTGATGTGGACCAAGGAATCGTCGAATTTGTTTTTTCCAGAAAGCACCTTGGGCTCGTCCACTGTGGGAGAAGGAGGTGGGGTCATAGGGTAGCTCTTGTCCTGAACTTCCTTTTGCTTTTTCCGGGATGTGGAGATGGGTCTTTGATACAACTGGAAGACATTAGGAGCTTCCTCCATGTGGGAAGGGAGAGACCGGGGCATGTCGGGATACTCCACGCTGGACACGGAAGGGCAAGACTGGGAGAGATACTCCTTCTGTGATAAGCTAGATGGCTTGGGAGCCCCTCGAGACACCATCAGGCTCTTATACTTGGAGTCTGGATTCTTCTCCAGTAGGTCTTCCATGAGGAGCGAGCGCAGGGCAATCTGAATGGACAAGGTCTGTGGGTGGTCTTTACTGAACTCCACCTCAAAATCCTGGAACTTTAGGCTCACCAGCCCTTGGGCCCCCAAAGTCAGGTCCCCACTCAGCTGCACCTGCAGCTCCGATATACAGAAGTTGGCTTGAATCTGAGTGAACGCTTTGGCTTCCTTCACAGACAAGGACTTCTGAGAGGTGCTGGAGAAGCTCGAATGACTGAACAATCCGTTCTCCTTCCTCTCCACAGAAGGTTCTCCACAGGAACTGAGTGGAGGCAAGGGCGAGTTAGGGCAGGGGGAGGATGCAGCACTGGTCACAAACTTATTCAGATCTTCGCTGTACACAAGGTTGTCCAGCGTCTGTAAAACCTGCTCATACACGTGCTTGGCTAATACCACCTGCATTCAAAGAGAACAACCCAGTTACTCCAGACCACCTTTTTGAATGTATTTGTAATTTTGTGTATGGGGGTATACAGGAGCACAAGTGCCCATGGAGGCAGAAGAGTCAGGACCCACCCACCCCCACCCCCGACACACACCACCTCACCTTACAGGCAGCCCACCAGCATGAATGCTGGGAACCTAACTGGGGCCTTCCAGAAGAGCAGTAAGTGACCCTAGCCACTGAGCCACCTCTCCAGTCCCCTCCAACACTATTCTTACCATAGAGCCTAAACTCCCGGTTGGTACTTCTGTTTCCCAAGAAGCTTTACATTAGCTGGCATCAAAGACCATCATTTCTTTTATGTTCTTTCCTCCTTCCGTCCACCTCCATTAACAAGGCTCTCCCTAGCCCCTTGCAAAATAACCTACAGACACCAACATGCAATGAGCATTCCTCGTATGCTCCAGTCAGCAAAGCCACTCTTTCTAACCACACAAAATAACTGCAGAAAGCAAGAAGGAGACTTCCAAGGGTCTAACGTTGGGCACAGCCCAGGACTGACAAACAAGACTTTTAGAACAGTGCTCATCTGCAATTATATGTTTTTCCTTGGTTTCCGCTGTTGGGGCTGGGATGGGACCCAGAGCCCTATGCACGATAGGCAAACACTGTCATGGAGCTGCACCCCCGGCTTCTTAGTCTCTTTTAGTTAGAATTTCTTATTTAAAAATATTTTCAAGTACATCTTTTTTACTAATTAAGGGCAATTAACAGAGGGATTCCAACTCATAGACACAGAAATTTTGACAGACTTGGAAAGTGACCGTTCTATAACCCCTAATTTAATCTTCATCCCCACAGAGTTCATTAGTGAAATGAAGTAACAGAAATGACTGACAGGGAATTTTGCAAGTGAGAGATCAGGCTTTTCCACCTACACACCCTCATCAAATGCAGACACTGTGTGACAGATATAATATAACCGGAGGTGCATGACAGCACCTGTGAAGTTCTAGGCAAAGAGAAGCAGAGCCAAGGAAAGACCCAGAATCCAGAGAAATCCGTGTAGCTCATGGCAGACACACATTCAGAAAGACACAAACAACAGCCAGTATACCATGGACGACATCCCATAGGCAACTGACCAGTGACCACACAAAATTATAGCATGGCAGATAGGGCTGGGCAGATCCAGAGAGACCTAAAGACACAACATCTAACTGCAATCTGCAGATCTTGCTTGGATCCCATTGCAAACAAGCCAAAGCGAAGACATTCTTCAGAATCAAAAGCCATTGCAATACACAAGACGACACACAGTTCAAAGAAACACATTTCAAATATACAAGATGAAGTGAAATAAGTCTGGGATTTGCCTTGTAATGTTTGTTTGTTTGTTTGTTTGTAACGTTTGTTAATCTTATGTGTGCAGAGCGTGTTAGAGTCACAGCACAATCTTACGAAGCTGTTTTCCCCTCCCACCTTGTGTAGGTCCCAGAGATGGAACCTGGGCCATCCTGCTCTCACAGCAAACCCTTTACCTGCCACCTGCCCCAAAATATTTCATTTAAAAAACAAAATGAGCCTAGTACTAGAAAATAGAAACAGGAGAATCAGACATTCATAGTTTTCCTCAGCAACATAGCAAGTTAGAAGCCAACCTGGGCTACATGAGAACCTGTCTCAATAAAATAGGGACAGGGGGACTGGAGAGATGGCTCAGTGCTTTAGAGTACTGGATACTCTTACAGAGGACCCAAGTTCAATTCCCAGCACCCAAACCCTCAACCATATGTAACTCCAGTCCCAAGGGATTTGATGACCTCTTCTGGCTTCTGTGGGCACTGGGCACACATGTGGTACACAGACATGCATACAATAAATAAAACACCCATACATACAGAAGAAAAAAATTTAAGTGTGTGTGTGAGAGAGAATGAGAGACAGAGACAGAGAGAGAGCTGGGGGAAGGTTTCTCACCCCAAGACCCACACCTAGGAGTCACTGACACCAACAGAGATAGATACATGTTCGTGGGTTACTTCAGAGCAACTGAAAGACAAACTCATGACCCACGGCAGCCTGACAGAGGGTCAACTGTCCTAAGATTCGGAGTACATGTGTTTTCTAACCTTTCCTAGTCCTATGAAATCTGAAAGGGGGAAAAAAAAACAACATATGAAAGAGACATACACAGTTCGCAAACACACACACACACACACACACACACACACCTGTGTGTGTCCCATCTGGCTCAATTCAATCCAGAGAGGGCAAGCCTAACTCTATTGAAAGGATCTGTCAATGGTCAAATCACACTGTTCTATAGTCTAGACCAAGTGTGTCCCGGGGGAAGGTGGGGTGAGAATTACATCCCCCTGGGAAAGAGCAACTGGCTTTTGGGCATGGAATCAGAGATCCACTCTCTTCCCCTGTGGCACAGGAAGAGAGCCACCGCCCAGGGGTCACATGACAAAAGGATCCCATGTTGCTGTGGGGATCCCAGTACCTGAGAGGCTGCGTCAGGAGAATTATGAATTTAAGTCAGCCTGGGCTACAGAGCTGTGCCTTGTCTATTAGAACAAGTCATCAACAACATGAACATGCATTGATGGTTATTTCCTTGAACCTACATATTTTCCTTCTAATGCTTAATATACATAAATATACACACATAATATATACCATATATACATAAAATATACATAAATATGTACCATTATAATCTGAGCATTATATACAATATAAATATAAAATAAATACAACACTGAGCTGAAGAGATGACTTAGCAATTAAAAGCACTTGTAGAGGACCCAGGTTCAATTCCCCGCAACCACATAGTAGCTCACAATCATCTATAACTCTAGTTCTACACAATCAGGCACCTTCATCTGGACTACTTGGACACCAGACACATACACGGTGCACTCCATACACACAAACACACACACACACAAAACAGCCACACACATAAAATAGAACTGAAATAAACAAAGGCAAACTATATGTCCCTAACCTGAAATTCAAATACCTGTGAAATCTGAAGCTTTCTGATAGCTGATACAACATTCAAAGGTTTCCAACTTAAGACCATTTCAGACTTCAAAGATCAGAGATGCTTGACTGATCATAAGGGCTTATAAACGTCCTGAATGCGCTCAGTTCCAAAAGCTAAAATGCATCAGGTCTCCGGCATCTCAGACAACAAACACAACCTGATTGGCTCTCAGCTGCCCTGACCTGATAATCAATCCTGTGTTAGTTTACCTGAACTGGGTTGACAAATTTTCCTTCAATCTTCATGATGCTGGCTGTCCCCAGGTCATCTGGACTGAGGGAGAAAGTCAGCTCAGACTCTCTCTCGATAGGGATCTTCTCCAGTTTAAACTGGATGGTGGTATTGTTGAGGATATGAAAGGCTGGCAGAAGGGAACAAAATGACAGGCCATCAACACTACTATCTGGTTTGTTACTGATGATCAAGTGTCCTGTATATAAAATAAAGCCCAGGGGTTATCTGATGGTGGGCCTGGCAACTGAGTCTATGACTGAGACCAAAAGTCACAGCAAGCAGAACCTCAAGACAAGTTTACACGAGGGGAAAAGAAGATATTTTCATGACATTTTCTGCTTGGCAGCTTCAAAATATGAAATAATAGCAAGGCAGGCAAAATGGCTCAAAGGGTAAATTAGAGCACTTGCTGCCAAGTCTGATGACCTCGTTTTCATCTCTGGAACCCCCATGGTTAAAGGAGAGGACCAACTCCACGGGGTGTCGTATGACCTCCACACACAGCAATGTACCATGTATGCATGTGTGTTATATATGCATACACACACGCACACACACACACACACACACAACAAATAAATGTAATTTAAAATGTGTGGATGGGAAACACTAAGAGTCAGTCCACGTACTGCCTTACATTTCTCTTAGCCATCAAAGCCAGTTTTCCAAACCTGACTGCCTCCTTCCTTAGCTTTCAGAGATACACACAGCCTTCTCATTAGACATCGTTCCAACTGAACGCTTCATAAGAACTGTGTGCTAAGCGTGGAGAAGAAGGAGTAGCCAAGCACAGGCATGAGTTTCCTCACCAATAAACAGTCTCTGGGACTTCCCTCAATCTGTAGCTGGACTGCTTGGGTCTAACCGTCCGCATCCAGAACACAATCATAAAAACACCATTCCTCAAACGTGTAAACATCATCCGTCCTTGAGTCCCGCACTGACCCAAGGAGAAAATGGCAGAGCAGTGAAAGGGTGCAACCAGAGGCCTTTCCTGTTTCCAGTAACCCTCGCGCTACCTTAGGCTGCAATATCTAACTAGGAAAATACAACTTAGAGCAAAAGAACAGAAACAGTATACAAAACGAGGTCACACTACATCCATCCACTGGAGCAGCTCTGGGAAGGAGCACTCCACCAACTTCAAGGGGCAACACTTCAAAGTACATCCATTTGTTTTCCAAGACCAGGTTTCTCAGTGTAACAATCCTGGCTGTCCTGGAACTTTCTCTGTAGACCAGGCTGATCTCGAACTCACAGAGATCCACCTGTCTCTGCCTCCCAAGTGCTGAGACCAAAGGTGTGCACCACCACCGCCCGGCTCAAAGTACATTCTTAATTTGTCCAAAGAGACAGTAAAACCATGTCAGCCTTCCATGACGCTGTTAAAACACCACTATGACTTTTTGCGCCTCACCCAGAGGTAACGCTACGAAGGGCTGGGTTGTTTTTAGGGACAAGTATACAGGAGCTGGGTTGAGAACCTTTACACACACTGCTTCTCACCTTGGCCTCTATGCAAAGATTCAAAGAAATCATGTCGTGTGAAGTGAGCCTCCTCCTGACTGTTGGCACTGGCAGACCCAGAGGGTGGGTAAAACGTCCGGCTGACTTCAGGCCCAGCACCGTCTCTGCCTGCCAGCCGAGTGCAATTCAGAGAATAGAGTTTAATGTCTTTGATTTCCACCTGCAGCCGGTCACTTCTGGACTCATCATCTCCTGCCACAAAATTCTGGATGAATATCTGTCCCAAGTGTCCCACCAGCAACTCGGGACTCCCAGGCCTCCGAGGGATAGAAACAACTGGAGACTCGATGTTTATATTCAAGATGAGCTTCACAGTGTCCGACCGAGGGGAAGGCAGGCCAAACCCGTAGATTTCGTTCTCCTCCAAGACAAAGGGTTCCCGGGTCTTCTTCGGGGTTTCGAAGAGTGACACCATCTCGCTGTACTCGGCAGTCTTGGTGGCTAATACTGTGGTGACTTTGGTGGCTGCACTTTTCAACATACTGCGAAAATTCTCTTCCAGCTCATCCATGGACAGTGTCAGCTCCTTCAAGAATTTAGGGGAGTGGTTATAGTGCAAGGATGCCATCTTGAGGCTCAGAAAACACTCCTGCTTTGATTTCTCAGCAAATGTGAACCCCAAAGCTTCTGTCAGAGCTGCATCTTCCGTCCTGACGAACACGCTTTCAAAATAGCCAATGTCGCTGACAATGTTCTCGTAGCCCACGGAGTTTCCGATGCTGACGACATATTGGTTCTTCGTGTTCTCTTGTGTCAGATCCATGAGTTGCAAACAGCCGAGGGAACCGCTCATGTCAAATGAGCTGCCCATCGACAAGTTCACTTTGGTGCCACCAATGCTGGCCGTTGCAATTTTCCTGCCCTGCCTCTCCCCATCGGCCATCCCCACTGTCCGGAGCAGCAGGAGGTTGAGTCTGTGGATCTCCACAGCGACCTCAGTGTTCTGCTCATAAGTCGACTGCATCGTGCCCTGTTCTCTGAAGTTTCTTTCAAGGTCAGCCATCAGAGGCTGAGGGCTCATGTCATCCTTCTCCTTAGGGAAGGATTTTTGAAGAAAGCCAATGAGCTCCACAATTGTCTCTGGGTTTAAGATGATATCCAAGTTATTTACCTGCAGGGAAATCACCTGCAGTGTACTGTCCAAGTTCATGGATGGGCACTCTGAACTCACAAACTGATACTCCAGTTTAATGAGGGACTCTTGTTCTTTGGAGAGAATTTTCTCCAGGGAAACACTAGTGGCCGATTGGTTGTTGAGGGCAGCCACGTCAGTTAGGAAGGCCACGTTAGACCCAGGGACAGGAGACTGCGCCCTGCTATCCCGGAGGCTTCCTGTGGGAATATCAAAACTCAGGTTCTTGTGTGAAGCCATCAGAAGGTCAAAATCAGCACCATAAGTCTGCATGGTGTCCACCAGGAGCAGCCCGTGAACAGTCAAGGAGACTTCAGCATCATATGGCCTCTTCACGAAGTGGGCGTTGGTGCCAAACACTTTGAGCACGGAGATGTAGCGGCCACTGCTCTCTACACCAAGCTGCATGCAGTTCACCTTGAATTCCGCTAGGAGGAGCTGTGACTCCACCAGCACCTCCCGTGTGTGCTGCTCCAGCATCACAATGCTCTGGGTCAAGTTCATTACTGAATCCTGCAAGCTTCCCCTCGGTCCTTCCTGGGGGAAAATCTTCTCTCTGATCTGGGTGTCAGAGGGTTTCACTTCGGATGTGGTGAGAAGAGCAAAGCAGTTCTTTAGAGCAGATATCTTGTCTTCATTGACGTGGATTTTTAAGTCTGGTAAGTTGCCTGAGAGCACAGCCCCTGGGTACTTGGGGTCTGATGTGTAAATCAGCCGACGTTCTAACTGTAGGTGGACATTGAACTTCTCCACCACGTGTGTTGGCCCCACATCGATGTCCTGCACACGCTTCCAGTTGTCTCTCACACGGCCCACCATGACCTGGAGGTCCATGAACGTCAAGGAGTACCTCTCATACATCTGTGTGCTCATCAGATGAGCCTGAAGCTGCTCCTCGCTGAATTCCACTCTGGAAAAGGGCGGCGTTTTCTCCCCGTTGCTGCTCGTGGGCTCTGGAGGTGGGGTGCTGGGAGGTGTGGCAAGGGGGGTCTTATATTCATCGTCACTGAACTGATTCTCTTCAGAAGCTGACCCATCCCCACTTTTCCTCCTAGAATCTTCCAGAAGGGAAAATGAAAAGACAGTAAGTAAAATGTTTGCTATTTCCTCCCTCCCTCCTTCCCTTATTACAGAAAGGAGGGCTGAAGAGACAGCTAGGAGCTCAGGAGCATTTTCCCAGCATCCGCATGACAGCTCACGACCACCTGTAACTCCAGTTCCAGGGCCTCAGATGCCCTCTCTGCCCTCTTCAGGTTCATACACACATATGGTTCATATAAACTCATATAAATATGTATTAAAAAAATAAAATTTAAAAAGAATCTCAACAAGTTGGAGACACAGATATAAAACCCTGAACTCTACCATAAGAAATACTTCAGTCCTTCAGAGGCAGAGGCAGACAGACATCACTCTTAAGTTCAAGGCCAGCCTGGTCTACACAGTCAGTTCCAGGCCTTTACCAGGCCTAAAGAGTGAGACCCTGCCTCAGATGACAGAGGTGATGATGATGATGACAATGATGACAATCCCAGCACTAGGGAGGCAGAGGACCAGCCTGGTCTACAGCGCTAGGTCCCTGTCTCATAAAACCAAAACTTAATAACAACAATAATAATAATGAAAAAGAAAGCTTCCACCAAGCTGAGATTTTTCTGAGTGGATGAAAATGTCAGGAATAACACTGTGTATCTTTGTACCCTGACACTAACAGGGCTGCTCACACAACTCTCCCATGGCGCTCTGCAAACTTAGACACACCTCCCTTTGTTGTAGTGTTTGTTCCTCTTCTATTCTTGTTCTACACAATGTCCTTGTCTGGCACGGAAAGGTGGAAGGAGAAAACCAACAGCACAAAATTTTCCCTAGCTGCCACAAATGCAATGTTGATGTGTGTGTGCGCACACACCACCACCAACAGCAGCAGCAGCAACATGGATGAACCTTGAAAGTACTCAATTAAATTAAAAAGGCAAATATTCCACAAGCATGAAATGTTTAGAACAGATAAACATATAAGGATTAAAAAAAAAAAAAAAAAAAAAAAAGAGCAAGGTTGGTTACAAAGAAACAAAGCAGAGGGAAGAGAAGTTAGGGGCTGCCACTGGGTTTAGATTCAGCCTGGCTGAACAGGACATTTTGAAATGTGAATTGTATCTCCTTAGTACTAAAGAAGCAACCCATGAGCCTGGCAGTGGTGGTACATACTGTTAATTCCAGGACTCCAGAGGCAGAGGCAGGCAGAGCTCTGTGAGTTCAAGGCCAGCCTGGTTCACAGAGCGAGCTCCAGGACAAGATCCAAAGCTACACAGAGAAACCCTGTCTCAAAAAAACAAAAAGAAAGAGAGGGAGAGAGGAAGAAAGGAGAGGAGGAGGACAGAGAAAAAGAGACGGCAACAGCCTAAACCAAAGGGATGGGTTGGTGGACTCTGAACTTTGGAGGTTTTTATTTGGTTTTTGCCCACATGCATGTCTGTATACCACATACACGCCTGGTACTCATAGTGGTCAGAAGAGAATGTGGGACCCCTAGAACTAGAATTAAGGATGGCTGTAAGCCACCATGTAGCTGCTGGGAACTGAACCCAGGTCCTCTGTAAAAGCAGCAAGTGTTCTTAACCACTGAGCCACCTCTCCAGACCCCAAACTTCAGAGTTTAAAAATGTTATGAAAACCCCTGCCCAGCTTTAGTTGGTGATGCTCTCAGACCAGTGCACTGAGACAGGTCTTTGCGACCTTACACTGACACTCTACCTTGGGTGTTGGTCAGGAGCATTCTTCCAAGATCTAAAACAACCAGCACAGGATTCTTGAAGGTGAAATCATCTGGAAATATCACCTGAGGGGCAGAAATGTCCAGCCGAACAGTCCACCGCTTACTTTCCTCCTGTAAAGGTAAAATAAAACTCAGTTGTAAGCCAGCTGTAACCCCAGAACTCAGGAGGCAGGAGGACCAAGGTTCAAGGCTAACCTGAGCTACTCCATTTTATCACTGCTAACTGTGACTGCCGAGCAGTTTTCTGGAGGTATCTAAACATTCCTGAAACCCCAGCCAGGATGCCAGTCCTCAGGACTATAACACAACACACTTACACTTGCTGGCTGGCAACATTACCATAGTTCAATGTTTGAAATAGAGAGAAAAAATTAGCAAATTACTAAACCGAGGAGTTGTTTGTACTGATTGATGATCCATAGGGTAAGAGGGCTTAATACTTTGTAGGATCATAGAAATCATGAAATACAAATTAAAGTTGAAATCAGAAAACTTTTATTTACTTATAGACACTGGTAATCATGAACTTTTACCAGGCAGCACTTGGGAGGCAGAGGCAGGTGGATCTCTGTGAGTTCAAGGCCCGTCTAGTATACAAAGGTATACAAAGAACAGCCAAAGCTGTTACACAAAGAAACCCTGTCTTGAAAAACCAATAAGTAAATAAACAAACAAATAAGTAAACTTTCATGCTAAAGTATCTTGAGGGAAATATATATACTTTCTAATATTTGTAACAGAAATAATACAGCAAGTCATGAATTGGTACATTGTTCTTTCTGATTAAAACTGGCTTTAATTACATGTATGTATGTAGTAAAGGCTAAGGGAAAACCTACTACTATTATTCTGCTAAAGGAACACAGCAATAAAATGACCCCTAATGTCACACTGTACCATAGTTTCGGCACATCACTGAACCCTCACCAGAGAAGATTCTTTTTGCATAGATGGTAATTAACACTGAGACCCACAACTGGACAGTGCAAAAAAGTGAGAGACTTTGGAGCATCCAACCCTAGAGAAGATGCCCTTCCCTAAGACTCAAGGGTCTCTGTGAAGGAGGAAGCAGAAGAAATATTGTATAAGAGATAGAAGTGGTGGATGGCTGCAAGGAAACAGATTCCCAGGCACAGCAGGACTGGTATCCATGGGAACACACAGAGACCATGACAGTACCCACTAGACCTGCCTGCACAGGTTGAAACCAGACAAAAGCCCATCGCTGAGATGTCCCACCCCCCAAACAAGGAGCTGTTTGCAACTGATGCTTGCTGGGAATGGAATCAGTTTTCTCTAGTGGAGTGTCACTGAGTGTCTATCACCCACTCCACAGTGGTTCATGCCCAAGAGCAGTAACCCAACACAAAGCAGACTCCATGGTGTGTGTGTTTCTTTTGTCTTGTCTTGTCTTATTAGGTTGTTTAATTTTCATTTGTTGGGTTTTATTTTGTTTTGAGATAGAGAGAAATAACAAAGTTAGATGAGTAGGGATGTGGGGAGGATCTGGGAGGAGTTGGGAGAACGAGAAATAATATGGTCAAAATATATTATAGGCAAAAAATTTAATACAAATTAGAGAAAAAAAAGAAAGAACCCTCTTTTTTGAAGATAACAGGAAAGCACTGATAGCTATAATTGATGCTGAAACACACACACACACCCCACAGGAAAACAAGATTAATACCCCCACCACAAGTCCTTAGGCATTTGACCTGGAACATCACTGCCAACCTTCTATCTACAACTGGTTCTACAGGGGTCTCAGAGCCACACTTGTCTAACAGCACCATCTAATGTCATGCCCAGGCAGTGCATTACCATGCCCATAGTCAGAAACTGCCTTTCTGGACAATTAAGCACTTCTTGGTTCTCTATCCACACAAAGTCACCACCACAAACCAAGCACTGTTCTACTGAAAGTATAATAATAGTAAGAAGAAGGTTCTTATGTGAACTATTGGTAGATTAGTTTTGAAGACGCATCCAGGCAAGTCTATAAAGTACCCTCAGAGCAAAGAAACCATGATCTGGTCAGCATTATTCATTTACTTAATTTAACCACTAATGGAATGCTGGGAGGTGGTAGCGCACACCTTTGATCCCAGCACTCAGGAGGCAGAGGCAGGTGGATCTCGGTGAGTTTGAAACCAGCCTGGTCTACAAGAGCTAGTTCAGGCCATCCTCTCAGAAAAACAAAATGGAAAAGACATGGGCTGTTGTTTTACACTAGATATAATTATGGATTTCCTTCTTTTGGGGGGGGGGGTTACCTAGTTGGCATAACTGATACGATCAAGTTTATCTACTACAGGTCATAAACTTGTCAGAAATTATGGTCACCTCTCCTGTCCCCAAACCAAATCACACAAAGCTACTTACAATAAAATCTCCCACAAGCAACCGGTCAAGAGTCTGTCGGATCTCAGCCTTGGTCTGCATCTTCAGCTTGTTATATTGTCTTCGAGCAGCTTCAGCTACCCTCAACTCAAGCTCAGACTGATAACCAAAACCTGCAAGATTGGAAAGGCACAAGACGTCAGAACTTGCAAGTAACTAGGCCAATAAAACAGTCACTCTGCTCTCACCCAGAATCTGTGGCCAAAACAGCTCTTTTTTTGCTTTGTTTTGTTTTGCTTTGCTTTGCTTTTGAGACAGGGTTTCTCTGTGTAGCCTTGGTTGTCCTGGAACTTGCTCTGTAAGCCAGGCTGGCCTCAAACTCAGAGATCCACTTGCCTCAGAGATCCAAGTGCTGGGATTAAAGCATGCACCACCACTGCCCAGTTAAAAACAGCTCATTACTCTGAAATGGCTCACTATACGACATCCAGGAGAAGGCAAGAGGGAATGGTGGACAGCCTTAAGGGCATGGGAGGTGCATGAGGGAAGGCCACCTAACTTATTAGCGTCCCTAGAAACATTTCTGAAAACTCCAAACTACTGTACTTCAAAATCATTATAAAGCAAAATATTGTATTGAAGGGAAAATGTCAGCCAGGTCACACATAACTATTGTTGATATGAAAAGCCTCACAACTTGTTAAAAGACTAAAGAGCTTCACAGTGAGCAAGGAGGAAAGAGGCAGAGTCTGTTTAACAAGACTCCCTGTTGTTCTCTAACTACCTCAACCTCCTTGGGAATTAAAGGAAGTCATAAGTGCACCAACACTGATACTTAGAGCCCTACAGTCTAAATCAAGTGAAAAACAAAACAAAAATAGATGCTGCCATCTAGAAAAAAAATCATCAAACATTCTACCTCAGACCATCAAGTTAAAACATCCTGGCTGACCAAAGAGACTGCTCTCCCAGGATGAAGGATGAAAAGGTGCATCCTAAAGGGACATGGGAAGGACACCGGCAAAGGACACTGACTCTGTATCCACACACAATCCTGCCACTCGTACAGCAGCTCTTGCCGCAATACCAGGTCATCCAAACGCATTACAATCTCGTCCAGAGCACCAGCAATGACCCAAAAGGAGATTTTTTTTTTCCAAAGGTAACATAGGATCAAACAAACAAAAAAAGTTAACCTGAGGTATGAACCTTTCCCTTGTAGAAAAAGTCTGCCACTTTTTTAATAGCCTGTGGGTTGTAGATGATGTTCAAGGGCCTCGTGCTGACATGTAGCCGCCTCTCAAATTGGCTGTGCACTGGGTTCCTCTCATAGAGCATCTCAAAGACTGGATTGTCTGGGTCTGCAGCTAAAGGAAAGAACAGAAGAGTGGAAAGCAGCAAAAACAACCACCATACCCATACAAGCCTGCAAAGCATTCTGGGAAAAAAGATATTTTCTAAATTCTTTCTAGTCGGTTCACAATTATGCAGATTTCCAAAATAAAGCTGAATGAGGACTGAGTCTAATTTTTAATAGGAATCATGACAGCTAGGCTACTGTATTTATTCTCCTAATGCAAACCAAGGCCCAGGAGCCTTGCAAAGCTACTCTAGTGACACCAGAGGAACACAGTCCCACTTGGAGAGTACCAGACTGCCTCCCTGCACAACATGGTTCTACCTGGCAAACCACTATGTACACAATAGAAATCAAAGGCTGCTGAGCAGTAATAATGATTTCTTTTAAGGATTGGTTTTAAGAACAAATGAAAAATTACCAGGGTATTGATCATGTCTGTCTGCCGATGCAGTTTGAAGGCCAAAAGACTGTGAGACTCTGCCAACTTCTTTCTGCTATTAAACACAGACAAAACAGGCTTCAGTGGGCAGGGGGGGACAGTGCACTGTCCCTTCCCCTTGCACACCTTGCCTTGCACACATGACTCAAAACCCCTTCACACCGAGTTTTACCACATCCATGCACTACTGGGCCATTTGCCTGAGCAGACAATATGCTGTGTGGTACCCAGTGCATCTAAAGAATTGTCAATGCATATTAAGTATTGATAAGCTTTTAAACTTTAAGTCCACCCTCCCACACTCTCTAAGAACATTCAAAAAGTATGGAATGGACAGAGTGAATGGGTAAATATTCAGCTATTTAGACTATATCTTTGACAGCTTAATAGGACTGACGATCCCAGAGCTGGTAAAGAATATTACATATGAAACTGAACACATATAAAAGACTTAAGACAGTTCCCTTTTGGATTCCTGGAAAGATGAGATTTCACATTAACAGTAGGTTGTGAGTATAGCTGTTAGACATGAGAAAGACTCAAGTGTTAGCCTGAATGCAAACAGCAATGGTGATCCTGGCTTTATTCCCAGGTAGACAATCACTTCCACAGTGGCTACAGCATGGAGAGGAAACAGGCAGTCACACAGGTCACCAACATTTCCCCTCCAACAAAGTCAACAAAGGTCCTAGTTCCACTGTCTCCAATGATCAAATGTCAACATCAACCTGGTTAACAGGACTTCTGATTTCCTAAAACAGACATGATATACCACCACCCAGATGTGCTAGCCACACCTCTGCAATACACACTGACACCCACATGTGCTGGTCCCCACATTACAATACACACTGACACCCATATGTACTAGCCATGCCACTGCAAGACATACCGGATTAGGGAAGACCAGGAGAGGAAACATGGTTCCTTCCGTAGCCAGATCTCGGAGGAACAATCCACCCAACCGGACTAAAAGCAAGGAGGAGTTTCTTCGAGGAAGAGACTCTGCTAGAAGTTTGACATCTATAGAAGATAAACAAAAGAGATGGTATTATGACCCAAGGCCTAAGGTGTTTTATGCCTAGAAATAGTAGATATATTTTACAGAGAACTATTTGACACTAGGAAGTAAATTTTCCATGAAATTTGAACACACACATGCATGCATACACACACACACACACACACACACACACAAATGCCCAGTCCACTTGTGGGTGGCCCTGGGTATATAAGAAAGCAGACTGAGCAAGCCAGAAGGAATAAGCTAGCAAGAGATGTTCCCCCATGGCCTCTGCTTCAGGTCCCGCCTCAGGTTCCTGCCTTGATTTCCTGTGACGACCATCCTCTCCTCCCCTAGTAGAGTTTGGTCAGTGTTTTCATCACAGCAATAGAAACCTAACTAAGACAAATCCCTTGGTGACCTCATGACATGGGTGTTGGGGACCAAACTCGGGTCTCCTGCCAGAGCAGTGTGCACTCTTAGCTCTGAGGCATCTCTCCAGCCCCAACTTTTCTCACAGACGCTAACTGCCATGGGTGATGAAAACAGATGGCCTGTTGACTCTAGAGGCTCTCGGCAGTACCTGAGAACTCAAGCTGCATGAACGCGCTCTCGCTGGCATGAGCAGCACCCTGCTCCTTGTGCAGGAGAGTCACCGTGCCCCGCTGGAGCTGCACGTTCAGTTTGGCAAAGACGTGATCTCGCTTTGTGTAGGTGTTCATACACGAGGCATCCACAGTGGGGTCAAAAAACTCCTCGGTGCCTACAAGGCAAGGGAGAACGAGCTTAAGAGAAAACATGGAGATCAAAGAGCAAGACACCCTGACTGAGAAGATGCTGCTGAGCCAGGTTTCCCTCCTTCCGGCAAGAACCCAAAGACATGGGGACTATAGGACAGCGGCTACCACCCACATGCGGCTACCAGGCAGCACCACACATGTGGCCAATTCCGCTAGTGCAATTTAACTTAAACAGTCCCTTGTTTGTATGGGCTCACAGTGGCAGCACAGGACTACAGTAGGCCTCTAGACTGGAATCAAGTCACAGAATGTTTGTGAGCAAGCTCAGATTTAGTTCTCTGACAACGGCTGCCACTCACATCTGTCCGAGTGTCCTCCCTCTACCTCTGCATAACAGGCTGCTGTCCAAATGTCGTCTCCCTTGGTTAAGTCTAGAAATGACCTCTCAAGCTGTTGCACAAAAGCAGGACATTTAGCGCCTAACCCTTCACTCTGGCTGAGAGAGCGGGTGCAGACAGACTCCCAACGTACCCAAGATCTCTTCAGGGGTCCAGTGCTCATGTGACTCGGCTGGCAGTCCCTCCACTGCCTTCCCCTCAGGGCTCTGCTGTCCATACCAGCCTCCCCACCCTGGAAACCAGGACTGCAGGTACTGGAGCATCCCACTGCCTCCGCTGGCGTCCGGGTCACCAGGTGAGGCTCCTGGAGAATCAAACTGAGGCTCTCGAAGACTCTGTAATCACAAAGAGGCAGATATGAAGACCTACAGACAGATGTGGGCTGGGCTGTGCCATTGGTTGCCACTGCCATGTGTCCCACACAAACGTGAGCATATTGATACTATAGTGAAGGGCTCAGAGTGCGCTGGGACCCAGTGACCCCTCCTAAACAGACTCCTCACCTCCGCTAGCTCCTCCTGTTTGTGAAATCGGTCATGAACCAGTTCTCGCAGAATCTTCAGTTCCTCAAAGCTCTGTTCCTCCTCAATGCGACACATCTCCTCCTGTTTGGGACAAAATGAAACCCGGACACTGCAGAGCTGCAGGAAGTGAGAACCTTCACACCAGGTGGTGGCGCACACCTTTAATCCCAGCACTAGGGAGGCAGAGGCAGGTGGATCTCAGTGAGTTCGAGGTCAGCCTGGTCTACAAAGCAAGTTCCAGGACAGCCAGAAATGTTACACAGAGAAACTCTGTCTCAAAAAAAGAAATATCTAAAAAGAATAAATAAAAGTCACAATACATTGTATGAAATTCTTGCCAGGTGTTGGTGGTGCACGCCTTTAATCTCAGCACTTGGGAGGCAGAGGCAAGAGGATCTCTGCCAGTTCGAAGCCAGCCTGGTCTACAGAGCGAGTTCCAGGACAGGCTCCAAAGCAATACAGAGAAACCGTGTCTCAAAAAACAAAAAACAAAAACAAAAAGAAGTGAGCACCTTCATCAGTACACTAGCCCCAACACCTCCCTGAAGGTGAGAATCAGTAACCATTGACCAACACCTTGGGAAGCTGCCTCTGGCTTACAAGGGGTCCCCTACAATTCAGCAGAGGTTACTTGTTCTCAAAGAACCCCTAGAGCTAGTGGGAGCAGGCAGAACAATGAGAACACACTTGGGGGGGGGCGTGGCTGCCGAGTCACCCTCTCACACAGCGCTGACACAGTCACAAGCCACATTATCATTCACTGTCCCCACCTTCGAAGAGGAAGCTGAAGGCCCAGCTCACACAGTATGGGTGATCTGGCACTAGCTCTCATCTGCACAATTAGCAAGGGTGTGGTCATTTCCACGTGCTTTCCACTAGTTAGTAAACCGCAGTAGTGACAACTATTCTGTCATTTTCTTTTTTAAGAGAGTAAGATCACCCACCCTAAATAATGCCTTGTTTGCTAACATTAGAAGAACACATTGACAGCGCCTGTCCACAGCTTACAGAGCTGCTGCTACTTGGCCACCTCAGCACTCACTCAGACTCTTGCTTGTAGTACCCTGACTTTGCCTTCAAGAAAAGCAATCAGAACATCTATCTATCCTTTCCACAAGGTGCCTATTGTTGGTAGCCATGTCAGACACCGCTGAAGACAGCAATAGGCGGGTGAGGGCCATGGCCTCAGCATGCTGGCAGGACGGGCCCTGGGGACCATCCAGGGAAGCACTGTTCCTTTTTGTTCACAAAGGTCCCCTAGAGGAATAATCCATTAGAAATTACCCGAACCAAAACACAAAGAACACTCTGAGCCATTCTCAAAGGCTGGACAGTTAAGGGTTAAAATAAAGCATTCTCACTGCCTTCCCTTTCCCGGGGGCGGAAGGGGTGGGGCCAGGACAGGGATCCAGCAGGGCTGCTTCTAGGTGTCTAGCCTAGAATAACTCAGACAGGCTAACAGCCCTTCTCCCCTCTGTCACCCACTCTGGCTTCTCTTCTACCACCAACAGTCAGCCGAGGCAGCTAGGATTATAGAATATGTAGGCCAAAGGCCACAGAAATTACTTACAGACTAACAGTTAGACTAGGTGCAGGACTGGAAGAGACACTGGTGACTCCATGAGTCTCCCTGAACTGCGTGCACAGAACGGCATACTGTACCAGGAGAGGCATGGCAGGGCTATGGCCATTTCTGCTTCCTCCTACCTCGTGGCTCTTCTCAGGGAGCTGAGGAGGGTGAAGGAAAACACTTCTGGCCGAGATGAGGCTCACTACCTTCCAAGGAGTTCTCACTCTAATGAGCCCAACACTAGCCTATCAAACTGTGTCCCCAGCAGGGACTTTGTAACTTCACAGACTCAGCTTTTTTATTCAGCCTGTGAGAAAATAGTCTTAGCTAAGACTGGTGGCTCATGCCTGTAATCCCAGGACTACAGAGAATAGAGACAGAAGTATGAGGAGTTCAAAACCAGCCTGAGCTACATAGAGTCTGAGGACAACCTGGGCTACATGCAATGCTGTCTCAAAACCAAACAAATCAAGAAAAAAATTATAAGCAAGCAGCCCACTCACCTTGTCATCTGCAGACAGCACACCTCCTTTTAACTTGTTGAAATATCTGTCCGTGTAAAACACAGCATCTCGGGCACGATGCAACAAGAAATCCCAGGTCCAACACTTCCTCTGCTCTCTGATCTCATACAAGTTAGCGTTCAAGGCAAAATACCACCATTCTCGACAGCTGCAACAATCGTGACAATGTGTTTGTTACTCCTCCGAATAAAGCCACTACAATGCTGCGGGCAGCACGGCAAGTCACCACGGACTTGACCACTACAGATTTAACTGAGTTTCCAAGGACATACTACACACACATGACATCTTTAAAAAGGTTTACATGTCAGACCGGTCAGATGTATCACTGTAACATGAAGAGAGGATTTATAGGGCAGGAAACATGTCAGTAACTATGAGCACGTACTGAGGCTGGGCATGGTGGCACAAACTGGGAGTTTGAAGACAGTCTGATCTAAATAGTAAGTTCCAGAACATCCAGGGCTACATAAGAAGACTCTGTCACAAACAAATAAAGCATATTGTCCTTATGGAAGACCAGAGTTCAGTTTCCAGCAACTACATCAGGCAGCTCACAACTGCCTTTAATTCTAGTCCAACCCGATGCCCTTTCCTGGTCTCTGTGGGCTCCTGCACTCATGTGCGTACACAATCACGTACACACATACAAATGTAACTTAAATTGAAATATATTTTTAAGAAAGAGGATTGATGCTTGCTCTGTCAGAGAGCACGACATACAGAATGTGGACCCAACAGACCGGAGGACAGAGAAAAGGAAGCTTGAAGAGTGCAGCAGAGACTGACCACACACCAAATGTCCCCAAGCAATGGCGATCTGCTTGCTGAGAGACACCAAGGATCTTTTCTAAGAGTGGATCTTACCTCAACAGAGATAATCAATAATGACAACGGACACTTCATGCCCCTTTTGTCCCCGATATTATTTCTATTTCCTCATAGGTAACACATTCCCACATTTTAAAACTGAAAACTAACTGTACCAAAGTTAAGCCGACTGCCCCTTTTTCTGCAGTCATATGTGAAGGACGGGGAGCCATATTTCCGATCTATGTAAGGAAATCATGCTGCTGCAAGATGCATTATGGGTAACATGCAGAGGTGCCCTTACTTCTTGGATACGGCCACTTTTGGTTTCCACTTGCGGAATTTCACCTGCCTCTCCTTCCGCTCCAGCTCCTTGAGGAATCCCATGATCTGCCGGTACTGTAGCTTTGTTAGAGAGTAAGAGACACTAGATGAGGATGGAATTGGTTCTTCGTCTCAGTTAAGAACTAGATCTAACTAGAACACCTCATTCTGCTGAGCTGAAATCCAGTAACCAAAGCATTAGCATGAGGCATGCTCCGTCAGCTACTTAGTTCTCCTATGTTCTTTGCTCAGCACTTACAGACACCAAATCAAGTCGGAGGGTGGTGGTGCACACCTTTGGCCCAGCACTCGGATCTCTATGAGATCGAGGCTAGCCTGGTCTACGAGGAAGTGCCAGAACTGGTGTTAAAGCTGCACAGAGAAACTCTGTCTCAAAAAAAAAAAAAAAAAAAAAAAAAAAACACCAAATCAAATCCAAAACTAAGTGGGGGTCTGAGCCTCTGGGAGGAAAATGTACCTGGGACAGCTTCAAGGGAATAGTCTCCAGCTGAATGTCACATTCAATCCGAGGGCTGTGCCGGGACCTCAGGGGCTCCTTGGAGCAGTTTCTTTTCAAGAGGGCAGATGCGCACACAGGCTCTAGGATGTAGTGGTGACTGCGGCTCTCCATGCTTCTGGCCATGGCCTCCTGTGTCACGAGAACATTGGCTCTACACAGCCAGCCTTCCTTCTGGCTGCTGCCTTCTACAACACTGGGCATTTAAGCCGAACGGTCACACTAAACCATGAGCTGTGCCGTAGCTTCACTGCTACCCAATCCAGGGAATGCCACCTGGCATTGGAGAAGTGAATCATTTTCTTCCACTTCACTACAGTACCTACAATTTCTTTATGAAAAAACTAAGGTAAGCTTTTCCTTAGTCCTTCCCAAACCATATCACTGTCTATCCATCTAAGTGTCTTAAAGGGATGCCTCCACAGTGATGTTCAAGGAGAAACCCCAGCAGGCTGGCCCCTCTTTAAGAAGCTGATCTGCTGCTTCTTAATCTTCATGTTCAATCCCTATTGGCTGATAAAATTCCAACTTCAGTGTGCCACAGGCACACAGCAGTAAGAAGCAAGGGATTAGATACAGACGCATCTTGCAAACAGAATGTTATTAGCCAGGTGTGGTGGTGCATGCCTTTAATCCCAGCACTTGGAAGATAGAAATAGGTGGATCTCTGTAAATTTGTGGTTAGCCTGATCCACATAGTGAGTTCTAAGACAGCCAGGGCTATACAGACAGACCCTGCCTCAAAAATACATAAATAAATATTAAATTAAAAAAAAAAAACAGAACTTCACATGAAAAAGACAAAACATCCACATACTGAAGTTCAAACCTACAGACACAAGAAACATCTCAGGCAAAGACTCTAGACAGAAGATGCTTGTAAAGGAAGAGCACAGGGGACCACAGCCTGCAAATCAGGGTCCCCACACCATGTGGCTTTAGTACCATGTTCCACTAAGGCCCTGGCCAGAACATACCTGTAACTCCGCCTGAGGCAAATCCCCCAATAGAGTGCAATCGACATCCCAATAGACACCAAACTCAGCCACATCTAGTCTTTTTTTCCGCATTAGTTTCTGTACCTGAGGGAGAAAGAGGCAACATGATGGTGACCTTTTGTCTCCGCCATATTTGTTGTTCGCTCAACAAACTAAATGTAAAACCATACACATCAGGCACTCTGCAAAGGATAAAAGACCACAGGAAGACAGGACCCTCTCACACAGCCCAAACCCCATCCATGCAAGACCTGGCAGCTCACGTCTTTGATCCTAGTACTCAGGAGGCAGAGGCAGGTGGATCTCTGTGAGTTAAAGGCTAGCCTAGTCTATATAGTGAATTTCAGAACAACCAGGATTACAAAGTAAGAGCCTGCCTTAAAAATAAATAAATAGACAAACAAAATCAAAATCCACCAGCTGGCAACACCAACATGCGCAAATATTTTTAATTACTTAGAAGAAGCAGTGAAAGGATGCTATGAGCAAACAAACAGAAATATCACTGGGCAGAGCAGGGTCAAAATATCTGTAAATCTCTGCCAGGCAGAGGGGCCCATGACTTTACTACCTACCAGCACGTGGGAGTTAGAGGCAGGTGGATCTATCTCTGTGAGTTCGAGGCTAGTCTGGTCCACAGATTGAGTTCCAGAACAGCCAGTGTTACACAGAGAAACCCTGTCTCAGAAAAAAACAAACAAACAAACAAAAACAAATCTCATACAAGGAACTGAGTCAGCACAAAAGGCCTGCTATCTTCAGGGGAAGGAACAGTGATTGTTTTTCTTAACTAGAACTCTAAATGGCAGAGAAACAGTAATGGATACGTGTGCATGAACACTTTTGAGGGGCCAAGGGCAGACCCCAGGGCTCTGGCCAGTTTTACTCTTGGTCTGTGGTCAGATCTCATACTCACAGGCTCATTTGCAGCGTTCTGCATGGACACGTTCTTAATGCAGATGCCAAACGCGAAAGGATGAGAGGGATTGGTAAGACCATCTTCAAAGCGCAAATGGACATCTTGAATCTTTAACTGCAAAGAGAGAAAAGGAAAACATTCAGCTAACTGCCGCAGGTGGAATCCTATCAGTGGGGTCCAACCACAGAGGGCATCTGCACGTTTCCAGTGTGCTGAAGTTCCAAGGGAACACAATCACAAACCACTCAAGAATGACAGTTCATTGTCATACATGTTATCTGAGGAAGGCTGCAATGCTCCCATCAAATCATTCCAGAAGTCAATGTAAACATTTAAACACAGGAATGCCAGGGGCCAGAGAGATGGCTCAGCAGTCACACAAGCCTAGCCACATGAGTTCAATCCCCAGAACCCTTATAAAGATGGAACAAACACTCACCAGAAACTTGTCCTCTGACCTCTGTACACATACTCCCCACACACATACAAAACGGAGAGAGAGAACAACACCATTGAATCCAGATAATTGGTTTTGCCGCTCTTGTCTCTGTAGGAAGCTTAGCCCAACAAAACCAGCAAGGCACATAAAGGTCTGTGTGAATCTCCACATGTGTTTATTTCTTCTCCAGCATGTGAGAAAGAGAATGTATTCCACTTCAGTGAATCAAAAACCAGTAATAGGGGCTGGGAGTAGCTCAAAAGTAGGGTGTATATTTATCATGTGCAAGGGCTGGGGTCAAGCCCTCAGCACTACAAAAAGGGAAAAAAATATACACATATGGTCAAGAAAAAAGAAAAATATGTACACATGTTCAGCATCATTAACCATTAAGAAAATATAAACTAGGTCAGGGAGAAGGCTCAATGAGTAGGAACAATCATTTTGCAATCATAAAGATCTGAGTTCAAATCCCCAGCACTGCACAGAAGGTCAGAAATGGCTGCACTTGCCTGTGATGCCAGCACTAAGGGGACAGAAACAAACAGATCCCAGAACCTGGATCAGCCTAGTCAAAATAGTCAATTTCCAGCTTAGGGAGAGATCCTGTCACAAAGCAAAAAGGCAGACAGTAATAGAGGAAGACACCTGACATCCTGCTCTGACATCCACAAACACAAGGGTGTCACCTGCAAATGTGAGTGCATGCCCAACACATATAAACACACACTCCACAGAGAAGGAAAGAAAAAAGAGAGGCAAACAGTGAGTCATCACTGTATTAACATGACTATAACCAAAGACAATCATGGTATTGAGACCAATGTGGAGAAACCAATGCTTAAAGCTGATGCCAAAATCGTAACCTGGGCCAGCGAGGTGGCTCAGTGGCAAAAGGCACTTGCCACCGAGGCTACTGCTCTGAGCTCCATCCCCACACCTCAGTGGTAGAAGGAGAAAACCAAACTCTTCAAGCTGGCCTCTAACTCCCAAATGTACACACGCACACACACACACAAATAAGTAAATAAGACGTGGGAAAAAGTGGTGGTGGGAGAGCCAGGCAGTGGTGGCGCATGCCTTTAATCCCAGCACTCAGGAGGCAGAGGCAGGGGGATCTCTGTGAGGCCAGCCTGGTCTACAGAGCGAGTTCCAGGACAGCCAGGGCCGCAAAGAGAAATCCTCTCTGGAGAGACAAAAAGAAAGGCCGTGGCAGGCACTCAGCCCTAAAGAAGAGCATCACACCCCCACCCCCACCCCCGAGGCTCAGGAAACATCGAGAAAGAAGAGACAAAAAAAATTAAGACCCAGAGGATGAGGCGTGCAGGAAGACACGCTCACCTGGCTCATGGCCCGCTGCAGTGAGCTTCTCTACCTAAGACCTGCACACGACCAGCAACACCATTCCTGTGATTGCACTGCAGAGAAATGGCCTCCTGGTGCTTGAGGAAGACACTTCTGGGGCCAGTAGATAGTTAGGCAGGTAAGGCAGCCAGGGTGCCTGTGACCAAGCCTGATGAGTTTGAGCCCCAGGATCCACACAGTAGAAGAGGACCACAGGTATCTTCATACCTCCACATGTGCCTCCCACCCCCAGAAAACAAATAAATGTAAAAACAAAGTTTTATGAGAAAAAATATTTGTTGTAGAAAACATATATATACACCTGCACATAAAGCTATACAAACATACCACATGCACAAAATCATAATATTTTCTTTCTCTCTCTCGCTCTCTCTTTTTTTGTTTGTTTGTTTGTTTGTTTGTTTTGTTTTGTTTTTGTTTTTCAAGACAGGGTTTCTCTGTCTAACAGCCAGCTGTCCTGGAACTCATTCTATAGACCAGGCTGGCCTGTAGCCGAGGCTGGCCTCAAACTCACAGAAATTCACCTGCCTCTGCCTCCTAAGTGTTGGGATTAAAGGTGTGCGCCACCACTGCTTGGCAATAATAACATTGCCCTCAAATGTATCACTCTTTCATCCACATTATGAAACTAACAACTTCAGATCATACTTTTGGGGAACATAGCACACACTGAACACATTTGGCCTGAGTTGTCTTGACACTGCAAGAGAACCCTAGAGACGTTCGGTATGGGCTGCCTTGTGACAGTCAATGAATATTTCATCCCCTATCCTAGTCCTAATGATCAAACACACAGTCCCAGCACTGCAGTGCATCCAAACTCCATAAGGTACCTCAATGAGAGGTCGGATGCCTTAGTGGCCATTCATAGTTCACAACACACTAGGCAATGGGGACCCCGCCTCTCCCATTTTGCAGATGAAAAAACTGAGACCAGAGAGATTAAATGACTTGCCCTGAAACCAGTCATGGAGGCCTAGGTAACCTGGCTTCTGAGGTGATAAATCCTTTAGCAAGTAAGATTCCAACATCTAACACTAAAAAAGAAAGTGGGGGGGGGGGTGTGAAATGCAAGTGCCTACTCACACTTTCTTGCTAAAGTAAGAAAGACCTGTGCCTGCCTCGCAAGGCAAGACTTGCTTTTCAGGTTTTTCCTTTGTCACAGCCTCCAAAAGGGCACACCTGAGCAGCCGTAAACCCACAAGAAAGGAGCACTCAGAAGCGAAAACACATCTAAGGCTCAGAAACCCTTCCTGTGTCCTCAGGAAGGTTGGCAGGGCTCACCTCAATGTTCTCCACGATCCTTGTGACGACTGAGGCAGTGACAGAGTACCAGTAAGGCTCCCCCTTCTGCTGCCGCTCACTCTGCAAGGGAAAGAGCCTCGTCAGCACAGGCCCGCTCTGTACTGTTGGGGAGGGCACAGGCGCCCCTAAGGCCCGGAGGCTCTAAGCCTTGCTTGCCTTCCATCTGTCCTCCAGGGCCTGAAGCAGGGCTTTCTTACGCTCCCTCTCCAATAGCTTCTCCTTCTCATCGTTGAAGTCCTGGATTTTCTCAGGGGCACCAACTAAGTGGAGGCCGGAGATGGAGATCACCCAGGGGTCCACATGTGGGCGGTAAAAGGGGATCTGGAGGGTCACTTTCCCAATCAAGCCTGGAGAAGGAACGTCCCATTAGACACCTGTACATTTTCTAGCTCCCTTAACACTGATTAGTTTTACAATTATTTATTTTATTAAAAAACAAACAAACAAAAACCTGACAACTATGACGGTGCATTTAAAAAATGCTGAGGAGACAGAGGCCGGAGGGCCACAAGTCCAAGGCCAGCCAGGGTGATACCTTGGGGTGGAGGGTTTAGCTCTGGTAGAACACATGCCTAGGAAGTGCAAGGCCCTGGATTCTGTCCTCAGCACCGGAAGAAAAAAGACAAAAATCGCAAAAACAGACAGCAAGCCACAAGTGGTGGAGCATGTCTATAATCCCAGTACTCAAGTGGCTAAGGCAGGGGGATGGCAAGTTCAAAGCCAATCTGGAGCACAGAGTGAGTTCAAGGCTAGTCAATCAGGCTCCTATGTATGTGAAACTAGTGTTAGGGTAGGAACTGTACGAGCTAGATCACAATAAACAATTAATTAAAAAGAACCAGTTATAATGAAACTGGAAACTGTCTTTTCCATATCAAATATAAATTATCTACTATGCAAACACTCTTCCAACTGAACCACACCTTGAATTCCTATGAGGTGTCTTCCTGCCCACAGCACCCACCTGCACAGACCCTTCCTTCCCATGGCACCCACCTGCATACACCCTCTACCTGCACACACCCTGACCACAGAATTCATCTCTTGTTAATTAATAATTGGCTGATTAACAAGTATGTGTCAGGAGTTTCCATGTTTACATATTTAACCCTGAATATACCCATCATAAACTAAAACAGACAATATAGCATAGAGATAAAGAATCAACCCAGGTTCAGAGCTACCTGACCTATAAAAGGATACTTATTGCCCAACTTTGTCCATTTTAGCCAAGCCTTTAAATTTAACTTAATAAAAGCAGGTCACTGGACATGGTGGCACACACCTTTAATCCCAGCACTTGGGAGGCAGAGGTAGGAGGATCTCTGTGAATTTGAAACAAGCCTGATGACACATAGCTGCAGGTCAGAGCTACACAGTGAGACTCAGCCTCAAAAAGCGAAGTATTTTCCTTTGTATGTGGTTGAGGAAGAAACCAAGGCCCTTATATATTCGTGCGTGTACAGCAAGGGCCCTACACTGATACAGCCCCAGTCCTCACAATGATGTATCTAATGAGTATACAAATGACTAATTGTCTAACCCAGTAGTTAAATTAAGAGTACTGGGGGACCGAATACTTGTTGTGTATGTACGAGGCTCTTGTAACTGAACTTATATGCCAGTCTGAATTAGTGCACAGTGGCAGCTATTTATTTGGCTTGAGACGGGTTGTGTACAGCCTATGCTGGACCTGAAGCCTGACCTTCCTTTTGCTTCCCAAATGCTGGGTTATAGGCATGCTCTGCCATGCTGGGCACAGTGGTGATGCTGAATGAGTTTGCAAGAGGACACAAAGCATTCTGACACACAGAACTTTACATGTCTTACTTACTTTTTGTAAGAAACAAGGTCAAGTTTGCTAATACAATATTAGAAAACCATCAATTTTCCCCACAGAGCTTCTCTTAATCCTTCAATATTTGAAGAATTTTCTTCTGGAAGTAACCTTGTCTGCATTCTTGTAGCTTTCAGATTCCTATCTGTCAGTATATTTGCTGGTACTATGTATGCATGCACATGAACATACACGAATAAATAACTGTAGAAAAAGTTTTTATACAAGATTATAAATACTATTACGATCTTGTGGTTTTCTGTGTGTGCAAGGGTGTTTGTGTGTGTGTGTGTGTGTGTGTGTGTAATGCTGGGGATAGAATCCCACACCCTGTTCATGCTAGGAAAGTGATCTACCACTGAACTAATCTCTAGCCCTATTCCTTGACTATTCTAAGACCAGGTTTTGTTGTTTGTTTGTTTGTTTGTTTGTTTGTTTGTTTGGGACAGGGTCTCATTGCATAGTCCTGGCTAGTCTGGAACCCCCTATCTGGACCAAGTTGTCCTAGAACACACAGAGATCCACCTGCCCAGGTGGTGAGACTGATATAAACTGATGTGAACTTTCAAACTTCCTGTCAACTTTCTGGTCAAGCAGAGACCAACTCCAGGGCTTTTGATTCTCCTGCCCCGAACAGCTTCATCTCCAAACCTGCCTCCCTCCTTGGCTCCACATACCAGCTTTGACTTCAAAGGGCAATTCCAGTTCTTTCAGAGCATCCTTCTTTAATGGGAGGTTTTCTAATTCAACGGCACCTAAAACAAAACACCACAAAACATTCATCCACCAATCATAGTGCTATTGGCTGTGCACAGAACACTGAAGGGTAAGGGCCATGGCGATGCCACCACTAGCCTAAGAGTTCCGACTGTAGTACTAATCTGACCACCCACTCTGAAACATACATGACAGCTGAGGCGCAGCAGCCAGGGGCGCTTAGGCAAGACCCTAACTAAGTCTGTAACGGGCCAGAGAGTAAGTATTTTAAGCCTTTAGATGATGACAATCGCATTCCTTTTTAAAGATTGTATTACATGTATTTGTGTGCATGTACATGTCATGTATGTATCACGTGTAGCAGGCAGTCAGTGGACAACTTGCAGGACTCGGTTCTCTCCCTCCACCGTGTCTGTCCCAGGGAATGAACTCGGGTGGCCAGGCCTGGCAGCACGCGCCTTTACCCACTCAGCCCTCTTGCTGTCAATTGCCCTTTCTTTTCTTGAATCATGGGTCTCACTGTGTTGCCCAGGCTGACCTCAAACTTCTGGGCTCTCATACTATCCTCCCATCTTAGCCTTCTGAGTAGCTAGGACTAAAGGCATATGCCACTAAGCCCAGCTCATTTATTTTTTCAAAGAAGGTTTAGAAATGTAACAGGCAGCTAGGGGTTTCAATGGTCATGCGCCATATACAAAACCCTGTGTTTGATCCCCACAAAGAAAATGTCACACCACACTAGTGGTATACTCCAGTAATCCCACAATACAGAGATAGAGACAGGGAATCAGAAAGTCATTCTCAACTACGCAGTGAGTTCAAGACCAGTCTGGGCTAGAGACTGTTTAAAAAAAAAAAAAAAAAAAAAAAAAAAAGTAAAAGACAGAATTCCAGCACTTAGAAGGTAGAGACAGAAGGATCAGGAATTTAAGATAATTCTAGACTGGATAGCAAAAATTTGGACTAGCCTGGTAACATGAAACTCTGCTCAAAAAAAAAAAAAAAAAAGAGGATGGGTGGTGATGGCACACACCTCTAATCCCAGCACTCAGAAGGCAGGAGTAGGAGGATCTCTGTAAATTCAAAGCCAGTCTGGTCTACAAAAGTGAGTTCCAGGACAGACTGTTACACAGAGATGGATAGATAGATCAGCAAGACAGCCTGTAGATAAAGGTGCTTGATGCCAAGCCTAAAGACCTGAGTTCAATCTCCAGGACCCACATAGTACAAAGAGGGAACAGACTCCTAAAAGTTGTCCCCTGACAACTTGTACTCTTATGTATGCACAGAAGCACTCACACATAATTAAGTAAGTAAGTAAAATTAGTAAAAAGCCATCCTGAGATAGAGGTCAGGTCTGGCCTGCTGGCTATTTTAAAGCTCCCCAGCTTAGGCTAACAGTTCCCATAAGACTGCCATCACCTGACTCTCTAAGATGTAATGCAGGCTCCCTAACATCTCCCAAATCACAGTCTCTGAGGCTAAAACACAAGAATCTGCTGTGGTTTTTAACAAGCAGTCCCAGCCCTCAGCAATGCCATTCTCCCAGAACTGAGCATAAGTCACAAAACGCTTGAGAGCCCATAGCTTAGTTAATAAAACTGAAGGCAGGCATGGTGGCACACGCCTTTATCCCAGCACTCGGGATGCAGAGGCAGGATGATCCCTATGAGGCCAGCCTCATCTAAATATATAGTTAATTCTAGGACAGCCAGGGATATGTAGGCCCTATGTCAAGGACCCCCAGATTGATAGCTGGGAAACCAGCATTGGACTCACTCAGACTCCTTGAACATGGGTCTCAGTCAGAAGGCCTGGGCAGTCTAAGGAACTTCTGATAATGGAACCAGTATGTATTCCTGGTGCATGAAAGGACTTTGAGAGCACATTCCCCATGGAGGGATACTCCCTTAGCAGGAGGGAGGGCCTAGGCCCTACTCCAAATGACTTGACAGATTTTGTTGATCCCTCCTAGAAGGCATCACCCTCACTGTGGAGTGGGGGTGGAATGGGATGGAGGGATGGGGGACATGGAAGGGAGGGAGGAAACTAGGATCGATATGTAAAATAAGAAAAAATTATATATATATATATGTATGTATGTATGTATGTGTATATATATATATATACACACACACACACACACACAGAGAGAGAGAGAGAGAGAGAGAGAGAGAGAGACCCTATGTCAAAAAAAGTAACTAAATAAAACTAGTCACCCCAAAGCACTTCTTTCTAGAGAGAGCAAACGGTCACTGTGCACCTCCCTTGGGGCACACTAACTGGTCAGAAGGCACAGAAAGAGCAGGGCCAGCCTGGATGATGATGACACCGAAGGCCCATGGACTAAGGAATTATCCCAGCCCATGACACTGTAGGGAGGCAGTGGGGGCTTTTGTGGGGTATTCAGGCCATGCCATCAAAAGGGGTACTCAGGCTGGGGCCCTCTCTGACTCTGCTCCATCTCTCCTAAGGTAAGCAGGCCTGCTCTGCCAGGCCCTTCAATCCCACCATCCCTGTAGGCCCAGAGGCAACAAGGCCAAGCAACCCATGTGAACCAAAACTGTGAGCCTTTCCTCCTTTTAAACTGATTGTCTCGGGGTAAGGGAGGGCTGACAAACAGAATCACACACACACACACACACACACACACACACACACACGCACACACACACGCACACGCACACGCACACACACACAATATATATATATATATATATATATACATATATTCATATACATATACACGTACATATATCTCCAAGCTCTCCTCTATGCAGGCCACGGGGAACATGAGAGAAGACATCACCCCTAACCACAAACCGCTGAGGAGAGGGCCTTATATTATAAAGCTGCTTGCACAACACAAAACCATTTCTAAGCCATTGATCTGTCTGGGATAGATATTTTTGAGAACAGGGCATACAGACAACCATTAACTGGTAGAAAGGCCAGGAATAGGGCAGACAAAGCACATTGCAAAGTTGTAATGATGTAGACAACTTACTTCCTCCAATAAATGACTATGCAGACTCTAAAAAAATGAGGTCAAACCTACTAATTTGGCAGATTCTAAGCAAATGTAATCTCTTTTTTTTGGGGGGGGGTCCCATATCACATGTTTTAAGACTAACCTAAAGCAAAATAAACATACTTCCAAAGGTTAAGAGAAACTTATCATAAAAGAGAAAGAAAATGTCCTCAGGTGTCAGAGACAACTGCAATTTCTTTTTCTGTTTCTGCAGCACAGGGAACAAATCTCCCACATGCGTGGTGAATGCTCCATGTGCAGCCATGCCCTGGCCCTCTTCTCATTTACACATTGATTGGCCTTGTTTTTCCATGCGCTAATCCAGGGTTTCCCTGGCTGCTGCACTGTCAGAAAAGGGAAAGGAACTCACACATAAAACATTAAAGAAGCCAAAGGAGAGAAAGCCAGGAGGGTTAGAAAGGACAGAGAAGAAACACAAGCCCACAGCAAGCCAACAGCTAAGGAACATCAATAAAACATGAAAATGGTCCAAGACGGAAGGCATGCTAGACACACACACACACAAACACTCACATGTGTCCACAGCCTGTCCTGCTGGGAAGGGTCCTGCCCTGCTTAGCAAGGATTGCTGTGTGAGAGTCAAGCAACAAAGCACCCGAATGAGGTAGGCCTTTTCGAAGCCAGAATGCCACTCATTGATTTCCAGGGAAACAATTTCCAAGCTTATTCATGGATGGCTCGCCCCAAAATTCCTCACCTCTCACTGGCCAGAGATCTAGTCACTTACAATGCAGTGAACTCAGGCCTCAGGCATTTCCCAGTCATCTCTGTTGACTACCAGATTCTCTTCATTCTGCTTCAAGTTATTTAAAGGACCAGGCTGAAGAGAGCTCAAAATAAAACAAGGGGGAATTGTAGTACAGAGTCCTTGTACAGAAAAGCCTCTCCTTTCTGACTCCCCTGTGCCTACAAACTCGCAGCCTCTGCTCCTGGGATTCACTCCACCTGGAGTGTGGCTGGCTACCGCTCCTGTGCAACCCCCTGACACCCTTTCCGGTCTACTCAAAAGTCACCCACTGTAGCTTTCCCCTGGCTCTACAGACAAACAAAAGGCTCCTCTCCTGTGCACTCAAATGCATAATGTAACTGCTTTTGTATTTAAAGGCAGAGTCTCCTGGAACTCACTATGTACCCCAGCCTGGCCTCCAATTCACAGCAACCCTCCTGCCTCATCCTCTCAAGCGATGGGATCACAAGAGCCAGTCCTCACATCCGGCTACTGCCTCTAGCTGAAGTGCAACCATGCAGCGATGGCTGCCTTGTATTGTTGTTTAATTTGCCTCCCCAACAGGTTAGTGACTCTGAGAGCAGGCTGAGGTGGGACAATGATAGTGACAGCATCTACAACGTAAGTGAGGCCTCACTGTATGTAATCCCTCTTTCCCCCCTGAGCAATGTCACTATACGTATGTATGTATGTATGTATGTATGTATGTATGTATATATGTATGTGAAAGGCAGCAATAACGGAGAGTTTAGAAAGAGGAATGGAAAGGGGTAAATGATATAACTATAATCTCAAGCAGGTAAAAGAAATTTTTTAAAGATGTAATCCATGTGGTGGTTGAAATGAAAATGGCCCCCATAGGCTCTTAATTTTGAAATCTGTTCCCTAGGAGGTGTGGCCTTGTGGGGGAAGTGTATCACTGAGGGTGGGCTTTGAGGTTTCAAAAGCCCATGCCTGGCCCAGTCTGATCTGCAACTTCCCGATCAGATGCGAACTCTCAGATTCAGTTACAGCCATGTGCCTACTGGCCGGCTCCCAAGCTTCCCACAGTAATCATGGACTAACCCTCTAACTGTAAGCAAGCCAGCACTTAAATGCTTTCTTTACTAGCTGCCTTGGTTGTCAGAGCAATAGAACAGTAACTAAGACAATACACTTTAATTTCTAACTTTACCTTATGCATATAGATGTCTCTGTGCCACTTGTGTGCCTGGTACATATAGAGGCCTGAGGAGGGCATCAGATCCCCTGGGACTGGAGTCACAGACAGTCGGTGCCCGGAATTGAACCCGAGTCCTTTAGAAGAGCAGCCAGTGCTCTGAACTGCTGAGCCACCTCTTTTGAGCACATGTATTATCTCACTCAATCTTCATAACAAGGCAAAGAAAGACTACAAGTTGGGTATCCCTGTCTGGGATGCTTGGCATTTCACGTATTTCAGATTTGGGGGATTTTCTGATTTAAAAATATTTACACAGATTTTACTGGTTGAGCATTCCCAAACAGAAGTCAACGCTTCAAGGCCAAGGCTGCTGTTCCATAGGTAGAGTGCTTTCTCTCACAGTTTCACCCAGCACTGCTGGCTGGCAGTGGGCACACTGTGAGCCCAGCACTTGGGATGTGGAGGCAGGAAGATGGGGAATTCAGTCTTCCTCAGCTCGCGGCAAGTTTGAGGCCAGCTGGGCCAGCTGAAGAATCCAGGGGTAGGAAATGGCTAGAGGTGGTAGAATCGACTGCCACCAAGTGTAGCAACCCGAGTTTGACCCCTGGGACCACACTACGGAAGGAGAGAACTGACTCTAACAAGTCACCTTCTCACCTCACCTATTCCCCATGGGGCACACCCCACCCCAGTCAGGCAATTAGCCAATATAAATGGAAAGAAAGGGGAGAGGGCAAGGAGGAGAGAGTGAAGGAGGAGAGCTAATTTTTAAAAATATTCAAAATGCAACCACCGTGCTCCAACATCAAAGGCTCTTTGAGCTCTGTCGATACTAAAGTGTGCTAAGTTTCAGAACATTCCAGACTAGGGTTATTCAACCTGTATATCAGGGTCTCAAGTATGAGATGAGAAAACGAGGCTTAACAGATAAGCATTTGCCTAGAAATCTCGGAGCTGGTTACGTGGTAGCATTACAGGTCACAGGACGTGACCGCCCTGGGGTGAAGGAGGCCTTTAGTGACAACTCATGTGCAGCACACGTAGCTTCTCAATGATGGAAGGGCTTGGCCTGGCTCTTGCGTGCTTTTCTTGTCCTCATCTTTCCATATCGGTCCCAAGCCCAGAGCCTGGAGCTCTTGACCCACATTAATCTTCTTGGCCCTCAGAGCCCTATGGGATGGCTAATAATTTCTCCCATGCAGAAATTGAGAAACACATCCAAGTTGCTGGTAAATGGCACAACTGGACACAAATGGTCTGATATAAAAATACACAGTCCTTCCAGGACAGGCTCCAAAGCCACAGAGAAACCCTGTCTTAAAAAAGACCAACAAGTAAATAAATGAAGCATGGTTTTGCCAGGCAGCAGTGATGCATGTGTTTAATCTCAGCACTCAGAGGCAGAGGCAGGCAGATCTCTGTGAATTTGAAGCCCGCCTGGTCTATAGAGAGAGTTCCAGGACAGCCAAGGCTGCACAGAAAAAAACCTGTGTCAAAAAAACAAAATAAGAAAAAGTTTGTTGTTTATTTTCTTTTTTCCCCCTTCTGCCCTTCCAGGCAGTCCAGTCACAGGAACCCACCATCAGTCCACCTGAGCACTGTCTCCCCATACGTTCACAACAGTAAACGTTCGCTGCTAGATCAGTACACTCTCATGCCTGTCTAGAACCCTGTCCCTCAATCCCTACCAGCTATGTCAACACCAACAAATGCTGTCGGCTCCTTTCATGACTGTCCCTCAGGTCATAGTGACACCTCCACACGACGCGGAAGTAAAGGGGCCAAGCTCTTTCATAACTAATACCAGTTACAAAAGAAAAACATTCCTCAAGGTTTCATCCCATACTTTTGAGTGTTTGCTTTTGTTTTTTGAGATAGGGATTCTCTGTGTAACAGTCCTGGAACTCGCTTTGTAGGCCAGGCTGGCCTCGAGTGCCACAGGTCTGTCAACATAACCCTGGCTGTCCTGAAATTCACTCTGCAGAGCAGGCTGGCCTGGAATTCACAGAGAGCTGCCTGCCTCTGCCTCTCCAGCGCTGGGCTGAAAGCAGTGCCTCGCTAGAGCTTCAGTCCACAGATATAAAGGCCAGAGAATAGTAGACCTTAAAGAGGAGGTAAGAAAAGTTACCCCAAAGCACCAGAATGACGCTTAGTTGTTACAAGATATATTCTGCTGAATGGAGACGGAGGAGGAATGGATTAGGGGGGGAGGGGGGAAGGGAGGAGAGGAGGGAAGGGAAATTGCAATGGGGTGTAAAATAAATGAAAAAAGTTAACTAATACAAAAAAAAAAAAAAGATATATTCTGTCTAAGCTGTGTGTGGTGACACATGTCTATAATCCCAGCACTTGGGAGGCAGAGGCAGGAGGATCACCACCAGTTTGAAGCTGGCACAGACTTCACAGTAAGTGTCAGGTTGAGCCAGGGCTATAGAGTAAAGACCATCAGGAAGAGCCAGGGTGGTGAGTCAGAGGGTAAAGGTGCTTCCTGCCCAGCTTGAATGTGACCCTTCTAACGTGCATGTGGGAACAGAGTCAACTCCCGAAAGCTGTCCTCTAACTCCCCACACATACTGTGGCATGTGTGCCTACAAACGTACAAAGGGGTAAGTGCAGTCTTAATGTTCTTTTTATTCTTTTCATTCTTATGTGTGTTGGTATTTGGCATTCGCACATGTCTGTGTAAGAAGAGTTGGATTCACTGGAATTTACGTTACAGACAGTTGTGAGCTACCATGTGGGTGCTGAGGATTGAACCTGGGTCCTTTGGAATAGCAGCCAATGCTCTTAACCATCGAGCCACTTCTCCAGTCCTCCTCCCCCCTCCCCTTTTTAAAGTCAGGGTCCCACATGTAGATCAGGCTGGCCTTGAACTCATAGAGATCCACCTGCCTCTGCCTCCCAAGTACTGTGATTAAAAGGATGCACCACACCTGGCATACATTCTGCCTAGAAATCTGAGATTAGAAACCTGTCATTAGTAAACCCAGAGATTCATCCTATGCCTTAAAGCTCCATCAGTTCAATGTCAGTGACCACTGTTAGTATTAGGCATTCTACTGGCCTGCTTTGGAGCTCTGATAAGACACGCCCCAGCTTCCACCAAGAGCACCACCTGTGCCTACTCATCATTCCCTTTTAAAAAGTCCCTGCCCCCTCCCCTTCCTCCCTCTCTCTCTCTCTCTCTCTCTTTTTCTCCCTCCCCCTCCCCCTCCCCCCTTTCCCACTGCTCCTAACCCCTTTTTACTAACCTTTTCCCTTAATTAAAAAAACCACCCTCAGCTTGAACTCGGTCTTTCTCTCTCCAGCTGCTTTTTTAAATTGCAAACACTGCCTCACTTGGAGATACCAGCTCTTAGTGAAGTTGAGTCTGCAATGCTCTCCGGGTCCAGTTACCATGCCTGCAGCCTTGAGGTACCCGGGCACATCACACTGACACTACTTACAAACTCATCCATTTGCTTCCCACTAGCTTCCTCTACAGAACAGAAGGGAAAGCAGGACAGGGAAGAATACATTTCTGACTCTAAAGGAAGGAGAGAGAGTACAAGACAACTAAACCACACTAGCTCCCACGGCCACACTCAATCCTGACGAGCATGGAGGTGGGAAACTCCTGGACGCAATGGGTCGGAGATGGGAAGCTCCAGTCCCACTCTCGAGGAGCCAAACCCAGGAGTCACTGCCCTCCCCTCCAGCCTGGGCCTGGGCAAACTCTGTTCCCAGGACACTGTGCTTCCTTCCTCTCCACTAGATTTGTCTTTGCTATGCTGGCAGCCAAACTTTATCTTCTTGAGGCAGGGTTTACTTTGTACCCATGGCTGACTTAGATGTAGAACAGGCTGCCCTGAAACTCTCTATGTAGACTAGGCTGGCCAGGAACAACCAAAAAAAAAAAAAAAAAAAAGTGTATACCATGCCCAGCTCAAACTTACATTCTCTCTCTATATGCAATAAACAGTTCCACTCTGAACTGAGCAAAGAGAATTTAAATTTTTAAAAGAGGAAATGGGGAAAGATGATGCTTTCCAATTCCCACATCAAATCATAGAACTGAGTGCATCACACGCTGGCCAGCAAAGGCTACCACGACCCAAGTCTTGAGTACTTTACTTCTAAGCAAGACAACATGCTGGGGAGATAGCTCAGTGGTAGAGCACTAGCCTAGCATCCACTGGGACCTGTGTTCAATTCCCAGAACAGAAGCCAATTTAATAAGAAAAAAGAAACTACTAAGCAAACCAGAGTTCTCAAAAGCTCCATCAAAGACCTGGAGGTGAAATAACCCTGAGCGGATGTCTATGTGGTCTATGTGGGAGCAGCCTGGGTGTTTCCCTGTGATCCTTAAAGCAACCATAGGAGCACTGCCCTCTTTTGCTAAAGAAACTGTGCCTCAGAATTTCAATATTATCTAGCTAATAAGTAACTTTCATTTGAAGCCAAACTCAGGGACACTGTCATGACATACCACCTGCCACCATAAAGCTAAAACCTAACTGGAGCAAAGCTGTCACCAGCCTTTAAAAAAAAAAAAAAAAAAAAAAATAGCTGGACATAGTTGCATACACCTTTAATCCCAGCACTTGGGGGGCAGAGACGCATACAGATCTCTCAGTTCAAAACCAACCCCCGTCCTCATGATCAGTTCCTAGCTAGCCAGTCAGGAATACATCGTGAGACCCTGTCTCAAAGTATTTGATGGAAAAGTGGCAGAAAGACACACCCCGAGTTGACTTCTGGGCTCGGAACATACCTGTAAACTCTCACCTGTGTGCAAGCATGTATGTTAGCACACACAAACCCACAGGTAAAGTAAACTAGTGCAGGTGAGGTGATTCAGGGGGTAAGGGCAGGTGCCAGGAAGGCTGCTAGCATGAGTTTGAATCCCTGCCACCCACCCCAGAACCCACATGCTAGAAGAACCCACTTGCACAAGTTCTGACCTCCACATAGGAACCATGGCACATGGATTACCATCCCATACACTTAAATTAGTTAAGGAAAGAAAGGGAGAGAGGGAAGGAGGAGGGGAGGGAGGAAGGGAGGGAGGGAAAGGAGAGACAGAGAGGCCACACTTTGTGGGAGTAAGTAGGTGTGCTTACCTTTCAGAAGTGCAACTGAGAGTTGGTCAGTGTTCAGGTTACTGACATATTTCCCCAGATAGGTATTGAGAACCCAGGCCACAAGACCTTCCAACATGACTACTTCCTCAGGAAAAGGGGCTTAGAAATCATGGGTCAGTCTTTAGTTCTGTCTCTCATGGTCACAGAATCTATAATAAAAGGGAGGGGGAAAGGAAATTAACCACAGGTTGGCTGGGTGTGGTAGCACACGCCTTTAATCCCAGCACTTGAGAGGAGAGGCAGGTGGGGCTCTGTGAGTTCCAGACCAGCCTGGTCTAGACTTCCAAGCCAGCAAGATCACAAAAACAACAACAAAACCTGGATGTATTTCTGTGTTGACTGCCAGTTCTGCCTGCCTGCAAGTGGATGAATGCAAGGGGCGAGCCTACAGAGACTTGGGGGAGCGGAAGAGCAGCGCCCACACTGGTCTTCAGCTACAGGGACCACTCAGAAACTTAAGAAAACCACCGGCAGCTATTCTTTGAAACACTTCCTTTGGGGACTAGAGTTGGGTTCAGACTGCCCTAGGGTTCAGACAGGGCCAATCTGACAACGTCTGAATACGTGCCTTTTTTACTCTAAGTGTGTGAGTGCACCATATGCACACAGGAGCCTGTGGGGGCCAAAAGACTTGGTAAGATCCCCTGAAACTGGAGTTAAAAGGGGCTGGGAGTCTCCATGGGGGTGCTGGGAACCAAACCCAGATCCTCTGCAAGAGCTAGTGTTCTTAGCCCCCGAATGTCTCTCCAGCTCTCTAGTTCAGATTCTGCGATGGCTATCTTGTGAGAAGGGACTGTGGAAGCTGTCAAACATCTTACAGTGCTCACGACAACCCCACAGAGCACGGACTCATCTGGCCCAAATGCTAAGAAGCAGGAACCTAGATCAAAGCAAAAATGTTCAGAAGGCTATGTGAACGAAATTCACACACTACAGCACTAGCTAAGGTGTCCTAATTAAAATTTGCAAATTTATTCATTAGGTTCATTCATAAAATCATCTCAATGGAAGGCAGTGCTTTATTGCTACTTTTCTTTTTTTTCACATGGGGTCTCATATATCCAAGGCTGACCTTGAACTCACCATATAGCTTAGGTTATAGCCTTGAACCTCTGAGTCTCTAGTCTTCAGCTCCCAAGGAGGTGCCGGGATTACAAGTATGCATCACCGCGTCTGGTTTATGTGGTGTTGAGAATTGATTCTAGGGCTTCGAGCATGCTAGGCAAGCACCCTACCAACTGAGCTACATCCCCAGCTACACCCTGAAGATGTTGCTGCCCTAATGAACTATTTCAGCCAAACACCAGAAACAAACACCAGAAACCCTCTGGTCATTGGCTCCATATTCAGATTCAGTATTGAATCACAACTGCCTGTTACAATAAGTGGTGTAATATTGTGCATACCGGTATTATAAAAAAAAAAAGTAAACTATTCTTTTAAACACTATAAACACACTAAAGCTTATCAAAACATTGGCAATTAGTGTAAGTTTTCATTTCATCTGGTATAAGAATAACTAAGGTACTTCAGCAAATATTTGTAAAAAGGTTTTGCCTGGGTGGCTGGAGTGGCAGCTCATTGGTTAAGAGCACTGGCTTCTCTTACAGAGAACTAGGTCTATTCCCAGCTCAAACCATCTGCAGCTCCAATTCCAGGGGATCTAATGCCCTCTTTGGCCCACATGGTACACAGATATTCATACAGACAAAACATTCATAAAATAATTTAAAAAAGAAGAAGATGATGACTTTGCTGAGGTTATATAGATGATTTTTACTATTACAAAAGGTTAACATAAGGGCCATCCAAATAGCTCAGAGAGTAATGGCATCTGCTGCCAACCTCAGGACCTGAATCCCATCCCCAGGACACACAGCAAGGAGAAAACTGGCTCCAGAAAGCTGTCCTCTGACCTCCACAGGCAAGCTGTGTGTGGTATGGGCACACCCACACAGACTCAAGTGCCCATACACACAATAAATAAACATGATTTCAAAAAGGTAACATGAGAGAGACTCAAACAAACAAAAAGGTTTAAATGGAGCCAAGAATGTTGGTGCATGTCTTTAATCTTGGCATCTCAGTCCCAGTAGCAAATGGACGTCTCTGAGTTGGAGGCCAGCCTGGTCTACATATCTAGTTCCAGAACAGCCCACCAACAAACAAACAAAAACAGAGTTTAGGTGGGTTCTCGGATGACTGGGCTAGTGGATTCCAATTAGAACTGTGAGCTGTAAATCTTGCTCTAGGCCATTCATGTTGCTCACCAGCCACCACACCAGACATTCCAGATTTCCTGTGGCATATGCCCCACTTGGAAAGAGACTATTATCAGGATCCTTTCCCAGGACTTTGCCCAATGACTAGTGAGTTATCTTAGTGCCAGAAGACACATTCACCCCAAGGAAAAGGCTACCAACACAAAGAAGACCTGAGGCAGAAGCCCCCTAAGAGTTGAACCAGTCTCCATGGCAGACTGGTATCTAGCACTTCCCTGAAAGATCTGTTTATTGTCAGGGACACTTAAAAATCATTTAACTATTCAGGGTAGTGGTATATAATTTTAATCCCAGCACAAGGGAAGCAGAAGGAGGCAGATCTCTGAGGGGTTTTTTGTTTCGGTTTGGTTTGTGTTTTTTGTTTGTTTGTTTGTTTGTTTGTTTGTTTTTTGAGACAGGGTTTCTCTGTGTAGTCCTAGCTGTCCTGGAACTCACTCTGTAGACCAGGCTGGTCTTGAACTCACAGAGATCCACCTGCCTCTGCCTCCTGAGTGCTGGGATTAAACGCATGTATGACCACATCCCAGCTTTAGGTCTCTAAATTTTGAAACCAATCTGGTCTACATCGACATAGGGAGTTCCAGGCCAGCCAGGGCACATACTGAGACCCTGACTAAATAATAGTATTATTCAAACATTTTGCAGAATAATTGACATTTCTTCCAAACAATTTTTTTTTTTTTTGTAATGCTCCAGACATAAAACTAAGAATCTGAGGAAGACCCTTCAGTATTTGTTTAAATAGAAAACAAGAACAAATTTTTCTTTTTAGTCAAAAACGCTTCACAGTTTAAATAAAAGAAACATTTCTCCTCGGGAGGCAGAGGCAGAGGGATCTCTGTGAATTCAAAGCCAGCCTGGTCTACAGAGCTAGTTCCAGGACAAAAAGAAAAAAGAAAAAAAAGGAAACATTTCTCTATTGTCATTCGAAAAGGTAAATCCATTAAAACACAGTGTGAAACTGACTAGCCTGTTTTACTATCTGAGCCTCGGACAGTCCTGGGCACCCAGCCAAGGCTGGAGTACTCTTTATTTTTGTTATTGTCATTAATTTCAGCCCTAAACTCCAGCTCTCCCTGAAGTGTAGCTCCAGATCTTTCCCCAGTAAAGAGAAACCAGTGTCAATCGGGTCAGCATGATGCCTCAAAAGGTAAAAGTACTCGATGCCAAGATTGAACACCTGAGGTTAATCCCCAGAATCCAAGAGGTGAAAAGAGAGGGAAGACTCCTACAAGCTACACACACACACACACACACACACACACACACACACACACGTTGTCCTCTGCTCCGCCTCACCACACACACACACACATACACACACACACAACACACCATACACACACATTATCGTCTGACCCCCCCACACACATACACTCATATACACACATTCATACACACACACAATGTCCTCTGCCCCACCCCCACACACTCATACACACACTCACACACATACTCAGACACACACACACTTATACACACACACATACACACAAACCACATACACACACACAGGTTGTCCTCTGACACTACGCACACACCACACACATAAAATAATTTTACTTTTTCAGGAAAGTACTGTCGTTTGTATTTTGTCACAAGTTCAAGCCCTACTGTACTTTACTCTCACTGTGGAAGAACATGAGGTACACATTACAAAGACATGGATGGTTAGTGCACTAAGATGTCCCTCTGCTCAGTAAACTGAGGCCCACGCCAGGAAACATCCATTAGCTCTGCTAAGCATCTAGAACAGGCTTGAGGCCACTTCAAGGATTGCCCTAAGGAATCCGGTTTCAGGAAGGGCTGCCAGACTGGCCAGAGTGTTTATATGCTCAGGTCCATCAGGATTTCTAGGCAGCTGCCCCGCAATAACCCCCACCTGGCTTCCCCTATCCAGTGTGGCAAGTGACACTGAGGATCTGGGATCAGCCCCACAGCCCGGGCAGACAGCCGGACATGACCTTGAGCCAGGCCCCTCCCGAGAGGAGGCCAGACCCGGGAAGGAAGCATTGGCAACTGGACCTGGGGAGTCCTCTGCGAGGCGGCTAGGGCTGAGAGCTGAGGGATCCCGGGAGCTCTGTCTCAAGGGGACAACTGCAAGGGGTTCCACAGGAATGCACAGCTTCCCTTGCCTTCCCACATCTCCGGCGGCTGTCACAACCCCAAGCCTGGCTGCAGCAGGGGACAGAGCCACCAAGCCTAGAGAAGATGGGTAGTCTCTAGGTTAGTAAGAAAGGCGAAGGGTCTCCTACCTGGAGGTGGCGAGGGGAAGGGAGGGACCCCGGGGGCCAGGCCTGATGTCCCCACCCAGAGGCTGACCCCAGAGGGGATGGGATGGAGGCACTGAGGGAAGGGATGACGCCCCGCTGGGGGGTGCTGCTGGAGGGACGCTCGCACGCTGGTATCAGGCCTCTGGGGGAGAAGTGACACCCACAATCCAGGGGTGTCGCCAGGCTGCAGGGACCGGAGCCCCGAGCCGGGCCTGAGGTGCCGGCGACACTCGGGATCCGGGGTCCCCGCGAGGCCGCCCGGGCTCCGTCCGGGAGAGGCCGGCTGCCGCGGACGCCGAGCGGGGCCGTCTGAGCACGGCCGTGGCGATCGCGGTGGGCGCCGCTCGTGAGACCCTCAGCCCTGCCCGCCGCCCCCCTACCTGTCACTGTCGCTGTCGCTGTAGCTATTGCCGTGGCTGCCGCCCTACCCGGCTCTGCTTCCTCTCCGCCACTCCTCAATGGCGCTGGCTGGAGCGCCAGACCCGACCAATCGAGAGGCTGTGTGCCTGCGCCTGGCCAGCCGAGCACCGAGCCATCGATGGGGCGCCCCCTAGCGTCAGCAGCCGCTCCTGCAAGGCTGTGGACCCCTCCCAGGATGCTGGGGGCTTAAGGTGCAACAAGCCAATCAGCCCCATTTCACAGGTTGATAAACTGAGTTCCAGGAGAGTGTAGGGATATAAATGAACCTAGTTCAAACAGTATTGGGCCTCCAAAAACACCCTGCTTTCCATCCAACTTCCATCTCGCCCTACCCACAGTGACCCCTTGACTGACACAGAACTCTTGTTACTCAAACTGTGCCCTTTTCTACTTAAACCACCCTCCCCCGCTATACTTTTATTAAAATTCACCTCCTGGACCGGCAAGAGAGCTCAACCAGTACAGGAGCTTGCAGCCAGAACAGACCACCTGAGTCTAATCCCTACCACCCACACGGTAGAAGGAGCACACTGATTCCACAAGCTGTCCTCTGCCTCTGTGGGCCTGCCCACACATACACACAAACTTAACAAGTGCAAAGTTTTCAGCTAAAATACATTCTCCTCCTTCTGAACACTCAGGAGGATCGATAGTTGGAAGCCAACTTGGGCTACATAGTGATTGTGTGGGTGCTGGAAACCAAACTCCTTCTCTACAAGAGTAGCCAAGGGTTGCTAACCATGTCTCCAGCTGCTAGATTTCTTGATAGACCTTGTTTGTTGGTTGGTTTATTTGCTTGCCCAGGACTCATCTCGAACTCATGGCCTTCCTGCCTCCACTTCTGGAGAGCTGGAATTGCGGATGTGAACCGCTATGCCCAGCTCTTCACAGAACTTAATGCTACTTGAGATGATCTGTGGATTTGCCTATCCCTTGGTTATCTTTCCTAACCCTGGCAGTTACTCTAGAACAAATGCTTTGTCTTTTCCCATGTTTCCTCAGCAAACACTGCCTGAGCTCCAGGTGATGGCACACACTTGCCTTCCCAGCACTTGGGAGGTGGAGGCAGGGGAGGTAGGAGTTCGAGGCCCTCCTCAGCTACACAGCCAGTTTGAGACCGGCCGGTAAAAGACCCTGCCAGGAAGGGAGAGAGGGAGGGAAGGAGGGAGGGAAGGGGAGAGAGGAAGGGGGAGGGAGAGGGGAGAGAAGGGAAAGGAGGGAAGGGGAGGAGAGAGGAAGGAGGGAGGGGAGGGGAGGGGAAAGGGAGGAAAAGAATTCTCAAGCATCTTCTTCACTGGACTACAGAACTCCTAGGGCGCTAAGGAGACTTGCGTCTGAGTGTGTCTGGGAGGGGCTTTCCTGAAAGCGCTAACTGAGGAGTAAGATGAATGTGAAAGATGAGTCGATATCTCAGACTGAATAAAAAGGACAAAAGCAGCCAGCGGAGAACACCTCACCGGCTAAGATCGAGCTAAGATCACTGCTACAGGGTTTAGTTCTCAGTGCCCATAGCAGATGGTTCACGACTGCCTGTAACTCCAGCTCCAGAGGATCCAACACCATTTTCTGGCCTCTAGGGGTACTGTTTTCACATGGTACACAGACAGACAGGCCTGCACACATGCATGCATGTACACAAAAATTGATTTTCAAAACCTTTAGATAAAAAAGGAAAAAGAGAACTAAGCAGCAACATTCCTCTCTCTGCTTCCTTGTCGTTGCCATAGACCAAGCTACCCCTACGGCCATGCTTTCTCCACCATGAAGGACTGTACCCCAGAATGTGAGCCGAAATTAACCCTTCCCCCTTATGGTGCTGTTGTAGGGTACTGGGCTACAGTGATGAGAAAAGGTAACCAACACAGAATGAACGAACAAGCAAACGAATGAATGAATGAGCAAATGAACACTTCACTCTTCCATTATCAGAAATAGCAAGAGCTGGCATCTCTCTAAGGCTCACATAGTCAGAAGATGCAGGAAGGTGAACAACAAGGCTGTAGCAATATGTTCCCTGTAGTAATTATCCAGCCTCATAATGCCGCACTGATGCAGGTGACTCTCAGATTGTGAGCTGACTCACTCCTAAGCAAGGCAGGGATTCCCAGGAGGAAGGTAAGATCTACCGACCTCTTGGCATCTCAAAGCCAGACCCCCCTCCCCCTTACAGCCACCATGTGGGAACAAAACCTGGGACTCTCCTGATGAAATGCAGAAGAGAGTCAGCCCTTGGGCCTCAAAGGCTAGGTCAGTTAGCTTAGAATCTCCAGGCTGGGGGAGGGGCTGTTTGGGAGAGCTCTCTATTAGCATGTGCTAGTAAGAAATTAAACAAGCACCTTTAGCCAGCACCTGTAGTCCCACCCACTTGAAAGGCTGAGCCAAGAGGATACTCAAGCCAGGAGTTTGAGGTTAGTTTGGACAGTATAGCAAGTCCCCATCTCAAACAAAACAAAATCCAGGAGCTGGAGAGATGTGGCTCATCAGTTAAGAACACTTGCTGCTCTTGCAAGCAATCTGGGTTTGGTTCCAGAATCCCGCAACTATTTGTGACTCTAGTTCCAGGGGGACCCGATACCCTCTTCTGGCCACCAAAGACACCGGGAATGCACGAGATGCACATACATCCATGTAGGCAAAACACTCAGACATATAAGACATTAATAAATAAATAAGGTCTTTTCCAGACAGTGGTGGCCCACACTTTTAATCCTAGCACAAGAGGCAGAAGCAGGCAGTTCTCTGAATTCAAGTCCAGCCTGGTCTACAGAATGAGTTCCAGGACAGCCAGGGCTACACAGAGAAACTCGAAAAAACAAAGTCTTTGTGTCCTCAGTCCCCACCCCAGTAAATCTTTATTAAATCTTTGTGTGTACAGGCACATGCACGCCAAGGCAGGGTCTCTCTATTATGTAGCTCTGTCTCTCCTAGAACTCACTATGTAGATTAGGCTGGACTTGAACTCACAGATCCACTTGCTTCCAAGTGCTGGGCGTGTGTGCACACCCAGTTTCTTGAATGCTGTTGAAAGGTCAGGAGGACCTCAAGCAGCAGAGATGGTTTGAAATTATCAAGTAGTCAAAGCAGAATGAGAGAAAAGAAAAACATGAAATCCATGCTAAAATTTGTTTTGACCCCAAGGGATCCAAAACATAATTTTAACATGTAATCGGCATTAAAAGAAACCGTGACAGGGATGTGTGTGTGACAGTATAATGTGTGTATGTGCTTAGAGAACGTGGCCGAACCGTGTTCTCCACAAGCAGCGTCCGGTGGACCTGCTTCTGATAACTCAGTTGCATCCTGTGCCAGCCAGCTATGGTGCTGAGAAGCCAGAGCCAGAAGTCAGCCGAGGGAGGAGTGACTCTGTCACCCCAGGGACATGGGAAAGGACAAATGGCAGAATGTAGCCCTTGGCTCACAGGGGAGGTTCTCAGCTCTGAAAGGCAGAGGCATGCATGCCACACTCTCAGGACAGGTGGTGGTAGACTGGGGCACAGCCACCTTTAACTTAGAGTCCAGTGGCTCTCAACCTTCCTAAGGCTGTGACTCTTCGATACGGTTCTTCATGTTGTGGTGACTCCCGGCCATACAGTCATTTCCTTGCTACTGCATGACTGTTATTTTGAGACTGTTATGAATCCCAGTGTAAATATCTGATATGTGACCCTGCAGGGGTCTCACCCCACAGGTTGAGAAATTCTGGCTTTCTTGTGCATTTCTAAGGAACTGGCTATCTGGAGCCTCCCGCAGTCAACATCTTGCTACAAGCACTCAGCCCTCTCCTTAGATAAACGCCAAGCCACGCCCGACCAGCCCCACCCCACCAGCCTGGCTTCCTGGTCTTCCTCCACAAAGCAGACAATGGCCTGCTTCCTTTCTCCCTGAACAGTCTCCCAGATGAAATTGCGCAAGCCTGGTTTCCCAACTCTAAGATCTGGCCATGATAGAACCGTTCCCACGCTCCTGTGGCATCTGAAACTCGACTTCCTGTACTGTGCTGCTAAGACCATCCTCCCCAACCCCAGCTCTATCTCCTCATACTCTCCGGGCTATCGGACCTCCAGGCTTCACTAAAACACCAACACTCCAGCTGTCCCACCCACACCCACCCCTCTGTTTGTGACTTATCTGCGCTGTCCTCAGATACTTTTCCAGAAGCTTCACAGTAGACAAACTAAGCTCTTGCTGTGGACCAGGTATTTGTTTTAGGCATTTTACAGGAACTCAACACATCCCTCCCTCTGAGGGAGATATTGTCTTAACCCCAATTTCCAGATAAGGACAACAGGCATCATTTGCCCGCTATCAGTCACACAGACAGGAAGTGAATGTAACAGCCAAGATTCACTCCTTGGCAGGTCAGCTTTGAGGACAGGAGGACACTGGTTCTGGCTGCTGTCACTGCATCGGCATGACCCTTAGTAATGGGATGAGCTACAAAACCGAGGAGCAAGCAGACACTCCCTCAGCCAGACTGCTTACCCTGTCCTGAGGAAAACCATCAGCAGGGGTTGCACCTGGCCTGTTAACTGGTGACTTCAGTCACATGGCTGCCTCAGTTGCTCCAAATTTGTGCCTTCTTGTACTTAATTACCAGATGCATCCACTAAGTCTTCGATGGTGTGAGTCATAGCTAGGTCCCTGAGGCCCATCCTCAGAATGTGTCCAGTGCCTGGCGGCGGTGAAAGGAGCCAGAGATTAAAGAGGCAACGACCCTCCCCGCAACCCTTTATCAGCCCCTGACCTAATGGGTCTGCTCAGTCCTCCTCCCTCCCTTTCAAGCTCCCTGAGCTCCCTATAAATCTGTCTGTCTTAGATAACCCACACCTAGCCTCAAACTCACTTGGTAGTCAAGAATGGCCTTGAACATCTTCTTTCTTATCTTCCTAGTGCTAGGATGCCAGGGGTGCACCACCACTCCTGGCTAACGAGGGGCCAGGGATCAGACCCAGGGCTGCAAGCATTCTACCAATCATGCCACACGCTCTCGGCTCACCCCTTCATACATCAGTGTCTTAAGGGAGCTAGTGCTGGCTTAAACCTCTTACAACAGTGGAGAAGCTCAAAGATTAGAACAGGGTTGTTGCCTAGTTATGTCCTCTGGGGCTAGCTAAAACGAGGTAAGCAACTCAAAAGCTTCAGGGAATCCCTGAAACTAAGCAGACACACTAGGTCCCTCCCTTCCTGTTTAGTTACTTTCTGGTACTGTGATAAAATGTCATGACCAAGGCAACTTCTAGAAAGAAGAGTTTGTGTGGGCTTGTGGTTCCAGAGGGAGACTCCATCATGGTGGGGGAGGCGTGGCCACAGAGGAAGGCTGAGCAACCACATCTTCAACTGCAAACAGAAGCAGAGAAGGCAAACTGGAAGTGGGCAAGGCTAGGAACTCTCAAACCCCGCCCCCAATGATGTAATTCCTCCAGGAATGCTTTACCTCCTGCAGGTTCCACAACCTCCCCTAAAAGCATCACCAACCAGAAACCAACGATTCAAACACCTCAGCCTATGGGGGACATTTCTCAGTCAAACTACCACACTCCCGGAGGAGCGCTGAGGGACCAGCAGAGCTGAACCTACGACTTCAGAGTTGCCTGCAAGGTGTGCAGCAAGGAGCTCCGGGGTTCCAGCTCTCCTGAGCTATCACTCTTGCTGGGGTGAGCTTCAGCAATGTCATCGCTGCTCCTGTAACCCCTCACCCACACTCCTGCAAGGAACCCCAATACACATATTGTTCCCCAAGTTGGACAGGTAGTAAGGATCCTCACCTTCACCATATGAGGTGATAGACACACCAATTCACATCTCCCCAGGAATAGTGTCACGCAGCACGGATGGCCCCAGAATCTCAGGGTGATGTTCAGAACGTGTGCAATAAGCTGCAAGTTTACATGGGTCCCTCTGCAGGAGACAGAGCACAGGAACCGGGGGTCACGGGCCATCTTTGCTGAGGACAGTCCAGCAGAGGAGAACACAGAGCTGACCATCTATACCCAGAAAAGCACAAGCCAGTTGGAAGTTGTTAGAGCCAAGGGAGGGGCAGAGGCAGAGCAGGGTGGTAGCTATAGGGATGAGGGAAATGGGAGGATGGAAAACTAAGGAAGCAAGGAAATGGGAAGGAGACCATCACCTGAGGATCTGGGTTGCCTTTCTCACTGGCTGAGAGTCGAGGACTTCAACATAGCAGTCAATGCCCCTGTGAGGAGGTGCTGGGAGATGGCTTGGTGGATAAAACAACTTGCTGTGTAAGTACAAAGACCCAAGTTCAGATCCCCAGAACCCACATAAAAAAGCCAGGTGTGGCTACTTGCATACCTATAACCCTGGTGCTGGGTGGGGGGGATAGAGAGGGGAGAATCGTTAGGACTTGCTGGCCGCCAGCCTAGCTCCAAGTGACAGCCCCTGTCTCAAAGTAGAGAATAAGGTGGAAAGTGACAGATCAAGGTACCCAGGATTCCCCTCTGGCCTCTGTACTGCACACACACACACACACACACACACACACACACACACACACATACACACCCCTATGAGGACCACGTGCGCAGAGACAATCTTCCCTTTGTGAGCGCTGTGTTAACTATAGTCTATACGAGTGCCAAAATGCACATGACCTTTGAGTTTAAGCTTATCAGGACTCCTCACCCCTAAACTGCCACAACAAATCCCATAATAATTTCACTTGCAAAAAGAAAAGCTACACAGAAAAATAAGTAAGCTATCTCAGTTTTTAATTTAATCTTTAAATCTTTACTTAATCTTTAAATATGGTTGTAAATTATACCTTTTGGACAGTGCAACTTCAGAAATGACAAAATCAGACACACACACACACACACACACACACACACATACACACATGCACTATTGTTACAACAGTTAAGAGCCACTCTTTCTGAACTGCTGTACTCTGGATCTGCCTCCTTACTATATGTGTTAATAGGCCCCCAACTCCGGGCTCAGCAAGTACAGGTGCCTGACCCTCTGAGTTCAATGCTTGGGACCCAAATAATGGAAGGAGAGAACCAGTTCCCTAAAGTTATTCCCTGACAATCCACGTTAGCACTGTGGCATGTGTATGCCAACCCCATAAATACATTTTAAAAAATGTAATTTAAGAACAGCAACTCTGGGTATGGCAGCCTCTGCCTGTAATGATTGTACTCAGGAAGTCGAGGTGGAGGGTAGGGCTGTAAGTCTGAATTGGAGGCCAGCCTGGGCCAGGCGGTGAGTTCTAGTTCAGCTGAGCTACTGAGTAAAACCATGTCTTATCAAGGGTGTATTTCAACTGGGAGGGCACTTTTCTAGCAGATGAAAAGTCCTGGACTTGAATCCCCAACATAAATCTAACATGGTGGCACAAGCCTGTACTCCTGGCACTCAGGAACTGGAGGCAGGAGGTTCAGAAACACACACACACACACACACACACACACACACACACACACACACAAATCCCAACTTGGTTTCATCCTGACTCATTCTGAAGTTCTTTCCTTTTATAAAAAGATTTATTACTTTTACTCACATGCATGTGTGAATCTGTGTGTGGGTATATGCACAAGAGTATGCATGTGCCCATGGAGGTCAGAAGAGGGTTCTTAATCCCCGGATGCTGGAGTTACAGGCAGTTGTGATCTGTCTGATGTGGGTGCTGGGAACTGAACTTGGATCTGCTGTAAGTACAGAGAGTGCTCTAACCGCTGAGCCATCTCTACAGCCCCTGAATTTTTTTTTACATTTAAGTGCCATGGTGAGAGGATAAAGGTCAGAGAACAACTTAGGTAGTTGGTCCTCTCCTTTCATCATATGGGTTCGAACTCAAATTGTGAGGCTTGGCGACAAGCACCTCTACCTGCTGAGCCCTCTAGCTACCCCGGAAAATATTTTCTTTGGTGTAAGTCAGAATCCAGGCTTCACCTAAGTAGAGGGTAACTCTACAGCTGTTGTTGGCAGGTGGGAGCTACCAGAGTGCACATAAGGAGGAGAGAGTACAGGCTGGCTTCCCTCCCCTCCTGCGGAAGTCTTTTGTGCAGGAGGCAGATTCCTGGGACACCAGCAAGCAGAAGGAAGAACCAGGTTGGGAGAGTGGAGAAGAACTGGCACATGACTGGCTTCTTGCTTCCATCTGCAGAGTGGGGGGGATGCTCTTTGACGCTTCCACCTTAGCATCCCCTCTTTGCACCCCGCCTATCTGTCCGAGTAGAGCCAGAGGCCTGCTTCCTTCCCCCCCCCCCCTCTTTGGCCTCTGCTCCAGTCCCTTTCTGACCACTCATCCAAAATGGTACCCATTCCTCTGTCACTCATATCCCACACATCATCATCTGTCTGGTCCTCTGTTTCGTTCCTACCTGCTTCCCTGGGCAGGCTCTGTTTTAGTAGCTGTCGTATCCCAGAGCCTAGAAAGCAAGATCAACTGAGAACATGACAAATACTCCTTCACCTGGTCATCAGCATTTGGCAAGGACAGCTTGTAGTATTTTATTTTGTTTTGATTTCTTGAGACAGGGCGTCCAAGCTGTCCTCCAACTTTGTTGCCTAGGATGACCTGGAACTTCTGATTGTCCTGCCTCTGCTTCCTGAAGACTGGGATTGAAGGCATGCACACCGCACCAGGTGGGGCTGGAACTCTGGCCTTGGTGCCTTTTAGGCAGGCACTTTACCACCTGGGCCACACGCCTCTCCCATTAACCCTTTAACCATTCACACGGCTGGCCGTGATGCCCTCACTACTGACCATCTCCAGAACTCTTTCTTTCTACCTTATAAAATTGAAATGCCATCCCCAATAGTGGCCTGCTGACTACTTCCAGCCCCTAGCAGCCAACACTCTGCTTCCCAGCTACAGATTTGACTCTTCTACATCTTTCGTGGAGGAGTCACACGGGATTGTGTGATAACCTTCATTCACTTATACTGCCCTTAGGTTCATTCATGTCATATTGCATATCGTAATCCCTTCCTTTTGTTTTTTTATACACACACACACACAAATGTATAGGTGTGTGTATATGGAACATTTTCATGTGCATGCTGTTGTGGTTTAAGAAAAGTGGTTACCCGAGAAAGATGCCATGTGACAGGCAGAGCAGTTTTTTATTAGGGAAAGGGATCATAAAAAGGAGAAAGGGATGGGGGAGTCTGGCCTCTGGAGACAGCAGCAGCAGGAGAGAGGAGAAAGGAAGGGGGGGAGAGGGGAACAGGGAGAAAGAGAGGAGGATGGGACGTGGGCAGGGCCCTCTTAAAAGGGAACATAGTGACTGTGCACAGGCAGTGCTCTCAGTGGCTTCAGCTGAGGGTGCATCCTGTCAGAACCCCAAAAAACAGGCCAGCGCAGATGCCTGAATACTAACTGGTGCTTCTTCTTTATTTATGTGCAGTACCTACAAAGACCAGAAGAGGGCGTTGGGTCCTCTGGGACTAGAGTTAAAGTTGACTGTGAGCTGGCATGTGATTGCTGGGGACCGAACCCAGGTTTGTGTTCCTAACCACAGAGCCATCTTTCCAACACATTTTGTTTTGATTGGGTTTTTTTGTTTGTTTGTTTGTTTTGTTTTTTTAACCTCAGGTACTTGGTACAGACTCAGGTTTTCATATTTACTCAGAAAGCAGTTTGCTGACAGATCCATCTCTTCAGCTTCCATTTCCTTTTTTTAACCTCTAATTATTTTTATTTAAGTTGTATGTGCATGTGTATAACGTGTTTGTGGATGGCTGTGCATCGTGCATATATAGATGTATGTGCGTGCGTGTGTACATGTGGAAGCCAGAGTCTGATACCAAGTGTCTTCCTCTCTCTCTCTCTCTTTCTGAGATTTTCATTCTAACATACACACAAACATACATTTTTAAAAGATGGGATCTCACTATGTTTGTTTGTATTTGTTTTTTGAGACTAGATCCTCTACCATGTAACTCTGGCTGGCCTTGAACTCACCACATAGACCAAATACTACTTACCTCTGCCTCTCAAGTGCTGAGATCAAAAGGCATGTGCCACCGTGCCTGGTTCTGACTTTTATTCTTTTATGTATATGGCATGTGCACATGAATGCAGGTATCCAAGGAGACTAGAGGAGTTGGATCCCCTGGAGCTGGGATGCAGTAACAGATGTTTGTGATCCAACTGGTGTGATCACAGGGGTCCTGGGGATTGAACTTGGGTTCTCTGCAAGAGCAGTATGCACTCTTAACTGCTGGGCCTCTCTCCAGCCCAGCCCTTTTCCTTCTTAAGGGAGAATACCCCATTGCATGTGTAATCTACACTTTATCTTTGTCATTTGTGGTGTTCCCCTTGCTTCTTTTTGTGGACAATGCTTTGGGGAGTGGCAATGTCCGATCAGTTACCCAGCCAGGCATGCATTGGCAGTGCTTCTGGGTAGGTCTCTGGAAGTGACATTTCTGGAGCATCTGATAGTTTTATGTTTGGTTTATTTTCAGTGCCTGTGACGGAATCCAGGGCTCATTTCGTATGTGTAGCTTTCTGAGGGACTTCTAACCCATCTGCCCCCGCGGTAGGTGCCTGTAGGTTACACAGGGTTTCACTCTGTTCACATGCCACCAACTACTGTTATCTTCTGTTTTTCTGCTGAGACGTAGGACATTGTTTTGCAAAGGGGACAAAAAGATCACTCTAAGCAGACAAGGAAAACCCGGAGAAAGGGAGGATGATGCCACGGGCTGGAGAGCTGGCTCAGTGGTTAAGAGCAGTGGCTGCTCTTGCAGGGGACCTGGGTTCAATTCTCAGCACCCACGTGGTGACTAGCTACGTAGCCAAGGATACCTTGAACTCCTGATCCTCCAGCCTCCATCACCCAAATGCTGGGCTCACAGGTGTGCACCACCAAACCCATATTAACACTGCAGTCTTTGAACTCGAAGGGCAACTGTGGGAGTCAGTTCCCTCCACCATGTGGAACTCAGCTCATCAGGCTTAGCAGCAAGCACTCCTACCTTGGCTAGACAGCAGGACACACAGGCACACCGGACACACAAGCATGCATGCCCTTACCTAGCTTCTGCTCTAAATACATGTTCACAGTGGTGAGACATTTTACCAATAAGAGGTGACTTTAGCTTCTGGTGGCGGGCATGCGGGATGGGGCAATGCCTCTGGTGGGAACACAGGCGTGTTTGAGGACAGGCCCAGTTCAGTATGCTTCCAGCACTTTCACCATTCATCTTAGTTTCCTTTCTGTTGCTATGATAAAATGTCCTGAGGAAATCAATTTAACAAAGGGTCCGGCACATTGGCATCACATCCTCAGGAGCCGCCATGTGGGTGCTGAGAATCGAACTCCAGTCCTCTGGAAGAGCAGCCAGTGCTCCTAATGGAGGCAGTATCTCCCAAGCCTCCCTCACACCCACACCAGTGCAGTCTTTTTGTTTGTTTGAATATTGCGTGGGAAATAAGATTCTGGGACACAATGTAGGCTGATTGATGTTTATTTAAGAAGAAATCACTTACACCAGAAACAGATGACCGCTGCGGGTTCCTGCTCCAAGGATGCCCCCAGATGCTCTCTGCAACCAGACCAGGAAGTAAGAGAGCGAGCTGGGGTCCAGGACCCCAGACCTAGACCCCACAGGTCACATCTGCACCTGCCCTATGCCCCAATGGGCGTGGTCAGTGCAACAGGTGCGGACGGGGTGGATATCTCACTACATTTGTTTGTCTGTTTAGTTTTTCGAGACAGGGTCTCTCTGTGGAGCCCTGGCTGTCCTGGATCTCCCTCTGCACACCAGGCTGGCCTTGAACTCACAGAGATCCATCCGCCTGCCTCTGCTTCTGGAGCACTGCGATTAAAAGTGGATGCTACCACTGCCCGGAGTAAGAGCTAGCTTTTAAGTGATGGCTTCCCTGCTCCAGTAGGTAGCTTGCTGAGAAAGCATGAAGCACGCTTTAAAACGCCATGGCCTGGGTTCCGATGATGTACTCAGGGCAGGGTGTGGGATCATGTTGCTCACTAGCTATGTGCACCTGTGCTTTGACCCACTTGGGACGTGGCTCCAGACCTAGCCTGTCTAGCTTCTCTGTGGTCATGAGGATGAAACTGTGTGTCTCAAAATTAACATCAATGATTGAGTCATGATTTCTTTTTCCTTTCTTTCTTTCTCTATGCTTGCTTGGGCTTGAAGCCAGAGCCTCACAGAATGCAGACAAACGCTCTGCAACTAAGCTACACCCACAGCCTTGGCATTTCAATCTTCAGGGCCAGATTTTTCAACAGAGAATTCATGAAGTTCTGGGCGTGGTGATGCATGCCTTTTGTCCTAGCACTTTGGAGGCTGTGGCAAGTAGATCTCTATGAGTTCAAGGTCAGCCTAGTCTACTTAGTTGAGTGCCAGGCCAGCCAAAATTATATAGTGAGACCCTGACTCAGCCACACCCTTGCTCCCCACTCCCCCCCCCACAACAAGAAAGTTCATGAGTTTTGTTTTGTTTTAATGCTCATTTCTTCATAACTGTAATTTTGCTACTGGTATGAATTGTAATGTAAATATCTGATATGTAGGATAGTTGATATGAGACCCCTGTGGGGTTGAGACCCACAGGTTGGGAACCTCCGTTCTAAGGGTTACAGGTCATGGATGGAACTAAATGGTCTCTCTCTTCCTCCCTCCCTCCCTCACTCCTTCCTTGTCTGTCTGTCTGTCTCTCCCTTCCTCCCTCGCCTTCCTGACTGCAGAGAAAATGTAGCCAGATACCTTCTGTTCCTGTTGTCTAGCCATCCTTCCCCTCATTGATGGCCTGGACTCTATAACCAGGAGCCAAAAACCCCTCTCTCTTCCTTAGGTTGCTTTTGTTCGGTGTTTCCTCAATGCAATACTCACTATAGAGCTGTTTCCTGCTTTGATACAGTGTTACGATGTATTTAACCACGGCTTAAGCAGTAACTAGCATAAGATCTGTAACAGGTCTAGTCAAAAGAACAATGCTAGATTTGTCTTTTTGTTTTGGGTTTTGTTTTTTAAGACAGGGTTTCCTTGTGTAGCCCTGGCTGTCCTGGAACTTTCTCTATATAGACCAGGCTTGGCCTTAAACTCACAGAGATCCTCCTGCCTCTACCTCCCCAGCACAGAGACTAAAGGCATGCCCCACTACAGTCCAGCTTTTTTTTTTCTTATTCTCTTTCCTCTTCCTCCTTTTTGAGACAAGTTCTCATGTAACTTAGGCTATCTTTGAACTAGGTTTGTAGCCAAGAATGACTGAACTTCAGAATTTTCTGCCTCTGCCTCCTAGTGCTGGGATTACAGGCCACCCAATGTATCCAGTGCTGGGCTAACACTCTATCCCAGCCAAGTATATTACATATTTTTAACATTTTTAAATTGTGTGTGTTTTATTTATTGTGTATGGGTGTATGAGTGGAGGTCAGTCACTTCTCTTCTTCCATCACGTGGGCCTTGGGACCTTTACCCAGTAAGCCAGCTCTCTGACCTCAAGAATTCTAGAGTATTTTTGAGTCAGGGACTTACTGTTTAGTATTGGCTGGCCTAGAACTCACTGTGTAGATCAGGGTGGCCTCTAAATCATAGAGATCCACTTGCCTCTTCCTCCCAAATTCTGGAATTAAAGATGTGTGCACCACACCTGGCAGAATGCTAAATTTTTAAACTTAAAAAAAAAATTCTATTGGGGGCTGGAGAGATGGCTCAGAGATGACAAGCATTGGCTACTCTTCCAGAAGTCCTGAGTTCAATTCCCAGCAACCACATGGTGGCTCACAACCATCTATAATGCGATCTGGTGCCCTCTTCTGGCGTATATGCATACATGCAGGCAGAACACTGCATACATAATAAATAAATTTTTTTAAAAAATGACTTAAAAATTATATTGGGCTGGACAGTGATGGTGCATGCCTTTACCAGCACTCAGGAGTCAGAGGCAGGTGGAGCTCTGTGAGTATGAGGCCAGCCTGGTTTACAGAGCTAGTTCCAGGATAGCTAGGACCTTTATAATGAGAAACCTTGCCTCAAACAAAACAAATTCTATTGGGACTAAAGGGATGATTCAGCAGTTAAGGGTGCTTGATACTCTTGCAGAAGACCCAAGTTCAGATCCCAGAACCCACTTGGCAGGTCACAATTGTCTATAACCCAAATTCCAGGACACACACACACACACACAGAGGCACACACAAACACAAAGCAAAATGTTTAAATCTTCCTTTAAATGTTATTAGCAACCTCCACTATCTTTTGGGGCAGTGGTTTCTCAACTTTCCTAACGCTGTGACCCTTTAATACAGTTCCTCATGTTGTGGTGACCCCTAATAATGATATTATTTCTTTGCTACTTCATAACTGTAATTTTGCTACTGTTATGAATCTAAATGCAAATATATGCAGGATATCTGATAGGTGATCCTCAAAGAAGTCATGATGCACAGGCTGAGAGCCACTGTCTCAGGGGATCTGGAACTCTTTAAGCATTCTTTAGTAAACAGAGCTGTGGCAAAGCCAAGTACAGGATCCCTAAAGGAAACAGAATGGTGGTCACATGCCTATGGAGACTTTACTCCACTATAGTTGTCTCCTTGATAACAATGTTAATGGTAATTCACCAGTTAAAAGTAAAGTTTGGCTGGCGGTGGTGGCACACATCTCTAATCCCAGGACTCCAGAGACAGAAGCAGGTATAACCCTGAGTTCAAGGCTTGCCTGGTCTACACAGTGAGTTTCAGGATAGCCAGAGCTACATAGTGAAACCCTGTCTCAAAAACAAACAAAACAAAACAAAAAACCCAAAAAGTTAAGTCTGAGGCTGGGCATGTACTCAGTTGGCTGTGTTTGCCTAGCATGTTCAAGGCCCCTGGTTCAAACCCCAGTACCACATACACCAGACACAGCATAAACACAAATGTAATCCCAATCCCTGTAATAACAAAAAAATTAATGACAAAAAATAAAATCAACTTATTTTAAAATTTTTATTATATTTATTGTGTGTATGTGTGTGCACACATGTGCAGAAGCGTGCATGTTGCATGAGGAGGAGGTCAGAGGACAACTTGGGGGAGTCCTGAGCATCTAACTCAGGTCCTCAGGCTTTGTCAGCAATCACCCTTACCCACTGAGCCATCTTGCCAGTCCAACATTAACTTATTGAAAGGGGGAGTACCTGGAGAGATGCCGTAGTGGATAAATCGCTTGGCACACATGCATGAGGATCTGAATTCAGATCTCTAGTAACCATGGAAACGCAGGGCAGGCACAGCAGCCTGCCTGTAATCCCAGCACTCCAGGCAGACTCAGGAGATCCCTGAAGTAAGCTAGACTAGCTCTGGGTTTAGATGAGAGCTCCTGCCTCAATATATTAGATGGAGAATGACCAAGAATACCCCAATTCAACCTCTGGCCTCTGCACACAGACACACATATATGCAGAAATGCATACATATACATACACACCATACATACACACACACATACACACACATACCACCCCACAGACACATACATACAAAAGAGAGAGAGAGAGAGAGAGAGAAGTTCTGGAAAACTGCTCATCCCTCAAGAATGTGTCAGAGGTCACCACCCAAACTGTTCCCTGAACCCCTCCTCTGCTCACAGAGCCCTGAGCTGGTCTAAGCACCCAGGGGTGGGCTTGTGGTACAGTCTTTGCTCAGACCCATGGTGAGGGCTTCCCAGATAGCATAACACCTCCCTCCCAGAATACAATGAGGAGGCCAGACTCAGGTGAGAGAGCTGGAGACAGCGGCATACTGGAAACTAGCTGGTTGCAGTTGCCTCAGCATCCACAGGCTACAAGTGGGAGGCAGCCAGCTTTTCAGCAAGGGCATCTTAAAAGGTGGGCTGTGGTGGTGGGGGGTTCCAGAACCATTCACTACATGAACCTCCTGGACCCCACAAAACATGACCCCATCTCTCCTCACACATTGGAGGTGGGCCACAGACAAACCCCAAACTAGCCCCCAGACACAGCCAGGAAATCAGTGCAAAACAGCAACAAAAAGCATTTATAAGCAGGAATCAATTCTGTCCAGCATAAAGGGCAAATGCTCCTTAGCACATCCTGTTGGGATCCACACAAGCACGGGGACTGAGGCAACACCCAGAGTGTTCAGTTCAGGCTTTTGTTGCTTAGGATGTCAGAGGTTATCCCAGGACAGGCCACCAGGGTGCAGACGTGTTCCATAGCCTCTCCGGTCTGGCGCACTGCAGAGACCTAACAGATAGGTCCTAAGTAAGTCTTGATTCCAGAGCGCTGAGCTTTTTGAGTCTCCATGGTAACAGACTTCCAATAGTTTAACTACTAACTTCATATCCAAAGGAATCTGTGAACATGGGATCCAAGCACCTGAGACTGAACTTGCCTCTTGAGTCTCCTGAACCATTTCCTTCCAGATCTGGGCATGCTAGGGGAACGTGTTGATTAGAAAATGGGTTCGAATCCTTTGGCATAATAGCAGGCTTCAGCTGCTTCCAGATGGGCTGTTCAACTGATGTCCTGAGCTGTTCCAACCCACGATGCATAAAACAGACATGCACTCAGGGTCACAGTAGGTACAGAGTTAGAGGAAGTGGTCCAGGCTGAGGTAGGAGGAGACAGGTGGCTGCAGGGGCCTGGGACCTCTACAGTCCCTGAGATTCCCTGAAAGGAAGGTGTGGCCTTAGAAGGGCTCCTTAAAAGGCCAGGAGGAGGAGCTGGAGCCTTCTGTGTGCCCACTGGAGTGACAGTCAAAGGCAGAGGGTGCAAACCAGCTGTTTGCTGTGTGTACTTAATTTCTCAATGCGGAGCCGGGGATCGAACCTAAGGTGTGCTAGCAACACACTCTAACACCGGAGAGTTACAGCCCCAGCACCATACAGCAGAGAAACCCTGCCTGCGGGGAATCAGTGCATCTGATTCTTGCATCAAAAGGGCAGAGGTGGGTTTGGAGGGGGTACTGCCCAGGAGTCCAGCACTAACCTCAAGGGCCCCTGTGCCCTATGAAGCCACCACTTCCTCCTTCCTGCTGGGACTGTCCTGCGGTATCAGCATTCAGGCTGAAGAGCTGCACTATCCTTTACCCAAGAGTATGGAAGAGGGTGTTAGCTCCTTGGGAAGGAAAGCTGCCGGGGCCTCTCAGAAGCCAGAGCCAGGCAAGAGCCCAGAAGATCCAGAGATCACAGAAGAGCAAGGACTTGCTGGGACTGCCCGCCCCATAGAACACCACGGCAGAAGTTTCCCCCCACAATGGCTGCCTCAGCCCTCACTTGGCCTGCAGGTGGGGCTGGGCAGGCTGCTTAGGGAAGTGGACCCAGAAATAGTCATGAAGTCCTATGGGTTGAGGGTCTAGAAGAACTGAGGGGTCCTTTTACAGGGTGTCGCCCTTGCAGGGGGTCAGGCCATTTTAGCTGCAACCTGGTCACACCAGCCTGGTTGATTTGGCTCCATGCCCACATCAGGCACTCCAAGGGGCAAGGGCTTCTCGTGGCTTGGCAATGCCTCTGGCGTCTCCCACGGGAACTGAGAAGGACACTCCTCCTGGGAGAAGGGAACCTGCTCATCCTTCGGAGATCCTGAGGGGTTGGCATCTGGGTCCCCAACTGTGGTGCTGGCTTGGGAAGAGCACTGTGAGCTGTGGTCAGGGCTACTGCAGACATTCACGATGCAGGTGACATTGACATGGGTCCCATGGCTGCCGTGGGAAGAATCTGCAAAGCACAAGATGGGAGGAGGGGGCATGTGAGCCGGGGGATCTTAGGGTGGGGAAGTCCTTGCAGTTTGCTTCTTGTTCTAGAGGCAGGTTAAGATTGTGGGAAACAGCAGTAGGCAAAGCTGGGCATTGGTGGCACACGCCTTTAATCCCAGCACTCGGGAGGCAGAGGCAAGAGGATCTCTGTGAGTTCAAGGCCAGCCTGGCCTACAGAGCGAGTTCCAGGACAGGCTCCACAGCAATACAGAGAGACCCTGCCTTGAAAAAAGAAAAAACAAAAGAAAGAGCAGTAGGCCAAGGACCAAGAGACCAAAGATTCTAGTCTAATCACTGACCATCATTGTGCCTGTTTGCTCACCTCAATTTCCTCATCTGGAAAATGGGATGATATTAGTAATTATTTCTTAGTATTGATAAGCAGGTACAGTGTCCAGTGTATCACAACTTCCCAGGAATAAAATTAGCCAGGCTAACCCAGGTGTGATGCCCACACTATTAATCCCAGCAAGCAGGATACAGAGGCAGATGATCTCTGAGTTCAAGGCCAGCCTTGTCTATAAAGAGAGTTCCGGGATAGCCGGGACTGTTACACAGAGAAACACTGTCCCAAATAAATAAACAAACAAACAAACAAAAAAAATAAATCTAGAGTCAGACCAGTGTTGGGCCTAGGGATGTAAGCAGGATCTTAGCTTTAGGGAATCGCATAGGCCAGTGAGGGGAGGAAAATCCTGTGGAAGGAGAGCATGGCCTTGGGGATTCCTGAGGAATAGCCACACCAGCTGGGAATGACATGGTGGAAGGCTGGGGTAATACCCCCCACGAGACATGGGAGTCTTGAATGACAAAGCAGGAGCATCTGGCATGGGTGAGCCAGAGAGAGGACCGACACAAGGCAAGGTGGGGCCGAACCTAGAACCCAAAGTGGCTATAATGCCCCAGAGCAGGGAACAGAAGCTGCGGGCTGCCAAGGCTAGCCCCACAGGGCAACTCCAGGACACTGGCAGAGATTAGGCAAGGAATGCACACAAACCCCAGGTCTGAGCTGAGATTTTGCAGCAGTGGGAACATGACACACGCACACATTGCATAGACGCTGTGCACCTGGACCTTTTTCAGAACCAGTGAAACACAGTTTCCCCTCCCAGGACAGGCGGCGGCTCAGAGCCACAGCTCCCGGTCATCACGGTTGTCAGATGTGTTAAGGACATTTCCCACTTTTTCCAGCTAGTAGGTGGAGGGTTACCTATCTGCACAGAGCGGGAGAGAGACAGCTGGTTCCTGCCTCTTACCCGAAATCCTGGAGCCTGCACAGGCCTCCTGAGACCCTCGGGCCTCCTCCGTGCCTGCTGCCTTGGGCTGGCTCCTAGGGGGCGCCCTCCTGTCCGTGGCGCTGGCTGAGCTCTCCAAGCTGCTGCTGGAACTGGAGGCTGGGGTCAACAGGTGCTGCTGCTCTAGGCCTGTGCCATGGCCCCGGGACTTCTCTTCGGGCAGGTGAGGCTGGGAGGAAAAGGGAGACTATTGAGCCACCTGCTGGTTGGTGTCTTTGCCTTCCTGCCACCCCCATCACACACACTCCACAGCTTACACATTTCTGCCTTACACCACACACTGTTTCCATGCCCTCAGTCCACATGAGGAAACGGAAAAGTCGACTTTCTGAAGTCATCCAGCAGGGTAGAGAGATGTCCCAGCCTGAATGCAGATCACCCGAGTCTAAGTTTATCACTCTACCACTCACTGGCTGTCTGATCTTGAAAAAGTTACCTAAAGTCTCTGGGCCTCCATCTTTCCATGTACAAAGGAACAGTTATAGCTTATGTCTAGGATCATTGGGAAAACCAAACCTCTGGGAATTTCGAGGACGGTTGTGTAATAAGCCCTGCACAAGATACTGTTTATAAGAACTTAGCAGAAGTCCTACTCACAGGGTGGCAAGGCCTGCCAGTCAGGAACAACCTTCATGCTTTTAAACAGCTCCAATTAAAAAAAAAAGAAAAAGATAGTAACATTTTTCTTTAAGTCTTTTTCTAAAAATTTTAATTGTGTGTATACATGTTTGATTTTTGTCTTAGTGTGAGTAGGTACACATGTTTGCAGATGTGTTTGGAGGGACAGAAAGGGGCATCAGATTTCCTGGAGTTGGAGTCACAGGTAGTTGTGAGTCATCCGAGGTGGGTACTAGGAACTGAACTCACATTTTCTGCAGGAACAGGAAGGACTAAAGACTATATACAGGGCTCCTGGGTTCCGTCCTCAACACCACATAAGCAGGGTGTGGCGGTTCGTGTCTGTACCCATACTGACTGAGTGGGGAGACTGAGGCAGGGGCATCAGAAATTCAAAGCCACCCTCAGGTAGTGCTTAGGGCCAATATGGGCTACACAAGTCCCTGTCTGAAATAACAACATTCCCAAAACCTAAAGTATGAATTTTAGTGCCCATAAATAATCAAGTTTGGGGCAACCAAGCCACCATCACCGTTTAGTTGCAAAGGGTGGCTTTCCTGATTTACAGGCAGGTCTAAGTAGCTGTCCCAGAGGCCCGACTTGGTCCTCAAAGTTTGACACCTTTAAGCTCCGTTCCTTCCGTTTGATGAATCAGCCCAGTTCATGGAGTCCTTTCGCCCGGGCCACTCACAGAGCTCCTCACTGGTCCATCTCAGCTTCCCCTTCCCACGGTTCACCCAGAGGATGTTCTGTGGCTTCCCTGTGGCTTCTTACAGAATGACAACAAGACTGTACGTGACCTGAGCACCTACTCCTATACCTGAGGCACAGCTACCTCAGATCTTTCAGGAGCTCAGTCTAGCCTCGCACTCTGCAGATGTCAAGAATGGATTTCTTGCCCAAGGTCACGGTTAGGATACAATGCTGTAAGCTAAAACTCACCGTGCCTTTTCTGTGTGTCTAAGGTTCAGCTCCAGAGACTTAAGACAAAATCCCTTTTCGCAGTGACCCATGTGGAGGACAGCTGGATATACCACCCCAAGGCCACTATCTGTCCACACCAGCTGGAAAAGTGGCCAGGCCAGGCCTGGGACCCCCTGGCCTTCCTCCAGAGGGAGGCGCAATGCCAGGTGTAGTCTACACAGAAGCAATAGTTTGGCTATCCTTCCTGTGGCTGGTGCTCTCTCTAGAGAGTCACTGATATGCCATCTGAGGGCTCTGCCCACTATTGCTATGGCTTTCCTAGGTGCTCATGTGAGTCCTCAGGCCTCATTCCTGCCCAGTTCACAGCTCCTGACTCTGGACTAGATGGGTCCTGTACAAGCTGTTCCCATGAGGCCACCAAAGCCCACAAAAGGTGAACCCTTCTCAGAATCACATAGCTGGCTGGTGGGCTCAGCAAGAGCACCCAGGCCAGCATGTGCAAGCAATACACGCTGCATTCTCCTGCCTCCCCTGGGGTCCTGTCAGCCAGGTACCCTAGTTGGGAAGGGATGGAAAACATTCTGAATTCATAGTCTGACCCTAGTCCCCAGCTTTACCCTGTGGCCCTGCAGAAGCATTCATAAATGTCATACTCCCCAGCTCCTGAGAAGGGCCTTTTTTCTGGGCCTTCCCCTCTCTGCCTGTGGCTAGAGCCAGAAAGAGAGAGAGAGAGAGAGAAAACAAAAAAAAAAAAAAAAAGGTCACAGCTACCTCCCAGCTGGGAGCCACAAGCTGCAATGTTCAAGTACTGACACCATCACAGTCCTGTGACTCAGGCTGGGACCCCACAGAGTGAGTACCAAGGACCTCAGCTTGCCTGACATCTCAATACTTCTGGGCGTGGTCCTGTTATCTGGAGCAAGGACTGACAGAGGCATGGCTGGCTCCTCACAGGCTGTAGGGTCACGTGGGCATGCCTGAGAATGGCCCCGGAACTGTATGCTAGGAAGTGAGAGGCATGCTAGGTTTGTGTTCCAGGCCACACCCATCAGCTGTGCCACCTCAGGGCTGTTAGTCTCCAAGCATCTGTGCTGGCCTGTGCTTGGGGTTCTGACAGGATACGCCCTCAGCTGCAGCTACTAAGAGCATCACCTGTGCACATTCACTATGTTCCCTTTTAAAGGGCCCCGCCCACCTGCCGTCCCTCCCTCCGTCCCTCCCCCTCTCTCTCTCTCCCCGTCCCTCTCTGTCCCTCTCCCCCTCTTTCTTCTCTCCTCTCTCCTGGTGCTCCTGTCTCCAGAGGTCAGTCTCCCCTGTTCCCTTTCCCCCTTTTATGATCCCTTTCAATAATAATAATAATAACAACAACAACAACAATAAAAGGCCCTTCTGCTTGAACCCTGTCACATGGTGTGTTTCTCTCGAGAGCCACTTTTCTTAAATCACACCACGGACAGTTACTTACGAGTGTCTGGGCCATGTGTCCCAAGACCGTAAAGTTGGGGCAGTAATCACACAGACTGTGTTGTGTCCCAGACAGTGCTGGCATGAGCTCGGTACCCGACCACTGCTGGGGACTAAACACGAGGCCATGTGCACGCCTGGGGGAAGCGTGGGTGAATTCACATGCTGCTTTCCTAAATGATCCTACTTTCCCAGCCCTCAGAGTAGGAGCTGAGTCACTCACTCCAGCCTGGTCCTGCCTGGTGGCCTCACTCTAGCACATGAGGACACCATCCACAGAGCTCCCAAGAGGGCTCTGAGCAGGCGGCTGACAAGGTACAGGACTGGGCTAAGGGCGGTATCTAGGCTCTCCAACTCCTGGTGATGAACCTTGGAAAGCAGGCCCTGCTGGGAGAGGTCTGTTTGCGACAGCTTTGGATGTGTCTGCCAAACCCACCTGCTCAGAGGCTTTGAGCCTCAACACATACCACAGACCTAACTCTTAAGCCTTTCAAGAGTGACAGTAGCTCTTAAGCCTATGTTTCCTCATCTATATAGTGAGGAGTGGGGGCGCCCTACTCATGGGGACCAGTGAGGAGTCAGGCATAGTTCAGGGAAAGAGCCTGGCTATGCCCAGCCAGGGAAGCGCCGGCCTGTTTCTTCCCAACGGGAATGTGGCTAGATATTAGCTAGCTCCGAGGGAGTTTAAACTCCTGATATTCTAGGCTCCATCTGTACCAGCTATTGGAGTTACAGGCATGTGCCACCATACCCATTCAGTGCTGCTTGTATGATGGCCCAGCACCCTAGAAAAGGAACGGGAGGGGGAGGGGAGGACCACAGAGGGATACTCACCACCTTGGCTTCTCTTTGTAAGCAGGAGGGCTTCACTACAAAGAAGAGAGAGGGACAAGTCAGGAGCAGGGCGTCAGCACATCTATCCTAACAGAGACAGCATGGCTAGGATCAAGCTGGTGGAGTGGACCCAGGCCTGGCAGGTAAGACCCACAGATGAGCCTACCTTACTCTTAGCCACTACACTCTACCTGCCAGCCATCCTCCAGCCCAGCCTGTGCTGTAGCCTTGCCTCAACTGCACTCCACCCGCAGAGATCACAGAATCCTAGAGACTTCAGGTCCCTGGGATAGCCTCGACACTGCTTTCCAGTGGCCAGGTTAGAGGATATACCTTCCGTCCCAGCCTCTAAGCTCCTAGGGAACAAGCGACTACAGTCTCCAGATCCATTTGAGTTTATGATAGTGTAGCACTCTGTACTAGACACCCCACATCCAATTAGAACTAAGTCACCCAGAAAAGCAGTGAGGGGAAGCAGGGAGGCTGGAAAACAGGGAGAGAGAAGAACCTTACTTTTCTTCTGCCCCAGGATGAAGCAGTTCACCAGCCCTAACGCCACCAGACCCAGAGCTGTCACCCCAACGATCAGACCTAGGAAGAAGGCAGAGTATTCAGAAACGAAGGTGCCAGGCATCTGGGGCTGGTGCTGAGATCAACAAGTCCAGCCCAATGTCTTCAGATTCAGGGATAAACCAAAGATACGCATTTGTGAACCACATGCAGACAGAGGGTCACAGTCTGGGGTCTCCGACTTGGTGCCATGCTAACCTCAGGAGGGAAGCCCGAGACACTATCAGTCCATAGCCTCGTAAGCCAAATGGATTCATTCCACCCAGGGATTCCCTGTGACTACATCAGGCCTTTACAGACTCAGCTCCTCCACACCGGTATCTGCTCTAGGGGACCGAGCCCAGGGTCCCAGGTTCACCCACAGAAGAGAGGAGAGAAAGTGCCTCTTTTTATACTTTATTTTACTTTTGTTAGGTATTTAACCCCAAGCTAGTTGAGCACTCCCTCACTGGGATACATCCTTGGCTCCTTATTAAAGCTATTTTTATTTTGAGACAGGGTCTGACTAAGTCACCCAGATTGACCTTGGACACATTCTGTAGCCCAGGTTGGCCTAGAACTTGCAATTCCCCTGGTTCAGCCTCCCCAATAGCTCAGACTGTGCACTTGCAAGCCTGTCACTTGCAGACGGGTCACACTGGAGACGGGGACTCACCAACTGGAAGAGAGATGCCACCATTGGTGCTGTGTTCACTTTTGGGGGTCGAGCTCTCAAAGACAGAGACGGTGGGTGGAGTTTCGCTGTGCTCTGGCTCCGGCTCCAGGGGCTGGGATCTTGTGGGCTCTGGCTGAGAGATGTAGACTGTCTCTGGGATGGTGCTCAGAGTTGGGGACTCAGGTGCACAGACTGCATCCCTGCTTGCGTTTCCGGGGACGGCAAGGATGCTACATCTGAGGGAGGAGGGGTTTAGTCAGGAGGCCACAGAGGACAGTGAGCTTATTCCAGGGCACCAGGCCGGAGGACAAGATGTCAATGTCCAAGCAGTTGAGTATGAGCATGCCTTCTTAGCAGTACCCCTTCCACGCCCTCCACCTCCACTCAGTTGCCCTATCCAGCCTTGCCTCCATGTCTCAGAGACAATGGGTGGCAAGCTGTCCTATGTCCTGGGCCCCAGTCACTTCACTCAGGGGTCACCTTCCCTGCTCTTTCAGAACCCAGAAAATCAACACTCACGTGCGGTGGGGCTTGCATGTATCTGTGGATGATGTGGTGTCAGAGAATGTCCCTGGGGCACAGGCCTTGCACACCACGTTTCCATTTGCAGATCCTTGAAGAGAAAATCCAGAGCTTGTCAACAACATGAATACTTCATGCAATCAGGTGGGGAGTGTCCTAGCACTGGGGTCACAAGAGAGGCCTGTCCTGTTTATAACTGTCTCTATCTTAACATACACACATATGCACATGCACCCACATCTGTACACATGCAATACAATAAACACACATACACATGCATGTACACACATGCCCATACATGTACACAGACCTGCTCTCCAGGGTTATGTTTCTGCTTCATCTGATTTCCTACCAACTTAGAGCTTAGTATGACTCATATCTGGATCTATGTTAGACTTTAACGCACAGCAGGTTCCTAACTAGGGGTGCTGGTAGACATATACACAGATGCTGGGTTCCTCCATGAGGCTGAGAGGTCGATGCCTGTGACATCTGGGCGATGTTCATTCCGGAAAGGAAGAGGGGTCCTTACTCGTACTGGCCACTCCGAAGCCAGGGCCACACTTGCTCAGCCTTAGGCACTGTCGACAGCTGTCAGCATTTGTTGGCAAGGCACAATACATATCAGCTTTGCAGGTACACACTCGGTTCTGCTGTTTTGTACAGGCACGGATCTTCACCTGGTCTGGAGGAGGGGAGGACAGCCAGGGTCGTTTCTACCTCCACTCACCCGCGCTGCCCTCCCTGCCAGAGCTGGTAGGTCCCTGGGCATAGGCCCAAAGGACCCTGTCCACATTGTCCCTCGGGGCTGTTGTCTGCACCCCCAGCTCTGCCACAGTGTGAACATACACTTCTGCTCTCCCAGGCTCTACACCCTCAGCCCTGACACAAAGATGGCCTCTCCCCTCCCCCCTCCTCCCACCTCAGAGACCCAAGCAAGACTGGGGATCTAGAAGGAAATGTCACCTATAAGTGGCCAGGCAAGGTGTCACATACTTGTAATCCCAACACTGGGGAAGTTAAGGCAAAAGGATGACTGTAAGTTTAAAGTGAGCCTGGGCCTAGTGGAAAGTTCTAGGCCAACCTGGGCAACTCAGCAAAAACCTATCTCAAAAAAAAGCCCACAAAAACAGCCCAGTGGTGGTGGTGGTGGCAGCACACGCCGCTGATCCCAGCACTTGGGAGGCAGAGGCAGGTGGATCTTTGTGAGTTTGAGGCCAGCCTGATCTACAGAGCTAGTTCCAGGACAGCCAAGGCTACACAGAGAAACCCTGTCTTGAAAAACAAAAAAAAACAAAAAACAAAAAAAAAAAAAAAAAAAAAAAATCAATAAAACAGAACAAAAACCCTGAATTGAAAGCTCAATTCAGTCTGGGGGCTCAGACCTGTAATCCCAGGAAGCTGAGGCAGGCAGTCTATAAGTTCAAATCCAGCCTGAGTCATTGAGCAAGATTCTTTTTACAAAGTAAGGGGCTCGGGAAGGAGGTAACCTGATGATAGAGTACCACAGCCCAGCCCTATGTTCAATCCCCAAAAACTGCAAATAAAACCAAAGTTGGGGGCTGAAAAGACGGCTCTCTGATTGAGAACACTGGCTGTTCTTGCAAAGGACCTGGGTTCAGTTCCTAGCACCCACATGGTGTCTAACAAAGGTCTGTAACTCATTCCAGAAGATCTGATGCCCTGTTTTGGCCTGCATAGGTAAAAATACCTATGCATAAACAATAAAAATAAGCAAATATTTTTAAATTTTAAAGCAAGTTCTGGGAATTGGTGTGGCACAGCTAAAAAGTGTGTGTATTACCTGCACGAAGCCCCAGGTTCCAGCCACATGAATACATAGGTAAAGAACAGTACCTGCCACTCAGGTCCCAGGAGATGAAAACAACTGGCCCAAGGTAACTCCACCCACCTTCCTAGGCTGCAAGAGCTAGTGATCAAGGAGGGTGCTGGGACCATCCGGCTCAGGCCACTCACCATCACCACAGCGAGAACCACAGCTCAGGCATGTGGGAAGCCTGTTCCAGAGCTTGGTGTACGTGCCCTCCTCACAGTCAGCACACACCGTGTCTGAGGTTTGGGTGCAGAAGTGTTTCACATGCTGGCCTGAGAAAACAAGGACCAAAAGTCTCAGCGCAAGACAGTTCTCAGCCAAGTCCTTAGATGCCAGGGTTCTGAGCCCCAGCCAGAAAGCACCTCCGAAAAAGTATCATTGCCTCCATGGACTCTTCACACATCTACTGGACCCTAGCCATCTCCGCCTCTGTACATACCTCCCTCTCCGCTCTCTCTCTCTGCATAGTTGCCAACCCCCGTCTTCTTGATAGTTGGTTAAAATTCTCTACTCTGCTGTATGAACTATAAGGAAAAGGTGGCAACAAGGATGTTACACCTAGTAGCCTGTCAGTTGCTGTGCAGTAGCCAATGGCACGGGACTCCTAAAAGTCTGGGGGTGGCAGATCACCAGGGCAAACCTTTAAGGTATGTTGTTTTCTCTCCAGGTCCTCTCCCATTCCTTTTCTGCCAAGCTCACCGCTATTCTAAGCTTGTAAGTTCTTAGACACTCTTCTAGTCAGTATAAAAGCCACTGTCCTTGGGGTCTCTCAAAGTGACCTGTGTTCCTACCCACTGGGTTAAGCAAATGGCACAAAACCACCAGTAAATAAAATCTGAATTTTTCATGGTGACTCTGTTTCTCTCACTTAATCAAATCATTATCATTATTATTATCAAAGTCAGGTCATGAGGCTTGCACAGCAAGTGTGTTTACACACTAAGCCATCTCAGCAAGCTCTTATCTCGGCATTCATCCCTTCCTCCCATCACACTCTCTTCTTTAACTCTGGACCACACACGCCAACCTCAAGGTTCCTTGAGCTCACTGAACAGACTCCCACTTTGGGGCTTCCCACTCACTTCCTGGTCTGCTGTCTCCTGCATGCTTGTGGGGCTTGCTCTCTTGCAGGGCTCAGAGAGGCCTTCCTGGACCACCCAACCTCATCTGGAGCCCACAGCCCTGTCTGCCTCCATCAGCCTTGTTTAGCCTTCTCTCCATCACTGCAGACAGCACCACATTATCTCTTAGGTAATCTGTCTGCCCTCCTTTAGGAAGCAGACAGTGGCTACAGAGATGGCTCAGCAGTTAAGGGCTCTGGCTGCTCTTCCAGAGGACGGGGTTAGACTCTCAGCAACCACACGGTGACTAACAAGCATCTGTACTGTCAGTTCCAAGGACCTAATGCCTCTTCTGACCCCCAAGGGCACTGTATGAATGCAGTATGTGGACATACATGCAGGTAATACACCCATATGTGTAAAATAAAAATAAATAAATCTTACTTTAAAAAAAGATAAGGGAGGAATGTCTGCTGGGCGTTCTGTTATAATCCAAGCAAATTGAAGACATAGTAGGTGCATTATGAATGCTACTCAAGTGACTGCGTGTATTTGATGGGTACTCATCCCTGAGGGCCAGTTACTCAGTCCTCCACATTGGGGCTAGGGCTCAGATCCACCATCTATGAAATGGGTACACACTTATTCACCTGATAATTATGTACAGGACACCTATAAGGTCCAAGTCATGTGCCGAGAATTGCACAGGGACCAAGTTACAGTCTCCACTCTAGAGGAGCACACAGTAAGGCTCTGGGAAGAACCAGGCCATCATTGCGGTATGGGGCAGGCTTCTTGGACAAGGAGACAGTGTCTAAAATGTAGGGATGCATTAACCAAGAGGAGGCGTTGAGAAGTGTGCTGAGCAGAGGTAACAACATATGCAAAAGCCCAGGGCAAGATGACTAATGGACCCTAGACTGTGTGTCCCTGGAAGCAGCTCAGTGAGGACTGAAGGCCCTCTTCACCATCCCTGGACAAGCACTCTCTCCACGGCACCAGCGTCCAAACGCCCAGCATCTGCCTCTCACCAGGTGGACACGTAGCGCAGCACATCTGAACCTTCTTGTTGTAGTATTCCTTCGGGTCCCGGCACGTGTCCCCAGCTTCTGGCTTGTAGGGTGTCAAGGTAACCTGGAAGAGAGCAAGTGAGACAGCCGTCAGCTCATGACCCTGGGCTCCAGAGCACCTGTCACCGGGCCTCCTGGATGGGTTCTGGGCTTTGGAGGAGGAGGAGGAAGGCTTGAGGAAGTAGAGTCCTGGCTTTTTCCCTTCCTCCCTCTCTCTTCAGCAGGGCACACTTGTGTCTGCGGGTGGAGAGGCTGGACCAGGGAGTGGGTTACGTTAGGCCTTCCTTCTTGCTGGATGAGTCCCAGTAGGGTTCAGAGAAGACAGGTTTTTTTTGTTGTTGTTCTTTTTCCAGTTCTCTCTCCCTCCCTCCCTTCCACCTAAGCAGTGGAGCCAGGATGTATCCCTGGTGCACAAAAAGACCTTGCGGGCACATCCCCCATGGAGGGATGCTCCCTTAACCTAGAGACAGGAGAGAAGTCCTAGTCCCTACTTCAAATGACTTGACAGATTTAGAAGACACAGTTTTTTTTTAAGACAATGGCGTTGATCACAGAAACAAGGTCCTCTACACAAAGCTGCTCTCTTTCTAGGATGCCTACCCATCTGTCCCTCTGTCCTTCTGGCTGAGGTCTGCCTCCTCCTATAGGTTCTTCCTGCTCTGGGCTCTCGCTACATGGATATGGCCCCTTACAATATTTGTGTCATTGTTCTGACGTGACGCCGTGTTTCCTTGTACTCACATCCATGCATATGCATGTAGGTGTACATACACATGTTCACATGCTGACACCTATGATGCAAAGAGCAGAGGCAGTGGCCTCGTCACCTCTGGACCCAAGCTTCTGACATAGGCCATGGCAGAGCTGCCTCAGGAAGTGAATACAGGATGGAAACAAACCTATGGGCTGGAAAGGTCTGGACCAGGGCAGGAATGGCTGCAGCATTGTCTAAGAACAAGTTTCCGACTAACCTTGTCCTCAAACCAGGACCAACGCCCATACCTCTTGGCTGGCAAGCATGTGGCCCTGTTGCCACATCCTGTCACCCCACCCTCTTGACTGAGAGCCTTCTCCTGTCACAAGAGGCCACAGCTCAGGCTCTGCTTCCATAAACTGAACCTGAGATGGGTGTATTAATGCAGGTCTCCAACAACCAGCCAAGATGCACTATGACTGGTGTATAGAAAGGAAACAGGAGTATAAAGAGAGCGTATCACCCACCCAGGGTTCCACAGTAAGTGGAAATTTGAAACTGGGTCCTGTCTGTTCTCTTGCCCATGTTTTTTTTTTTTTTTTTTTTATTTATTTAACTTTATTTTACGTGTATTGGTGTGAAGGTATCAGATCCCCTGGAACTGAGGTTACAGACAGCTGTAAGCTGCCATGTGGATGCTGGGAATGGAACCCAGGTCCTCTGGAAAAACAGGCAGGACTCTTAACCACTGAGCCACCTCTCCAGCCCCATCTTGCCCATGTTTTCAATGGCTGTGCCAAGGACCTCCCTGGAGAGACCAGCAAGGTCAGGAATGATGGTGAGACGGAGCGAAGTCTCGGTGGTTGAGAGCACTTGTTAGTCTTGGAGAGAGAGGACCTGGGTTTGGTTCCCAACACGGCTGCTCACACCTGCCTGCAACTCCAGGTCCGGGGCGTCTGACTCTACCTCTAAGCTCTGCTCCATCCCGAATGCCTATGGCACACATACACGCACTTGGGCACATGCACATTTTTTAAATAAAGAAAGACGGACAGACAAGGCAGACAGAAGGGGAGGAGAGAAAAAGGAAACAGCACCGGCATGGCACAGAGCCAGCAGTGAGAAACACAGCGCCCTCCCTCGGATCTCCAGGTGGCCCTGGGGAGTGTGCCCTGGCAGCAGCAGCAGCAGCAGCAGCAGCAGCAGCTGTCAGCACTGTGCCTGCCCCAGTACCCTGGGGACCTGCCTGAGCGCCAGCCTTCCTTCCAAGAGTCGGGATGGCAATCGGAGCCCTTAGGGACAAGCATGTGTTAGCCACTTCTGCAAGGATGTGAGCTCATGAGCAAACACGGGCGCGGATCCAGAAGCACAAAGAGGGTGGTTCACACACACCCAGTGTCCCTGAAAGTTCCTGCCGACGACGTCACCTGAAAATGACCAGGGGGTGGTTCTAGGTCAAAGTTGAGGGCTGGTTTATACTCTATTGGTACCAACAGCTTCCATCACATGGTCAATAGGAGCTCGTTTATTGAAGCAGTGACGGTGACAAGTCCTCTGATAGAGACTTAGAGAGGCACGGTTTCATTTTCTTATTCTACCACTTGCCAGCTGTAGGATCACAGGCGAATGTTTCCGCCTCTCTGGACCTCAGTTTCTGACTGAACTCCACGGGAGCAAGAGAGATACACAGAATATCTGACAACTGACACAACCAAGTCATTGATCAGTTCCCTTGAACAGCAGTTGTAAACGAGTCAGTCAGAGAAGGTGCCTAGCACTGTCTGAGAGCATCACTACCCTGGCCAGCAGGCGGTGACAAGCCAGCTGCTCCCTAGTATTCTTTCCTGTTCAGCCAGCAAGTCATTCACTAATAACAGCTGGAAGCCACCTGGGGCCATGACTCAAGGTACTGGAGTTCCCAGTCTTTGGTCCTTCTGGTCCTGCCCTGGGCTCTGGCTGTCTCATGCTCCTTCTAGCCAAAGTCCACGTGTGCCCCCAGAGGGCATCATCTCTGCAGGTCACTACCTTGGATGCACAACCCAATGCAGACCCCAACTTGTTTCCATGCTCTCCCAGTACTCCCAAATTGGGCCTGAGGGATGGGGGTTATGCTCTGAAGCTGCAGTGAGAGCTAATCTACCCAGATCCAGACAGAAAAGGAGACCTTGAGCAGGGCAGTAATCCCAATGTCATTTCCTGAGGGAGAGGTCCTCACCCTGGGCACTAGAGCCAAGAGGCCTGAGCAGAAAAGCACCTGCCGCCATGGCCTGTTTCTGAGTCCCCCACCAGAGCCATCTTTTCAGGAAGGCCATGCAGACAGCTGGGTGAGGGAAGCCTCAGAGCCAGCCATGATGGGTACCCAGTCTGAAAAGGCACTGCAGCTCCTTCTAGACAGGGGCATACACATGCGAGTACAGGCACACACGTGTGCACACACTGGGGCTGAGCACCCACTCTAAGGGTGCTCCACACTCTGGGGCCTCGCTGCCTGTGTCCAGGGCAGAGGGAGTCAGTGGGGCTGGTTGCCCCCTCCACACCTACAGGGGAGTCTCGGGGATAGGGGGTCGGTCATACCCCTCCAAAAGAGGAAAGGGAAAATATGGAGGGACTCTCCCCAGGCAGCAGAGAGCTCTGCTTACTCCATTCAGTCTGATTACCACACCCCATGGACAGAGCAAGGTAAGCTGGGAGAAGCAGTGAGGAAGGACACACAGAGCAGACGTGGGGAGGGACGCTGAACCCCAGAAATCACAGTGTCCCCCACAAAACTCCCAGTCTAGCCTCTCTGGAGAAACTGTCTCATTTAACTAAGTACCTTCTCCCTTCCCTCCACCCTTTCCTCTTCCTCAAACAGCAGCCTCCCTCCCCACAGGGGGGGGGGGTGTGGGCTGGATCTCATGGGAACCCTATCTATCCCCTCCAGTATCCTGGGTGATGGTGACCACAGGAGCCCCTACCTCATCTGGGCCCTGAGCAGCTCTAATTGCCCAGAGAAACACTGCTTTGGCTAGGGGACAATTTCCTTCCAGACCTAGAGGGCCTGATGGGAAAAGGCCTTGGCTCCGCCAAATTGCACTGTCTCACTGACCCACCCACGGACAAGTGCTCCTGGTAGCCAGCTGGACCCCATGGCCTTCAGTTCCTTCCTCCCAGGGATCTCTTCGTACCCAGGTTCACTATCAATAAGGTCCCTGGTGCTTTCTCCAGGGACTGGCATAGGGGCCCAGCCCTCCCTCAACAACCTCAAGGCCTGTTTATTCTCTTGGACAGAGAAAGAAAAAAAGTATACCAAACCACAACCTAGTCAGGGCTAAACAATGAGGAACAGAAAGCCCCTGCACAATACAGAACAAAAGGTCACTCCCGCTCGGGGAGCTCCCCAGAGACCCAAAACATAGCCTGGGGAGCTGGGCCTGGGGCCACTAAGGGGACCATGCAGAGTGGGAGGGGAGGGGGTGGGGCCAGATAAATCCTGAGCTTCATGGGGCTGGAGAGGACTCCAGTCTTCTGCTTTGCATTGGGAAGATGCAGATTTGCCCCCACCCGCAGCCCGTGAGGATCTGACTCCGAGAAATGAGGAAATGAACCCAACTATTGTTGCCATTCTCAGCATGTTTACTGGAGCCAGTTGTTCAAAAGACAAAGCCCCAAACAGGGTGTGGGGAGGTGGCCCATGTCTTTAGTCCTGGCACTCAGGAAGCAGAGGCAGGAGGATCTCTATGAGTTCAAGGCTAGCCTGGACTACATAGAGAGTTCCAGGACAGCCAGAGCGAGAGGCTCTGCCCCTCGCAAAAGGTAACCCTCCAGGTCAGAACTAGAAACCTATGGTAAGAACTAACACCCACTGCACAGATAGGATTTAACCTGGTAGACAGAGACTGGAAAGAGGATGGATGGAGGCGAATAAAGAAATGGATAGATGGAAAAATGGATAGATGGAAGGGGGGGAGAGAGAGAGATGGAAGGAAGGACTGAAGGATGGACGGACAGATGGATGGATGTAAGATGGACAGACTGAGAGATGAATGGATGGTAAATGGCAAGACCCCTCCCTGGGCGTGGATCTGCCACTGAGACAGGAATTTAACAAGAGGGAGAAGGTGACATTGACATGGGAGAGCCTTCAGCTGGTGGTAAAGGATGTGTTCCCACCAGCACAGCCATTATACGAGCTAGAAGGACTGCAAAAGCTTAGACCCAGCACAAGTACCTATTGTGTGAGGTGCCATTCTGGGCACGCTCACATGAATTGCTCCAATTTTCTCTCTGAACCAAATGTTGAGGCCCGCACAAGCCTTTGGTGGCTTGAAGGAAAATGGCTCCCTCAGTTAGTCTAACCATTTTGGGAAGGATTTGGAGGTGTGGCCTTGTTGAAGGAAGTGTGAAATGATGGGGGGGGCTTCAAGGTTTCAAAAGCCCATGGCTCTCTCTCTCTCTCTCTCTCTCTCTCTCTCTCTCTCTCTCTCTCTCTCCTGTTTGTGAATCAAATATTAGCTCTCAGCTACTGCTCTGGGAGCATACCTGCCTGCCTGTCATGCTCCCCACCATGATGGGCATGGACTCACCCTCTGAAATTGTCCGCAAGCCCCCAATTAAATGCCTTCTTTTATAAATTGAGTGAGTCATGGTGTCTCTTCACAGCAATCAAAAACTAACTAAACAAAGCTTGGTTCACGATGCAGAAGTTCAATGCAGGTGCAGGCTGGGAGCTCATTATAGCTATATCCACATCCATGGCTCTGACAATTTTATACCCTGTGATCTGTGTGTGTGTGTGTGTGTGTGTGTGTGTGTGTGTGTGTGAGAGAGAGAGAGAGAGAGAGAGAGAGAGAGAGAGAGAGGGAGGGAGGGAGGGCAACCCCAGTGGACTCTTCTCAGTGCACTGTTCACCTGAGTTTCAAGACAAGGTCTCCCTTGGGTCTGTGGTGGATGAATTTGTCTACACTGGCCACTGGTGAACCCAAAGATCTGCCTATCTCCACTTCCCCAGCACTGGGATACCAAGCATGTGCTACACCTGGTATGTTTACATGGGTTCTAGAGATCAAGGGTTCATGCTTGTACAGCAAGTACTTCACAGCCTGTAGCCTTGTCTAGCTTCACATGGTGGTAAACAGTTCAACGATGTTTCCAGACAAAAGAGAGACCACATGCCAGGGTAAACGAGACAGCTGTCGGGGACAGGCAGCGACATTTGCACAAGGACCCCCCACACAGCCGGAAGCTATCTTCGAGCACTAGAGAGACCACATCATTTGCATGGCAGGTGGAGGGGGACATTTCAGTCTTGACCTTGGAGGTTTAAAGGAGCCCCATGGACTGTGAGGGTACAGCCACATCAAGCTAGGCTGTCACAGCCACGCAAAGCCTAAGCGGCCAGGCCTGTCAACCATCATGGAAACAAAGAGCATTGGCGTCAGGAAGGACCAACCACATCACAGGTGGGTGGCCCAGGGGTGACACATCTCTCCTTGGAGCTGCTGCCTGTGATGTGCTTCAGAAGTGAGCGGCAGCAGACAGGAAACCCACTCTGGGATCCGGTTCTTAGGGCCAGGCTCCCTGCTGTATGCCAAGGTGTCTGCCCCCAGGTAGCACTGGGTTCGGTGATGGGTGATGGAGAATGCCCCGCCCTTTCCGTTATCACCTCCTCGAGGCTCTTTGGAGCAGCTGTCTCCATCTCCTGCTGGCTCTCCTCCATACCTGGGTAACTCTTGTCAACAAGTCTCCTCACTGTTGGTCCCCAGCACACGTCCCTTTGAAGACAGACCTAAGCCACCTTTCTACTTCCAAGACTGGCACTACTTAAACATATTGGGCAGCAACAGCTGCCCTCAGGTTGGAACAAACCCTCTCCAGTATCTGCTGCTCACCCTCAGCTCACCTGTCACCTGAGACGCAGCCTCCATCTCCCACACTCCTCTTCCAAACCCCGACCACACACTCTGCAGAGCCAACCTCTCAGTTTCTTTGGAGTCACCCCCATCAACTCACTCTCATGTAAATCTGAACCCCAGATGGCCAGAATCCCCCAAGAGGCACCTGTGGCGACCTAGGGCTCTTTCTACATTTCCTAAGTTAACCATATATGTTTAGGTTAATCCTTTGGCTCCCTTCTGTTGCCCCTGACACCCTAACGCGATCTCTCCTTGAGCCTCAACCTGGTTTGACTCCCCTTCTCTTATTCTCCCACCTTGGTTTTGGCATCTAAAGAATGAGAACAGAGCCGGGTGAACCATACCCAGGGCCTTGATTCACCGAGCCAGCGCGTGCCAAGAGCTGGGTGCTGCACAAGGCCGGGGCGGGCGTCCAGTAGATGCAGCGCGAATGACAAAAGAAAAAGATTTCATTGCTGATTCATTGAGCTAAGCTTGACCCACATGAGAATTGGAGAAGAAATGGACAAGGCAGTGTCCCCAGACCCCAGAAACTGAAGGGAGGCCCATGTAGTGGCCTCAAGCAACCACCATCACATCTGGGTAGTAGCCAAAGTGTGACTCTGCTTCCCTAAGGATGGAAGCCAGGCTCTGGCTGGGGAGAGCAGTAGGCCCATGAGCAGGCCTGGCCCTCTCACCCCTCAGGCTGCCACCCCACAGGCTGAGGATGGAAGTGTGCTCCATGCACGCGATGCATCAGACCCATGCCTGGCTCTCAGCAGACACCACAGACACCAGCTTCAATTCCACCCCAGTCAGAGTGGGAGGCCAGGGTGACTGTGGCAAGGCTGCTCCTGTGGCTGGCTGTGAAAGACCTAGAAAAGACTGGGGCGCGGCTCAGCTGTCAGAGTGGGTGCCCAGCACCCATGAAGGCCTGGGGTCTGTGCTCAACACTGCACTAAAAAGCCAGGTACTGTGTTGCACATCTACAATGCCAGCACCCGGGACAAGGAGCCAGGAGAATCAGATCAAGTCCATCCTCCAATACATAGTGATTTCAGGGCCTGCCAATCACAATGACCAAAACGGTCATGCATCTCAGGCTGGGCAGCAATCCGCTGTGCAAGATGGAGATGCAGGGAAAAAATGCGCTGACCCTCAGCCTCCTCTTCTGTCAACCCTCCCACGACTCCCTCGCTCTGTGGTTCTCCCCACCTCACTGGAATCACCACCACAGCTTCTAGAATGCCTCCCTGCCTCCAGCCTTTCCAACCCATTCTGCCCTTCCTGTTAAGACCTGAATGACCAGCTAGCTCATCTACTCTCTGACCCAGGCCACTCCTTGCCTCCAAACTATCAGTGGCTCCCATTGGCTCATCTCCTGACGGGGAAAGGGTGTGGTAGTTGGCGACAGGTACTAGAGTCAGGAAGCCTGACTTTGAACTCAGACCACATCTCTAATTGGCAGGCACCTTGAAGGAATTGTTTTTCTGTGGGGTTTATTTTTTAATTATTCAATGTAATTGTTAATTTAAAATACACACTAAGCATGACTTGTTTCTTGCACAGTTGTAACCCCAGCACCTGTTTGTCGTATTTTCGTTTGAATATTTGTTACATACTTAAAAGACGAATTTATTTTTATTTTATGTGTATGAATGCTTTGCCTACATGCTTATCTATGTACCATGTGCATGCCTGGTGCCTGCAGAGGTCAGAATAGGCACTGGATCCCCTGGAACTGGACTTATAGACAGTTAACTGCCATGTAGGTGCTGGGAGTAGAAGCTGGGTCCTCTACAGGAGCAGCAAGTGCTTTTGACCACTGACTCAGCTCCCCAGCCCATTTGTTGCTGTTGTCATTGTTGTTGGATTGCTGCTGTTGGGGTTTTTTTTTTCTTTTCTTTCTTTTTTTGTTTGTTCGGTTTTGGTTTTTCAAAACAGGATTTCTCTGTGTAGCCCTGGCTGTCCTGGCCTTAAACTCACAGAGATCCACCTGCCTCTGCCTCCCAGTGCTGAGATCAAAGGCATGTGTCTCCACCATCCCACATATTGTTTTAAATTTTATGTGTATGAGAGTTCTTCCTGTATGTGTGTGCCTGGTACCCCAGGAAATCAGTTCTCCTGGAACTAGAATGACAGATGGTTGGGAGTGCTGTGTGGGTGCTGGGAATTGAACCAAGGTCCTTGGAAGAGCAGCCAGAACCCTTGACTGCTGAGCCGTCTCCCCAGCACCAGCCTGTTATTGTATTTTCAAATATAAAGGTCTTTTTCTCTGCAGTGTGAGCCTGGCAACCGTACATACTTCTTGGGCCTGCCTCCACCTCCGCAGGGATTAAGGATGCGATTTGCCACACCTGCCCCAACAGCCATTTAATGTATGTACTTCTCTCACAAACTTACCACAGACACACAGCCGCGTGTGTCATTGTTGACTCTAACAAACTTCCTGCCCCAGATGATGGTCTAGCCCTCCAGCCTCCACCTGGTATCCACTCACCTCCAGTCCACCATGCTGGGCACTCAAGGCTGGGAAAGTTCTCCCACAGTTCTTGCAGGAGGGCAGAGTGTGGGGAGAGTCAAAGAGTGACAAGAGAAGGTGACCATGTGACGGCAGGACCAGGCCATTGGAGGCAAGCACAGAGGCCTAGGGGTGAAGAGTAGACAGGGCTGGATGCCTGCCAGAGAGAACCGGAAGGAGCAGGACCTAGGCTCATGGCCAGAGCCTCAGGCAGCCTGAGAGGGAACAGCTGGTGGCGGCCCCACTAGGAACCTTGGCTCCGGGAGCTGTAGACAGAAGCCAAGGCTGCAGGTCAGCTGAGGAGGTCAGGCACCGGGGATAGCTGAGCCACTGGCAGGGGTTCTGCTAATGGCCAGAGCCGTTCCCCATAGACTCACTGTCCAGCCCAGAGCTCCACTCCACCCTCTGCTCAAGCTGCCCAGCCTCGCCCATCCTCCCCCTCCCAACAACTGCAGGTCTGGATTCCAATGCTGGCTTTGAGAGGTCCTTACTGACCTGGTCAGGGCTGGGGCGATGGAGATTCAGAACAGAGACAAGAGCTGAGGAGCCAACTCCTGCCCAAAGTGGGAGCCACACCAGGCCTGGGCCCCAGACTCCACAACGCAGAGTGCATAACTCTACCCTGCTCTACCCCGTCCCGAGAAGACAGAAAATGTCTTTGTGCACAGCCTGTAAAACTACCTCCAAGACCTCCCAACCTCACCAACTCGATTTCCTGCACCCCAGGTCACTACAGTCCTAAGGCTAAGGTCAGATGAAACCCACATTGGCCACCCTGACAAACACTACCCCCAGGTAATAAGGGTCTCCCCACATCTTGACAGAGTGACGGGGTTAACCCAGGGCCCCAGATCTCAAAGAAAACACAGTGGTGGTTCCCTGGGCCTCTCAAGGACCCAGCACCCCTGAGCAGCTCATGGAACACTCAGTTTTAACAGGAGAGCATGCTCACTCAGGCTGCATGGCCTCTTGCAGCCTCCCACACTGAACGTGCCAGCTGGGAGGAGGCCTTCTTAAATGAGGAACAGCATGTCACCCACAAACCTAACCCCTCCCGCTCTAAAAAGAAGAAACGGAGCCTGGGGCGGTAGCGCTAACCTTTAATTCCTGCACGCAGGAAGCAGAGATCTGTGGATCTCTATGAGTTTGAGAAGATCTGTGGATCTCTATGAGTTTGAGAAGATCTGTGGATCTCTATGAGTTTGAGAAGATCTGTGGATCTCTATGAGTTTGAGAAGATCTGTGGATCTCTATGAGTTTGAGAAGATCTGTGGATCTCTATGAGTTTGAGAAGATCTGTGGATCTCTATGAGTTTGAGAAGATCTGTGGATCTCTATGAGTTTGAGAAGATCTGTGGATCTCTATGAGTTTGAGAAGATCTGTGGATCTCTATGAGTTTGAGAAGATCTGTGGATCTCTATGAGTTTGAGAAGATCTGTGGATCTCTATGAGTTTGAGAAGATCTGTGGATCTCTATGAGTTTGAGAAGATCTGTGGATCTCTATGAGTTTGAGAAGATCTGTGGATCTCTATGAGTTTGAGAAGATCTGTGGATCTCTATGAGTTTGAGAAGATCTGTGGATCTCTATGAGTTTGAGACCAGTCTGGTCCGCAAAGCAAGTTCCACGGCAGCCAACGCTACAAAGGGAGACTCTGTTTCAGAAAACAAGAAGAAACAGGGTGGATGTGGAAAACCTTAGAGAGGTCACGAAGTCTGCCTCACCCTGCTCAAGCTGGCAAGGGTCAGACAGAGCTACACAGGTGGGAACACACCTCCTCACCAGAGCCCTAGCATGGCCCACACGCTCACACTCACAGCCTCCCACTGGTGAGCTGAGCAGACTTCCTCTTCCCTGGCTCAGAGCCAAGCGGCCCAAACCACAGCGGTGTCACCGTCAGCTATGACATCACAAGGTATCGAGGTGGGAAAAAATATGTGGGCCCCAGAAGGGTGGGTCTGGGAGCTGCAGAGCCTCTGTCCCACAGGACGGGTGGGTCCCAAACCCCAAAGCCCTACCCTTTGCTCCAGGACAAGGAGATACACTGTCAGGCCAGAATTGGCACCAAAGTGTGCCCTTTATGGGTGACAAAGAGATTCTTCGAGGAAACACCCGCCCCACTAGGGCTTCCTTGAACCTACAGGCTCCCAGATAGTTCTGCCGCTCGCTCGCTGTTGTGAAACTCTGACTTCCTCAGCATCTGGGGACACGCCTCCCTGCTGACACATGAAAGGTGTTAAATTCTAGGGAACCAGGGGCAGGAAACCCATGACTTCCAGGCCTGTCTGGGACATCAGCATCCCAGCTTTGGGCAAGCTGACTGACGGGCAGCCATGGAATCCTGATGCCATTGGGGCCTGAGGCAGGGAAATAATTCAAGCCCAAACAAGAGGGACTAAAGTGAGCGAGAAGGGCTGGAGAGATGTGGCAGCTAACTATAAACCCAGCATAGGGGAGGCAGAGACAGCGATCTCAGAACAAACAGCATAGCTAGACTAACTCCATCAGTGAGCTCCGTTTCAGCAAGAGACCCAACCTCAATGAAATAAAGTGGAAGACAATTGGGCACCTGCACACATAGACATGCATCTTCATACATGCAAACACACCTTCACATGTACAGATACACCACTCATGCATATGTACATACCAAAAAAAAGTGAGAAAAAAAAAAAGAAGGAAAAGGATATCAGCTCTTTTCTTGGCTGACTTTTTAGCTAGCACCCCCACACCCCAGTCTTCTGAGACATTGAGACTGGTGCTGCTGGAAGGTTTAGGCTCAGAGAGGTTAAATAACCACAAGGACACACAGCAAGCTGGTAAACTGCTCTGCTAACACCCAGGCCATGTTCCTTCCTCAAGGCTATGCTGTCTTAGAAGTCACATGGTGGGCATTGGGGACTGGGCAGCATCCATCAGAAGAGGGCTTCCCCATCTTGGGTCATTTAAGTAAACAGAATGTCAGAAACACACAGAGAGAGAGAGAGATGGAAGAGAGCTTCGAGAGAGCCTGGGATCTACTGGCAATAATTACGTAGTGGCTCTCAACCTTCCTCATCCTGCAATCCTTTAATACAGATCCTCATGTTGTGGTGACCTCCAACCATAAAATATTTCGCCGCTACTTCCTAACTGTGATTTTGCTTCTGTTATGAATCATAATGTAAATATCTGACATGCAAGATGGTCTTCGGCAACTCCTGCAAAAGGGTCGTTCCACCCACAAAAGGATCGGGACCCACAGTTGACAACCACTGAGCTAAGGCCTTCTGCACACCTCATGTCTTCATCAAACACACTCCTCATCACCCGCAAATGACATTTAGCACCTGCCACTGACAGGGTGGGGTGGTGACTTCCTGACCACATAGCTGCTACACGGGGTCCTGGACCCCAGGCAGGCAGGCAAGTGATCTGAGGGGCCCAACTAAGGGGCATGGGGCAGGAAGTATAGTAGGAAAGGTGACAGGAAGGAAGTTGGTCTTGGAGTTCCAGGCAGCAAAGTCACTGAGGCAGGAACTTGGGGTAACTGGATATCTGACACGTACGCTTTGGGGTCCTATGGCTCCCTGAAATGGGGGCCTGACCTGAGCGTACTGTGGTCCCTCCTCCCCGCCTAGCTATGAGTGCTGCATATAACCAAGCCAGGACAGGCTATCTGTGGCTCCATTATGGGGGTAGTGCTTCCATTATGGGGGGAGGGTGGGCTCAGACCTCACAGCCCCTGGAACTCGGAGGAAGGCGGTGAGCTGGCATCTGTGTGACTGGGCCCTGACTGAGGAAGCCGCTGCCTGGCGGGTCTGAAACGGGAGTGTAGCATGTCCACTTCACTTTACATTGCTGGGGCCTCTCCCAAGCCAAACCCCCAGCTCCACTGCTTGCCTGCTCCAGAGCCTGGCCCCATCATAGCCTAGGGTAGGGAGGGGTAGGGAGGGCGAGCTGTTCAGGGAGAGGGTCCCACCCCATCACATCTGCCACAGCACGGGGGAGGAGCCCTGAGACACTTTGAAAGAGGAAGGCCACCAGAACCTGGATCTACCCATCGACCTGTCACATTTGGCTGTAGAATGGGGTCACGAGTCACTACAAAGGTCAACCAAATGTCTTTGACATTTAGTCAGACATTTTGGTTTTTGTTTTTGGTTTGTTTTTTTGTTTGTTTTTTTTTTGTTTGTTTTTTTTTTTTTTTTATTTTGACAGTTTCATGAAGCCCAAGGTTATCTCAGACTCCCTATGTACCCAAGGATGGCCTTGAATGGATAATTCTGTCCGTACTTCCTTGAGTGCTGGGATTAAGTTCTCAGAAAGAGCAACTCATATACCAGACATGGTAACAAACCTCTTCCCCCCCCCCCATCAAAGCCACCCTGACTACTCCTCTAGTATTGGATAGCAAAGGCCATAAAGTGTCAAAGTGTCACCTAGCCCTTGGGACAGACAAATGCTTCAGGAAGTCCCTGGGCCAAGCACCAGGACAATAGTCCAGGCTATTCTTCGACCCAAGAATGCCAGGCAAGCACTCAGGGTATAGTTTCGCTGGTAGAGTGCCTGCCTAACATGCAGAAACACATGTCCTGGCCTACGTAAGTCAGGTATTGGTGGCACACAACTGCCATCCCAGCACTGGAGACGGAGAAGGGGGATCAGGAGTTCAAGGTCGTCCTAACCAACATAACAAACTGAGGACCAGCCTGGGTACATGAGGCACTGTCTCAAAAAAAAAAAAAAAAAAAAAAAAAAAAAAAAAAAGGCAAGCAAAGGCAGTTTTGAGCGAAACCTACATCTGTAAGGTATGTAAGCTGGCAGTGTGGCTCTTGGGGTTCTGGAGGTGGCTTCCTAGAACTAGGCAGTAGGTAGTGTGTGAAGCAAGTAGCCATGAACACTGGGAGAGTTGATGGATGGATGGCAATGAATCAGGGTGCCTGACCACCAGGCCACCACCATCTGAAGGTCCCAGTCACCAGGCTACACCCTCAGTCACAATACAGATGCCTCAGAAGGATTTCAAACAGTGAACAAGAGGGCAAAGACACGAGGAAAGGAGCAAAAAACCCTCAGGCCCAGCAATACTGCAGGTACCAGATTCTACTCCTGTGCCAGCCTGAGATGCTGCTGACTCTGGCCCAACCAGCAAATAGCAGCCCTCAGCCCCAAGACTGCAGGGTAGGGATGGCTTATCCCTGCTCAGAACAAGTGTCCTGTCTTCACATGCTTTTATTTACCAAATAAATGAAAGACTAAATGAAGGGGTGAATGGTGGGTTCCCCGTCAAACAGGACAAGAGCCCCAAGGGTAAAGTGAGCCTGCTGCCCCTAGGACCTGCTCCAGAAGGCTCTCTCTGTTGCCCAGTCTAGCTACATACAACATCTCTGAGTCCCATAACAGGAATAGGAGTGGGGATACAGGTAAAGATGGTCTGGGGAAATAACACTGGGAGTAAGGCCAGCTTGCCTTCAAACCCCACCTCCCAGTTCTGTGGTGCTGGGAGATGCCACAGCTTGTCACCCATTCTCACCCTTTCAGTGGAACAGCGGGACCCACCTTGTAGAAACAACTGGAAGGGAAGTTTCCATGCTTCTCTGTGGCAATGTGCCCAACACAGTGCCTGTGTCCCAACCCAGAGGCTACTGTGGAATTAATCATGAGAAGGAGGATTGCACAGTTCTTAGCTCCAGGCCCCTTCCATCTTTAAGGCAGGTAAGACAGAGAACAAAAGGTAGCGTGAAATCTCTGTTCTAAGGAACAGGTCATAGCTAAGTGGGAATGTAGACAGGCTTGTAGTTCTTGCCATTTGCTCTTGTTACCTCATTGGCAATAGACTAGGTTTTAAGTGTGTATGTTCTTACTTCTCCTTCTCCTAGAGCATACTTGGTATTCACTGTCTTTGAATACAGTTTTGTATCAAGCCTAAATCTTTTCTTTACACTAAAAGGAGAATTGTAGTGAGACATCCACCCCACCCGCACCTGTTGTGCTGACCACGCCCATTGGGTCCTGTGGACAGATAGGGACATGAGCTGTGGGGGGCTAGGTCTGGGGTCCTGGACCCCAGCTCACTCTCTTACTTCCTGGTCAGGTGGGGGGGGGGGCGGCACAGCACAGATGCCTCACTGGCTGGGTGAAACCTAAATCCCCAGGTCCCATGTATACAGGCCTTTCTGGAGAACTGGTATTTACAAAAGGCTTGGAAGAGTTAAAGCTGTAGAGCGGAAAAAACATGCACAGGGCTCATACACGCTCGATGGCAGGCACCTAGTGACCAGCTTCACGGGGCATAGGGGCATGTGAGCAGGCGATTCCAGACCTGGAAGGTGAGGGCTCTGCCTCCACTACCAGGAGCCACAGAGGCTCCCAGACAGGCAGACAGGCATCTGGACTTGAGCAAGGTCTCCCTGTCGAAGAAGGATTGTGCGAGTAGGAATGGGCAGATCAGCTAAGAGCCCGTGGCCACAGTCACAGAAGGTAGTAGGAGTCTAAGCTGACCTGGGACTGGTCAGGTAGGGAAGGAAGCAGGAGGGAAGCCCTTCCCATCACAGTCATGCTAGCACTCCGCCTGAGTCCCACAGGCCTGTGCTACCCCTCCTGGGGTCCCAGGGACAGGCCTGAGCTCAGTGCCCAAAAACCTACCCTTCCTTGCAGCTCAGAGCACGATCTCCAGTCTGCTGGTAACCACAACCTCGCACATTGACATTCAGCCCTCAGAACTGGGACCCTCTTGATCCACAGGCCATCCCTGGATACCTCTCTGAGGCCCAACATCCATCGTGACCTTAAGCCATTGAGTCATTTCAGGACACCATAGAAGCCACCTCTCCCCTTCCTCTCCCAGCAGACAGGTAAATATACTCTGTCCATCAGGGTGGGCAGAAGGCATGCCCAGCTACCCAACTGTGGAGCAAAGCGAAGGCATATCCTATGTAGCAAGCTCCCTCCTCCATACCCTTCAAAAACGGTGATTTTTCTGGGCCTTACCCAGACGCTGTGTTCCCTTTAGTCCGTCTTACCAACAATGGAGACAGGAAGGAAAAATAAAATAAAAGGGCTTCTCTGTAGACTTGACCTTGCTCTTGGTGTGAGTAAGGAGAAATTGAATGAAGGTTGGGGTCTTTACTCTCCATTTTCCTGGAGCTCCTTGGGTAGCTGCCCTGACCTCCACTGTCCCCGGCACACAGAGATCATTCTGAAATGGCCCCTGAACACATCAGGCGGATCCTTGGAAGGGATCTGGGTAAGTGGCAGAGAAATGACTCACTGCCCAAGTGACTCTTACGTTAAGCGCCTACTTAGACTCCTGGCCCGACTCTTACGTTAAGCGCCTACTTAGACTCCTGGCCCGACAACAACTAGCAGCCCCAGGGTTTCCAAGAAAGACACAACAGGCAACGCACTTGGGCAGTGGGACAATGACCCCAGTAAGGTCCTTCCTGCCTCAAGCGTGGAGGAGAGAAGGGACTTCGCAGCATCGCAGGGATGAGTGGCTGGGTGTTACCCAAGCCGGGTCTGCGCTCATGGAGAGAGCCACAATGCATTTCTGGAATATGTGGCTGCTGGGACCCGAGTTCCACCCCAGGCTCCCAATGTGACAGTCTTCGTTCGAGTCCGCGGTCGCTCCCCAAAGGCGCATGGTGCATGTCAGGCTGGGGATGGGACGGCCTCTGGCACTGTCCCGGAATTGTGCTGTAGTCACGATGGGCACTACGTGATGCGATGCGTGGCTGTTCCCCCCCGACCCTGAAAATCACCCACCTGGGCGGGCACGGTGTGCCCGGTGGCCCACAGCTGCAGTCCGATGACCAGAGTGACCCAGAGGGTGGCGGGCGCCATAGGGACGGCGGTGGCTCCCGCCCTTGAGCTTGGACCTCTAGTGCCTCTGCTGCGATCTGGCTGGTGACTGAAAGCGAAAGCCCCAGGCTTTGAGCTAGGGCAGACCATGGGAGGTGGAGGCGGGAAGGGGTGGGGCCACGGCCCGAAGACACGCCCCCTCACAGTGTCCTCTGCTGTCCCTGGCACCTCCACCTGGACTCGCCTAGCAACTCTGGGCCTCTTTCTCCAGCATCTCTCCCGGCCCCCAGTGACTCAGGCTCTCTCCATCACCCCTTCCCCTTCGGGTCACCTTCCCAGTGAAGAGGAAGGGACTGGCACTGGTAATAGGTATCCACTGTATTTGTGTCCCAAATCTCACTGACGTCCCACTCTCCAGTGGCAGGACACTGGGGAGAACAGCCCCAAAGCTGACACTCACTCTGGAGGACCAAAGAGCTCTCAGTCATTTGCCCCCTAGAGCAATGGTTCTCCACCTTCCTAACGCTGAGACCCTTTAACACAGTTCCTATCTTGTAGTGACTCCCCGAACATGAGATTATTTTCATTGCTGCTTCATACCTTCAATTGTGCCACTGCTGTGAATAGTGGTGGAAATAACTGAAATGCAGGAGGCCGGATACGAGACTCCAAACAGGGTGCCACCACAGGCTCAGAACCACTGCCCTAGAGCCAGACTAGCTACATGGGAATGCTTGCCTTTTTCCACGGAGCTTATTAATATACGCTATATAATATGGCTCCTATAACATGTGGCATGTGTCGGCTTACTTGGTGTATACAAGTACAGTGTACGGCTTTGCACAGGTACAGCTATTTTTAATACATTTCATTTGTTCCAGTTCCCTTGAGCATGCTTGGAGCCTTCGGTGGGAGCAGACTCTGCCCTCTTCTTCTGAGCCCCTTGGCTGACAGGTAAACAAAGGCGGAGGGAGAAGGCCACCCAGGAAGTCATGTTTCTAGAACTGATCTCATCAGAGCGCTGGCTCTACCTGCCATCTGAGTGCCAGCCAAAGGCCAGTGTGCATTATCCCTCCAGCCCTGAACAAGCGGCACTGGGCGAGGTGGGGTGGACAGTGGGACAGGTGACTATTCTGCCCCTCCTACACACACACACACACACACACACACACACACACACAGTATAGGCTGACAGGAGAGAGCCCTACAGCCGATAACCCTTGGTAGAGCAACAGCAGGATGGTACTTCTAGGTCCTGGGAGAGGAACTGGGAAGTGAACCTTCTCAGGATGGAAAATCCCACCTGATGGGCAGGAGCCTGGGAAATCACCTGGTTCCACATGTTTCTGAGACACAGGACATATCCACAGCCTTGACCCTGAAGAGGGGCAGCCACTGAGCAGACAGGGAGAGTTCTGGTCCCTAAGCCTCCTACGGAAGACATCTCAGGGGTGCTCCGGTCTATTTGAGAAAGCTGAAAGCCAGGAATGGGTGTCGCCAGACAGAAGCAAGAGTCAGTGATCTGCCCTGGACCCTAACTGGTTGGTCCAGCAGACTCACCCTCTCCAGCCAGGGAACAATGCCACCAGAAAGCACACATAGGAGGCCACAGGCGAGCTCCTATCTTAGTCTGTACTCTGCAGCTCCTAAGTCAGCACCACATGCTGGGTTCATTATAAAGAGAAGGGAATGGTTTGGGCTCATGGTTCTGGTCAAAGATCAAGGAGTCACAGTTGATGATGACCTCGCTGACAAAAATTCACATAGCAAGAGGCCAAGGGATAAATGTGAATTGTGTGTGTGTGTGTGTGTGTGTGTGTGTGTGTGTTTCTCTTCTCATGAAGCCACCAACACCAACCATGGGGCCTCTACCCTGCCTTTAATGCTAGTCACTGCTTTTTTATAGCATCAACTGTCAATCTGTGAAAACACCACAGCCTGCCGACCCACCCCGGACTGCTAACCTAGCGGTCAGTGCAGGTGCCTTGCAAATGCTCACCAGGGGTCACTTGTGGTTCACACTAATGATTAGTAATCATGAAACTAGCAGTTACTGGAGGGTTACTCTGGGTAACCAACATTTGCTGTTGGTACACATGGTCTTGCAGTTTCGTAGGACCGTCCTTGCACAGCTGGGGGGGGGGGTACCTTAGAGGCAAACCCAGTTTAGTTGCCGTTGTACCAAGGAGCCCCTTCCCAGCAGTTACTGCTCATGCCACTCCACTGTCCAGTCCCTCTGCAGCCCAGGTACACCATCCAGTCCTGGCTATTCACTTGGTACCCAGGAAACACACAGAAGGTAGGCCTCAATAAAGCAGAAGTGAATGAAAACTTCTAAGTACACACAGGAGGCAATAAGATTTAAAAAAAAATGGTGGTGCATGCCTTTAATGACAACACTAAGGAGGCATAGGCAGGAATATTTCAGTGAGTTCAAGGCCAGCTTGATCTATACAGTGAATATAAGGTGAACCAGGGCTACATAGAGAAACCCTGTCTCAAAACACCAATTGGACGGGGCATGAATCGATGAATGGATGAATGAATGAATGAATGAGTGAGTGAGTGAGTGAGTGTGCATCAGGGTTGGACTCTAGTCTAATCCAGTTAATTTTTGGCTCTACCCACCCCACCATGCATCTCTTAGTCCATAAGCCCAATAGTGCAGAAAAGGCCCAGTTGTTCTTATATAGGACTAGCAGAGATAGGATGGTGGCCTGCACAGGGGCTGCAGACAAAGCATATGAATCCATGGGGTTCCTGAGCCTCTCCACACTTTCCAGGGCATCTCCAACCCTCAGAGACCCTCCTGTCATCTTACACCCCAAAACCCGGCAGCTCTGTTTCTACAAACAGAAGACTTACCTTGGAAAGGCAAGGTGTGCAGGATTGCCCACGCTGATAACTGAGCACTTACTGCATGCCAGGTATCCTAGCAAGCCTCTGGGAGGAAGCACTCCAGCTTCAGCTTCTAAGACACTCACCCACCATATGCACCCAGGGAGACTGAACCAGAAACGGTATCCCAAAGGCTACGGTGCCAGGATCCCATGACTTTTTGTTTATGTGTGTATGGTGTGCCTGTGTTGGCCTACCTCCTCCTCATATGATTCTACCCATGGTCAGCCTGGTCAGTTTATTGGACTTCCTTACAGAACATGGGTGACCCCGGTGCACCCACACCAGAGCATCTTCACCCAGCAAGGGTAACAACTTCCATACGGCCACACAGATAGATTTCCTCTTCTAGGCTTCTACAACCAAGTCCTCTGGCACTTCTGGGAACACACCCAGGCCCCCGGCAGCAATTCAGACAGAACTGTGCACAAATGTCTTGGAGCAGTGGTTGGAATGTCAGGTGAGGATCCAATGGCCGTCCCCACCTGCTTCTTGTCTGAGGAAAATTCACCAGTCCATAGGCCCCTGCTGTGATAGGATCTTTTCAGCACAGCAGATCTGAGGAAGATGGCAATGTTTTCTAGGAAGAATGCCTTCTGCAACAGTGTGTGTGTGTGTGTGTGTGTGTGTGTGTGTGTGTGTGCACTCTCAGGGGCACAGATGAGCACATGAGCATTGTGACTGAAAATTAACGTCAAGTGTCTTCCTCAATTCCCTATATGTGCGGGTTGGGCTCTCACTTGAGCCTAGTGCCCACCTACTTAGCTGGTCTAGCTACCTTGCTCTTCAGGTCCTGTCTCTACCTCCTGAGTCTAAGATTACAGCAGGGCCACCGTATCCCTGTGCTTTGGTTTCCCTCCATGGACGCTGGGGATCCAAACAGTGGGTGTCATGCTTGCCTGCTTGCCTGGAAAGTACTCACGGAACCATCTCCCCATCCCCTCGATGGTCTGATTGTTTTTTGTTTGTTTGTTTGTTTTTAATGAGCCCTCACACATACCTGGGACTGAGAGACACCATCAGAGACGTAGGTGCAGCATTCAGTGGCTTTCAGTATGCTGGGAGAGGTAGCTTCCACTAAGAGGGAAAATCTCTGATATTCTTGTCTATGTGAATTCCTAGAAACAGCCACAAAACAAGCTCCTTCTGATGTGGCCTCTAAAGGTCCAGGGACTCCCATCAAAGAGGGCTGCTTCTGGGCAAGGGGATCCCTTGCCATGCCCCTCAGTGGTCCCAGCAAGGACCTTTCTTAACCGACTCTTGCCTGCACTTACTATCACCACACCCTGAGTGTGCTGGGCCAGCCCCTTGGTGAGTCACAGGAAGCTGTGCCTGGTGTTACCCACAGACTCACAACTGCCTCCCCTGGCTGTCTTCCCCCTGTAACCCCCAGACACACACATGCACATGCGCACTCTCGTGCCTGCAGACACCCACACACACATGCAAGCATGCACTCGTGACTGCACATCTTGGGCTAAGCTAGTCATTCATGCTGGCAAGGTGGTGTATTGACCCACAAATTCTGTGTCCTGTCCCCATCTCTTTCTGAGACATAGGAGGGCTTTGGGGACACAGATCTTCCGGTTTCCAGGCCTCAGAGGGCCCAACCAATTGGAGGAAGGTTGTTACGAGGCCACCAAAATACCTCATTTTGAGTTTTCTTTTCTCAGACTCTCTAAAACAGCTGCCAAAGTCTTGGTCAGATTTTATTGCTAAATTGTTATCTAAGAGAGGAGGGTCCTGGGTTTGGCCTCTGAGGAATAGATTACATTGTATATCCATGTACATTGTATATAGTTGTGACATAAGGGTGTTTTTATGTATGATCAATAAACGCCATTTAAAGAGAAATAAATAAAGAAGGACATGGAGAGATGGTTCAGTGGGTAAAGTGTTTTCCACATGAGCCTGAAGACTAGAGTCCAGACCCTTAGCGCCCACAAAATGCTGTGTGGTAGCCAATCTGCAATCCCAACATGTGAGAAGTGAAGACAACATATCGCCAGGGCAAGCTCGCTAGCCAGACTAGGCAAATCTAGTGAAAAATGGCTGAGGAAGACATACACATCCCACATCCATGGCAGGCCTATATACCCACACACACATTCAAATACATATACATGTCACGCGAGCGAGCGCGCACGCGCACACACACACTTAAGACTATATAGATGAGGGTGGAGAGATGGCCGAGGGGTTAAGAGTGCTTAGTGCTCGTTCAGAGGACCCAATTTAAGATTTATTTTTATTAATGTGTACAGGTGGATATATGGTCTGTGGGTGCCCTCAGAGGGCAGAAGAGGACACCAGGTCCCCTATAGCTGATGATACAGGTGGTTCTGAGCAGCCTGTGTGGGTTCTGGGAACCAAAATCCCTGAAAGCAGCAAGCCCTCGTGACTGCTGAGCCTTCTCTCCAGCCCCGTATGTCAAACCCTTTCACTCTATCATTAAACCAAAGGTCCTTGACTCACATTCCAGTTCTCACTCTTGCAATCTCTTCCCAAGGACAACTACTTTGAGCTGACTGTTTCTCTAGTCTATTTTAGGCCTTCATATGAAAACAAACAACACAGAGGACTCCAGCAGACACTCAGATCTGTGGGCTTCACATCCTAGGATCTACCCTACCAGGGATCAGGCATGTTCTAGAAGCCAAAAAAAAAAAAAAAAACCCACTGTGTGTGCATACTGAACAGAACACGTACAGAGCTTTTCTCTGTTTATTCTCCAAACTCATATAGGTGTACTATGTAACTATATAAAGATAGTTTATAAAGAGATAAAGGTACTCGAGAGACATAGAGGTACTTTATGGAAGGCTACGGGCAAATGTGTGTGTTACTCGCAAGCACCATGCGCTTCTACATAAGGCACAGCATGGGCATGCTGAAAAGCAGGGCTCCTGGATGTGAGCATCCATGGGTCTGGGTATCTGCAAGGAGGGATTCCTGGGAGCCATGCTTATTCACCTATACCAACCCACACAGCAGCGGCATGGTCCTGCCTGCAGACAGCATTGTCTCTGAGATGCTTGCATCCCCACATTGCTGAGTTCAGTTCTGGCTTACTTCTCTTTCGCCTGCTGGGTGGTTGGGCTGTGTACTTGCCCCAAGGAAGGTCCACCCCTTGTTTCGATGCTCTCTCTGCAGGTATGGACTTTGGGGGCATGGGAGAGTTTCCCCAGGTGATAAACCTAGAAAGCAGGGCTTCTGGAAGGAGGTGGTGCACGTTTTCATTTTCACTGGGTCGTGTACTGTCAACTCCAGACTCCCAGGACCCACATCTGCAGTGTTATCTCATCTCCATGAGCACTTCCTCTCCTAACTATCTTTTTCTCCCCCTCCTCTTCTCTTTCAAATTCTGTTTAAGATTTCTTTTTGAGGCAGGCTCTCATGCAGCCCAGGCTGACCCAAAACTTACTATGTAGCTAAAGCCCCCTGAACTCCCAATCCTCCTGCTTTTATCTCCCTGGTGCTAGGATTACCAGGGTGTTCACCAGGGTGTCCATTCATGCCATGCTAGGGATGGTACCCAGGGCTTCTCGAGGGCTGGCAAGATGCTGCCAACTGAGTTTTATCTCCAGTCCCCTTTGATTCTTTATTTCTATTTCTTGGTGCTTGAACCAGAACCCAGAGCTCTGTAAACCCTGGGGAAGGAGTCATACCTCCAACCCTGTCCCCTTTATCTTCAAAGTGCTTTTAATTTTGCCTCCCCACAGCCCGACTTCTCTCACCTGATACCTGAGAGAGCCCTTCCCAGGGCCAATCCCCCCTCCCTCATGCCTCCAACTTTACTTCTCCTTTCCCCCAAGCTCACTCTGTCTCTCTCCAGACCACTCACCCTCTCTGCCCCTCAACATCTCACCTGCTCTCCCTCCATTTTTAAGGGACACAGGGAGATGCTGGTCTCATCTGTGGATGAGCAATGGCTGCCTTGGCCCTCACCCTTACATACTCTATCGACTCTGGCCTCCGTTTCCGTGCTCCCCTCTATAAATGCCCCTCCGCTCTCCTTTGTGTCTCCTTGTATCTCCTAGGCGTGCCCTGATTCTGAGCTGCTCTGAGCATAATGTTTTTAATATAACTCCTCTTGGTCATTTGCTTTTTGGATTTTGGATCTAGAGGATAGAGTGAATGATATTCAGATCTTGCCATACAAGGCTCGTGTGTGTGTGTGTGTGTGTGTGTGTGTGTGTGTGTGTGTGTGTGTTGCCTGACCTAGAGCTTCTTGCACAGCATCTCTACTACTACAATCCATCCATCCTTGTAAAGAAATCAATCTGGTGTGGCCTATGGATGTTGGAGCAGCGGCTGTGGGACCACAGGGTGCCTGGTACATGTGTATCGATTTCCCTAACACTGCCCTATTCCTCTGTGCCACCCACGCTGTCACACCCCCACCAGCAGGGCCAGAGAGTTCCTATTTCTGCACGTTTTCCCCTGAATTCGCCATTAGCCAGCTTTCTGCAGTGGGTGTGCAGTGGAACCCGCGGGTGCCTCATTTGCATTTCTCTGAAGTTCTTGAGTCTAAGCACCTCTTCGCTGCTGCTGAGTCATTCGGGTTTCCCCTTCTGTGAACTGCTTTTCAACACCCTTTCATATTATTTCCTGTCTTCTTGTAGATCTGCTCTGATTCCCTGTATCTTCTAGATATTAATCCCTTCTCCTTTTCAGATATCATAAATACCTCCTCTGCTATGTGTTTGCTGTCCTTATTCATGCTTTCCCCTTATTAGTTAAAACTTCCTTAGCTAGAGAGCTAATGGGCTCAGCAGATAGAGAGTGAGTGCTGGCTAGCCTGATGGCCTGAGTTCCATCCCCAGAGACCACACAGTGGGAGGACAGAACTAACCCCTGTAAGTTGTTCACCTACACATTCCTCCCCCAAACACACACACACCAATAAATAAAGGCAGTTATAAAAAGAGTCTAAGATAACCCAAGATATGTTTAGGTCCATTTTAAAAGTCTGTGTGTGTGTTGGGGAGTGGGGTGCGTGTGTGTGTGTGTGTGTGTGTGTGTGTGTGTGTGTGTGTGTGTGTGTATGTAGCCCTGGCTATCCTGGACCTTGCTCTGTAGACCAGACTGGCCTCCAATTTGAAGATTCTCCTGCCTCTGACTCCTGAGTGCTGGGATTAAAAGGTTTTCCACCATCGCTGGTCTGAAAATTTCCTCATTTTTCAAACATCCATCAATATTCTCCATTAGATCATGGTTGAAAGGGCCTTCCTTACTTGGAAGTCATGGAGATATTTTTCCTATCTTTTCCTTTAGTTAGCATTATAATCTTAGTTGCCATGGCTGCGCCAGTCAAACACCTGAATTTTACGCAGTATGTAAGATCCAAGGATCCAGCTTTATTTTTGTCAGCCTGTCTTTTTTTTTCCCACACAATTATTTATTAACTTTGAGTAAAATAAATCTTTATAACTTACAAACAAAAATCAACCAATCTAACTTACAATGGGTAAAACACTTGAATTGCAAAGAAGATACATCATAAAAGCATAAAAGGTGTCCAGCATCTTTCTTTTTCAGTTGGGAAATGACAATCAAAACGGTAGTAAGGTGACATTTCACATTGATTAGACATAATTTTTTATCAGAAAAAAATGGGGCTGGAGAGGCGGCTCAGTGGTCAAGAGCAGTGGATGCTCTTCCAGAGGGGCTGGGTCCAATCCCCAGGACCCTGGTACGTGGTGGCTCCCACCCATCTGTAGTCCCAGGGGATCCAATGCCCTCTTCTGGCCTCTGTGGGCACTAGGCACAGCCATACAGGCAGGCAAACCACCCATACACAAAATAAATCAATTAACTTTAAAACAGTAACAATCAAATCAGACAAGCGCCGACAGACATGAGGAAGAATTTAAATTCTCATTCATTCCTAGTAAGAATGTTAAAAAGCCACTCTGAAAAAGAGCGAGCGTCAGCCTGCCTTTCTTACACTACCAGCCAAATATTCCACCCTCCCACCATTTATTGCAAGTACAGGGGTCTCTCCTGAGAGAGCTCATCTCCTCTTTTGGTCTTGTTATTTCTGGAGAGATTCCACATTGTTGTTAGCAGAGCCTTGAAGAAGGCTTAGTAGACAGGGCGAATTCTCTTGATTCGCTATTCTTTTTCATAATTGGTTTAAGGTAAGACTGCTCCCACAACAACAACAACAGCAATAATAATAAGGGCTGAGGAAATGGCTCAGTGGATAAGAGTGCTTGGTGGACAAGCATGAGGTCCCGAGTTCAAATCCCCAGCACTCACATTAAAAACAAAAAAGGTGTGGTCATGCATGCCTGTAACCCTAGTGCTGTAGAAGGCAGAGACAGAGCATTTCTGGGGCTTGCTGGCGGCCAACCTAGCTCCAGCTTTGGTGAGAGAGCCTCCCTCAAGGGAAGAAAATAGGGAGAGTGCAGGGCACCACATGACCTCACCTGTCCTCTGTACACGCACAGATGGACGTACGCACCATCACCCCTTCCTCACCCCCCTCAACTAAATCCAAAGCCCCCCAACACCAACTGTGCTTTGCACTGTGATCTCATGACCAGTTAGAGATAGCTCAGGCGGTGAAGACACTTGGTGCCAAGTCTAACTGCCTGAGTTTGGTCCCCAAGAGGCATACTCTGGAAGGAAAGAACCAACTCCACGAAGTTGTCCCCCAGCCTCCACGCATGAGTGCCATGCCATGCGTGCTTGTGCACATACACACATATAAATAAATGTAGAACATTTAAATTGAGGTTTCACCGTCCTGACAGGTGAGTTTCTGGGGAAGAACAGATTTACTCCACCCATGAGCACAGTTCACCCGTGTGTTCCCTTCACATCTCCCCACGGTTTTCTTTTCTCTCTGGACATTTAGATGTGGCTGGGGCCAGAAGACTACACCTCCTCCTGACTCCCCCGCCCACTTCACATCTGGGTTCCCAGTAACTCCAGAACAGCCAAATGGCAGGGCTTCCTAATCTCACCTTTTAGTTTAATCAACTCCCATGAGTCCTCGTGGTCTGTATACTGTGGGCACCTGATAGAGAACAAACCTCATTATAGTTTCCAGTCTGTGTAGTGCAGTTTGCCAGGCAATGGCTACCTGTTATCTTGCACCAGGCACTCCAGAGAAGCTCCAGTTCAAAGAGAACTTAAAGTTCTTCAGGTGCCCTGAACATAAGGGATGCAGAACTCATTGGAGCAAAAAGGCCACCATCTTCATCAAATTAGGGGCACTTCTCACAAGTGTCCTTTATGATCTGGCCCGTTGACTGCTGACATCCATCCATAGAATGAGAAGGCTCACTGGACCCTCATTTGAGCTCCCAGGAACTCCATTCTACCCTAAGTGCGTGTGGTTTGTGGTCTCGGGAGATGCTGGAGTACATAGACTAGTGAATACTAACTAAGAGGGTTCTTCCATGGGGTTATAGGGAAACCACCATCCATGTGGCATGAAATCTATTCCAGTGTAACAGCTGTGGGGTCGTCTAGGCTCCTGCAAGTAGCCCTTCATTCTTGTTTGTGAAGAAGCCCAATAAACTTGCTAGTTTCCTGGGGTGTGTTCTGGTGGAAGCTTGATCCCAGCCCCTGGCATCCATACACCCAAAGAATCTGGAATGCTCTGGTGGAAGTTCCACCCCAAGACCCCTCCCCTACCCTGCTGCATCTCAGAAAGCCTGGCAAATGATGACCCCCTCCCCTAGAGATGCTCAGGACTACTCCTGCAGAAAACAGACAAGTCTGTTTTCTAGTCTCCCTTTCCTGTCTCCTCTCTTGGGGGTGCTAGAAGGCCATCCGGGAGTGTTGTATCCATTAAACACGAGCTTTTTCTAATTGGGTTTGATTTGGGCTGATTTGGATTGCTGCATTGGTGGAGAGGCTTATCGGGGCGGGAGGGGGGGTTTGTAGAAACTTTTCAGGGTTAACTTTGGTAAAATCATACTTTGGTTTGTCCTCAGAACCTTATCAAAGGGGTACACATTGTTTCTGTCTCCCGCTGGGAAGACATTCTTAAAACAATATGGCTTTTTCCAGGAATGGTGCCTTGGGAGGGGTTGAACAACAGATCCATCTTGTTCTATGGCCACTGACTTTGTATGACTTCAGTGTGTCTCACTTGTCCCTGTGCCTCGGTTTCTCAATCCAGGGGGGCGTGGGCCTCTAAGCTATGAAGCCCTGTGTAGCTCAGCTCAGCCCTGCACACTCTGCTTCCTCTGCCACCACTCTGCCTCGGGGGGGGGGGGGGGGACTACTGAGGGCCAGCATGGAGTGTTTGCATTTCTAAATTGCTAAGTCTTCCGTTTAGAGCCCCAGTAGACAGAAGATGAAGGGGCAGTGGTGGACATGGGGTCAGTTCCCTGCCAGGCTGGACACAGGACGGCTCAAGTCCCATTTCATGGGCCAGCACTCAGCCTCCCGTGTCCTGCTCTGACGGAGCTGGCTCCTGAGAGTGAGCCACAGCCTATGCTCATCAGCAAGGAGCTGGGTAAGCCCACAGTCCCCATGTCACTGACCACGGTTTCCCCAACCAGTCTTTCCTCTTCCTCTATTCAAAAGGAAAAAGAAAGAATTTTCCCTGGGTTCAGTTTCTCAATCTTCACTAGGTCATATGTTTGTGAGTCTTTCTGTACCTTGCAGTAGCCTTGACTAGAGTGGAACACAGTGACTCAGTGTGGACCAGCTCCTTGTAGACAGACCAAATAAAGGAACGAAGTGATGGAGGAGCCCTGGGGCTCCTCAAAGATACCGTGACTAAGCTATCTCTACTTGGTCCTTGGGATGAAGTCTGTCTTCAGCATTTTCTTCCCCATCCCCAGGCCTGTTCTGTTTACCCTGAAAACTCAACATATATTAAGCTCCTACTGTATGCCAGGCAGAATAACTTATGCCCGTTTACTTTCGTTCAATTGAAATACAGCCTTGTGCCCCAGAAGAGAACCCAGCAATCTTTACTTCTTAGAACCACATGGCATTTCAGTTGCTAAGGAGCTTCCCAATGAGGCTATTTTAGGTCATACCACAGCATACACAAATGAAAATACACTGAAACCCACTATTTTGTGCACTAACTAAAATAAACAGTGAAATTAAGAAAGAGAGAAAGCTACTTTAGATAGCTGAGCTAACAATTTAGCAGTCACCCAAACTTGGGATCAAGCCTTGACCATGTACCAATCTCTTCACCTTCCTGAGTCCACCTCCCCTCACCTGCAGGACAGAGGTGGCAAGCCTCTGTTGGCGAGGGTTCTGTACACATCAGAGCCCACATCACCCGGTATCTACTGGGTACTCAGCAAATGCAGACTCAGAGGGTCTGGTGATGTGGCTCTGTTGGCAGGGTGCTTGCCTAGGAGGCACATAGTCCTGGGTTCCATTCCTAACAGCACACACACCAGGTGTGATGCATAGGCATATGTCTATAGTTCCTGCTATAAATAAGTAACTAAATGTAGACTCTGAACTTGATGATGCAGGCAAGAGTTTCCTGAAATGTCAGCTCTGCTCTTCCCCTTCAGACTAGGAGGAAAACCCCATACCCCCGTTTCTCCAGCCCCTCCTGAGGCCAATACAACTTCCGCTGACTGCCCCCACAGCATTCCCAGATTCTCTTCCTGGAGCACATTAAAAAAAAACTCAGTCCACATATCATTTCACCCCAATTCCCCTTCAGCAACCTGGAAAGCACATGCAGTGTGTATCCCAGACTCACAAACTACCCATTCTTTGTCACTCACTTCCTCCTGATGCTCTATCCATCACCTCCTTCTCCAGATACCCCACCCCCATGACCATTAGTAGTCAACTTGACAGGATGTAGAAGCATCTAGAAGACAAACCTCTGGGCTTGCCTTGGAGGGAGTTCCTAAATTGAACTAAGGACGTGGGCAGATGCACCCTAAATGTGGACAGATCCATTCCAAGGCCAACTGAGCACCTGAGTTCACCTCTGTCCATGACTGCAGACACAATGTGACCACCTGCCTCAAGCACCTGCCTCTGTGCCCTCTCTACTAGGGTGGACCCAAAGTGTGAGCCAAAGAAAATCCTTTCTTCCTTAAGTTGCCTTCCTCGGGTATTTTGTCACAAAGAAAAATAACTAAAACACATCCCCATAGCTTGGGCTACATCCTCAAGTCCTACTGTGACTCTGACCCACTGTGAGGTCCCCCTGTGCCATGGTCTGAAAGACCCTCAGAGTATGGACCTTCACGCTCCGACTCAGGAAAGGCGACACCCCAAATCACTCACGAGAAGCGGTCTTGATGCAAACAGCAGGAGAACTTTTTTATTCCAAGTGCACTGGGGTCCACAGTCATATGCCACGCAAGGATAGAGGACTGAAGACCCCGAGTGCAGAATTGAGACAGCTTTTATAGGATTACAACAACGCCCACACATCACAAACCAATCATCTCATAGCACTAAGAGCCCGTGTGGTGCGAACCAATCAATTTAAACCATTTTATAGTTTTTAGATCAATCATTTTAAATCATCCAAGCCTGCGCTTTATAGACCAATCAGTTTTCTATAGCCCCGGAGGTCTGCATTTGCGTGGGCTCCTAAGTGGGGTGACAAATGGCAGTTAGGATAGGTCACTGGGGCAGAGGTTTCACAAGCAGTTTACGAAGTCAGATAAATGGCAAGAAGTGTGACCTTTCGCCTATTTACTGGCCGAGGACAGGGTCTGGGATTTGAGGTTTTTAGGGCTTTTTGGATAGTATTTCTAAACTTTTAGCTTCTTGGGATCATTCCATTCCTTCAGGTCTTTATCAGTTGCACCGCATAGAGTTAGCTCGGATTCTCAGTGGTCCACAAGGGCATGGCCTATGCCCTCAGCACCATGAGCCTGCAGTTTGGGCTTGATAAATATCCATTTAACAAAGGAGTCTCATTCTTACTGCATCGTCTGGTACAGGCAGGCTTATTAGGACCACTCACAGAGGGAGGAGTGGAGGCCCAGCCTCCCCTGGACACCATCTATTTGGTTCTAAACCTCCAAGCTCCCCAAGGTCAAAGCCCAACTCTGAGCTGCTCTTCCCAGGTGGGCTTTGACATCCAAAGAATTGCCCTGCATCCCCAGCCCTCACCCCTTATCGCCACAGTGCTGCTCAATACCCAGCACCCGGCCTGATACTTGATAGGTGTTCTACTGAACTACTGAATGAGTGAATGAATGCAATGCTTAGTGGTTTGAATGACAATGTCATCCCCCACCCCCACCCCTGGTGTGTGTTGAGGCTGCTGGCATTTCCCAAGTGATACAAGCCAGCAAATAAAAAACCATGACCTGTGACATCCTGCTCTTGAGCAATCTGTTAGCAACTAACTTCCTGGCCGTCTCCTTGTGGTTTAACAAGCCAGGAGTTGCCAGAGAGGGGTCCTACCCTAGAAGGTGCTAGATTCTGTCCGTTGCTCAGGAGGCTGGGCAGGGACTCAGAGAGCCTCAGTTTTCCCTTCAAAAAAGGAAACAGAGCCACCAATACTCTTAAGTCGGTCCAGGAAATATGAAGCTCAGCCTGCCTCTTGTGCATGCATCGGCCCAAGGGTGCTCAAGACATCCCTGAGGATTACAGAGCACATGCTGGAGACAGAAAGACTTGAATCCAGGACTAGAGTCCTAGGGTGGTGGTTAAAGCACTTGCCACACACGTGTGAGGACTGGAGTACAGACCCCCAGAAACCCCATAAGTGCCCAGTAGAAGTAAAACCCACCTGTCATTCCAGCCTTGGGATGCAGAGACAGGGGATCCCCAGAGCAAGCAGGATAGCAAGATTAGCTCACATCAGCGAGATCTGGGCTTGACTGAGAGACTCTGCCTCAAAGAATAAAGTCAAAGAACAATAGAGAATGATTCTTCAACCTCAGGCGTTCAGGAGCGCACGTGTGGACACACACCCACATGCACACACATGCATTCCATACACATAAAGAGTCTGAAAAGCAAACAGTCCAGGGAAAGCTTTATGTGGAAGGGCCTGACACACGGGATGGCCTCGAAAATCCTCCTGCACACCTGATGTCCGGGCTCTGTGTCTATTCACCTAGCGATAGGGTGAACGTGATGCATGTCCCATTTGAAGACTCTGGCACTTTCCGTTGCTGCACCTGGGACCATGGAACTTGTGACCCCAACACTGTCACTGAGCAGTGAGGCCTGGGACACTCCCTTTAGGAAAGGAGTGGGTGGCCGCACATCGGCCACCATCACCCTTCCAGGCCTCTGGGCAATGGGACCTCCACTCCCATCTGTTCCCAGCTGGAATGGCTGTGGGTAGAGACATGCTCCGTGGCTCAGGGTGGGGACCAGGCTGCAGATCTATAGGCAAATCTCACCATCTTTGTTGGTTTAAGCCACTCAGTCTTGAGGTTCATTGGGGGGTGCTATTTTGAGACAGGGCCTCATGTAGCCCAGGTTGGCCTCAAACTCAGCAGCCTACGGTGATCTTAGACTTCTAATCCCCTTCCTCCACCTCCCGGGATGTGAGCCACCATGCCTGTTTTATCCCGTGCTGGGGATTGAACTCACAGCTTTGTGCATGACAAGCAGGCATTTTACCAGCTGAGCTACACTTCCATCCCTTTCTGTGATGCTCTGTTCCCTCTGATTATGGGGGATGCCTTGGATCTTGTATATAAGGACTAAGGCCAGAGAAATGGTCCAGAGCCTAAAGGTGCTTGCTACCAAGTCTGATAACCCAAATTCAATACCTGGGACCCATATGATAGTGGAGAACCAAGTTCTCTTTCCTATATACACACACCATTAAAAATAAATAAATGTAAACACATATCTATGTTAGGAGTAGGTAGGTTTTTTCCCTGCCTGTCAGATCCCATAGCCATACCAGCCCCAAATAACACACAGAGACACTGTATTAGATATAGAGCTGTTGGCCAGTTACTAATTTCTTATGGGCTAGATCTTTCTTAAATAATAACCCATTTCTATTAATCTAAGTACTTCCGTGTGGTCTTATTTTACTGGAGAGAGGGCCCAGACCTCTGTTCTCTCAAGTCTCTACATCTTTGCCACTACTTCCGGAATCCTCCTTGTCTCCTAGTCCTGCCTATCTTGCTTTCCTATTGGCCAACAGTGCTTTATTCATTAACCAATACGAGAAACATATTTACAGAATGACATCTCCCATCATATCTATTTACAATTTTAAACTCCTGGGCTCAAGTCATCCTCCTGTCTCAGCCTCCTGAGTATTGGGACCACAGACATGGATCTCCACACCCCGTCTTTACTGTCTACTTAATAACATCGACTTGTTTCTAAAGCAAGCACAGGGAGCAGCAAGTGTTTGTGTTGCTGGCTTCGGCTGGAAGACTCCTCATCCTAGCCACAGCTGTGTGTGTGTGGGGGTGTTCTGTGGAGCACAGCTTCCCAACTGTGAAATGGAGAGACATATGCTAGACCTTGTTTCTTTTGAGGGGCTCTGAATTGGGTTGGTGAGCAGGACACATGGTATCTCAAAGATCCTAGTAGATTTCCCTGCCAGGCAACTGTCCCACACACATGTTCTAGACCTTGATCTCCCTGAATTGCAGAACACATCCTTCAAGGAAAGTGACTCTGGCTGCCTTAGCCGTGTCCTTAGTGCCTAGCCAGAGAGATCAGGAAAACAAACAAATAAAAAGCAACCACGGATGACCCAGCCTCTTGGTGCCATCCCTGCTGCCCATTACAGAAGAAGGAGTCAGAGGGCTGAGGCGATGGCTCAGTGTGTAAGAATGTGTGCTGGATAGTTTTTGACACAAACTAAAGTCATCTGAGAGGAGGGAGCCTCAAATGAGAAAATGCCTCCATAAGATCAGGCGGTAGATAAGTCAATAGGGCATTTTCTAAATTAGTGATTGATGGGGGAGGATCCAGCCCACTGTGAGCAGTGCCATTCCTGGGCTGGTGGTCCTGGGTTCTATAAGAAAGCAGGCTGAGCAAGCCTTGGGAAGCAAGGCAGGAAGCAGCAGCCCTACATGGTATCTGCATCAGCTCCTGTCTCCAGGTCCCTGACCTGTTTGCGTTCCTGTCCTGGCTTCCTCCAATGATGGACTGCAATGTGAAAGTGTAAGACATAGAAACCTCTTCCTCCCCAACTTGGTTTTGTTCATGGTGCTTCACTGTAGCAATAGAAACCATAAGACAGATTACTTGGTAAACAAGCATTAGGACCTGGCTGGGTTCTAATCCCCAGCGCCCACGTAAAAAGCAGGATGTGGCTATAAACACCTATAACCCAGAGCTGTGGGAGTGGAGATCGGATCACTGGGGATTGCTAGTTGCCAGTGTAGTTCCAGACTCAGTGAGAGACCCTGTCCCGAGGAAGTAAGATAAAAAGACAGAGAAAGAGGACACCTGACATCTTCCCCCAGCCTCTATGTGAACATACACACACATGGACACACGGACACACAGACATACACACACGGACACACACAAACACACACACACACAGACACACACACGGACACATGAACACACACACAGACACACAAACACACACACACGGACACACATGGACACACACACACACACACGGACACAGACACACACACGGACACACACACACAGACACACAAACACCCCCCCCAAATCCACCTCCTTTTTAATTCCCACAGCACTGTGACCACAGTCTAACTGAAACAATATCACGAAGGAAAGATGGATTTTGGCTTGTGGTCTCACAGGGTTTCAGTCGTCCAGGCAGGGGAATGTGTGGTGAAGGCTGTTCACACGGCATGGAGAGATAGTGGTTCACAGCTGAGTCAGCTCAAACTTGCCTCAAGCTGGCTTAGAATGCCCACAGCATCAAGCTTACCCCTCACCACAGAGACAGCCAGGCCACCTGGGTGCAGGAGGGGAAATGGAGTCAGAGGTGACAGGATGGATTCCACCTCTAGAGTATTCCAGCTGAGGGCTGGTGATCCCAGCTCAGCTTTCAGGGCTGTCCCCAGGAAGCACAAACACAGGCTGCGGAAGGGCTCCGGGAAGACAAAGACTCTTGAAAGGCAGCTGGTAGTGACTGTGAAGACAGCCAGCTAGGATAGATATGCCATTCCCATCACCTCTCAGCCTTTTACCAGGCGAGAATTCAAGTCCACTCTGTCAATCAGGAAACTAGTTGCAAGACTAAGAGTGTGTGGCGGGGAACTGGCTGAGCCCAAAGCTGAACCCCAGGCCCCGCCTTGCCGGCAGCCATAACCTGCACTAATTCCATCCATGGCAAAGTGTCGCCAGACTTCACCAGGCCACTGACAACTCCTGCGGTGCTCAGATGACAGGAGAGCCAATGCCCAGAGGCCAGCAGCCTTCCCTACACTTCTCTGAGTAGACTTGGAAGACACCAGAAGAAAGAGGAACCTTGACTCCCCAGCTCCCTCCTTCCGGGTCTCCCCAACAATACCTAGGAGTGTTGTCTGGGTGTCTGCTCAACTACTTCCTGTTACCAGCATCCCCAGCTTCCCCCTGAAATCTGCTCTTGGGACTTTTCACTGCCCCTGTGGCTTGGCTTTTGTCATTCACTCTGAGAAGTTTATTGTACTTATAAGACAATAAACTAAGCTTGCAATGGTTGGTGCTCTGATGGCTCTCCAGGCCTCCTGGGGCAAGCTTTTCTCCGCCCACCTCCTTTCTCTCCTCACCCTGGGCTTCCTATGTTCTTCCTGAAGCTTGAGTCCTAGACCTTGAGTCCCAGACCTTTTCCACCTCAGGCCCTTTTCACTGGCTGGTCTTACCTTCTGAGGCTTACTGACTCATTTCACTGCGTTGAGGCGGGGGGGGGGGGGGGGGGGGGGACAGGACATGGGAGGGGGGGGGGGGGGGGGGACTCCCAGTTGTCCCCAACCTCTTCCTTGTAAACACTCTGTCCGGGAACCCAGATCAGGCTAATTCATGGACTGGATTTTTTTTTTTTTTTGAGACAGGATCTCTGTATGTAGCCCCGAATGCCCAGAAATTGACTGACTATGTACACTGGGTTGGGCTTGAACTCACATCAAGCTCTTGAGCCACTACTGGACACAGGATCCCTGGGAGGAAAGCTGTGTGCCAGGAACTCTGCTAGCCTGGGTTTCTTACTCAGACTGGGTGTTTTGGGGAGGAGGCCACGATGGTGGACAGTAATATGGTGTGGTCTGGAAGGCACTAGAACCATGACATAACTTCAAAAATATACCCAGAGTTTTAGGTGTCTAACATATAGCTAGCCCTCGGACTAAACTGAAGGGTTCTCAGGGCACTGCAGACAGCAAGCAGTAACCTGCGCATTGTGGGGGCGACCTGGGCCCAAGGGAGACAAGGTATCAGGCTAGTCTAAAAGTAGGTCTTGAAGGACCAGCCTTGGAACCAGCCATCACTAAGCACACTTTCTTCTCCCTGAAACATAGTGTCTAGTCTAATGACCTCTGAAAGGAGACCCTCTTACATGAGGAAGAAAGCCTGAGTCCACAGCACAGGATGGGCTCGCTCTGGACAAGTAGCCAGCCAGGATGGAACAAAACCCAAAGTCAGTGACTCCATGAGCCCTCGCAGGTCTCAACCGATACCCATTTCACAGATGAAGACAGAGAGCTGTGGGGTGAGTATGGTGGAGCTCCTCTCATGCTGAGAGCCAACTGCCACTGTAGCAGGAGTGGGCGGCTAGGTTGCTAAGGGCACTCACAGTCCACAAGACCCCATGGCCCCCCCAGGAGTGAATCCACAGTGTTTGAGGACTGGAAGTTACCATGAGAACAGGTTGACCCACGTTTTACCTACTTGCCCCGGTTACCCCACCACAGATGAGTCATTCCAAAGCCTCTTTAAACGAGGCTGCCCAGTTGTAGATTTCCTATCCGCCAGACCCATAGTGTCAGGGCCTATAAAGATAGCTCCACTCCATCTTGACTAAAGGTCAGAGAGTTCAAAACTGTCCTTATACCTATAAGTCTATTAGCTTGGAGGCCGTAGGATGTTTTGGCCTCCATAGAGGATGTCTTTATCTAAATAACAACAGACTTGGTCTCCAGTGTGTTTACTCTTAGCTCTGAAGGCTCAATGGCAGGTGTGGTTACTAAATACCTGGAGGATTAAGGTAGGTAAGTCTGTTTACCCCTTATACATGATAATAGAAGTCTTCTGCCATTGTCCCCACTTTTGCCTGTATACATAAGGATGGAAAAGAATAAACTGGGGGCGGTCAGTGGTGTGCATTCAGTAAGGACTGAAATGGCCCTCCTGACATCTATCCTGTCTCTGTCTCTCTCTTGATGCCTTTCTCCCTCTCAGGTATGATCCATGGGCAAGTCAGCCGGCTCCAGCTACAGCCCCGAAAACACAGCTTCCCACACCACAGCCAGGATCAACTTCTTAATAAATTTCCCAGTCTCAGGTGGTGTGTCGTAACAACAGATGATGACAGCCTTCGAGGGATCAAGCAAGCTCCCTGGTTGGTCACTGGGAGAGCTGGGATTTGAACCCGAGTCTAAGCAACAGTTCTCTAGCTGCAAGAGCAGACGTGTGGAAAATCGCAGCTGGGAAATGTCCCTCTACATGTTCATTCTCATGTTTACGCCGTTGAGTGCATCACTACTTGGTGAAGTTGACCAAGAACCAGGCCTTGCATACCCACTGTTGGAAAGGGAGGTGAGGAGGGAGGGTAGAAGTTCAGGGGGCTCAGCCCCCTTGGCCAGTCACAGGGACCTGTGCCAGATCTTGGGGATTCCACAGGACTGCCTTGGGAAGCAACAGCATCAAAGAACTGAACACTTACCAGCTGCAGACAACTGTTCAGGAAGAGGTGGCAGCTGAGTCCCTCACCACACAGGGTTGCCCCCTTGAGAACAGGGCCCATCTCTATCAGATAGAGCTCTGGCTCCTGGCCTGCCCACACGGCCAACACAGCAGCTGGTTCGGTGTTAGGCGCAGGTGTGAGCAACAGTCCTAGGAATGGAATAGACCACAGCCAGCGAGGAGAGACTCTCTAGACTGGGCTATCTGCAGCTCGAGCCCTCCTTTGTGTGCAGAGTGGCAGGGCCTCTCCTGCTTAGCCATAGAAGCCCCAGGTTCCACAGACCCCCCTGGCTCCTCCAGCAACATGGAGTTTGAGAGCTCCAGGATTCTTCCTACAAACACCAAAGGCAGCCTTGTGAGCGGAGACCATTTATTCCCAACATCCTCAGAGGACAGGCCTTCATCAGGGAGAGGCCTGGATGGACAAGGAGATATTTAAGGGGTACACAGCTGGTCACAGACTCCTGTCCTCAGCTGCAAGTACCACGAACACCCACACGGAAAGCATCCTTGCCTGGGGGGGGGGGTTGGGAAGTTCTGCCAGACTTTGTGATCAGTCTGCAGCCTCAGACTTGCACGTTTCTTGCAGGCCCTTATGGATTTTTAGAGGGTCAAAAACTGTGTGAAGGGTCACTTTACAAAGGAATATGTCACCTTGTTGAAGTGTGTGACAGCAGTCGGGTATGGTGGCTCAACCTTGAAATCTCTCAGGAAGCTAACGTAGAAGAGTCAAAGGCTCGGGGTGGGCTACATATCAAGTTTGAACCTAGCATAGAATACAGAAAAAGATCCCAGAGAGAGAGAGAGAGAGAGAGAGAGAGAGAGAGAGAGAGAGAGAGAGAGAGAGAGAGAGAGAGAGACAGAGAGAGACAGAGAGAGACAGAGAGAGAGAGAAGAGTTAGGCAATAGCTTCTACTCAGGAGTGTGGCATCCGTGTGGCATCATGACATGGCTTTAGGGTCACTGTGTATGCCCACACACTCAACTGTGTCCTTGCACAAGGCAACTGGGCAACTATCCAACCCCTACATGCATCCCTTCTGGCCAGTATCCAGACCCTGGTATAAGGCCTCTGGTGGCACCCAGCTGCTCCGACTTTCCCCCAAAGATCCAGGCAGTTCCAGAAACTCCCCTCGTGATTCCTTACAGGGCCCCAGCTTCCTCCTGAGAGTGCGCAGCTGGTGAGTAAACAGAACTCTCCCTGCCTGGCCCAAGGGTAAGTCCAGAGTCCCCAGGCTGCCACAGACCAGTAGATGTGTCACCCAGTCGGCTGCTTGTTTGTTCTAAGAGGCCGCAGATCCCTGGGAGCGAGCCAGGTTGACAGTCACAGCAGCTTTGGTACTTAGTGTGAAATGCTGGGGATGAGGATATAAATCACCCCTGCGACATTTGCCTGGCATGTTCAAGGCCATAGGTTAGATTCCAAGCGCCTCAAAAGGGGGGAAAAAAAAATAAGAGCAGAGCTGAGTTCCAGGTGTGTCCCCCAGTATCGCTTCCTCCCAGTGGGGACAGAGTATTGCAAGCAGTGTGACCAGGCTGCCTCCAATGTCCACTCTCCAACCTGCTAGAGCAGGGGCGCTAGATGCCAGGCCTGACCCTGGTGGCTTACGGACAATGCTTCTTCACTTCCAGAATGGAACAGATGGTGACACAAGGAGTGGAGGGGTCCCCAGGACAGCAGTACTGTCATCTCCATGTGACGGGAAGGCCATGAACAAAGCAGAGGCTCTAGCAGCACTGGGAGAAGGGAGGTCACTGCAGCCCAAAAGGCTTCATGGTAGGGTCATCTGAGGACAATGAGTTATCACTGGCCGGCCCATTTTGTAGGCTTCAGACGGGGCGAGGCTGGGCCAGGAGAGTCTCCGTGTGGACTCCCTGCGGTGCAGAGTTCTGTGTGATGGGTGCAGGCTGTCACGGAGCCAGTGATGACAAGTGAGTGTTCATCCTTTAACTTCCCCTTGCCTCAGGAGTAGGAACAACAGGTGTTGGTTCTGTGCCAGCAGGGAGCCATGTGTAGAGCAACTGGAGGCTGGTAGCATGCCAGTAAAGCCATCACTTGAGACCCAGGCAGAGAGGGCAGGGCACAAGGGTGTGGGCGAGGTGGCTTCCCCCTCAGCAGACACTAGCCTGACAGCTAGTGCCCACTCCTGGGGTACAGGAGCCAGTGCTCTTGGCAGCAGCTGGAGGCTTCATTCTGGGCTACCACTGGAAGCTGGGGCTTCCCAGCTTGGAGCTAACCTGATCTCTAGGGTACACTCAGCTGCCCTCTAGCCCCAGCTAACACTGGGCATCACTTCTCAGACACAGTCGTGGGCCCGTGGGCCTCTTTTCCTCCTTCCTCCACTGAGAACGTGACCTCAGTGCAGCTGGCCAGAGGTGGTTCTGTCTCCTGCTCCGGGTAATGAGGGGCATGGTCCACTTCCAATTCAGCTTCCCACTCAGGCTCTGCAGACCCTGCTGGAACCCGGCCCTCAGGGACTTCTGTCTTTACAGAGCCCACTATCACCGTGTCAGCCTTCATGATGTAGATCTTCTCTGTAAAGCAAGAGGGTGGGTGAGGGAGGTGAAACCAGGGCCCAGCTATTTCCACCTCACCTGCTGGGCCACTTCAGACAGCTAACACAGCCTCTCCTGCAGAGAGAGGTTTTTGTGGGGCCACCCGTGGCTACCTAGGCATGTCATCAGAGACTAGCAGAGAAAGAGAATGCAGTCAGGCCAGGAAATAAGCAGTAAAAGAGGCCAGGGTAACAAGAACATCAGGGGACATGTCCCCAGCCCTTCTCAAATGTCAGCTCTGAGGCCCAGCATTCCCACGGACAGCCTCATCCCCACCACCATTAATCTAATCCACTGCATGGCTAAGAACCTCCCCAAGGTCGGCAGGTGAGGTTAGGAGACACCTCCAAAGAAACGCCCAGTCACCTGGCTACCCTTGCCAGTTTCATCTACACACACCCTGGGTGACCAGTGTGACCTGGGTTGCCTGGGACTGATGGACTGATGGTCCCATATCCCAGTAGCCTCACCAAACTTGGCTGGTTGGCCATGCCCTTCAGAAGTCTGGGTCCTGACAACGCGCAACAGTGCCCGGGGCCCCGTGTTTCTGTAGGCCAGCTCCTGAGCCCCACTGCCAGCCAGCAGGGTGGATGATGAGTGCCAGGTGGATGGATAACCCAGTCCCTGGCACTAGGACATGCTAGAGTCCTTAGCACAGGCTCACGGAGCAGGGATTTGCTGGAATGGCCCTTCCGTGGAGGGAGTCAGGGAGCCTTGGGGAAAGAAAGCCATTAGCAATGGGAAGCAGAAGTCTGGACTCTGAGAAGCAGTTGGCTCTACTCACTGGGCATGGCACCTACGGCTTCAGCTGGGGGCTGCACCCCTACCCCTACCCCATCCTGTAACAGACTCTGCAGATGGGATGCGGAAGCTCAAGAAGGAACTTAGGAGCCGGGGTGGGTGGAGGCAGGGGGCACATGGACCCCTGCCTCGGGGTTACACCCTCAGATTCAGGAAGCCCAGAAGTCTCTCAAATGCCCTGCCGTGCCTGAGAGCATTGCCCCATGCCAGCTCTTCTGTTTTGGTTTCTCACACACCCAGGAAAGAGAGAAGTATAGGAAACAACAACAAGTGGAGGGGAAGGTCAAGAGAGAAGCAAACTGCGTGTCTCGTGGGCCCCGTAGCCAAGAGCAGGGCCTCAGCTCCCACGCCACGTCCTCCATCAAGGCGTGTTGGAACCCTCATCTGAGGGGCTGGCAAAAGATGGGAGGGCAGGCTGGGCCTGGTGGAACAGATCTGTAAATCTAGAGATGCTGAGGCAGGAAGGCAGCAATATCAAGGCCAACTTGAGTGGGTTCAAGGCCAGCCTGGGCTACATGAGAACCAGTCTTTAAAAAAAAAAAAAAAGAAAAGAAAAGAAAACAAAGGCCATGGAAGTTGCCTAGCAGGCAAAGTGCTGGCTATATAAGCACCTTCATCTGTCATATACAAGCATGAAGACCACAGTTCAGATCCCCAGCAGTCATGTAATGCTTGGCTGGGTGTGGCAGCAGCCTGTATCAACAGCATGTGGGAAGCAGAGAAGGGACCCGGAGCAAGCTAGCTAGCTAGACTAAGTGCCTCAGTGAGCTCTGGGTTTAAGGGAGAGACCCTGCTGCAAGATGCAAGGTGAAATGCAATCAGGATAACCAATGTCAACCTCTGGCTTCTACACACAGACACACAGACACACACACACACACATGCATACGCACACACGCACACACACATGCACACACACATGCGCATAAGCACATGCACGCATGCACACATGCATGCACACACATGCACACACGCACACACTCAAGCACACCACACACTCAATTTTTAAATTTAAAAATAAAAATTTAAAACAAAGATGGGTGGGCTATAGTTCAGTAGCAGGGCACTCCCCTAGCATGTAGAAGCGACCAGGTTCAATCCCTGATACTAAAAAAGACAGATGGGACCACAGATCAGGTGCTGGATTCACCTGAGAACAGGCCAGAGGAGCTGACAAAGGAGAGATGAGGTGCCAGAGAGATAAGGGGTGGAGGATATGGTGCCTGATAAAAGCCAAAATCCTGAGTTCAATCCCTAGGACTCACTCACATGGTTGAAGTAGAGAATTCACTCCAGACCCAAAAGTTGTCCTCTTTACTCTGACCTCCATACTCATGCAGTGGCACGCATAAATACATGGAGTTATATATATGACAGATGAAGGTACGGTGGCGCAACACACAACAGTAATTGCTGCCAGATCCGAAGGCCTCAGTTTGATCCCTGGGACCCACATAGTGGAAAGAGAACTGACACATGCAAGTTGTTCTCTGAATGTTTTTTACATGCACACTGAGACGTGTGCACATGTAAACACACACACACACACACAAATAAATGTTTAAGAGAAAGAGAGGGAGATGAGGTATTGGAAAGTAATGCAGGGAGAGAGGTGTTGGGAGGGCAGGGGAAGTCAAAACTAGACACAGGCCATGCCCTCAGGTCTATGGGAACAGACCCTCTGACTCCACCCATCACAGGCTGCCCCGCCCCAGCTGCTTAGATTCCCCCCCACCCCAGCTCCAAGTGTCCTGGTCAGGTGAAGTGTGTGTGTGTGTGTGTGTGTGTGTGTGTGTGTGTGTGTGTGTATGTGTGTAGGGGGGGCATAGCCAGAGAAGAAGGTTTAGACCCATTTGTCCTTGCTGGGAATTGGATGGGAAGGCTGATCTTCTGGTGTGTCACTAAGAGGATAAAGGACACCTGAGTCCTAGTGTTCCAGGGGACCTCCAAGGCCTTCCCTTAGCAGCCCCACCCCCATACCCAGCCCTTGCCATCTCCCCCTGTACAGGCTTTGGCCCTGTCTCCAAGTTCAAAGCCCTTGGGTCATCTTGGACTCAAAGGCCAAGAGGGCTTCTTGGGAAACTGGAGCAGCCTTTGGCAGTGTTTTCCCAAACACATTCTTTGCAGACAGAACTTACCGAAAGCCGTGACTGCAAACATTGCCTTGGGACAAAGACAGCTCCAGAGGCTCTCACCTCCACAAGATTGCCATGGAAACGTGAAGAACACCTCCCCCAATGCCCTTCCAGCATCATGGCGGGGCCAGCAACACACCAGAGAAGGCAGCCCAGGGAGCACCTACCCCGGAGAGCAGGGGCTGGGGGCTGGGACATTGGGTGGAGAAGCTCAGCAGAGAGTTGGCTGGTTCACAGCAGAGAGTGAGAAGAGGATGTGAGGAGGTAACCAGGCCCAAAGGAGGGGAGCTGCCTGCTGTAGGCGAGGAAACAGCCCTGCCAGCAGCCTAGGGTGAGAGGGAGGGAAAGCTGAAAATCAGAAAAACAGCCCTAAAAGGAGGGTGGACAAGACAGATGCGGGGTGAGCTGCTGGCTGAGACCAGCCTTGATGGCAGAGTGAGAGCTAAACACTCCATCCTGACAGGCGACAATCAACTTCAGACTTCTCAACCTCCCTAACGCAGCGACCCTTTAATAAGGCTCCTCATGTTGTGCTGACCCCCCAACCATAAAATTACTTTCACTGTAGTCGGGCAGTGGTGGCTGGCTCACACCTTTAATCCCAGCATTTGGGAGGCAGAGGCAGGCAGATCTCTGTGAGTTAAGAGTCCAGCCTGGTCTACAGAGCGAGTTCCAGGACAGGCTCCAAAGCTACACAGAGAAAGCCTGTCTCAAGAAACGAAACAAAACAAAAAAATTATTTTCATTGCTACTTCATAACTAATTTCATTACTGTTATGAATCATAGTGTGAATATTTTTCAGATAGAGGTTTGCTAAAGGGGTCGAGACCCACAGGTTGAGAACCACTGATGTATATGTTCCGGGGTGGTAGGAAATGAGGAAGGAGGCAAGGCCCATAGGAACCACAGAGGATGTTTGTCCTGGCTAGAGGGGAGTAGAGATGGGAAATGCTGGGAGTCAGGGCTGGCCTCTGGGCTCCTGCTGAGATCCACTGGTGTGGACAAACCAGTATTTCAGGACCCATCAGATATGGGGCTCAGTCTCCACAAATCAATAAGAAAACGCATTCCACACCCCTACCCCAAGCCTCAGTTTCCCCAGCCATGAGACAGGGTGAAGTCATCATTCCCAGAAGTATGTGACAGATATGAAGAGATAGTACCAGGTAAGTGTCTGATGTCACCAGCCTGCCTTCCTTCCGTTCCTTCGAGCTCTGTACTAGGCCAACGGGGAAGGACTCTCTTTCTCTTTAATAATGATAAACACCGTACTCATCACCCCACGCCCACTTAGTGATTGTCCCCAGCAGCCCTGCCATTCTCCCAGGGCAGAGTGAGTCCCATCCAGAGCTCAGCATCCATCTCCCTGTGCCCACTGATTTGACCAGGCGCTCCCACCAGGAGGGCTACTCACCAATCCTGTTATTCGTGTGTTCCGTGGAGACCCGGGGCTCTGGAGGTTCCCTGGGGGTCAAAGGATTCCCAGCTGTGCTGTCATCCAGCAGTGGTTGGCTCTCCAGGCAGGCTGCCCCAAGGCTGGTACAAGTCTCCACAGCTGGAGGGCTCACAGGCTTGTATCCTGTGCTGGGATCTGTCACTGATACACTTCTCTTCAGCTGCTGTGAACAAGAGTCAGAGCTGAGGCAGGGCTCTCCCAACTCCACCAGAGTGCCAGGGAGACTGGAAGCTGCCACAAGCCATGTGGCCGCATGACAGAGGCACGTGTGTGTGGCATTCCCAAGAATGTACATTTTTTCCATGGTTTTGTTTGTTTTTTAATTGACATAATGTCTCACCATATAGCCCTGGCTGACCTAGAACTTAATATATAAACCAGGCTGGCCCATGAACTCACAGAGACCCATCTACCGGCCTCTGCTTCACAAGTGCCTGGATTAAAGGCGAGTGCTCAGCTACTGTTTTGTCTTTGTGACTGTCTCCTGTAGTCCAGCTGGCCTCAAGTTTGGTATGCAGCTGAGGATGACCTTGAACTTGCAATCCCCCTGTGTTCATCTCCCCAGTACTGATATCACAGGGGCTAGGGGCTACCACGCCCAGTTATGCCTGGCTTTACTAGGAGCCCGCTCCCCACTGAGCCACATCCTCTACTCACATGTGCTGAGCAGAAGTCGGTGACTCACGTGCTCTCCGCTTACTGCGGGTGAGTCCTTCTAAGAGTGCTGTGCCACGCTCAGCCACCTGCCTCTCTCACGGATGGGGAAACTGAGCCCTGGAGGAGTGTAGTAACTCTCTCAGGGTCACACACACACAGTTAGTAAGTTTCTAGCCAAGGATCTAAATGCTGGAGGCTCCTCCAGGCTCATGGCCTCCCAATACCTCTTCACCCCCCACTTCTGGGGAGAGCGGTCTTTAACTGTGTTCTAATACAGTTTAAAAAAAAAAAAAGAGCCACATCATTAGACCTGTGGTGGTTTGGTTTCTGGAGTTCGTGCATTAGTGCAAAGGGAAGGGAGAGACCTGGAGTGTGGCGCTCACCTCCTGGTCTTCAAAAGGACCCAGGCTGAGAGATTCAGAGGGCAGATCTATGTGGCCTTGATTATTCTTTTATGAAAACCTGAAGCCCAGAGCTAGCGATACAGCTGAGAACTGTAGTGTTTGCCTAGCACTCTGATGTGATTCCCAGAACTGGAAAAACAAAACAAACAAACAATAACCCTAATTTCAGTCGGGCATAGTATAGTGCAGGCCTGTAATCCTCACATTTGGGAGGTGGAGGCAGGAGGATCAGAAGTTCAAGGTTACCCTCAGCTATATGATGAATTTCCAGCCAGCCATCCTGGATTACATAAGACCTTGTCTCAAAAATAAATTAAGGAATAGGAAGAAAAGAAAAAAAAAAAAAAAAAAAACCTCAGTGGTTGAAAGCACTAGCTGCTCTTCCAGAGGGCCACGGTTTGGTTCTCAGTGCACAAAGTGGCTCACAACCATTGGTAGCTCCAGCTTCAGGGGAGCTGACGCCCCTTACTGACTTCCATGGGTACCAGAAATATACGTGGTATACAGGCATACATGCAGGAAAACATCCATACACACAAAATAAAAATTAAAAACAAAAAGAGTAAACAGAAAAAAAGTAGCTGTTAGGAAAGAAAGAGGAAGGAGAGAGAGAGAGAGAAAGAGAGAGAGAGAGAGAGAGAGAGAGAGAGAGAAACAACTTGCTCAATGGAAAAAAAGTAAAAGCCGTGTGAGCCACAAGCACATGGCCACAGGCAGGTGTCTCATCCTTAACCCTGTACCCCTCCCCCAGCTCTACCCCACCAACGCATGTCCCCTAGGAAGCCTGGCAAAGGACAGGACTCCAGAACAAGCGCATCGCCTCTGCAAAGCCCTGCCCCTGGAGCACATACAGCAACTCCATAAGACCACTCTGCAAGTGCTCCCAAAGGAGGCAGCTAGTGGACCAGGGTCCAGCACCAGCTCCGAAGTCCCCCCAGTACAGGCTGGGGTTCTAACAGAGCCACCAACTGGGTAACCCCTAACTTGTCTGATTGTCATTTCCTCTTCTACCAAAATGTGATAAGAGTACCAACTCCTGAGAGTCAGGACTCTCTGAGGTAACTTCCTTCTAGAAAGCACAAAGGTGTCTAGCAAGCCAGCTGTGGTGATGAAACTCACACCTGGATTTCAAGATCAGCATGGGCTACTCAGTGAAACCCTGAAGAGAGGGCAGGGGAGGGGATGTGGGTAGCAGAGAGTAATCACGCAATACATAGAGCTAACTTGGCAAGCACACACTGCTGGAATCTGTCATCCAGTTTGGAGGGCAATCCTCCCAGAGTAGAGAGAGATAAATAACGCAGCCTCCCTCCCTCCAGACTAGACTTAGAACCTCAAAGTGGCCCAAACCAAATTGCCATCTGCAATCCCTGCTGGAAATCCCCTGGGGTTGAGCCAGGAGTGGGAGGTTGCTGTGGGGTGGGGCTCTCTGTCCCTGGCCAAGCCCTACCATGGGGCCCCAGGCCAAGCCCCTGGGCTCCTAGCTCCTTGACCTAAAACCCTGGGTACCAGGGAAGGAGATAGCTCTCCTGTCTTCCTTCAGGCCCCAGCAACCCTGAAACCACAGATCTGTGAAGAAAGAGGTCAAACAAGAAGGCAGAAGCCTCGCAATGAGAGGTTGGGGGTTGGGGATGGCACTTACAGTTGGTTTTTCAGTAGGTCTGAAATCTGAAAGAAAAAAAATGTAGTGATGTCACCAAAGAGTTTGACACCTTCTCCAGCACTTCCCATCTGTTGACAGACAGCACCCTAGGATCTCAGTGGGGTTGAGTCTTGTCCACGCCCCAGGGCTGGCAGCAGATACTTCCAGATGAACCCCTGGTATGCCTAAAGCTAGCCTCTGAAGCAGGAGTGAGCAGAAGGCTGTGGCCCTACAGAACTCTCCTCTCCGTCTGCCGCACTCCTCTCCTGAGCCTGAGGTGGCATTTGAGGGCTCTGGAGATGCCTGGGTCACAGTTCTCAAGACCCAACCTTTCTCTCTTCACTTCAGCCCCCTCCCACCCCGGGACATCCACCCCAGTATCCTTTTGTCTTAAATAAGGACCAGCTACTCAAGAACATTGGTGACATTTAACCATAGCTCACTGGCCACCTGAGAAAGGAGGAGGTGGCCACATTACCAAGCCCAACCTAACACAAGCTAGCCCAGGCCCACCATGGGGACAGAGCCATTACTGCTTCCCAGGAGGGCACCTGGGGACCCTGCAATGCCAGTCAGGTTCACACTGACAAAGCAACCTTGCCAGGAAGGACTAGCATGCAGGATGAGCTGCTTCTAGAACATTCTCTCTGACTTAGAGGCTTGGCCCTGAGTGCTAGTTGATATGTGCACAGATTAACTGACAACAAACTACAATGTCACGTGAGCACTGCAGTTTGGGACAAGCTCCTAGCAGTCTGTCAGGGAAATGGGCTAGAGTGACGCTCAGGACAACTCTCTCATAAAATGACATGACCAAGTCTCAGGTTAGCAAATGTGCCTTGCTTATGTAACCTGGTAACCACTGTCCCCAGGAGAGTGGTCACTTCAGGAAGTCGTGGCTTGGTCCCTTGAGGTGGTCACTAACCACCAAGTCCAAGCCACTGACACTTCAGGTACTATCTGGCTTGAGACACAAGTTCTGTTTGATAGGTTTGGCTTCTTTTTTATTTTTCTCTATATATGAGTGTTTTGCCTGCATGTGTGTTTGTTTGTACACCATGCACATGCCTGGTACCCAAGGAGACCAGAAGAGGGTATTGGATACCCTAGAACTAGAATTACACAGTTGTGAGGCTTCCTGTGGGTATTGGGAATTGAACCCAGGTCCTCTGGAAGAGCAGCTAGTGCTCTCAACCACTGAGCCATCTCTCCACGGCTTGCCCTTTTGATTTGTTTGATTGTAGTTTTGCGGGACAGGGTTTAACTGTCTATTTTAAAAGTGACATCGGTGAAACTAAATCTTTGTCCTTTGGAAGCAGTCTTGAGTTTTGCAATCAGCCAACTGACATGTGGTGCCAAGTCATTGTGGGAGTCCAGAGAAGAAAACAGTACATGCTGAAGTAGCAAGAAAATAAACAGAAGATGCTGAACTCTGTCTTGGGAAAGAAGCAGGTAAGTTAGAGGCTGAGAAGCTGTAAGCAGGCACCATCTCTTTACAGAGCCTTCTGGCTCTAGGACCCTTGGTGCCTCTGAACCAGGGGACCCCCCCCCAATAGGGGCCACATCCTCAGGAAGTCACACTAATAAAGACAAAAGCAGGAATATTTATAATTCGAATGTGAAAAGATGCCAAGTGCCAAACAACAGCGTGGCTGAGCCAGTCAGCCCAACACCTCCTTGGAGGGGAACCAGCTCTTCCTCACAGCTCTAAGACTCAGCCTTTCTATCTGCAAAATAGGACAACCCTGGCTAGCTGGAGGGCTTTAGTAAGATAGGATAGAGATCTCAAAACAGCAGGTAAGGAGGGGGGCATTAGTGGGAGAGCCATTGTCTCCTAAGTGTGAAAGGCCAGGATTCTATTCCCAGTGCAAGCATGTGCATACACACACCACACACACCATACACACCACACACACACACTACACACCACACATGCCATACATATGACACATCACACATCACATCACATACCACACACACACACACACACACACACACACACACACACACACACACAGAGTAAAATTTCTGTATAAGCCATCTGGAGAACAGGGTGCGGTAAGCATGGCTTTGTGCTTTGTGTTTTTCCTTCTCCAAATCCAGAACCTTGGTCTCATTGTACAAAATAAATGTTAGACAAGTCCCAGCGGGAGAAATCCTGCAAAATGTCTGATCAGTGTTGTCAAAGACCACTTAGGTCAAAAGGAAGTCTGAGAAACTGTTGCAGGGTCCCTGGCACCTTAAGAAAAAACATGTAAAGAAACAATAAAAATAGTGGCTTTTGTTATTTAATCATAATACAGTAAGGCTGGGGAGATGGCCAAGAGATTAGGAGCATCGCTGCTCTCCCAGAGGATCAGGATTGGTTCTCAGTACCCACCTGGTGGTTAAAACCTTTTAAACTCCAATCTCAAGGAATCCAGCGCCCTCTTCTGGCCTTAGTGGGTCCCATGCATGTGGTGCAGTTACATACATGCAAATGCTCATAGGCTCTTTTTTTTAATTACACATTACTGTTTATTCATTTAACTGTGGTAAATGTACCTCCCCCAGTATAAGAGGTCGGCACACTGGAATTCTATTATTTTCTTATTTTGGGAAGAGAGTAAGACAAGGTGGCCTCCAACTGGTAACTAACTAAGGGTGACTTTGAACTCCTGATCCTAATGTCTCAGCTTGTAAGTGCTGATATTTCATATCTGGCTGTGTAACAGGTTCTCACTATATAGCTTTGGCTAGTACAAATATAGAGATCTACCTGCCTCTGCTAGGATTAAAGGCATATGCCACCTGCCTCTGCCTCCCTAGTGCTGGAGCTCTAAGGGTACACCGCCATGCTGTGTTTTGAGTTGCTATGACTGTCCTCTTTTCTGGAGTCCTTCCAGGCCCTCTCCACCTAGGGAGCCCCCTGACTAAGCCTGCATGTTTCCCAGTTGCAAACTTCTACATTGGGGCTGTCCTGTCTCCTGCGGCTGCGATGAGACTGACAGAGAGAGCTCAGGTACGGAGGGGACAGAGTTCTTTTATCCTAACACGCCAGTGAAGTCTCCAGCCCCACACACGCCTTTAGTCCCAGCACTCAGGAGGCAGAGGCAGGTGGATCTCTGTAAGTTCAAGGCCAGCCTGGTCTACAGAGTGAGTGCCAGGACAGCCAAGGCTACACAGAGAAACCCTGTCTTAGGGAGTTAAAAAGTGAAGTCTCTTTAGAATTTTTTCAAGTTAAATTATTACCAAGGGGGGATCCTGAGGACACCTGTGCGAAGCCCAGAATGCTAACACAGCCTAGACACTCTATGGCAGGAAAAGGAAATAAAGATTAAAAAAGACAGTCTAAGCTGGGAGGTGGTGGCCCACACCTGCCTTTGATCCTAGCACTCGGGAGACAGAGGCACTCGGATTTTTGAGTTCAAGGCCAGCCCAGTCTAAAGAGCAGTTCCAGGTCAGCCAGGGCTACACACAGACAAACCCTGTCTCAAAAAGCCAAAAAAGTAAATAAATAAATAAAAATTAAAGTTTAAAAGACAGATCTAGAAGGCCTCAGGATCTGTCAACAGCCCTTTCCGACACATGAGTTCTCTGAGAAACCCAAGCAGAGCCTGCCAAGGGCAGAGTTCAGATTGCCCAAGCGCTCTTCCCCTAAGGCCACCGCTTTAGCCTACCTGCTCTCATTAGTTGATTCCCTTGCTTTTTGAAACAATCACAGTCTTCCCATAAATCCACTGGGCACCCTAGGATCCAAATCCAGGACATTCTGTACAGCCGTGGCCCCGGGAGGTCATCTCCCGAGCTGAGCTAGAGGCGTGAGAGCCCAAGCAGGGTTCAAAGGTCTGTTCTACCTGCCCATCCCTGGGCTCTCCCTGCCAGTCCCATGCAACTCAGGGAGTCAGGACAGTCCCAAGACAGAAGTTTGTAAGTGGGGGGCCAGTAAGCTTAGTCAGTGGGCTCCCTAGGTGGAGAGGTGGCCTGGAAGGACTCCAGAAAAGAGGACAGTCATAGCAACTCAAAACACAGCATGGCGGTTCACCCCATGCTGGGGATCCCAGGAGCCCCAGCAACCTGGGAGGTAGCAGCAGGTGGATCCCTGTATTCATGCCAGACAGGGCTACATAGCAAGAACCACTCTCAAACAAACAAGCAAAAAAATAGAAATATAAAAAAGACACAAGTTCAAGGCTAGCCTCAGCTACATGAGGGCACTTGGGCTATGTGAGACACTATCAAAAAAAAAAAAAAAAAATCAGTAACAAACAAACAAAAAAAAGGTATTCCAACTCAAGAGGAAAAGGACATGTCCTGAGGGATTCTTGCTTTCCAGATCTGGGATAGTGATCAAGAACCTGCTACAATGATAGCAACATTCAAATAATGAAAGAAACCCATGAATCCACATAGATATAACTATATATAGTAACAATATAGTAACAAGGAAACAAAAGCATGATAAAAAGCAGAAGAGGTTATTGGCACAGTCTCAAAACCCTCCTTTAACAGTCATGGCCAAATCATTATCAAGGTGTAGCCTGCCTGCTAGGCATGCGCCAAACACCAGGAAAGCTGGCAGGAAGTTCTCCAAAGAACCCTGCATCAGACTGATGCCCAAGAACATTTTCAGTGAAATACAAAACTGAACCAAGGTCAGGACCACAGGCCAGATCAGCTCATAACTCTACCTGGTGTCAAGGCTGTGATACCAAAGGAAGAGCCTGGGAACAGACCCAGAGAAGAGGGGACCCCTGTTCACCAATGGCAACAGGGAACCCAAGCCAAAGACATGGTCAGGACACATGGAGAAACACAGTCTGTTCACGAGTGATGGCACACACCTTTAATCCCAACACCTGGGAGGCAGACACAGGCAGATATCTGTGAGTTCAAGGCCAGCCTGGCCTAGAGAGTGAGTTCTAGGAAAGCCAGGGCTACACAGAGAAACCCTGTCTAAAAACAAGGAGCAGGGGTGGGGGAGGGGAGGAAGGAGGAGGAGGACGAGGAGAAGAGGAAGAAGACAACAAAGACAAATAAGCAAACACACACACAGTCTGTCCTGAGCACTGATTGGTGGTGATGGAACAGGCTAATTTCTCTGATTCCAATGGTTTTACTGCAGCGCCCTGGTTATTATGAAACACATAGGGAGGTATTCAAGGGCGATAAAAAAATGGAGCTTGGTAAGATACTCCCAAAATTGTTTTGGAAAAGGTAAGTTCCATACTGTGTTTACAACTTTCTGAAAATCTGAAATTCTATCAGAGCAAAATAATTTTTCTTAAGCCTCCACCCTTCCTGTGATAACAGCAAGGTTAGGACTGGAGAAATGGCTCTATGGTTAACAGCGCTACTGCTTAGCCGGGCATCATGGATCATGCCTGTGGTCCTAGCTCAGGAGGCAGAGGCAGATGGATTTCTGTGAGTTCAAGGACACCCTGGTCTACAAAGTGACTTCCAGGTCAGCTAGGGCTACATAGAGAAACTTTCTCAAAAAAAAAAAAAAAAAAAAAAACCACCACCACCACCAACAAAAGAGCACATACTCACTGTTCTTTAAGAGTTACGGCTCACAACCACCGGTAACTCCCTACAGGCAACTGTGCACACACATACCCCTGCCCCCATGGACACATCATTAAGAATAACTTTAAAAGATGGTCAAGGTATTCGGGTGTATATTAAAGTGAGGACTGAGGGGAAGGACTGAAGGCTGGGGATTTGGCTCCATTGAAAAGCGCTTGCCTAGCATGTATGAGGCCATAGGTTCGATCTCCAGCTATGCATAACCTGGGCATGTCAGCACAACCGCTGTAATCTCAGCACTTCAAAGGCAAGAGGGTTAGAAGTTCAAGGTTATCCTCAGCTGCATAGCAAGTCAGCCTGAGCTACAAGAGACACTGTCTCAAAATTAATTAATTAAAAATAGAATAAAAAGATAGGCTGGCTGCCCTGGTACACTCGGGGGTCTCACAGCTGAGGAGGGGTACCCCAGCACCTGACAGGTTACTAAACATCTTTGCTTTTTTTTTGTTTTCGAGACAGGGTTTCTCTGTAGGTTTGGAGGCTGTCCTGGAACTCTCTTTGAAAACCAGGCTGGCCTGCAACTCACAGAGATCCGCCTGCTTCCCTCCCTCCCCAGTGAGGGCTGGGACTAAAGGCCTGCGCCACTACCACCTGGCTGGTTGCTAAACATCTTACACCGCCCAGCCCAAGCTCTCTACAGCAAACAACTATCCGTCCACTGGCAAATGTCAACGGAGCCAAGAATGAGACACCCTGTCCATGGAAACTCCAGTGACAACAGCAAATGTCTGTCCTGTCAGCTCTCAGGTGGCCTTGCCCAATGACCTCATCTTCCTGTGCCCCATGCAGTTCCCCTGGGCAATGAGGACAGTGGCGGCAGGTGCTGAAAAGGCCACCCCAGGAGTAAAATGTGACGGTCTGTCCTCTGCGAAGGCAATGAGGACATATGCTGCGATGTGGAGGCGGTGGGCGACAGGCACCTGGTTGCACCTTTTCAGACCATAGGTGTCTGCTCTTATTCCTCCACTAGGGGAAATGACAGTCCCCCTGCGGAGGAGGAGTGACTGGGCCGGAACACCAATGCCTGCCCCACTGGCTGTTTGCTCTTAGCAGCTATCACACTTGTCTGCAAGGTTGGAAGATCTAGGACAGCCTGTCCCCAGACAAAGCCTGTACTGAAGACATGCTCATGGCAATAGCAATGAAATGAATTAATGCTCCTTTACAACCCACTGCTCCAGGCCCTGACCATGCCCACCCTACCCAGGGCATGCCCACCCTGCCCTGACCATGCCCACCCTACCCAGGCCATGCACACCCTACCCAGGCCATGCACACCCTGCCCAGGCCATGCACACCCTGCCCTGACCATGCCCACCCTATCCAGGCCATGCACACCCTGCCCTGACCAGGCCCACCCTACCCAGTCCATGCCCACCCTGCCCAGGCCATGCCCACCCTGCCCAGGCCATACACACCCTGCCCTGACCATGCCCACCCTACCCAGGCCATGACCACCCTACCCAGGCCATGCACACCCTGCCCAGGCCATGCACACCCTTGTCTAGGATACAGTCACCCAGTTCCTGTATGCTCACCATGATTTAAACCTTCTGTCATTTCAGCCCTTGAAACCCAGACACCAAGGGACTCACTGGAAGCCAGAGGTCCAGAACCAGGCTCAGACACAACCATTGGCCCAAGATTCACTCAGTTCCCTGTAAGCTTAGCGCTTCTTTTGGTATATTTTTTCTTAATCTTTTTTTTTTTTTTCTTCTTTTTCTGTCTTTCTTGTTATAACAAAACTGTTCTCACAAATGTTTGGAGAGAAAAAAAATTAACTGACGGCAATGGAAACTCTAATACTAGAAAAATGTCAAGAAAGCAAACACTGGTTTCAAAAAGCCCTGGCTGGCAGCTCATGGAAACAAGCTTGAAACCATCAAAATACAAAAACCCCCTCGACTGGGGAGTGCTTTGGAGGCTTCGGAGGCTTCGGAGATATGAGCATGTACTCATGAAACTTCTCCAACTCAAAACCCCCTTGGTGGACAGTGTTTTGGTGTGAGTCGGCCCAGCCTACGATGGTCACGCAGCTGTCCGTCCTGGCCCAGACTGCCCTCTGCACTACCGGATACTCACCCACCTGCTCCGTCTTCGGCTGGAAGGTCTGGGCTAGGGAGTCCAGGTGGAACTCTGCAAAGATACCAGGAGTTGGGCTTTGGGGGTGGGGCAGCAGGGTAGGGACAGGCAGGGCAGGCACCCAGGCCAGGCCCACATAAAGCAGCCACCCTCCCCTGGACCCCCAAGACACATGCTCACTTACTCTGATGGATCCGCCTCCTGCAGGTCTTCCAGTAACACAGGAAGAAGGAACTGGAGCCAAGCAGCAGCATCACCATGGCTACCCAGAAGAGCAGAGGCCCTGAAACACAGTGCTGCCCTATGCTCTGTGGACAGCCAGGAGCCAGGGCCCTTCCCTGCATCCATTCAGGGCGGCCCCAGGCACAGCCCACTTCCTCCTTCTCCAGGGACATGGGTCCCACCTTGCCCAGGCTGGACCATCTGACTGAGTCCCCACCCCCGCCCCCCTCACCTGGCTCCAGGAAGCTAGTCAGCTAACTCAGAAAGTGAGAAAAACAAGCCATTTCGAGGGTGAGACATTAAGGTATCAAAGAATCAGATCGAGCCAGGCAAGGTGGTGCTCGCCTGTAATCCCAGCAGTAGGGAGGCAGAGGTATGTGGAAGTCTGAGGTTAGCCTGGTCTACAGAGCTAGTCCCAGGCCAGCCAAGGCTATATAGTGAGACCCCATATGAAAATAAAATAATAAAATAAAGCTGGGGTGGTGGTGCATGCCTTTAATCCCAACACTTGGGAGGCAGAGGCTAGGGAGGATCTCAGTGAGTTCAAGGCCAGCCTGGTCTACAGAACAAGTTCTAGGACAGCCAGCACTGTTACACAGAGAACACCCCCTCCAAAATAGAGAAAGAGAGAGAGAGAGAGAAGTAAACAAACAAACAAAAGAGCCAGAATAAAGGAGTTGAACTCCAGAACTCCAGAAGGCTGAGAGCCGTGGCTAGTTGGGATAGGGAGGGCGAAGGCTGGTTAGGAAAACTGAGACATCAGCTCCTGAGGGCAGGCTCAGGGTCAGCTCTGCACAGAGCATGCTCAGCACGTGTCCTCTCCGTTAAAACAAAGGAGAGGGCTGGTGGGATGGCTCAGAGGGTAGAGCACTCCTGCAAGCCTGATGACCTGAGTTCAGGACCCAGAACCCACAGAAAGGAGGAAGGAGGGAACCCCGCAAACGTTGCCCTGTAACTTCCACACTCGCCATGGCATGGACATGCATACTCAGACATCACACACAGGAACGATTTCTCTTTTCAAAGCTTGTCTAAAGTCACCTTGAGAGTCACCACCCACCACCCAGGCCAGGTGGCTTCAGTATCCCATGTCCCATGTCCTTTTACACACACACACACACACACACACACACACAGACTCGCGTGCGCACGCACGCGCGCGCACACACACTCACCCCTCATACATACAGAGACTCACACCACATACACACACTCTCTCTCTTACACACACACACACACACACACACACACACACGGATAAAACACAGGACTTAATGCATACAAGGCAAGACCTACTCTACCACTGAACCTAGCCCCCACCTGTGCCCTTACACAGCCTAGTCTGGTGATCTTAATTATTTAATTGCTAGTTAGATACAGGTCTCAGGTGTTAGTGTTCAAGTATCCTTTGATATGAGTCAACATCCAGGGTAACCTCAAACTTGCTGTGTATGTAGCCAAGGTTGGTCAAGATCTGAGGATTTCCTACCCCCACCTCCTCAGAGTTGGGTTATAGGATCTTATGTGGCTCTGGGAATGGAGCCCAGACCCTCTGGCATGTTAGGCAAGCATCTGCTAACTGAGCCTCAACCCCAACCCTCAAAAGACTTTTCTATGGCACGCTGAGAACTGGTCAACTTGAGAACTAGTGTTAACTTGAGAACTATTGTCACCTTGTGTCCATAACTAGTACTGCTAGTCCTAAAACCAATTGCCTGTGTTAACCTCATTACCATGAACAGAAACTGCCTCTATCCAGCTCCAGTAATACACAGACCATACATGTGCTATATGCTGATAACCCTGGGTGCCTACCCGATTTTCATTTTACATCTGAGGAAACTGAGGAAGAAAGGAATTAAGCTCCTAGTTATTCAGTAACTCATTCTTTTTTAAAAAGGGTATCATGTGGTCCATGTTGGCTTGCTACATACCACAAGGTGACCTTTAATTATTTTTTTTCTTGAGACTGGGTCACATTAGGTAACCCTGACTGACCTGGAACTGAACAGGTAGACCAGGCTGGCTCTGAACTTACAGAGATCGGCCTGCCTCTGCCACCTGAGTGCTGGGATTAAAAGTATGTGCCACCATACCTAGAGTTTTTTGTTTTGTTTTAAAGAATTTTCCTTATTTGTGTGTGTGGGGGTGAGTTGTGTGTGTGTGTGGTGTGAGTGTGTGTGTGGTGTGAGTGTGTGGTGTGAGTGTGTGTGTGTGTGAGTGTGTGTGTGTGGTGTGTGTGTGTGTGTGGTGTGTGTGTGGTGTGTGTGTGGTGTGTGTGTGTGTGTGGTGTATGTGTGTGTGGTGTGTGTGTGGTGTGTGTGTGTGTGTGTGTGTGTGTGTGGTGTGTGTGGTGTGGTGTGTGTGTGTGTGTGTGTGGTGTGTGTGTGTGTGTGTGTGGTGTGTGTGTGTGGTGTGTGTGTGTGGTGTGGTGTGTGTGTGGTGTGGTGTGTGTGTGTGTGTGTGTGTGTGTGGTGTGTGTGGTGTGTGTGTGGTGTGTGTGTGGTGTGTGTGTGTGTGTGTGTGTGTGGTGTGTGTGTGTGTGTGGTGTGTGGTGTGTGTGTGTGGTGTGTGTGTGAGTGTGTGGTGTGTGTGTGTGTGGTGTGAGTGTGTGTGTGTGTGAGTGTGGTGTGTGTGGTGTGTGTGTGTGGTGTGTGTGTGTGTGGTGTGTGTGTGTGTGTGTGGTGTGTGTGTGTGTGTGTGGTGTATGTGTGTGTGAGTGTGTGGTGTGTGTGTGTGGTGTGTGTGTGGTGTGTGGTGTGTGTGTGTGGTGTGTGTGTGAGTGTGTGGTGTGTGTGTGTGGTGTGTGTGTGTGGTGTGTGTGTGTGGTGTGTGTGTGTGTGGTGTGTGTGTGTGTGTGTGTGTGTGTGTGTGGTGTGTGTGTGTGTGTGGTGTGTGTGGTGTGTGTGTGTGTGGTGTGTGTGTGTTAGGAGTGTGGAATTAGTTCTCTTCTCCCCCTCTATATAATTGCTGGGGATCAAACTCAGGTCTTTGAGCTTGTATCCTTGGGCAGGGCAGATGGCAAGTGAGTCATCTCACTGGCCAACCTTCGACTTCTCCTACCTCCACCTCCCAGCACTGGGATTACAGACTCACACTGCCATACTCAGTCAGCACTGGGATTACAGATTCACACTGCCATACTCAGTCAGCACTGGGATTACAGACTCACACTGCCATACTCAGTCAGCACTGGGATTACAGACTCACACTGCCATACTCAGTCAGCACTGGGATTACAGACTCACACTGCCATACTCAGTCAGTACTGGGATTACAGACACACAGTACTAAACCTCATGTATACCCAGGTAGGGGTCAAACCCAGGGTCTTGTGATTTGAGATAAACATTCAGCAACTGAGCCACACCCCCAGCCTAACGACTATATTTTGGGTAGTAATGACAGGTCATCAGGATGCAGTCATGAAAAAAGTCCTGTCCCAAGAATGAAATAGCATTAGGAAGGGACAAGCCCCAGCCTCAATTCTAGAAGCCAAAACTGGGATTAATCTCTTTCCACATCGCACCTGAGGCCACAGCCCTGGGAAGAAAGCCTCCATCCCTTGCTTTGGACAATGAGCAGTCCATACCTGGATCCAGAAATGGTGTTCCTGTGGACAAGGGAGAGCTGGGCTGCAGCACCCTGCTGCTGGTCTGGGCATCCACCAGGAGGCTCAGGGTGGAGGCAGTACTGTTCCAAAGGAAACCCAGGACAGGAGTGAGGATCACAATTACCATGCAAGGGGGGAGGGGGTCTAATGGAGGATGACTCTTTCTCTAGAGATAAAGAAAGCCCAGGAGCCCAGAACATCTACAGTCTTGTTAGGCATTGTGGGTGCAGGGATTAAGTTTCTGGACCTCCCAGCTTTACAATCCTGTCATCATAGAGACAGACACAGTCATGTCCCACCCCACCCCCAACCCCACCAAAGACCTACGGGCCTGATGCCCCTGCACCTCCAGCCCAGACTACCCCAGGCATCACAAGGGGCCATTCCATCCTGCCTACAAGAGGGGTTAGGAGTCACCTGGCAGGCTCCTCCATGTTTTCTGAGGTGCTGAAGTCAGGGAGGGTCTCTGGAGACGGCAGCTTCAAGGTCATATTCATCTCTGCCTTATCTATAGGGAGGATGACATATTAGAATCAGTGCAGAGACTTTGAATCCCCAGGAAAGACTTGATCAGCATGCAGTGGGAGGTAGTAGGAAGCCGTGGGGGGCAGTGGGGGGGTAGTGAGGGCAGTGGGGGGTAGTGGGGGGTAGTGAGGGCGGTGGGGGGTAGTGGGGGGCAGTGGGGGGTAGTGGGGGGCAGTGGGGGGTAGTCCTCCATAACACAACATTCTTGGCTATAGATGGCAAAGACCATCTAAAAGATCTAATTAGAGAGGCTGTGGTTGCATGGGAACGGTACTCAGCAGCTTCCCAAGGGCCAGCAAGATGATGCTTCCTGGCAAGCATGAGGATGTAAACTGGATCCCCAGGCCCCACATGGTGGAAGGAGGGAACCAACTCCCCTAAGTCATCCTGACCCCTTCAGATGCACACCATTGTGCGCGCACGCACACGCACACACACACACACACACACACACACAAACACACAAACACGGGAAGGGAAGAAACTCTGATGAATATTGCAGTTACCCACTCTGCCACTGGGAGGCAGTGGAGGTTCAGAGTCCACTGGAAGGGAGAAAGGTCCTTAGGGGCACTCCTGTGAAAGAGACTCTGCCTCTCTCTCTCCCCTCTCTGTGCTTCCTGACTGCCATGAAGTGAGCAGATGCCTCAGGCCTCTAGCTGTAGACAAAAATCTCCCCAACTGGGAGCTAAAAAGAACCCCTTTCCCTCAGAAAGCTGGTCAGATATGCTGGTCACAGGGATGGAGAGCCCACTACGAGTCACTACCTAGACAAGTCAACTGACTTTGCATTGACCACATGAAATTACAGGTTGTTGTTTTGTTTGCGTGCGTTTGGTTGGCTGGTGGGTGAGTGGGTGGGTGAAATAGGGTCTCACTATGTAGCCCTGGCTGGTCTCGAACTCACTTAGATCCACCTGCCTCTGCTTCCCGAGTGCTGGGAATAAAGGCGTGCACCATCACACATGGTAAAGTTACAAGTTTGGTTTGGTTTTTAAAGATGTTAACCTTAAAAAAATTCAGCCAGGCATGGTGGGCAGGGTGCACCTTCAGTCAAGAAGATGGCCAACAGGCTCACTTGCCCACAATGCTAATTGGATGGGGGCATCTCCTCAGTTGAGGGGCCCTCTTTTCAAGGGCCTCTACCTTGTATCAATGTGACAAAACAAAACAAAAACAAAAACAAAAAAACTAACCAGGACACCTAGGCTACATAATGAATTCTGAGCCAGCTAGCGATATACAGCAAGACCCTCTCTCAAAACAAAACAAAACAACAACAAAAAACGAAGACAAAACAAGAATAAAACCAATGGCAACAAAGGCACCGTGCCTAAGAAATAACAATCCCCTCAGAGGCCAAGAGGGCACTGTGAGCACAGCTTGGAGCCTGAGTCATGAGGCAGGCAGCCTACACTTAAACAACAAAAACAAGGCAAGGGGTATACCAGGGTTACATTCACATGAAGTTCACGCTCACACTGGGGACATGGTTCCCTCCGGACAGTGCTCACCGCACTAGTCTGGGGACCCACGTTCAATGCCAGCAGCCAAACACAGTGGCGGAGCACACTGTGGCCTCAGTGCTGGGGAGGAGAAGGCAGGTGGGTTCTGGGGACTCACTGGCCAGTCAGCCTAGCTCATTTGCTGAGTCCCAGGCCAAGGAGAGGCCCTGACTCAAAAAAAAAAAAAAAGGTGGATGGGGGTGGATGACTCCCAAGGTTGACCTCTGACCTCCATGTGGGCAGGCATGAGCACCTGTACACACACACAAAGATTTATTCCTCACCCCGAGTCCCAAGGTGGAAACATCCCCACCCTCTAGAGGCCGCTTGAATGAACCAAGCATGGTGTAGAACAGGCTGTTCATTTTCACAGAGGGATGAAACAGCAACAGGGAACTCTACCGAAACCACCTGTTCCGTCACAAGCACCCTGAGTACAGGCACACCCGGCACCTGTCCCAGACCCGGGCATGCAGGACGCTCAGACCTTTTGGGAAGGAAGTAGGCCTCGCCCAACCTCTGGCCCTTACGCCTCAGCCTCAGGAGCTGTGCCCTAGAGATGTTCCTCTGTCCCCACTGGGCATCTAGGTCCCCTCGTCAGACAGCAGCACCCTGGGAGACTGCCACAGCTTCAAGTGAACAGTACCTGGGTCTGGATCCGGCTCCGCTGCATGGAAAGAGGGAGCCTCTGGAACCTTCGACAGCCCAGCAGCATCTTCCTGGACAAGGTCGGTGCCCCCTCTTGTCATCAAGCTCCGCTTACTTTCAGTGGCTGAGAACTTTAGAGTAGGTGTGGCTTGAGCATAGCTGGGGATGAAGCCAAACAGAGGTCTGGTGACTCCACAAGCCACTCCCACAAGGTCTGGGCTTGGGAGTTAATGTCTACAGAGAAAGGCTCCTGCCTCAGCACCCACGGGCCCTGCTATGAGCTCCTGAGGGCAAAAACTGTGTTACCTAGGCCTTCTGGGTCTCTTGTGTACACCAGGCAGGGCTGGACACACACAGCAGTCTCTCCAATGACCGGAGAGCTTGGCAGTGGACCACCCTCAGGGTCCTGCCAGCAGGGGTTGACCTCACCCATGAACCATGTGTCCCTGAGGCAGAGGAACCTATCCAAAGGTGACCTGGAAGGGGAGAGAAAGGAGGCCAGGAGTCACCTAGTAAGTGTCTTGCAGTCATCTGGATTGGAGCAATCAGGGCCAGATCCCGGGGAAGGCAGTTCACAGACGGTGTCCTTCTCTGCTGTGCCTGCAATGGGGACAGCAATGGCTTCAGAGCAGACACGGAGGGACATTTACATAAACAACAACATGCAAATGAGTCTGTCCAAATGAGTCCATCACACTATGTAATAAACAGCAAGCACTGCACCACAACTCTAATCTCATCACCCAGAAAGGGGCCCACACGGGTTAGAAGATGCCCCAACCGCTACATGGAGGTGACCACAGCAAGGTCAGCAGTGCGATGAAGTTGACAAAGCTCGGTGGAGTGCCCAGTCATGGCTGGAAGGGGATGCTCTCTGTCTTGGGTTGTTACTCAACCGCCATCTCTGGGGGTCAGCTCCCCAGTTCCAGAATACGGCTGGTGGAGTCTGCCTTGCAAACACTGATACTTGTGGAGAATAGCCGTGAAGAGATGGTTAGCTCTGCACTTCACTGCAACAGAAGTCACTTTCTCCTTTTACAACTGGAAAGCCCCCATCCATCACAACTGCCTTCCGGGAAAGTTCACGGGGCCTCCAGAACTGAAGAGGGTCAGGCGGCCATGGCAGAGCCCCTGACAGAATGTGCTGTGGGTCACTACGTCAGCCTTCGTCTTCTAGAGACATCATTTAAAACGGTGAAAAGGAGAGCCGAGGCTGGTGGCGCATGCCTTTAATCCCAGCACTTGAGAGGCAGAGGCAGGCGATTCTGTGAGTTCCAGGCCAGCCTGGTCTACAGAGCAGTTTCAAGCCAGCCAAGAGCTACATAGTGAAACTCTGTGTCAATAAAAGGAGGAGGATGGGTCTTGAGAGACGTCTTAGTAGTTAGGAGCACTGGCTGCTCTTCCAGGGGATGGGGTTCAATCTGCAGCTCCCATATGGTGGCTCACAACCTCCTACAACTCCAGTTCCAAGGAATTCAACACTCTCTTCTTGCCTCTCTAGGCAAGACATGCATTGTGGTACACAGACATACATGCAGGCAAAATAGATACATACATACATACATACATACATCTAAAAACAAAATAAATCTGGTTGTGGTGGCACATTCTGTAATCCCAGCAGACAGGAATGTGAGGAAACAAGATCACAAGTTCAGATCCAACCTGGGCAACAGAGTGACTCAACAGAGTGACTCTATCTCAAAAGATAAACAAAGACATGAGAAATTAATTTTAATAATGTATTAATTTGGGCTAGGAGTATTGCTTAGAGGTATAACACTTGCCTGACCTGTCCCCAGTAACACACACAAACTGGGCACAGTGGCTCATGGAATGCCTGCACTTGGGAGGATGAGGCAGGGGGATTGCTGTGGTTTTGAAGCCAGCCTCAATACATAGTGACGTACAAGACATCCTGGGATACAGAATAAGATCTGATCTCAAAAAACCCTCATAACCTAACAACATAATGATCTATGTTAGTCAATATAAATATAACGAGATACATTACATCCTTGTTTATATATTAGGTCTTTGAAACTCACTGAAACATACCTAACATCTCAACCTAAACCAGGCACCTTTTTTTTTTTTTTTAAGACATGGTTTCTTTGAATAGCCTTGGCTGTAGCTCTGTACACCAGACTGGCCTCCAACTCACAGAGATCCCTACCTGCCTCTGCCTCCAGAATACTGGAACTATAGGAGTTCCACTAGGCTCCACCAGCTACATTTAAGTGTTCATTGGCTACTTGTGAGCAATGGCAGAGCTTCAGAGACCGGCCTCTGTCGCCCCCATGTGGCAGTCTCGGGGACATCACTCAAACAGCCTGACCCTACTTGCTGGAAAAAAGAATCTGACTTAGCCTGACCTGCTAAGCAGAACCTATTTTTCAAACAGAGTTTTTGAGCGTTCAGGGAGGGGGGAGGGGACTCCACCCATCTCCTCATCATATGGGTGGGGGGGGACAGGCCCCACCCACAGGTGCCAAATGTTGGTAAAGCCAGGCTTGAGCACCATCATCCTGCAGCCTCACCTGCACCCACAGAAATGTGGTGTTTCCCTTTTGGCTGACCCCCACCCACTATGTAGAAGAAATAGAGTAATAAAAAAGCCATGTAAAAATGGAAAACACACAGAGAGTCTGGCTACTGTATGCTATTGTGTTGTCTTTAAATTGCTCAATTGCTAAGGAAGGAGCAACTGCTAAAACACACTTGATTATCAATGCTGAGGAATTAATCCAATTTATATATTTTAAAAATGCTTTGACTTCAAATTTAAGTCTAAGGATAGGTTATTGGGGGAAAGAATTTCTATTTTTATTTCCACAAAAAATGAAAAACTGTGGATTTCTTCCAAACTAACATGGTTTAATCAAGCCAGACCCCCTGAAACAGCGTCCCAGGTGATCCAACATTCAAAACAGCTGGGACAAGGCAGCCTTGCAGACCACTACATCCAGGATTTCTGCGTCTTAGGATCCCCATGACAGTGCTTCCTACCAGCAGGAAGTAGTTTGAAAAGAACAACACCCAAATTCCCAAATATTGTCTATAAATGTTTGTTTTCATTTAAATGGGCTTGGTTATAAATAGTTAATAATCACAACCAATCTCTTTTTAAGGTAAAAAGGGGATTATGATATAGAAATAAATGCTTTGTTTTGAAATGAATTTTCATTTATTGATACAAATTTAGGGTCAATTTTATGATATAAGATGGGAGATGTCATTCTGTAAATATGTTTCTCATATTGGTTAATGAATAATGCACTGTTGGCCAATAGGAAAGGAAGATAGGCGGGACTAGGAGACAAGGAGGAGAGAGGAAGTAGTAGGGGGAAGATCCAAGATGGCAGACGTGGGAAAGAACACCAGCCCCCCTCTCTGGTAAGATATGACCACGTGGAAGCACTTAGATTAATAGAAATGGGTTAATATTTAAGACAGCTAGCAGATAAGAAATTAGTACCAGCAGTATATAAAATACAGAGACTGTGTTATTTGGGGCTGGTGTGGCAGTGGGTCCAGGCCTGCAGGGAAAAACCTTACTCATAACTTAATGGCGTCCAACGCAGACCAAAGAACTTCCACTTAAAACTTAAGAAAAGCGTAAGAAAGGGTTTTAGAAACAAAACAAAACAAAAAAAAGAGACAAGCAAAGTTTCTTGGTAACATCATTTTTTCTCGGTTGTACTCTGCTTTGCTAGAGACGAGCAGAGACTTGTGTGGCTCCTTTAAGGGAGGTTTCCTGACTCAGCATAAGTGGCAAAAAAAAAAAAAAAAAAAAAAAAAAAAACCCAAAAGGCTTTTAAAGAGATCTGCTAACAATGTAATGGTGTGTATGAGAGCTGGCAATGGCAGTGACCACATCTCCAAGCCGGCACCTGCTGCTGGATGGCAGCATAGACCAAAGCAGTGAGCACAGCTCTCAGTTCTGGCGGTAAAAGTACCTGCTGCATCTTTGATAGACTGTGGCTGAAACAACTGTGGATTTCATCTTAGCAGTGTTGTTGTTTACCAGAGAGAGACTCATGGCCAGAAAAAGAAAGATTTACAGTAAAAACAGATTCAGATTAAGAAAAACCTCTAAAGGTTTACAGTGTGTTTTAAAATATACATATATGTAGGCTTGGGAGAGAAAAAGAATAAAATGGTTTTAAAAAGACAGAGAGTAGTGGTGGCACACGCCTTTAATTCCAGCACTCGGGAGATATAGGCAAGCAGATCTCTGTGATTTCAAAGAAACCTGGTATACAGAGTTAATCCCAGGACAGATAAATGTTATCCAGAGAAACCCTGTCTCAAAAAAAAAAGTAAAAAAAAAGTAATAAAAAGGCCATATAAGATGGGAAGCACAAAAAGAGTGTGGATACTATATGCTGTTCTGTTATCTTTAAATTATTTGACTGCTGAGTAAATAACAACTGTTAAAAGAAATGCTGCTGTATTAATTAAATTTATATATTTTTAAAATGCTTTGACTCCAAAATTTAAGTCTAAGGACAGGTTACTGTGGAAAAGGATTTCTATTTTTGTTTCCACAGAAAATGAAAAGCTGTGGATTCCTTCCAGACTAACATGATTTAATCAAGCAAGACCCCCTGAAACAGCGTCCCAGGTAATCCAACATTTGAAACAGTTGGAACAAAGCCAGCCTTGCAGACTACAGCCAGAATTTCTGCATCTTCTTAGGATCCCCATGACAGCACCCCCTACCAGCAGGGAGCAGTTTGGAAAGAACGACGCCCAAATTCCCAAATATTGTCTATAAATGTTTGTTTTCATTTAAATGGGCTTGGTTATAAATGGCTAATGATCACAAGCAATTCTTTAAAGGTAAAAAAGGAGATTATGATATAGATATAAATACTTGATTTTGGAATGGATTTTCATTTATTGATACAAATTTAAGGTCAATTTTGTGATATGTATATTTTTCCTCTTGTTTAGGTATTATGTTTATATAGCTCATTTAGAAATGTAATGTATAAATTAATACAGATTATAGATAGTTACCTATGATAGTCAAAACTTAGACTTAGGTTTTCAAGATATATATGAGATGGATAGGCATTCTTCAAACCCTTCAAAGACCTACAGAATATGACATCTAAAATGGTTTAGGGTTTTCTTGACAGGGAGACATAACTGCTCCTGGCAACACCACCTGCATCAAAAAGGAAGATGGACATCGAAGAGACATGTTATGGAGTTTACTTCCAATATGGCAAGACTAGCCATTTGGGCAAGATACTGCTCTTGTCTGGACTGTTTGACTTTATACTGTATAAAATGGACATGCAGGACCCACAAGAAAGTGACTGCCAAAACAAGATGGACATTGCTACAGGGTTCCTGCTTCATGGAAGAGTCTGCCAGACAGTCTGCAGGACACAGAGAAAAGTGACTGACAAGCTGCCAATACAGGTGGACAGTTTAAAGTTTCCTGCTTTGCTGAGGAGTCTGCCAGATACACTATGGCCTATAGGCTAAAGATGGAAGATTACAGAAGAACTTCAGGTGACTGACCAGGTAGTGAGATGTCTCTGTCATTTCTAGAGTTTATATACTATACTTCTGTGGTCTTTGATAGAGTTGAAAACAGATAGTTATAGTTATAGTTCTCATTAGTTAAGATTAAAGATAAGTTACATATAAGACTTTAGACTCACAAAGATAGGATAGATGATAGAATATTTTCTTTAAATCTTGCTAAATGTTAATGGACTAAATATTGTTAACTATAGTTCTTATCTGAAAACTGTTTTGTTATATATTTTACTATGTTAAAGTTAAAACCCTTCTTTTTATTTTAGACAGGAAAGAGGAGATAATGGGAGATATCATTCTGTAAATATGTTTCTTTTATTGGTTAATGAATAAAGCACTGTTGCACTGTTGGCAAATAGGAAGGCAAGATAGGCAGGGATAGGAAACAAGGAGGATTCTGAGAGATGAAGTAGGAGAGTCAAAATGTAGAGACTTGAGAGAGGAAGAGGTCCAGACCCTCTCTCTGGTAAGATAAGACCATGTAGATATACTTAGATTGGTAGAAATGGGTTAATATTTAAGACAGCCAATAAGAAATGCTAGTAACTGGCCAACAGCTTTGTATCTAACACAGTGTGCCTGTGTGTTGATTTGGGGCTGATGCAGCTGTGGGACCAGGCTGGCGAGAAAACTGCTCATAACGGACACTCACCTGGGAACTTGACAACCTTGCCCTCAGAACATTGGGAGTGTAAGGAACATCGGGCACAAGAATTGACAGCTGGTGTCTTACAGTACGTGCCAGGCTGACACTCACAGACTCGAGAAGAGTTCCTGGAACATGGAGCCTTCTCCACGAGACCTGAAGGACACAGAGAGGGTCATGGAAGGGGAGAAGGAAGCCACGGGCAGGGATCAAGGGAACACAGGGACAGTCCGGGGTGAAGGTAAGCCACCTTCTCCTTGAATCACCTGACATGTGTAAGATGCCAGTGTGGGGGTGGTTTTCGCCTCTAGCCTATATCCCTCACGCTACTACAAGAGTTACAGGCAAGTAAATGTGGGGCTAAAGAGACAGCTTAGTGGGTAAATTGTTTGCTCTTCGAGCACAAGGTCCTGAGTTCAGATCCCCAGCACCCATGTGAAAAGCTGAACTAGCAGGACCCCACATGTCTGTTGCAGAAATGGGAGGACTCCTGTGAGAGTCTCTGTCTGAAAACTAAGTTGGAGAGGGATTGAGGAAGAGGAAGACAGCTGGTGTCAAACTCTGGCCACACTTACAACATGCATGTGTGCATACATGAATGTGGATACATAAAAAAATAAATAATGTCCCAGGACATGGAGGGAACTGAAGTACTTGTCTCTGTGTGACAAGCCATTCTCGAAAGGCTTTACACTGTGATTCCATGGGATTCCTGCAAAAGATGATACTCTTGCCGGGTGGTGGTGGCACACGCTTTTAATCCCAGCACTCGGGAGGCAAAGGCAGGTGGATCTCTGTGAGTTTGAGGTCAGCCTGGCTACACAGTGAGTTCCAGGACAGCCAGAATGATTACACAGAGAAACCCTGTCTAAAAAAAAAAATAATGAAGTTCAGACTATAGAGGCAGGAGGGACATCAGTGGTTGCCACGGTGGGGAGGATGGGAGGATAAACTCCAGAAACATGAGGAGTTTTAGGAAGGGCACTGTATGTTCTGGGTGCAGGCACCCACTGTCCATTGCCAAAACCCACAGTATGGGTGCCCCAGCAGAGTCAGGGTAAAGGGTGGACTTGGCAACACCATACCCATACTAGCTTATCCTCTGTGCTGGGGCCTGAATATGAAAAAAGTCCCCTCTGAGGGAGATGGCTGAGTGGGTAAACCATCCGCTATGTAAGCATAGGACTTGAGTTTCATCTCCAGATCCCATGTTTTAGGAGATGGGGATGGGGTCAGGGTGCTGGAAAGATGGTCCAGTGGCTAAGAGCACTGCATGGTTGACAAGCTCCAAAACCTTCATGAACCACAGTGCACACCTGTGATCCCAGAACTCAGGACAAGGAGGCAGAAACACACACACACACACACACACACACACAATTAGAAAAAAATATATAATCTTATAAAAAGAACTCTGCATGCAACAAACAAATTACATTTTTTAAAAAGACACTGAAAACTTCACAAAATAATTATTAGGTTTCAAGAAAATCTCAACCCATCTTCCAACCTAACCACGCCCCCAAACCCACACAAAAACAAAAGAAAACATCAGACCCCATCACTAAACACAAGCAAACATAAGAAGAACCTGTTTCGAGACTTTCCTGGCAGCATCATGGTCCTGGGAAAGGATGAAGGTCTTGGGAAATGGCAGCTCTTGACACCAGGTCACCAGCCCAGACATTGCCTCTACCATGCACCAACTTTAGCAACTCCAGGAAGGCCCTTCACCTCATAAATGCTCAGATTCCTCTCTACACAAGTGAGCTAAGAAAAGTGTCCTCCCTGGAGCCATTATGAAGACGTGAGTCCTCCCTCCAGGGAGCACACTAGGTCTCTCTGAAAAGTATGGATGCAAAAGATGACTGCCAATATCAAATCCAGAGAGGTAAAGTGAGGCATGAGGGGACCAACTCCTGAGACTTCCTGCCTCTCAGATTCCCCTTTAAGACACTTTGCAGGGGAGAGTACAGGTTCTTACCTTCCAAACAGGTCACACAGGCTGTGCAGTGCCCATCTTCGTTCACATAGTGGTCGAGATCGCATTGCTTTCTGCAGTGGGCGGGACCCTGTGGGCACGGCTGTGTTGGAGACAACCCTGGAAAAAAGCAGCAGGAAAGTTCTAGGCTAGGTCACCTTGATAATGAGCTGGCTGCCCATCATCCATCTCTCATACTTAAGGCCCGCCCATCTCTACTTCAACCCATGATTGGATCAGACAACTCGTGATACAGATGGAGGCACGGGCCTCGATGGAGGTCACTAAGGAGGAAACTTGGATCTGGCATTCCTGGACTGCCACCTGACAACCGGCGGCCCTGGACAATTGCAGTGACGTCACTCACACTAACAAGATCTGTCTCTCCTGGCATTGAATGGATTCCGGCTGTGGAGGTCAGCAAACACAGGCTGCGTGCCGGCTGTCATTCTCGGCAGAAGTCCTGAGTCCCTGAGGGAACGAGGGGACTATAGGGAGTCAAGATCACGGAGATCCTGACCCAAGCTGACTGAGAGGCCCTGGAATCACCTGGTGACCTTCCTTCCATTCTTTGAGGACTGGGGGTACAGGATGATGACGACGCCAAGGGGGGGGAGGTAAATGAGGAATGAGCATCATCCCCCCACCCAACCCCGATATCTGCATAGGGTTCTGTCTGCTCTGCCAGAGTCTGCCATGTTTGTTCAGGTATGTTTCCCACAGCTTGGTCACAAAATGAGCACACGACCTAGGCGGGCCAATCAGAACACTTCATTTTCCTCACCTTTGCCTTAGTATAGGCATGTGACTCCAACAGACCAATCAGAGCGTGCCATCTTTCTCACCACCTGTGATTGGCTCAGCCCGGGCATGTGGCCATCTGCCAATATGCCCCATCTCTGAGCGTTTTCACACTAGAGCCTCTGGTTTTACGGCTGAGTTTCTTAAAGAGCCTGGCTTGGTGGCATATTCCTTTAATCACAGCTGGGAGCTAAATCTCAGTCTCTGAATCCCCTGAAATACTGCTAGACCCTTCAGGATGGCTGTCTCTGCTTCCAGCCACCAATGAGTCCCCCGTTGCAGGGCTGAACCCATATTCTGCCAACTTCTGAACAGAAGCTGGAGAGATGCCAGGCCCAGCCCCATACCCACTCTGTACAAAGCCTGGGAGGAAGGGGTAAATAAAGGCTCAGGACTCTTTTAGCCCAGGCTGGGCTTACATGCAGGTGATTGTGGGCAAATCCCAGAACCCATCCATGTCCTAGCTTTCTCTCTGAGTTCCTATGAGGTTCGAGCTCTAACATGGGGAAAGGGCCAGGCCTCCACTGTAGTGCCCTGGTCTAAAGTGCTGTTGGTCATTGTGTGAGGCAGGCTGAGCTTGTCACCAAGGGTGTGTAACAGAGAACTGGGCAGCAGCTGTCAGGAGTGTCGAAAGGCATTGTGGGCTACGTGAGGAGAGAACATGGGACGACCTCTCAAATTCAAAGGTCCCTCAGTTTCCTTCCTGCCCCAGCCCACCCACGTGCAAACCCTGCCACACAGCTGAGCGCTGATTTGAGAGGGCAGGCAAAATGTCAGAAATTTCCCCAAAACACGGAAGGAGGGGTTTTTTGGTTTTCCTTTGTGGCTTGCCCGGAAACACGGGGTCAATAAAACTCCAGCAAAATGCCCCGCCCACCACACAGGCCTGAGGTGCTCAGCTACCTTAGAGAGAGAGGGGAAGTGGGAGGGAGGAGCAGCCACTTTTTGTTAAGTTTCAGATGTTAAACAGAGAAGCCTAAGATGGAAACATCATGCTCGAAAACCCGTGTCTTCCTTTCTGTGAGGAAACTGTGGCCACGGAATGTCACAACACCCTGTGGCCATACTTCGCTGTGGGGCAGAATGGTGAAAAACGCCTTGGCGTGGGAGCCAGTCCCCTGCAACAAAGGAAGGCTCCTAGAGGTGGGGTCTCAGTGCTGCAGCAGGGCGAGATGGCAGAAAGGGACACGCAGGGGTGAAGCAGACAGAGGATGAGAGGCCTGAAAATGGGAGGAGCTAGAAGGAGTGACCTCTTGCAAGAGCAGGCAATTTACTTGCCATTGGTCTGAAGGGTGGGTGGGTGGGTGGAGGAAAGGGATGAGGGAGAATCGTGAAGGAAGGGGGAGATGCTGTGAATTAGAACCCACCCCATAATGAAACCCTTAGCTTCAGTGTAACTATTTGGAGAGACGGTTTTAGGAGCTCACTAAGGGTAAAGGACGGGGATGGAGGGCCTCCATGAAAAGGGCGGGTCAGACAGCAAGCTGGGACAATCCCTTTGGCTCTCCATTTTCTAACCAGAGGAAAGCAATGGCCTGGAGGACCCCAAACTGGAATAGAGAGGAAGAGAGGCTGAATGGGGGAGGCAGTAGAGGGAGGGGAGGACCCAAGAAGGGGGTATGGTGGTACAGGCCTGTAATCCCGGCATTCAGGAGGCAGGGGTGAATGGGTCAAGAGTTCCAGGCCAACCTCTGCTACACACAAAGTTCAAAGCCAACCTAGACTAACGACATGGATCCCTGCCCAGCTGTCATAAAAGGCTGGTCACAAGAACATTCTCTCTATGTATGTTTATGAGTGCATGCCATGTGTGTGGGTGCCCTCAGAGGCCAGAAGAGGTCATTAGATCCCCTAGAGCTGGAGTTCACAGGCAGTTTCAAGCTGCCTAAGGGGGTATTGGAACTGAACTTGGGTCCTCTGGAAGAGCAGGCAATGCTCTTAATCACCGAGCCCCACAAAAACATTTTGAATTTGTTTTTGGGAATAGACACCATTAGATACTTCCTCTGGTAGCCTGTGCAAGGCTGGAGTCCCATCTCATGGGGCATTCAGATAGCACAGACCTAAGAGTAACTGGCCAAGAATCTTCAACCCCAGGCACTTCCCCAGTGACCTTGTATAGTACTGCCTGTCCCCACCTCCAGACACTGTGCCTGGGAAGAGTCAATGGTGGGTACATAAGCCTGCTACTCCCTACCCACAGGAAGCCCTCCAGACACAGTGACATGCCTCCAATGCCTTGCTGTCCTAAAAGCAGGGGCCAGTTACACTAAGCTAGAGACTTCTTCCCACCCTCATTTTTTATAGCTAGTGTCTCTCTTCCAAATAGACATCTATTTCTGGAGCTCAGAGACCACACCACAGCTTCCCCTCATACCCCAGCCACCAATGGCCCTCACATGTGTTTGGGACTTTTGATCATAGTCACAGGGGACCAAAATGCTTCATAACCTTTTTCTAGTCTTCAAGCCTGAGGAATGTTCCAGAAGGACTTCCTGGCCTTCTACCAGAACTCCTGTTGTGCTAGGAATGGGTGAGCATTCCAGAAAGCTAGCAGTGGTTAGGCAAGCCCTGTTCCACAGAAAGATACAGCCCGGAGCACCCTGGGACAAACACATGTCCTGACCTAGAGCAGACAAGAACGGGAAAGGTCAGGGAGAGGTGGTGTACCACAGACCCAGCACTGAAGATGCTGAGACAGGAGGATGGCAAGTTCAAGCTCAACCTGAGCTACAAACTGAATTCAAGGCCAGCCTGGGAAAATCTGTGAGACAAGGGATGAAGGGAGGGAGGGAGGAAGAAAAGAAGGAAGGAGGGAGGGAGGGAGGGAGGGAGAGAGGAAACAACCACAGATTATATCTCAGTAGTTAAAAAAGTAATTGATGCTCTTGAAGGGAAATTTTGTGAGACAAACTAAGAGAGAGAGAGAGAAAGAGAGAGAACAGCCACAGATATATCTCAGTGGTTAAAAGAGCAATTGGTGCTCTTGCAGAGGACCCAGGTTCAAGTCCCAGCACTCACATGGTGGCTCACAAACACCTGCATAGGCAACACCAAAACCTTGGTGGCGGGGGTGGGGGTGAGGAGGTGGTGATGTCTTCATCCCTGTGACATTAGGGATGGCCCTTGGACACCTGTACCCAACCATGCCCATGACCCTGACCGTGACCATGTTTGCTAGCTTCTATCCAGCCCTCCCCAACCCCTACCTTGTCACCAGTCCCCCACGAGGACTGCCCCACTCACCTGAGGGGCAACGGTGACAGCAGCTCCCAGCAGCCTCCCCAGGGTAGTAACTGGGGTCTCCAGCACACGTGGTCTTGAGTAGTCGATCCTGGAGGGTCAGAGAAACTGATGGGGCAAGGCCAGACTTCTACTCTCAATGCCACCCTGCTGTCCCAAGAGGCCTGGTGGCCACTCACTGCCAAGGCCAGACTGAGACCTATTGTCACAGAGGTCAGGAAGAGAACCCCTGACTTGACATCTCCCCACGGAGTGGCTTAGGCGAAGGTGGGGCACCCAGGAGTCTCATGCCCTCCTCAGCTCACAGTCACCCCGACCCTCCCCAGACACACGCACCAGGCAATTCTCTCAGCCACCTCAGGCCATCAGCCGTGGCTGCAGCTGGTCTCACCGGGCATGCTCAGACGCCCCTCTAGGAAGAGCATTAACCTCTGGGTCCACTAATAAGTTCTGTCTGCTCTTGAATTTGACACAGGTCAAACTGCTCAGTCTTTTCCTTTGCAACTGGCTTAAAAAAAAAATAGTGTACGAAATAATGGTTTTTTTTTGGGGGGGGGGCATGGTGACACACACTTTCCTCCCAGTACTCAGGAAGCAGAGACAAGCTGCAAAGTCAGTCTGGTCAGTCTGGTCTACATACTGAGTTCCTGGCTAGCCGGGACTACATTGTGAGAACCTGTTTCAAAACTAGAACGAAAAAGAAAATAAAATGTCTCATTATGCAAACATGTTTACATCTCTTTGCTTTACTCACATTCACTTCTATAGCCAGCTGCTTTTTAAAATCTGTGTGCATGTGTGCACACGCATGTGTGCGTGCGTGCATGCGTGTGCATGTGTGTGTGTGGAAGGCAGAGGAGTACATCACATGTCCAGCTCTATCACTGTCCACCTCATTCCCATGAGAAATGGTCTCTCACTGAGCCCAAAGCCAGGTCAACACCCAGCAGGCCCCAACAATCTTCCTGTTTCCTCCTCCCATAGCAATGGAGCTCCTGGCACTGGAGGCCACACCCAGCTCTTTAAATGGGTTCTCGGGATCTGAACCCAGACCCTCTGTCATGAAGCACCCTCTCTTCCCCATTGAGCCATCTCCCCAAATCCCTACAATCAGCATCTTATTCAGCATTAAGTTTTAAGACTCATTCACTTTTTTGGAAGTCACTAATGCCCATGGCCTTGCAATACAGCCAATGTATGTCTGTTTTACTCTAGATGGGCATTTAATCCTGCTTTTTTTTTTTTTTTTCTGAGACAAGGTTTTTCTATATATCGTGTGCCACTAACACCTGGCATTTTTTTTAAAGACAAGTTTTCTTCTATACGTAGCCCTGACTTAGAATATCTATTTTTTTAGATTTGTTTATTTATTATGTACACAGTGTTCTGACATGTATGCCTACACACCAGAAGAAAGCACCAAATCTCATTACAGATGGTTATGAGCCACCATGTGGTTGCTGGGAATTGGAACTCAGGACCTCTGGAAGAGCCAGTAGTACTCTTAACCTCTGAGTCATCTCTCCAGCTCCCAGAGTGTCTTTTTAAAATTATTTATTATCATTATTATTTCTTCTTCTCTCATACAATACATCCAGATTGCAGCTTCCCTCCCCCAACTTCTCTCAGTCCACCCCGCTCCAAGAAAAGAGCAGGCCTCCCAGGGACATCAACCAGACGGCACAAGATGCAGCAAGACTGGGCACAAACTCTCACATCAAGGGTGGGCAAAGCAAGAAAAGGGATCCCAGTGGCAGGCAAAAGAGTCAGAGATACCCCAACTCCACTATCAGGAGTCCCCCCCCCCAAACACCAAGCCAACAACCATAAGGCATACAGAGAGGGCCTAGCGCAGACTCATGCAGGCTTCACAGTTACCGTTCCTGTCCCTATGAGCCCTGCTTAGTTGATTCTGTGGCATGCTCTCCCTGTGTCCTCAACCCCTCTGGCTCCCACAGTTCCTCCTCCCCCTCTTCGGAGTTTCCCAATCTCCAACCTGAGGAACCCAGTGGAGACCTCCAACCTGGGCTCTCTCTCTCTCTCTCTGCCTGATGTTTGACAATGGATCTCTGCAGTCACTCCCATCAGCTGCTGGAGCTTCTCTGGTGATGGCTGGACTAGGCACCCATCTATGGGTGTAGCAGAGCATCTGTCTTAGAAGTTCTTTGTAGACCACACTGGCCTTGAACTCACAAAGATCCACCTGCCTCTGCCTCCTGAGCTCTGGGATTAAAGGGAAATGCTAGACTATGTGCTTATTTCTACACACAGCTACAGTGAAATGAGTGACAGCTCTGATATACCGGAATCCAGTTTACTTCCTTCTTTGCTTTCCTGACCCCCTTCTTTTCTAGGAAAACTTTCACGTAGGTCAGGCTGGCCTCAAATTCATCACTAACCAAGGATAATTTGATCCTCTGGTCCTCCTGTCCCTACCGCCCAAGCTCTGGAATTATAGGCATGTGCCACCTCACTCAGTTTGATGCTGGGGCTGGAACACTCTACCAACCGAACCACACCCCTAGCCTGATTCTCCATCTGAGTTTTTCAAGTACCTGCACCCTGCTGTCACTTAGCTGCTGTGCGTGAGGCTGCCATCTGTCCTGCATGCTTGCTAGCAATCAATGATGTATGCCAGTTAACCATGCATGCCAGTTCCTGAAAGCCTTTTTTAAGCTGCAGTGGAGCTTTGGTGGAGGCACGGTGTTATGGCTTCTTTTGCATTTCTATCATGAGTAACACTGGCCTCACTTATTCTTGGAAATCAACTCCTGTAGCTTTCTAGAGTTCTTTGAACCATAAGCCCCACGGTGGATGGGCTTTGTCATGGTTAACTTAATGGGATCTAGATAAGCCTCTGGGCACACCTGAAAGGAATTTTCTAGATTAGGTTAATCTTGAGAAGATACACCCCCAATGTTGCCAGCCTGGGGGAGACACACACACACACACACACACACACAGAGAGAGAGAGAGAGAGAGAGAGAGAGAGAGAGAGAGAGAGAGAGAGAGAGAGAGAGAGAGAATGGTATTTCTGGAAGCTTTAGCAAGCAACACCAAGGTCATTGTGGCTGGAAGGTGGGGATGTGGGTGCTAATTACATCTTTTTTTTTTTTTTTTTTTTGACACATCTGAAACCATGTCACCATACTCACTTGAAATGATAAATATAGCCTAACGTACATTTAAGGCTGGCTTTAGCTCAGCGGTTGAGTGCTTGCCTCACACGTGTGAAGCCTGAGTTCCAACTGCAGCAGCTCTGAGCGCTGAACCGTTCGCACAGCACACTTGGGAGATACAGGCTGTCTCTGCTATCATTCCGTCCAGGTTCCTTCAAGCAGCCTTTCTTCTCAGGTCGCTGAGGGCTCCCAGGAGCCTCCAGGCAGCAACCCAGCAGCACCTCCCTGAGGTAGAGCTAACTGAGCTGTTGGGGCTCAGCCCCACGGGGCCCTTCAGAGTGTGGGAAAGTTCTGTGTCCTTGCCCTGGGTTTTCCCTCTGGTCCCCTCATCCTCTCACCGATAGCTCAGGAGTCTGAGAGAGTATGGCCCTAGGCCTCGAACATCTGAGAGCCACCTGTCTTCGTCTCTGTCTGTGTCCTTACCTGCTCAGTGGAGGTGTGTGGTACCTTGTATCATTCCTGCAAATGCAGCCTGCTTTCAGTCAACTTCTGCTCTACGGATAAGGAAACTACAACCCAGAGAGACACTGCTGTCTGCCTAAACTCACACGGCAACCAAGAGCCATGGTTGGAGCCCCACCACGTCTCTATGATTTCCCTTCTCAGCCACAGGCTATCTTTAAAAAGTCCAACGTACCAGAAAGGGCAACACATCACCCCATAGCCCATATCAAATCATGATCCAAAATTAAGGGACTTTCTACAGTTTACACATTCTTAAATGTCAGTACAGATACTGAGGAGTCATCTCAACTCAAGAGCGCTTACAACTCAGCCAGGTGGTGGTGACATCGCCTTTAATTCCAGCACTCAGAGGGACGTAGAGGTGGGCAGATATCTGAGTTCAAGGCCAGCCAGGGCTTTTACACAGAGAAACTGCTGGGGGGGGGTGCTTACTACTCTATCATAAGGACCGGAGTTCAAGTCCTCGATCCACATCAGTTGATTCATATAAATAATAATAAAAATGTCAGCTGGTAGTCCAGTTTTCTAGAGGCAGATGCTGTAGACTCAAGGTCTTCCTCAACTACATATCAAGTTTAAGGCCATTGTGGGCTACTAAGACCTTGTCTCAAAGGGTTTTTTGTTTGTTTCTTTGTTTGTTTTCTTTTAAAGTTCATGCATGTTGTTCCAGCACAGAGGCAAGAGGATCACAAATTCAAGTCCAGCCTGAGTACAGGCTGATACGGTGCAGATAAGGTGAGGTTGTATATCAAAAGGACTTGGGGATGGGAGCAGGGGATTGGGGATATAAGTTCAGTGGTAGGGTGCCTGTCTAGAATAAGTGAGGCTGAGTTTAAGCCCAGCACCATTAAACAAATGAACAAACCTCAGAGTCTGAATTGTGTGCTGCTAAGAAATGTGAGGGCGGAGATCACTCTAACGGGCACTATTTGAATGACTGGTAAAATTAGAATGCAGGCTATCTGCTTTGCTTTGCTTTGTTGACATGGGGCCATGCTAAGTAGCCAAGACTGGTTATGAACAAAAGTCTCATTCTTCTGAGTATCAGGGATTTAGATGGATGTCACCATGCCTGAATGCAGTAAACCATTTCACCCGAATAACAAGCTCAGGGTGTTGAGGGGGGGGAGGGTCTCTTTTCTAAAATTCTGAGTAAGTTCACAACCTGCCAGCAGGGTGCGCTATCTTCTCACTGTCCAGGGAAGCATCAGCGCCCCACGGAGGGAGCCCCAAGCAGGGCTTAGGGAGAGAGGAGCTAGTTCTAGTCCCACAAAGGGACTCCTCCAGCCATTCCTAGGGATGTAAGGGGAAGACAAGAGGAGGTCCAGCTTAGCTCCAAAGCCCACCTGGAATGCTCCCAGGCCACGGAGCCAGCCTTCTCCCACAGAGCCTCAGAGAATTCTTTGCTGCCCATTCTCATCACTTTGGAAGAGCCGGGAACACTGGGTTAAGTTAATGCAGTCTTGTAATGGCTGATGAGATGGCTCAGGGGTAAATGTGCTGCTTGCTGCAGAATCTGACCTCCTGACTCTGAGCCCCAGCACACACATGGTGGAACCGAGTCCTAACCTGTCCTCTGACCTCCACCAGGTGCCCTGGCAGAGAGGTGGCACCAGCTTCAGTGTCTGTTTGTGTCCTACCTACCCTCTGAACTGTAGGGCCCACCACTGTCAGTGGAGATGGGCCCAGACAGCTGGTCAATCCCAGTGTCCTTTAAGGGGTTGGTGGAGGGGGCGCGACAGGGCAGCTGGGCTCTGGCCTTTGCCTGCGAGGGAAGAGGGGGGGTCAGAAGGGAAGAGTAGGTGGGGGAAGGCCAAGGACCAAGGGGCAGATGCTTTTAGGTGGGGTTCCCATAGGTTCAAAGCAAAGTGACATGTCCACAGAGTGCCGAGTTATGCCACCAGAGGCTGAGAGGCCCTACCTGGGCAGTCCTAAAATGACAAGAGTAACCTAAAACCTCACCATCGCTGGGACTATTTTCAAATTGGTTTGGTTTTCTCTAGCAGATCTGGTAAATTTCACTTTTAGAAAGTCCCACCTGGTATCAACCAATAGAGAGAGAGAGAAAGAACAGCTGGGCCGTACCTGTGGGAACTAAGTCACCGTCAAGGCAAAATCCCCAAAAGGGCCAGTCCTGGGCAGAACTGAAGAGGTGAGGCTCCCTCACCACGACCTCTATGCAATAACACCCCAGTAGTCAAGGTGATGAGCAGCTATTGATGTTGTCTACCGGGATTTTCAGGCACCACCCTGGCAGAATTAACTGAATGAGAGCCTGCATTTGCTTCCAAGTGAAAAGCGGGGCCGGAGAGAGCTCAACAGTCACCTGGATTTGCTGCTCTCTTGGAAGACCCAAGTTCAATTCCCAGGACACACACTAGGCAACTTTCAACTGCCTGAAACTCCAACTCCAAGGGCTCTGATGTATACATATACATAAGGTTCTGTTTGTGTTTTTAATATTAAAAGAAAGCATGAGACAGACTGGAAAGAGTTATAAATGCTGCCCCACCCCCAGGAAAAGCCCAACTTCACCCATTTTAAATGTGAGGGAACTGGAGATGCAGGGAAACTAAGAAACTCCACTGGAGCTGGGATGTAGCTGAGTTGGTAGAGGGACTGTACACAAAGGGCTGTGTTCTAGCCCTAGTTCCACGTAACCTAGGTGTGGTAGTCCATACCTGTAATCCCAGCACTGGGGCTACAGATGGAGCGTTCAAGGCCAAGCTGGGATATATGAGAACTGTTTCTAAATGTTGCAGACAGGACTGGAACCCCTCTTGCGGATGCGCCTACCCACAGGCTTGGCTACTTTGGCTGTAGGTATGGCTGCACCCAGTGCTCTGAGACCCCCATTGCTATCCCTACCGCCCCAGACTCTGGCTGCAATGTGAAATGCATCCTTCTCCCTCATTTCCACCTGCCACCGCCTCTACCTGAATTGCAGTTTCACCTGACCCCAGTCCACCAGCTCCTCCTCACCTTCCTGCCATCTGAGGGTCCTCTCATACTCACCCTGTCCCCACTCACAATACAGACACCAGAAAGGTCCTTGCTTTGGATTGTGAACCTAGCCTTTTAACAACTGAGCCATCTCTCCAGCCCTGAAAGATCTTTGCTTTATTGCCTTTGTTTCTGTGGTACATGAGAAGGACTTGTGGCCTGGTGCATGCTGGGCAAGCAACCTACCACAGAACTACATCCCCAATCCCCTTGTTTATCCTCTGTTTTTACTTTGAAGGTCTCACTGAGTTTCCCAGGCAGGCCTTGAACTTGTGATCTTCCTGCATCAGCCTCCAGAGTAGTAGCTGCGATTACAGGCCTATACCACTGGGTCTGGCTACCATCAAAAGCTTTTTATTTCTTTAGATATAGTCACTTTATTTTATGTGTACCTGTTTTGCCTGCGTGCAGTATATGTACCACGTGTACTTGGTGCGGTGAGATCAGAAGAGGGCATTGGATCCCCTGGAACTTGAGTTATGGATGGTTGTGAGCCACCATGTGGCTGTTGGGAATCGAACCCTGGTCATCTGCTTTTAACCACTGAGTATCTCTCCAGCCACTACCAAAGTGGCTGAGTTCCGTTCCATAGGGTGCTAGTACCGAACTGTTCAGACTTTGCAGACCCCATAATCAGGAGCCAATGAAAACCTCCTCTTGTGGCTGTGAGCCTAGCCTTTAATGGCTGAGCCATCTCTCCAGCCCAGAAACCTCTTTTTTAAAGGTGTTTCACATTTAAAATACTGATGATGATGCCTCCGTGTGTGTATGCATATGAGAGTGTGTGTATGTGTGTGTCCATGTGTTTGAAAGTGTATGTGAGTATGTGTGTGTGTGTGTGTGTGTGTGTGTGTACACGTGTGTGTACCCATGCACAACGCATTTGGGGAGGGAAGAAGACAGCTCTCAAGAGTTGATTCTCTACTTCCTCCTTCCCTTTTCAAAGCAGGGTCTTTCATTGTTTCTGCTGTGTAGATCCCTGTCCCCACCTTCGGCTTCATCTGGGCTTACAGGCTCATGCTTCTGTGTTGGCTCTGGGACATCAGGCTTGTACAATAAACACCAGCCCCAAATAAAACCCCTCTGAAGTGCTCAGCCTCCTGCATTTTGTTACAAAAAGCACTTACTACCTCCGACTGCAGAGCAAGCAATGGCAGGCCAAGTCTTCAAACACACACATATCTCCTCTTCCGCATCCTCTGTAAACTCTTAGCTGCAAGGACTTGTGACATTGGACAGAGCCCACCCTCGCAGTTCCCAGGGATCTCCCACTTCAGGGTTCATGTAGTCTTGGCATGAGTGAAGTCCCCAGTATGTCAAGGTGCTTGCTGCCCAGACTGATGACACCACGTTCCCAGGACACACACAGTGGAAGGAAAGAACCAACTCCTGGAACTTGTCCTCTGACCTCCACATGCATGTCATTACATTCATGGTCACACAGACATATACACAAATAAATGGCTGCAATCAAAAAGAAAGAATTATGGAGGTGGGGGAGGAGGGAAAGAAGGGGAAACTGAGTAAACTTAATAAAAAAAAAAATAAAGAATTGGGATGGTGACACATGCCTGTGATTCCAGAACTTGGGGGTTAGGGGAAGGAGAATTTGGAGTTCAAGGCCAGCTGTGGCTTCATAGTGAGTTATCAGGCAGCCTAGACTGTGGGCAGGGAGGCAGGGAGGCAGATGAAGAGAAAGAGGAAGCTGGTAGGAAGTTGTCAAGTATTAGAAGACATTAGTGTAATTCTCAAGGAACCTGGTCAGGTCTAGATTGTTAGTGTAAGCTTAGCTCGCCTCCTTGGGACCTGATGAGATGAAAAGGCTTTAGACAAGACAGGCAGAGCTGGGCATTGGTGGCACAGGCCCTTAATCCCAGCACTCGGGAGGCAGAGGCAGGCAGATCTCTGTGAGTTCGAGGCCAGCCTGGTCTACAGAGTGAGTGCCAGGACAGGCTCCAAAGAAATACAGAGAAAGCCTGGGAAGGACAAGGAGGCCCCTGAGCCTCTCTAACAGAAACACCATTCTGAGACCCCCACCCCTTTCAGCCTCCCACTCTGCAGAGCCATTAAATAATACACCCTGTGACTCCTGGCCACCAAATCTGTAACAGTTTGTTACAGTAGCAAGAGGAAGCTAATACAATGTCACCAGGCTGATGAAAGAGCCTAACTCTGGCTGGAGAGATGGCTCAACAGTTAGGAGCCCTGGCTGCTCTTCCAGAGGACCCAGGTTCAGTTCTCAGTACCCACAAGGCAGCTCACACCTGTCTGTATCTCCAGTTCCAGGTGATCTGACACCCGTACACAAACATGTATGCAGGCAAAACCCCAGCACACATAAAATAAGTCATTGAAAGTGCAAGCATATGTACACATGCCCATGCAAGACAGAGACAGAGAGACAAAGAGGGAGAGATGCTACCCCCTGAGCTGGAAAGAAACAATAGGCTGAAAGGTATCTAAAATACATGGACTCTTAGGCCACCCACCTTAGTAAGTAAGACAATTCCAGTGAGAAGGGTTGATGCTGCTAGCAGTGGCCCAGAATGCACTAGGAATTCTGTAGATACTCTGGTACTAGAGATCTAGCTCAGAAACTGAAGTTTCTTGAAACGTCCACACTTGAATACCCCACCTGACACCCGAACTTGGGCAAAATTAGAATTTGTGTTCCTCTCAAACACCTGCTGTGTGTCCTCAGGCTTCCCCCACCACCCAGCCAGGCGCCTACCCCCAGAAACAGCTAGAATCCCCCCAACCCCACCCCTGCTTGCCCCTCTCCTGACAGCTGCAATCGCTGGCTCCTGTTGCTAAGAACGACGTGACATCTGATTGGGCTACCCAGTGATAGTGGGGCCACAGCCCACTGAGGTCTGCACAATCAACTCCTCCCTTAACTCCTCCTTAGGGTGCTCCCTCCTTGCTGGCTCTGAGCTGGCCACACCCACGACCATCTTCTCACCCCCCACTCCTGAGGCCACGATCTTCTGCTAATCTCTTGGACAGATCTCTCCCTTTCCGTGTGTGTGTGTGTGTGTGTGTGTGTGTGTGTGTGTGTGTGTGTGTCCTTTGAAAGGCTGCCCTGTTTGCAAGTTCAGCCAGGTACTTCCACTACTTGGAAAACTACAAACTGGTCTTAGCTAGGCCATCCCCAAGGTCAGGGCACAGTTCAACAGAATCCCACCGGCCCGAACTAGGCTAAGCTGCCCATGCAAGGACTCCCAGCCTCAGGGGCTCGCCAACCTTCCTTCTGTCCTGAGATGCAGCAGATGCCACTATGTGCAGACCTAGAAATGAATCACATCTTCTCATGAAGGCCTTGGGTCAGATATGAGTGGAAGCTGCAGAAACTTCCAGTAAGTGTTGTCCTAGTCCCAGCAGAACTGCTCTCAACCTGAGTAATGCAGCTGCTCTGCAGTGGCCTCTGAGCTCTTGAGGAAGCATCTATCTCAATCCAGGAAGGCAGCCTTTAATTAACAGAAGCCATAGTCAGCTGGGTGGTGGTGATGGTGCACACCTTTAATCCCAGCACTCGGGAGGCAGAGGTAGGCGAATCTCAGTGAGTTGGAGGCCAGCCTGGTCCACAGAGCCAGTTTCAGGACAGGCTTCAAAGATACCAAGAAACCCTGTCCAAAGAGAGAGAGAGAGAGAGAGAGAGAGAGAGAGAGAGAGAGAGAGAGAGAGGGAGGGAGAGAGAGAGAGGGAGAGAGAGAGAGAAGCCAGTCTCCTTGGGCCCACCCTTTCTGGGGCATCCCGTGGAATTCTGGCTCCAGGCAGAATTTGACAGGGTCTGGAAGTCACTTTTCCCACAGGATCCAAGATAGCTCTTCTGCCCTAAGTTGTGTACCAGAGTCATCTTTACACCCACTGGGCATGCTCCACCAATGGGAGCCAAGTAGCAGGCTGTATGATGCAAAGACTCATTCATGAGAATTCCCCTATGAGAACCTGATGGAGGAGGACAATCAGGCTGGAGCTGGGGGCAGGAGGTATCTGGGAAGACGTGAGGGGAATTCTAAACCCATGGAATTCACCAGAAGTCAGGACACTATACCATCTCAGGGAGCCTGGAGGAAAAGAATGGAACCAGGGGGAACTCTGTCTTTCTGGAGTTGTGCCACATGAGTCCCTGAGAATATTACAAAACAAGGCTCATCTCCTTCTCAGAAAACACACTGTCACCAAGCGACAAAAGTTGAGAAAAAGCAGGAATTGGGAAAAGGATTTGAAATTCCAGACCCAAAAATTTTTTTAAGGACAGGAACTTTCTATGTAGCCCAGACTACCTTGGAAATGTATGTATGCATGTGTGTATGTATGTATGTATGTATGTATGTATGTAGAGAGTGCATGTGCATATGTGTGTGTGCATGCTCACACATGAGCCACCATGTACATGTGGAGATCAGAGAACAATGCCCAAGAGTTAGTTTTCTCTTCCAACATGTGAGTTCTGGGAATCAAACTGGGGTTGTCAGGCTTGGTGGCAAGTGCCTTCACCTGCTGAGGCATCTTGTCAGTCTTACCTTTAGCTTTCTGAGCCTTCTTGCCTCAGCCTCCCAAGTGCTAGGATTCCAGGCATATAGTGCCCAGCTTTTTAAAATAGTTTTTTTTTTTTGGGGGGGTGTTGTTTGATTGTTGGCTTTTGTTTTTTGAGACAGGGTCTCTCTATATAAGCCCTGGCTAATATAGACCAAATTGGCCTTGAACTTTAAGAGATCCATCTTCCTCTGCTTCCCAAGTGCTGGGATTAAAATCATGCATCACTATGCCCAGCTTTAAATAGTTTTTTGTTTGCTTGTTATTGTTGATTTTAAATAGGAGTTCAAACCTCAACTGGACAGGAAAGGTGACAGAAGTCTTGAGGGACCAGAATGAAGAATCTTCTTGGGCAGGCAGCTCCTCCTCCACAGACACCCCAGGTCCTGCCATGAAAGGCCCACAGATTTGAGATTTGATGTTCAGCCTACAGTCACTGGGAAATGCAAATTAGCATAAGAAGGATACAGTCCCTTTCAAGACCACAAAACAGAGACTGATAAGATCAAGCGTCGGTTAGGATGTGGGAAGCTGCTACTGTCTTACACTGTTGTGAGAAAAGACATTGCCCAGCACACTGGACAGCGTGTCATTTCACTCCAGTGCACGTCTGCCCTGTCGTCTCTTCTCTAGGAAAGAACCACCCTTACTCCCCAGACAGCAAACACATAAAGGACAATGATGGGGCCACTCAGTGGCACACACCTTTACTCCCAGCATTTGGGAGGCAGAGGCTGGCAGATGTCTCAGTTCAAGGCCAGCCTGGTCTATACATTCACTTCCAGGCCAACAAGGATGACACACTGAGACCCTCTCTCATAAAAACAAAACAAAAAACAGTGGTGGGAACCCCATTGTCTATGCACCAGGGATGTGAATGGGCAGATGCTCTACTCTCAAAGACCTACTGGAGACCCTGTAAAAGCCCAATGAAGAGTTAGGATTGGGTGTGGTGCATGACTGTAATATACCCAGCACTCTGGAGGTACCAGCAGAAAAATTAGGTATTTGCAGACATCCTTGACTACAAGAGAGTTCAAGACCAACCTGAGCTACACAGACCCTATCTCAAAACAAAGACAAACTGTGTTTGCCTAGCACACCCAAAGCCCTGGGCTCAACCTCACATACTGTATACATCAAACATGGGATCTAAGTAACCAGGAGGGGAGGGGGCAGGAGGAGGGACCAGTTCAAGACCATCCTTGGCTACATAGCAAGTTGGAAGTCAGCCTGAACTACATGAGACCTTACCTCCCTTCTCTCTCCCGAACCCCCCCCAATATATTTTGGTAAAAAGTGACCCAAATAGAGATATGCATCTGTACAAGTCTGTAAATGAAATAGTAAGGCAGGAGCTCGGTTGCAGCTTGGGAGGAACTGTGTAAAGGAATTGGCTTTATCATAGCATTTATAGTTTTGGGGGCTTTTTTTGCATATTTCTGATGGTATTGAGCACGTTGTCTATTTTAATTTCAAAAGGGTTATTGTGGGCCTGAGTGATGATAGCTCCACAAGTAAAGGTGCCGGCTGCCAAGCCTATGACCTGAGTTCTACTCCCGGAGCCCTCATGGTCAAAGGAGTGATGGGAGATGTCATTCTGTATATGTTTCTCATACTGGTTAAAATAGGAGAGAACCAACTCTCAACTTAGTTGTTCTCTGACCTCCACATACACTTGAGTGTTCCTGCCTCTAACCAAGAAAGTTCCCACTTTGTAGAATAAAGGGAGAAGATGGGCTTCACACACTGGCCAAGCTTTTGCGCTTACACAGCGCTCTCTTCCCTTCGTCTCTGGGGGTCCTGTGGCTCCGAACTCTTACCTCCCCCAGATGAAGGCTTGGGTGTGGGGGAGAGGGAGTGAGGAGACCCCTGTTCACCTCTGCCTCTCCAGGGCAGGTGTCACACTGCCCACTGGAGATGGAAGGGCCACCTTCCCACCATCTCCCTCATGCCAGCAGCCCAGCCTCTCTCCACACAGCTCATGCCCACACCAGCCGGCTACTGTCCCTCCCCCAGCTTCCAGTCAACCATGGACCCTTTTTCCTTCATGCAGACCCTGGGCTCCACGTAGTAGGTTATACTTGACCCATCCTTCCTACACCCTAATGCCCAGTGTGGTGTTGGCTTCTAGGACGCGTCCAGTTTTCCTAACTCATTTCCCAGACTCTTGCCGGGAGACAGAGATACCACGTTCCTCAGGGACCAGCGTTCACCATGTGCTCCAGGGTCCCCAGCCCACACCAGCAGCTGGCCAGACCTTTTTCTCTGCTCTTTATCCACTCCCTCCTCTCTTTCCTGAGATCTTCCAGCTTATATTGAGGCACCAACAGCCCGATCTCATCCTCCAGCCAAAATGGTCCACACAGGTTTCTTTTCATCTATCCAGGACCCCAATACACACACACACACACACACACACACACACACACACGAGAGAGAGAGAGAGAGAGAGAGAGAGAGAGAGAGAGAGAGAGAGAGAGAGAGACCCTGCAACCTGCAGTTAGGGGACACGAACAGCTTTCTCTTGCCCCGATTCAAATTATGGAGAATGAATGAATGAAGTATTCCCAGCCATCTACTACCTACGGGTGTGAAGAGAAGAAGCTCTAAGCTTGCCCTTCAGTTATCCACCCACCTGTGGATACTCGTATACTACAGTTGCCTCCTGCGCCCCCTCACTCCAGAATGCCCTCTCCTCCCCTGCCCCAGCCACTGCCTGTGGGCTACTGTTATCTCCTTACCTTTGGGAAGGCTCGAAGCATCCCCAGGAACAGCAATCCCATTGTGGCACGGAGGGCGCTCATCCTGGCTCCCGGAGTTGATAGCTCCAGCGCCTGGCCACCTGCCGGCACCCTGCCTCCCACGGTGAAATCACTTCTAATGTGGCTGCGCCTTCCTCGGGTTCAGCCCTAATTCTTCCCTCCCCCCTTACCACCTGTGATGCAGCGATCTGCTTCCCTGTGAAGCCTAAGAGAGAAGGGGCCACCGCGTGCCGAGATGACTCAGGGCTAGCCACAGAGCACACACTCAGGGGGCTCCCCTGAGGCACGCGCCCTGCAGTTTGAATGGTCCGCCCCGGATTTGAGAAGGAACCGGGAAGGCAGCTCAACCCTAAGGGTGCAGGGTGCAGGAGTTTGAGAGGTATCCGGAGTTCTGAGGCCCCTAGCCCCATCCCTAGCCCAAGGAAGGGTGAAGCGGTTTCCTGCTCTTGATAGCACACTACAAAAACTGGCCTTCTACATCACTGGGATTCTTTCGAAGGGACAGAGTCATAATATTTCTGAGAAAGTGAGCGTTTCTTCAACATGAAGATTTGCTGTAAAATAAATGAATGTGCAGGGAATGAATGGATGGGTAGAGAACAAATGGACGAAAGGGTGGATGAGCGAACAGAAGACGAGGGAATATATATGGATGGACAGATGGATGGGTGCAGGGTAGACCGATGGATAGAGAGCAAATGGGTGGATGGACGAGGAGATGGATCATTGGTGGACGAGTGGAAAGAGAGCACATGGACAGATAAGGGGATGGATGGGAGGATGGATGAACAGATGGACAGAGACCACGTGGACGGTGAGATGGATGGGGATTGATGGATGAGAAGGAAGGGATGGATGAGTAGATGGAGGAAGACATGAGATGGGCAGGTGGGTGGATGAAGAGATGAGGTTGATGGGTGAATGGGTGGGAGGATGGAGGGATGTATGAAGAGATTAGGAAATGGATATATGGATGGATGAATGGGTACAAGATAGGAGGACTGATAAGGAGAGGGGGTGTTGGATACCTGGGATAATGGGGACATGGATGGATGGATAGATAGATAGATAGATAGATAGATAGATATGGATGGATAGATAGATAGAGAGAGATGGATGGATGGATGGATGGATAGATAGATAGAGATGGATGGATAGATAGATAGCTAAAGATAGATAGATAGATAGATAGATAGATAGATAGATAGATAGATAGATGTGCATGTATGCATGGAGAGGGGTAGGCAGGAGGGTGGACTGACTTGTGAAAAACTGTGTGAAAACCAGGGCACCTGTGTATCAATCCACAGCTGACCCCACCCATACTGTTTTACCTGAAGGGGGTACCTGGCATCTTACCTACAATCAAGCCTCATTCGGACCGTTTTCTACTCCACTTGTGTGGAACCGCCGTTCCCACCTAGGGTGGAGCCCCAGGCTCTCCTTTTCCTTCAGTTAATACCTTCAGCACAGGGCCGCTGGCTGAGCGCTGGCTAGCAGGTGCAGCCTGCTTTTGTCTGTTTTGGGTTTGTTGGTTTTTTTGTTTTTTGTTTTTGTTTTGTTTTGTTTTGTTTTTTGAGATAGGATTTCTCTTCGAAACAATCTTGTCTATCCTGTCACTCACTCTGTAGACCAGGCTGGCTTTGAACTCACAGAGATACACCTGCCTCTGCCTCCTGAGTGCTGGGTTGGTTTGTTTTATTTTTAAACATAGAAACCAGTACAGAAACAAGCAAGCTGTCTGTGTGTTCTAACAATGGGACCCAAGGACCTTTTGGCTTCCACACTTTGTTCTAGCCTTCAGTGTTAGGCCCCCACTTGGTAGAGGATCAGAGCGCCAGCTGCCACTCCCCATGAGGACCTTCTAAAGCCCCTGCAAAGTCTCTGTTCCACACTCGGGCCTCTCTGATGTCTGCATCCTCCCTGAAAAATCCATACATCCTTCCTTCCTGTTCTTTCATAGATCCACTCCAGCCTCCCCTCCTCTGGTGATAAAAGTGCTTGTCTCAGGGCTGCAGAAATGGCTCAGCAGTTAAGGGCCCTGGCTGCTCTTCAGAGGACCCAGGTTCAGTCCCCAGCACTGACATGGCATCTCACAACTGTCTGTAACTCCAGTTCCAGGGGATCTGACAACCTCACACCAATGCCCATAAAATAAAATTAAATAAGCTTAAAAAAAAGAAGAAGAAGAAGAAGAAGCTGGGTGTCGGTGGCTCACATCTTTAATCCCAGCACTCAGGAGGCAGAGGCAGGTAGATCTCTGTGAGTTTGAGGCCAGCCTGGTCTACATAGCTAGTTCCACAAAAGCCAGAGCAGTTATACAGAGAAGCCCTGCCTAAAAAAACAACACAGAAGAAAGAACAAAAGAAAGAAGAAAGGGAGGGAGGGAGGGATGGAGGGAGGGAGGAAAGTGCCCACTTGTAAAAATTACAAAGCCAGGGAGGGGTAGAGGGAGCTGAAGCCCCTGTTTCCCAGAATGCAGCTGGTATTTGCACTGGGCTGGTGTTTGTTAGACTCTCATGGAGAATAAAACTGTAGCACCCAAATAGCTTGCACCAGGTGAGAACCAAATAAAAATCACACATTGTGGAAGTCCAACCTTCCTAGTAACCAAAGGCATGCAAATGAAAAGCAGCCTCCATCAGTCTCCTGGGCCTGTTAGGTCACCGGTAGGTTTTTTGATTCATAACAATAGTTAGGGGAAAGCAGGAGAACAGCATTCATCTGTGCAGGTCTCCTTAAATGGTGTTTATAAATGTTGGGAGCACCATTCTGAGTCTCAGTAGGAAATGAATATAACTGGGGTCCACCAGTTCAAGGGATATTATACATCCCAGCAGAGTGACAATACTGTGGATGAAGAAGTTGTCTCTCTTCTTTCCTCCACACACACAGGCAACTTCTGCTACACACATGTCCCCCAGGCCTGTGTTCAGCATGGACCCTAGCAGAGGTTCACTGTGACTGGGGGAAGGGCCTACCCCCTAGAGACTCTTTTTTTGGCTTTTCAAGACAGGGTTTCTCTGTGTAACAGCCCTGGTTGTCCTGGAACTTACTTTGTAGTCCAGGCTGGCCTCGAACTCACAGAGATCCGCCTGCCTCTGCCTCCAAGTGCTGGGATTATTAATGTATGACACCACAACTGGTAAGACTCTTTTTTTAAAAGATTTATTTATTTATTATGTATGAGGAGTAAGGTTTTTCCTCCCGCTGCTGGTCTTGTCCCGCCGCCATGCCAGCCCCAAATAACACACTGAGACTCTGTATTTGATATAATGCTGTTGGCCAGGTACTAGTTTCTTATCGGCTAGCTCTGTCTTAAGTATTAACCCATTTTTGTTAAATATAAGTACTTCCATGTGTTCTAATCTTACCAGGGAATATGGCAGGTGTCTCGTCTCCCCAGTCTCTCCATCTTGACCCCTCCTTACTCCTTCCTATTTCCTCCTTGTCTCCTAGTCCCGCCCATCTTGCTTTCCTATTGGCCAACAGTGCTTTATTCATTAACCAGTATGAGAAACAGATTCACAGAATGGCATCTCCCATCAATTATGTACACAGGGTTCTGCCTGCATGTATGCCTGCAGGCTAGAAGGGGGCACCAGATCTCATTATAGATGGTTGTGAGCCACCATGTGGTTGCTGGGAATTGAACTCAGGAGCTCTGGAAGAACAGTCAGTGCTCTTAACCTCTGAGCCATCTCTCTGCCCCCCTCCCCCCGCACATGTGCCGCAGGGAACGGGTGAGGGTCAGAGGACAACTTTCTGAGTTGGCAGTCTCCTCCCTCCCAGCGTGTTTTGAGGCAGGGTCTCTCCTGCTGTTTCTGCTTGAGTACTACTGTGCACTCCAGCTGGGCAGCCTGAGACATCCCATCTTGCAGAAGCACTGAGATCACAAATGTGTGTCACCTCATCTGGCTTTTTACGTGGTTCAGAGAACCAAAGCAGGCAGTCAGTGTTAGGGCTCAGATAATCCCTATGTGTTGGAGTGAGCTCAAGCTGTCCACACAGGATTTCTGGCCTTAGACAAAAGCCAGCACTCCTCAGGAATGTGTGAAATGGTTCCAAAGGGAGTCATTTCCTCACCTCTGGCAGAAGGGACATGGGTTCCATGGACATACACGCCTGTGATTGCATGTCAAGTACCCACGGAGGACTCCAGGCTCCCTCAGGCCCTGCTCACAAGTACATCCTATACGTCTCCAAGCCTACACTAGCCTCCCGGCCCTTCCCATGCCCCAGCTACCATCCTGCTCATAATCCGTGTGATTTGTCTATACCCACACCCATCCCTCTCACTTCTCTGGCAGGTAGCCCTGGCCATGCCCAATCTACTTCTCTTTCTCTCTGCTCTAGACTCTTCCGGATGCCTCTGAATATTTTCTCTCTCCTATTCACGGTAAAAATCTTTCTCCTAACTATACTGTGGAGTGGACATTTCGGTAGTTTCACGCAAATGCTTTTGCCCAGAGAGCCACCTCACCAGCTCTGTATTCTCGATTGGACAGTGCAAACAATGGCCCATTTTGCCTGTTTACTCTATGAGAAACATAAATCTTCTCAGACTTTTGAGCCCATTTAGCAAGCGAGAAACTAGGGCCAGGACAGTTAATCCACAGTTACCTCACTCCAAGAGGAAAGCATCCAGAATTCTGGCTGCTTTAGCTCATAGCCTGTGTCCCCTCATAGTCCTTCTAGGCGCCCCCCAATACTTGACCTACCCCTTACACTCGCCACTCAGAGCCCAGGGCTGTCATTCTAAGGGCAGCTCCCCATTTGTAGGTTCCCTCCACTTTCTGGTCAAATGATCATTTCTGCTGTTTTGTGTTTCAATTCCAGAGCTGACCTAACTGTGTCATAACATGATGTCTGTACTGACTGGTTCTGTGTCACCTTCACACAAGCTGGAGTCATCAGAGGAAGGAGCCCTTGTAGAGGAAACACCTCCATGAGATCCAGCTGTAAGGCATTTTCTCAGTTAGTGATCCGCCCGGGAGGGCCCAGCCTATGGTGGGTGGAGCCATCCCTGGGCTGCTGGTTCTATAAAATGTGGACTGAGCAAGCTGGGAGAAGCAAGCCAGTGAGCAGCTCCTCTCCCTGGCTTCTGCATCAGCTCCTGCCTCAAGGTCCCAGCCCTGCTTGAATTCCTGCCTTCCTCCAATGATGGACGATGTTCTGGATGTGTGAGCCAAACAAATAAACCCTTTCCTCCCCAACTTTCTTTTTTAGTCATGGTGTTTCATCACATCAATAGGAACCCTAACTAAGACAACGTTTCTCTACTCTAGGACATGTGGGGTCTTAGAGAGACAGAGTGCTCCGGGCACTGACGACGGTGCCTGGCATGTGGCTACGGCAGTTGACTACTTAGTGCCTGGAGAGAAAAGCTACACCCTGCAGCCAGGGAGTTAGTGGGTTAGATCTTAAGCAAAGGGTGAGAGGTGAGCATCCTAGGGAAGTGGCTGCTCCTGGGACTCGGGACAGAGGCCCTGGTGCCGTCAGCAGGTCCTAGGCAGTTCATGAACCCCTTAGCAGGTGTGAAAGTGCTTTGAAGACGGGAGGGGAAGTCCCTAGGTTGAGAGCTGCAGCCCCTGTGTGACTACAGGGGCCTTGGAGGCTGCGTCCCCACGCCCCAGGCTGGAATCTGGCGGTATGAGCTAGCTATTAGCCCTGCAGTGCTGTCATAGCCAGGTCCCCAGAGCAAGCAGAGGACAACGGGCTCAGTAGAAAGCCTTCAAAGGGAGCAGGAGTCATGTTAGCGAAAGGATGCTGAGCAAGATGCCAGTCCTGACTTGGTTCAGGAAATTCAGGGACTTCCCCAGCAGCTGGGAACCCCAACCCCAAATGGCCCCAAAATACCCTTGGCAGACAGAGACTGCTTCTGCCTAAAGCAGCAGCAGGCAGGTAGGCGGCTGAAAGCCGGAGAGAAAGGCGAGGACTTTTCTCCTCGCATCGGCCCAGGGCTTTTCTTTTCTTTCTCCTTCCTTCCTTTTGAGATAGGGCCTCATCTACCCCAAGATGGCCTTAAACTCACTGTGTAGCCAAGGGTGACCCTGAACCTCTGCTCCTCTTGATTCTACCTCCAAAGGGCTGAGATTACAGCCATGCATCGCTATACCCAGTCTATGCTCCATGCATGCTAGGGCAAATCAGTCTACCGACTGAGCCCCACAAGGGGTTTCCTTCACAACGCATGTCTCGTCCCTAGTTTGCCTCCTAGCTGGGTCCCAGGTAGCTGTACTGTGTGTCTGGATACATCCAACACAAGTTCTGATATCGTTTGGCTTCCCAGAGGTCTGTGTGTTAGGACCTTGGTCTCCAGTGTGACTGCATGGAAGGTGCTGGTGGATTCTTGAAGAAATAGGGTCAATCCAGAGGTCCCTAGGTCTTTGGGGACCTCCTCTTAGAAAGGATCTGGGGTCCTTAGTCTGTGGATTACTGTTCTGAGGGTTTTTGGGGTTTTTGTTGTTGTGGGGTTTTGTTTGTTTGTTTGTTTTTAAAACAGGGCCTCATGTAGCACAGGCTAGTCTTGAACTTGCTCTGTAACCGAGGATGATCTGCCATTTCCCTTTATAGGTGGCCAAATGTAAGGCTCGGAGTTGCTAAGTAATGTCCTTGAGGCCACACAGGTGAGACAGAGCCAGGATTTGTTTCGAGCCTTGTCTGGCTCTCAGGCCCCCTGCTGCATCTTCCTTCCCTGGCCTCTCTAGCCCTGGCTTTTGCTCAGAAGAAAGAGCACTTGTGGAGGAGTCTTGCTCAGGCCCTATGGCTGTGGGTATGCCACTTCTCTCTGAGCACATCACACGTGTGCTACTATTGTAATGCCAAAACCTATGTATCACATGAAGGTATCACATATATACTACCATTGCCTCCGTTCTACATGCCAAAACCTACGGGAAGCACAGCCTGGCACTTTCTGCTGGGCAGCAACATGAGAGGGCTTGGTAAGTGTGGGTGGGGGTAGAGGGGAGGAGGTGGGGGAGTGGGCTCTGGCTTGGGATTCCTCGTGGGACTGCAGTTAAGAGGTGGACATGGATGGATTCCCTGAGTCACATTCGTGGCTGTGGTCAGGTCACACAGGTCACACAGGACCTCCGATTATTGAGCCCTGACTGCTTCTCAAGGAAATGACTTCAACTAAACAAGATAGAGACCACCATGTCTTTGGTGACCTAGCTTCAGAAGTTTCCCAGTGCAGGTTCCAGAACATTCTGTTGTTACACAGGCCACTCTCCTCAGTGTAGAGGGGACTGCACACCTGAATGAGCACCAGAGCCAGGGAATCGGGCTGTGGGGGTCAGTTTCTCCCTCTGACAAGCATGAGCTGTAATTCACTCGGCAGCCCGCTCACAGTTATTAGGGGATACAAGGTCACCATGCCTTTAGTGTGTCTGTATGTGGTTCCTTTTAAGACAATCTTAAAGCCAAGCATAGTGACAGACTCCTTTAATCCCAACACTTGGGAGGCAGAGGCAGGTGGATCTCTGAGTTCAAGGCCAGCCTGGTCTACAAAGCAAGTTGCAGGGCAGCCAGGGCTACACAGAGAAACCCTGTCTTTCAGGGGAAAAAAAGAACAGTCTTGAGTCTGGTGTGGTGGCACATGCCTTTAATCCCAGGATTTGGGAGTCAGAGGCAGGTGGATCTCTGTGAGTTCCAAGCCATCCACTGCTACACAGTGAGACCCTATCTTTAAAAAATTAAGAATTACAAAATAAAATAAGAAGTGGCTGGAGAGATTCCCAGCATCCACACGACAGCTCACAACTGTCTGTAACTCCAGTTCTAGGGGATCTGACATCCTCACACAGGCATACACTCAGGCAAAAGCACCAATGCACATAAATAATAATAGTAAAGTAAGAGCCTCAAATAGTCCAAGCTGGCCTCAAACACATGATGTAGCCAAGGACAGATAGCCTTAGATTCCTAGTCCTCTGATGTCTCCTTCCTGAGGACTGAAATTACAGATACGTGCCACCGTACTTTCCTGGTTCAGGACACCTCTGGAAGTTTGAGGGGAGAAATGGGAAGGGCTCTGATTTCTTTTGTCCCCTAACCCTGAGTCCACAGGCCCCTCCCTGCACGAGCCACAGGCTCAGGTTTCACAGCTCTGGAGCAGAGCCCCATGCTCAAACCTGGGCTTCCCCTTCTTGCAGGGTGTGTGAACCAAGACACTCTCTGGACCATCAGGGCATGACTCACTAGGGTTTTGGGCACCGTGGTAGGTCAGTGGGAGAGAATCAGGTCTCATGTTCTATACCCTGGACCCTCGAGTGATGTCAGCTGGGTGGCCACTTCCTACTCCTCTGGACTGGTCAGCCCGCTGGTCACATGTTTTCTAGTGGGATACTTCCTTTGGCCTCTGCCACCAAGTTGGGGCTCACTCAGCCTAGGCTTTAGCCTGAGAGGTATAGGAGAACCCATCGAGGGTCTGGAGACTCAGTGAAGTCCAGGTTAGTGTCAGTCACATGACTCCCCACCACGGGCCTTAGCGGAATATATCTCTAAAATGGAGATATATCCTTAGTGATCATCAGTGATCCTAAAGTCCATTTGAGAGGCCTGGGAAGGACAGGCAAGATGGCTCTGGGTAAAGGTGCTTACTGCCAAGCCTAAAAATTTTGAGTTGGAACCCTAGAACACACATAGTAGAAAGAGAGGACCCTGCCACATACCCACGGTGACATATGCATACATATACACATATGCGTACAATAAATAAATGTTAACATTTTTAAGTAAAAAGAGAGGCCCTGGGAGAATGAAGAGATGGGAGGCTAAACCCTCCCTCAAGGCAACCCCATCTCACCGAAGCCACTGTGAATGGAAGTGAGTCATTTAGACTCGCCGGAAACCCAGCCCTGTCCAGTTTTAATCACAGGCTCAGAGACACTGAGCACAATGAACAAACAGAACCAACGGTCAGTAGCAGCAGTGAGAGGTGCCCACAGAAGCGTTCCCATGGGTGTGGCCCTGTGGGGTGATGGGGACTCCGTGCTCTGGACCAGAGGGTAACCTCAGCTTCGAAGGGAAGATTACATCCCACAAGACCTTTCTTCTCCTTTCTGGGAAGTTCTGCCCCTCCTTAGATATGGAATAAGCAAGGTTCAAGTCTTCTGGATTCTTGAGAGGAAAAGAAATTTCCAGGATATGGATTTTGCTCATCTTGTTCCATGCCTGGAAATCATGGGTGTTCAGGACAAAGTATGGAACGTGGGCTGGAGAGTCCCCAGTGGTACAGCATGGGTCTAGCATGCTTGACAGCCTGTATTCAGTCCTCAGCAACATAGGAACAACACAGTCATGGAGATCCACACATACACATACATGCATATACACAGAGACACATACACACCCATGCATAAACACATGTGCATACAGAACAAGTAAACACCACATGCTTACAAGGTATGCACAGGAGGCTTACAAAGAGATAATTGTTTCCAACTCTGGGGAAATGGATACTCTACAGAGTGACTTGGCCAGCCGATCCAGAGCCACAGTGTACACCCAGAGCTGTGGCTCCAGGGTAAGACTTACCTACCTACGATGGTTGCTGTAGTGCGTGCGCGCATGCACACACACACACACACACACACACACACACACACACGACTGGAGTAACATACAGTCTCTGGTAGCTATGTAATCAGTTCTGGACTCCCAGGACCCTCTGTGGTAAAGGAAATTCACCTCACCTAATGGCTCAGCAGTGAACATTTGTGGTTATTGCCCAGGGTCTAGGTTTGGTTCCAAGCACTTATATAGTGGCTCACAGCCATCTGTAACTCCAGTCCCAGGGGATCTGACACCTTCTTCTGACTTCTGTGGGCACCAGACACACACATGGCACACATATGTGCAATTAGGCAAAACATTCATAAGCATTAAATAAAGTAAATAAATCTTTTTTTTTTTTTGAGGCCAATCTTGGGCTATATAGCCCAAGACATTGTCTGAAAAGAACAAAAAATAGTAAATAAATATAAAATAAATAGGTACCCTATTGTACCTCAGTAAAGCTGAATAATTTTTCTTGGTTTTCATTTATTTGTTTATTTATTTGATGTGGGGGACAGCATACATATGGAGGGCAAGGAGAAGCAGCCTGGAGGATCCGAGGAGCCCCAAGGCATGCTGTGACCAGATCCCATTTTATACCTCTGAGTTTTCCAGAAACCAGTACCTTAGGCTCTCCTGAAAGCCCCTCCTTCCAGAAGCCGGAAGGACTGGTGAGTGAGGCTCCACCTACTGGCCTGCCCCTCAACACTGAAAAAGCACTGTTAGTCACAGCTTCTGGTCAGGATCCTGGAGGGCTCTCTATATATGTAAATCATTTCTGGAGAAACCACTTGCTAAGTCATTGGCAAGCATCATGCCTCACACTTTTCTCAGAAGAACCCAGGAGAATGGGGCCAGAAGATTCTGAGTCAAGCACAGCCTGGCAGCTGCTGCTACCAGATCAGAGCAGAGACCTGAGCTGCCTACCTCAGCCAAACAAGGACCCTAGGTGGGACGCTGGGATTGAACCCTGTCCCATTTTCCCACTGGGCTCCTTTCTGTTCCTGGTGCCATCAGACTTGCCCTTGCCATGCAGCCTTTGCAGCTGCTTGGTCCTTCTGCCTGGAGCCCTATTTCCTCAGATCTTCAAAAGGCCAGCATGCTAGGTGATAGACGTGTCCATCACCTTGGCCACGGGGACAGATGCAGACACATCACAACTCATAAACTTTTGTGCTCTCGTTGTTTTTTTTTTTTAACATTTATTTGGTGTGTGTGAGGAGAGAGAGAGAGAGAAAGGGAGGGAGGGAGAGAGAGAGAGAGAGAGAGAGAGAGAGAGAGAGAGAGAGAGAACTTGTGGAGGTCCAAGGACAACTTGTGGGAATAAGTTCTCTTGAGGCCCCAAGAGTTGGCTCAGCCATCGGACTTTGTGACAAGTGCCCTTACCTGGTGCGGCACCTGGGTGTCCCCCAAACTTGTATACTCTGTGTAGGTGAGTGATGGATGTGACACAGCGCATCTGTAACCCTTGTACTTGGGCTGAGGCAGGAGGATTGCTTTGCGTTTGAGGCCAACTTGAGCTACATAATACATTCCAGGCTTACCTGGCCACAGTGTGAGACCCTGTCTCAAAAACATAAGCAAACAAACAAAAAATGTAGGCATGGCAGCGTACTGCCTTTAATCCCAGCACTGGGGGTGGGGGGGGGGCAGACAGATCTCTGAGTCTGAGGCCAGCCTGATCTACAGAAGGAGTTCTAGGACAGCCGGGGCCACACTGAGAAGCCCTGTGTGTAAAAATGAGAAGAAGAAAGAGGGAAACAGGAGGAGCAAAAAACACTGCGGCTGGGGGCTGGAGACATGGCTCAGCAGTTAAGAACAGTTGTTGCTATTGCAGAGCATTTAGGTTGGTTCTAATCACTTACATAGCAGCTCACAATCATCTGTGACTCCAGTCCCAGGGGATCTGATTGCCTCTTCTGACTTCTGTGGGCACCAGACACACACATGGCACACATACTTGCAAGTAGGTAAAACACTCATATGCATAAAATAAAATATATAAATCATTTTTTAAAAAGTTTTTTGTTTGTTTGTTTGTTTTTAAATTTGATGCCAGCCTGGGCTATACAAGACCTTATCTGAAAAGAACAAGAAAATAGTAAATAAGTGCAAAATAAATAGGCTAGGTTCACTACTCCCCTATTTTACCTCAATAAAACTGAATAATTTTTCTTGTTTCCATTTACTTACTTGTTTGTTTGTTTATCTGGATCCAGGACAGCACCCACGGGGAAGTCACAGGACAATCTTGGGAGTCAGTTCTCTCCTTCCACTGCGTGGGTCCGGGAAGTAGAGCTGAGGTGGTCAGACCTGGTGGCAAGAACCTAAACAGAGCTGGACGTCCCTAAAACAACGCTTTCCAATGTCGACTGTCCTCTTCTATTTGAGACGAAGTCTTCCTACGTAGCCCTAGCATGTGTCACCGTGCCTGGCTCAAATGTGATATAACAAGACCCTGACTCACCTAGGGCTCCCCCCCCCCATCAATGATGGTGCCGCTCTGTCAACGGCTCACTTCTGCTAAGACAGGAACAGGGGGACAGAGGCCGAGCCTGCCTTTTGTGATGTTCGGATTAGTGAATTGTCAGGAGCTGTTTAAGCTCACTGAGAAGCTGTCTTCAGAAGAGGGTTGTCCACCGTTACCACCACCATTATTTCCAGCATGTTTGTCTGAAAGTGTCACCAAGAACCCTTGTTTGGGAATGGGCTGGTCCCATTAACTCTGTTTTCAGGAGAGGCGAGAACAGGAAGATTCCGCTAGAGTAAAACCATGTGTCCTTGAGGACAACTGGAAGGGCAGCCATTTCCAATGTCACCGTAGTTACCAAGCGCGATAGGAAAGTGCCTGCAGAGGGAAGAGGAGGGGGAAGGTCAGCCCTGGAGCGCTCAGCCGCCATGGGGCAGCTCAGCCACCATGGGGTGCTCAGCTGTGGAGACAAAGCTCCATTAGCAACTCTAGCCTGTAGTGGTTGCCCATGTCTTTAATACCAGCACTCAGGAGGCAGAGGCAGGCAGATCTCTTTGAGTTCGAGGCCAGTCTGCTCTACAGAGCTAGTTCTAGGACAGCTAGAGCTGTTACACAGAGAAACCCTGCCTAAAAAACAACACAGAAGAGAGAGAGAGAGAGAGAGAGAGAGAGAGAGAGAGAGAGAGAGAGGGAGGGAGGGAGGGAGGGAGGGAGGGGGAGGGGAGGGGAGGGGAGTAGAGAAACCATAGCTGACTGCCTCAACTTCTCCAGTTGTCTTCGGTTGGATATTACGAGACCCTAATAACTGATGATGTCATCTCTCTGTTCCTATTTGTTCTGTTACTTTTAAGTCTCACCCAGGGGACCCTTGCTTTGCCCAGGACTCTGTCTACTGGGAACCCCAGCTGACTATCTCAGAGGGGCTTCCCCTGTCGATTTCTGCTTCACGAGACCAACTTAGTGATGTTTTGCTGCCATGTATCTATCATCACTTGCTATTTATTCTTGTTGGATTTCTCTCTGTCTCTCTCCCTCTCTCTCTCCCTCTCTCTCTCTTGAAACAGGGTCCCTATGGTGCCAATATGGCTGGCCTTGAACCAGAGATCCTCCTGCCTCTGCCTCCCGAGTCCGGGATTAAAGGTGTGCGCCACCACAGCCAGGCTTATTATCTTTAATTATTCCCCCTACATGACTTAAGTCCACTCACTCAAAACTGAAAGTGTGGTCAGTGTAAATCATACTTCTGGCAGTAGATGTAAGCAGGTAGCCCTAATTCTGACCAAGAACAGGCGCCCTAGGAGGCAGGACACAGACACGTGAGATCTGCTACTGGATCTCCCTCCAGGTGGGTGTTGAGCAGACTGGAGAGGGCCAAAACTGCTCAAACAGTAGAACCCAGAGACAGCTAAGACATGTGGCTGGTCCGCAGAGCCATCATCCCTTCTGTCACTGCCCCAAGCAGGAGGTACTGGGTGAGAAAAGGCCCCGTCCACCCATGAGTGGCTCTGTCAGAAAAATCCCTCAGAGATTTCCCTAGTTGGTGGCAATAAGTAGCCAGGTAGGGCCAGCACCAACCTGTTTTAAACAGAAGGCCGGAGGCTTAAAAAACTGCTCTAGTCTGAGGCTCCAGGCCAAGAAATTCCAGAGATCTGGGGAAACTGAGGTGTTGACGCTTACTCAAGCGTCCACTAGGTCTGAGGCTCATGATGTCACCTCTAGTGACAGAAACAACCCAGAAAAACCCATTTGTCAGCCATAACTCCCCACAACTCATTGTGTTTTAGGTTGGCCTCAGAAGACATCTCAGGGCCCCCAGGCAGCAGGGAACCTTTCCCCCACCCTGATTCTGAGGAACAACAGCAGCCCCTCAGCCACCACCAGCCTCCCTATATTTATCTATGGCTCTTGATGGAATGCCTCTCGCAGACCACCATCAGGGAGCAAGAACTTGAGGCTGGGGATTCAGACTCCACTACAGAAAGAAACGCCAGGACTCCAGGGTGCACTTGGCTGTGGCTATAGCCTGCTAGGATGCTGCATGAATCATTGCACATCTCATACTCGGCACCCATCATCCAGATGGGATATGCCTCAGTTGGTAAAGGGCCTGCCTGGCGTTCACGAGGTCCTGGGTTGGCCCTTAGGCAGGTCATCACAGCTTTGGGGAGGTGGAGGCAGAGGGATGGGAAGTCCAAGGTCATCAGCAACTACAAAGGAAATCCAAGGCTGGACCAGCACACATGAGGCCCCATGTCAAAACAAAACCAAATGTCTGTCCTGACATGGAGACGGTCTGTCTAAGGAGCTCACACAAAAAGAACAACAACAAAAAATGGTGGCATGTGCCGGAGCAGAGGGGCACACAGGTAGGAGGTGGTCAGAACACTAGGATACAAATGGAGGTAGGGCATGTCCTAGTGCAGGTGAGGTCCCTGGGTTGATGGCTTTATCACATCATGTGACCAAGGCCTCTCTGAGAAAGTGGCTTCTTGAAGCAGGAGAGAGAGAAGCCAGACAGGCAGAGAAGGTCAGATGTAGCCAGTGCAAAGGTCCTGAGGTAGGAGGGAGCTACCCCCTGAGGCTATCGAGGTGTGGACTGGAAAAGGAGGAGAGGTCTATTAAGGGGCAGAAGGAGGATGGAATTCTTTATCTGCTGAGAGGCCACTCTGGGTGTGTCCCGGGGGGCGTTACTTGAGGTCTGCTATGTTGGAAATAGATATGGGGAAAGGGCACATAGGAGCTCTCCACTACATGGGTAAAGGAGATGGAGGCTCCCGCCAGGCAGGGGCAGTGAGGAAGAAAAGGAACCAGATTTGGAACCAAGTTTGGGGTAGAACTGAGGCGGTTTGCTGATGACGATGTGAACAAGAAGCCTGGCTGTGAGCACAGGCTGGACCAGGGTTCCTTAGAGCTGGGGGGAGGTGACAGTTCTGGAAGAGGACAGACAACCGTGAGACGGCCAGTTCTGACTGTGGGGACAGTGGTCTCTGAGGAGAAGGCTTCCTAACTGAGGCCCTAAGTAAAGGAAGAAGGGGAAAGGGAGGCTGGGAAGACCTTAAGGACGGCTTTAGGGGGATGTCCGACAGTCCCAGGGGACCTCAGTGTTGACGCCAAGGGGAGTGAGCCCCAGAGGAGGCCAGAAGTGGGCAAAGCCAGTCCAGGCTGCTGACTCAGCTCTGAGAAGGAGAGGGTTAGGACTGTGAGCAACCCAATCAGATCGAGAAATGCTGGGTGAGAAATAGCGCTGGCTGAGTCATCTCAAGCTTGCTGCTGCGAGCCTGCCTTGCAGCTCACTGGGCCTTCACTACTGCCTAGGAGGGGCCCCTCATCTCCAAATGACCAGGTCAGCCCCCTGGGGCCCCTGTGCGGGGAGTGTCACACTGCACAGGCGGACATAGTGGGGACAGCTTTTCTTTGCCTCAGCTGGTCCCCATAGCCGTCCCCAGGACTCAGATGAAAACAAACAGCACAGAGAGACTCAATTTGTGTCATGAAAGTCAATGTGTAATTGGAGGTATCCAGGCGTGTGAAAGAGAAAAATGGGGGACAGCTTTTGTGGTCCAGGCTTCTGGAGTTCTCTGTAATGCTTGTTTAGCGTACAGGAAGCCCTAGATTCAGCCCCCTGCACTGCACAAAACCCAGTGTGGCAGCATAAGCCTATAATCCTAGCATTTAGGGAAATACAGACAGAGAAGGATCAGAAGTTCAAGGTCATCCTCAGGTACATAGTGAGCCTGGAGTCAGCCTGGGCTACTTGAGAAGTTATATCAAAAATGGGAGTAGGCAGGCATATTGGTGGTGCACATCTCTGATCCCAGCTCTGTGGAGGTTGAGGCAGTTAGATCTCTGTGAGTTCAAGGTCAGCCTGGTTTACGTAGGGAGTTCCAAGCCAGCCAAGGTTACACAGTGAGACCCTGTCTTGAGATAAATAAATAAATAAAAGCCAGGTATGGTGGTGCATTTGCCTGCAATCTCAGCTCTGAGGTGGAAGAGGGAATGTTATTCTAGAACTTCTTTGTAGTCCAGGCTGTGCCAAGCTTATAATGCCCAGTGATTTTTCTCTGAGAGCTCTTTTTGTTTGGTTGGTTTTGGTTTTGGTTTTTCAAGACAGGTTTTCTCTGTGTAACTTTGGAGCCTGTCCTGGAACTCACTCTGAAGATCAAGCTGACCTTGAACTCACAGAAATCTACCTGCTTTTACCTCCCAAATGCTGGGCTTAAAGGCATTTACCACTACCGTCCAGCTCCTCTGAGAGCTTTTTAAGCCTGTAGGATGTTCTATGTCTGGAACCCTGGGGATGCTGGACACCCAAGGTAGGAATCCCCAAGTCTACGAGGGGCTATGGGGCAAGCCTATCCAATTTCCATTCATCTATCCCTGATTGGCCTCCAACATGCTGTATCAGCCAAGGATAGCCTTGAACTTCTGCTCTCCACCTCCTAAAAACTGGGATTACAGCCTGGATTGTGCAGTGCCAGGGCTGGAATGTGCTATGCAAGCACTCTACCAACTGAGCCACATCTCCAGCCTTGAAAATAGTCTCACTGCCTTGTAATAGCAATCCCCAGGATACAGATGAAAACAGATCTCTGGGTCCCGGGACCTTCTTCTGGACAGACCATAATACTTGTTAACTTACTGAGTGGTTGCTATGGGCATGTCAGCCATCACATCAAAGGCTGGCAGCTCCTAATCTGAAAGTTCAAACTCCGAAACATCCCCAAATCCAAACCTCAAGTGCCGATGTCATGCCATAAGTGGGAAATTCTCTCCCTGACCTTATGTGATGCTTAGTCTTCACCGTCATCTTGACTGGGTTTCAAGCCACCTGAGAAACCTGCCACTGGATAGGTCTGTGAGGACATTTCCTCAGAACTTCAGCTGAGGTGGGAAGACACATCCTGAATGTGGGCAGCAACATCCCACGCATGGGCTGGGGTCTTTGACTCAATAAAAAGGAGACGGTGAGCTGAGCATCAGCATCCATCTCTCTCTGCTTCTCCACTGTGACCACAATGTGACCCTGCCCCCTCATGTTCCTGTCACTGAGTCTTGTGGGGCTGTGTCCCTCTGAAACTAACCGGGAGTGCAAACGAACTCCTCCTTCCTTAAGCTGCTTTTGTCTGGCTTATTCTGGTTTATTTGGATGTGTGGGTGTGTGGGCCCAAGTGTGGGGGTCAGAGGATAACGTCAGTGCTCCTGCCCTTCCATAGTGCGGGACCATGGGACCGAACATCGGGCTTGTGTGGCAAGCACAGTCACCCTAAGAGCCACCTCACCAGCCCTTGGGTAGGCTCTTTTTCCCCATAGCTGCACGTATATAAAGCACACATGAATTGTGTGTTTGGATTTGTGCCTTATGCCCAGATGTCTCATGGTGTAAGCAAATATTGAAAATTCCTGAAATCTAAAACTAGTTCTAGCTCATGCGTTCCAGACTGGGCATAGTGGACCGGGAGTAGCTTCCATTGTCTGCCAGGGCTATGCCAAAACACCAGAGACTAAGACCCTCTGAACAGAAATCAGACTGCTCCTAGTTCTGGAGGCCAAAAGCCAAGGTCGGGCATTGGTGGTCTGGCTTTCCTAAGGGTCTCTGTCCTTGGCTTATAGACAGCCACCCGCTCACAGATCCCTACAACCCTTTGTGCTTGCCCCTTGCTGAAGTTCCCTGTTTAAAAGGACAGCAGCAATCCTACAGGAGTGGGGCCCTTAACTTGCCCGACTTCCGAAGGGCTTTCCCTCCAGGTACAGTCATGTGATGGGTATCTAGAGCTTGGACACACAAGTTGGGATTTGGGGGCACAGTTAATCACACGCTCACTTCCCTGCTTCACACCACACGAATCCGGCATTGTAAAAGGCATTTTGTAGATAAACTATTGAGCTGAGGAGGCTGGAGAGCTGACTCGGTGGTTTAAAAGTACTTGTTGCCCTTCCAGAGGACCGGAATTTGGTTCTAAGCACTCACACCAGGCAGTTCACAACTTCCTGTTAAGTCCAGCAAGCCTCAGAGGGCAACCCCTACACACACACACACACACACACACACACACACACACACACATATACCATAGACATACCTACATAGACGTATACTCATAAATAAAAATTTAAAAATGTTTAAAAAAAAACACTGAGTTGAGGAGGCATGTACATTTTTTAATTCCAGCACTCAGGAGACAGAAGCATGAAGAAGATCTCTGTGAGTTTGAGGGCAGCCAGAGCTGCAGAGGAAGAACCTGTCTCGAAAGGGGAAAAAAAAAAAGAAAAGAAAAGAAACTGAATTTAGAGGTGACCTGTTCAAAGTCATACCAGAATAAGGAAAACTGAGGGGTATAATCCAGTGGTAGAGCGCTTGCCTAGCAGGCATGAGTTCAATTCCCAGCGATGAAAGGCGGAGGAAAAGGGAAACAAAGAAAGACACAGGGGAGGGGGAGAGGGAAGAAAAGAGAACAGCTGCTTTGCAGCGCCCCACACAGCTGCAGGCAGAGTGTGTCAGCCTCAACAGGAAGACCCCGAATCCGATGGTGGGGGATGGAGTGTGTGGGTGCCAGTAGCCCTGGGGCTAGCTCTGCGTCAGCTGGTGACCCCAAGCAAACCCCCAGCGTTCCCAGCTAGCTCATGTCATAATTCTCTGAACCAGCACTTCTCGGATGTCCCTCGGCAGGCCAAGATGAGAAAATTTGAATGACATACTTAAGCACCGGGGTCTGTCCCCACACCCCTCCCCCCATGACATCATTTCTGGTCTTCCTGTCTCCTCCTGCTCTACCTTTCAACTCCCACACTGCAGGGCTGGCCAGCAGGGAAGTCCTGGGCCTCTCCCAGCCCCAGTGGACTGACCAGAGAAGGAGGTGGTGGACCGGAGGCTTGGGGTTTGAGCACCAGCCACAGCTCTGTCAAAACCACAAGGGAGAGATAGAAAACAGCCTTTCGCAGTCAGAATGAGAAGCGAGACCAAGAGAAACAGAGTTCGAGGCCTCCGCTACGGAGAAGCCCAACGGTGGCTTCTGCGAAAGACACGCAGTCCCAAGGCTATTAGATGACTCAGTTCTGGGGCCGTGGTGATGAAGGTGGTACCTCCTAAGGCACGTGTATGTGCGTGCATGCTTGTGGACATGTGTTGGGGCATGTATGGATATAGGAACATGAGGGAGGGTGCATGTAAGTGCAAAAACCCAAAACCCAAAAAATCCACAGCTCTCCTCTTAATGTGAATTCTGAAGCCATTTCGCATAGTCATGAGGATAGGGAACACAGATTTAGGTTACCCTAATTCCATGTTCTAACATGGAAGAGGTTTCGTGAAGTTTTAATAGTTTTACAGAAAAAATTAAGTCGTAAATCAAGGCAAGTTTAAAACACATTGTCACGTGCCCTGGAGAGGTGGTTCAGTGAGCTAAGGGAAACTTTTCTAAAAGCTCAAGAATGATCTTTCGGGTTGGTGGAAGCTAGAGGTCTACTAAGTTAGTAGATTCTAAAGGCCTTTTATCTATTAGTCCCAGGATGTTAGGTGGGCAAGGAATGGCTGTTCCGGAGGGCCAGAACTAGTCCAAGATAAAGTCGCTAGCCTGTGGACCAGCAACATTCCACCCTGTCCACAGAGCTCTAATCAGTCTCTGCAGACACGGCTTCTTTCCAGTTTTCCTTCGCTTAAGGGTGTGAGAAGCCAAGATTTACCACCATTTGTGGAACCTGTCACTCAAAGGGACAGCCATGGTTGCAGGTGAGCCTTCCCTAACAGGACACCTTGTTTCAAGACACCTGCAATGGATCCAGGAAGAAGTCCTCCACGTAGGGTCACATTCTGAGGTCCCAGGTGGACATACATTTTGGAGGCTGCTACTGAGCCTCCTTCATGGCCTGAGGATGTGGTGAACTCTCCCTGTGTCAATGACCACGGCAGAGGCTGGGGACAGTCCACACCAGAGGCCGCACCCTCAGGAGTCCGGGCCCAGTAGTGCATGAAGGCTTGGTGAACCTACCTGGCCTAGGTCAGGGAACAGTGGAGAAAAGACCAATATGGTGACCCAGAGGCTACCAGGAGTCCATATGGCCAGAGTTCCTGCATCCCAATGGTCATATCACTCCATCCTCCAAACATCCCCTGCAGGTAGCCCAGTGGGCAGGCAAGGAAACAGGCTCAGGTTCTGAGTGCCCTGACTTGCCCAAGGGTAGAGGTGGATGCTGAGCCCTACCACCCACAGCTGAGCACCGAACCCATGAGAACAGGAGGCTTGAGCTAGACTGCTTCTTCCTCTGAGACAGAAGCCTCCCAGGAGGTGGAGGGGTTAGCAAATGTGGCTGATAATACTAATGGTAAAGGCATATGGATAGACATAGGGAAGGAAATAAATAACTGATCAAAGGAGAGAAACAGATGAGCCGGGAATTGTGCCGGGGCTAGATTGCAGTCCTGCTGCAGAGGTTGAGGTAGGATCCCTGGGTCATTTGCATGGTGTGCATATGTGCAAGCTCCATTTCCCGACACTTGCTCAATAGCAGGAAGGCTCCAAGCCCTGCAGGCCAATAATCTTTCATTTGTCAATCTTCTGACTTTTCCTCAGCTAGCCTGTTCCCTGTTCACTTAACCCCAACAGGGAGGATCCTGCAGACACACCAGATCTTAGACCTGGAAACTTCTTTAGGCCTTCCCTTATCTTTCTCCCCAGGCTGAGACTTTGGTGATGTGTCCCCAACCCTGTCCAGCAGACACAAACATCCTCAACATGGAGGCAGGTGCCTGTCCCAACAGCAGGGGCTGACAAAAGCAAGCAGTTTCTTGGGGACTGATGGGTCTGGGAAGAGGAACTGTCACTGTCAGGACCAGACCAGAAGGGGCCCGAGATACTCTGTGGTCGGGGAGGATTAGATCTGTGGCACGATGGCAATGTTTATATCTGGCTGCCCACCAGAAGATCTCAGGTCCAATTCTTGGCTGGCTCACCATCATTTTTACAGGAGTTATGGGGATTAAAGTCTGGATCTGGCAGCCCTAATAAGCCAGATTCGGCCACTTTTCATCAGTAGTCAACTTTAAAACAGTGAAAAGCAGAAAAAAAAAGGAAATGTATTCAATGTGGCCATATTGGGAAGAACAAAGGAATCCAGTGGCAGCCCCGGCCCCAAGTCCATATTCTGCATTCTGACACAGAAGAGGTTTGGAGGAGATCTGTGCAGGTCTAAGCATCACTGGCCAGGGTGGTTCTGGCCATCACTGGCCTATCCTTTCTTTCTTCTTCCCCCTCCTCTTCTGTTTGTTTGCCTTTTGCTTTTGTTTTGTTCTGAGACAGGGCTTCTCTCTGTAGCCCTGGCTATCGTAGAACTAGCTCTGTAGACCTGACTGGCTTTGAATTCAGTGGTCTGCCTGTGTCTGCCTCCCAGTGCTGGGATGAAAGGTGTGCATCACCACACCCAGCTAAACTGGCCCGTCCTTTCAAGTCCAGTTCTCCCAAAAGGTGGTCTGACAAGTCAGAACTGTGTGATTACACTTCCTGCTCCCGGGAATGGCAGCCTTTCCCATCTCCCAGCATGAGACTCCTGGGGCAATCCCAGTTTCTTGAGCTTTTTGCTCCAAAGGTCTGAAAGCCATAGACTAGCCTTGTTCCTGCCAGGCTAGCTCCAACTCAACCCAAACCACCACATAAACCTATTGCTATGGACCCAACCTCAGGCTGTTCTCACTGGTCACATCAGTCTGGATTTTCCCTTTCAGTCTCCTGTGCATTTTGGCCGCCCTAGACCGCTACCCTCAGCCTTCATGTGCTAGTCACAGGGAAAGCCCTGGTCACCCACAGCCCTTCTTCCTCTCTATGGACAGAGCGCTGAGTCCAAAAATGATAATGAATGAAAACAAGAAATATCGATAGGTGGCGATGTTGCACACCTTCAATCCCAGCACGCAGGAGGCAGAGGCAGGTGGATCTCTGTGAATTTGAGGCCGGGTTGGTCTGCAGAGTGAGATCCAGGACAGCCTCCAAAGCTGCACAGAGAAACCCTGCCAAAGTAGGAGGAGGAGGATGCACACCCTATGTGTTCCCAGACAGGCAAGGGCAAAAAGCCTGGGGAAGGCTGAATGAGAGCAAATTCAGCACCTCATCCTTTTGGGGATGATCTCGATGTTAGGACAGGCTAGAGCAGAGACCAGGAGAGAACTGAGGAGAGGCTTAATGTCTCCCTGGGTGCAAACATCCCCTACTTACCATGGTCCGATGTACCCCATGTGACTACGGTGTTTTCTCGGGAACCCTGTAGAAGCTATCTACACCTTGATGGTGTCGTGACTCTTCTATGGACTGGTGCTGGAGGTAGACCCCAGCTTAGAGCCCAGCCAAGAGGCCATGGAGGTAAACCATTTAGACATTACGTAGAGCACTCTGGGTGGCTGTGTTGTCTCCTTCAACTCCATTGGCATTGCCACACCTTAATAGGTAATAAAAGCCAGCTCAGGAGGCGACACGATATTCCCAGGGTCACAATATTGGGAGGCTGTGTTTCCGAAGCCATACTCTGCTGAAATGCTCAGAACAAGGCCCAGGAAGAACTTGGGTTGAACCGAAACGTGAATTCCTAGAACTTCAGAGCATCATAAAATTCTTGCCTTAGAAGTAAAAATCTTGTATTTCACACTACATACACACTCAGAAGGGATGTCAAAACTGAAGAAATCTGGCAAAGGGGCACACACCTGTACTCCTAGCTTGGGAGAGGGAGAGGAAGGAAGCATTCAAGGCCAGTGCTGGTGGCTGGAGAGATGGCTTAGAGGTTAAGAGCAGTGGGTGCTCTTTCAGAGGACCCTGGTTCAATTCCCAGCACACACATGGCGGCTCACAATTGTCTGTAACTCCAGTTCCAAGGGACCCAACATCCTCACACAGACATAGTGCAGGGAAAACACCAATGCACATAAAAAATAAAGAGGGATCAAGGCCAGTGCTGGGTCCATCCCCTCCTCAATGAAGCGCATGTCTTTAAGTCCAGCACTTGAGAGGCAGAGGCAGGTGAATCTCTGTAAGTTCGAGGCCAGCCCGGTTTATACGGAGAGTTTCAGGACACACAGGGCTGTTACACAGAGAAACCCAGTCTTGAAAAACCAAATATAAATGAATGAATGAATGGTTAAAAAATGTGGAATGGCCATATAATGGAATATTAATCAACGTTCAAAAATGAAAGCAATTCTAAAGGAAAAAAGAAAAGCATGCTGTAGTCTTACTATTACCCAGCCAACCACCCCTGGCAATATCCTTTATAAACTTACTTTCTTGCAAAAAATAAAATTACTAAGGAAATCTTGACACATCACAACATGGATGAAGCTTACGTTACATGCAGGGAAATAGCCCAGTCAACAAAGGCTCGCTGTTGGTTCTTTCCAGTTACATGAAGTTCCTAGACTAGTCAAGTTCAAAGACACAGAGAGAAACCCTGTCTCAAAAAAAAAAAAAAAAAAGACAAAGACAAACAGAGAGAATGGTGGCTGCCAGCAGCAAGGGGAGATGGATGTCAGAAGGCCCAACTTGATGGGGACAGTTTCCCCAGAGGAAGTGAGGGAAGTTGAGCAAGAATTCCTGTGCGGACAAGATGGCTTGAGCAAACCTGGTAACCTGAGCTCGATCCCAGGACTGAGGTCAAGAACAGAGAGAACCAACTCTCCGGGTTGCCTCCTGACCTCCACTCATACACTGTAGCATGCGTGTCCCCCCCCTCACAATAACAGACCCCGTAAGTGACAACTTGTCCTGTCAGATTCTAAACAGACCGACTGTTCCCCAATGTTTTACCTGTCCTAAATAATCTGTCCACAAATGTAAGTCATCATTTATTTTCCCACTATGGAAATTAATAATGAGAAGACATACTATGTGAAAAAGCCATTTTAACATTGGTTTATTTTTATTTCATGTGTTCAAGTGTTTTGCCTCCACGTATGTATGTATGCTCACTGGGTGAGTTGGCCAGAAGAGGGCGCTGGAGTCCCCAGAACCAGAATTAGAAGTGGTTTTAAGTCACACACGCATGCTAAGACTGAACTCTGGTCCCCTGTAAGAGCAGCAAGCACTCTTCACCACTCAGCCATCTCTCCAGCCCCAAGCAAGGGAAAAATGACTTAAGTAAAAGGTCTGACATTGTATACAGAAAAACAGAAAATTAAAAAACAAAAGAAATAAACCTTTACACTAAGTCAGAGATTTGGGGCCTTGTTACTGCAGCATGACTTCACTCACCCTGACTAACACATGGGGGATGAAAACAGGAAAAGCATTTTCACTGCTTCATAGGACAATACAATCCTCTAAGCTGAGAAAGCTTAAATAAAAACAAAACAAACATGCCAAACACACACACACACATGCTAACTAACAAGGGCAAAGTGGGCCTGGTGGTGGTGGTGCACACCTTTAATCTCAGCACTTGAGGCCAGACAGGTCTACAGAGTGAGTTCCGGGACAGGATCCAAAGCTACGAGAAACCCTGTCTCAAAAAACAAAACAAAACAACAAAAGGCAAAAATGGAGCATACTTAGTGTCAGAGGCTAAGGCTTGAGGATTGTCATGACTTTGAAGCCAACCAGGCCATCTTGAACTCAACACACACACACACACACACACACACACACACACACACACACATGCATGCACACACACACACACAGTGCCTCTGGTTAGAGCTACCATTTGCTCTGTCTTGTTCTATGACTCTGGTGTTTTGTATGTAAGGGTGCTTGGCCTGCATGCACGTCTGTGTACCACGTGCATGCCTGGTGCCTGTGAAGGCTAGAAGAGGCCATCAGATTTCCTAGAATTGCAGTCACAGAAAGTGGGTGCTGGGAATTGAACCCTGAACTTCTGGAAGAACAGCCTATGCCAACTGCTGAGTCATTTCCCCAGGCTGAAACTAGAACTTTAAATAAAATATATTTGTGTGTGTGCTCACATATGCAAAAGTGTCTATAGAGGCTCCAGAGGGTGCTAGATCCCCTGCAGCTAGGGTCACAGGCATCGGCGTGCCACCCACGAGGGGTACAGTGCCAGCCCTCTGTTGGAGCAGCGTCTTAGTTACTGTTCCACTGACCAAGGCAACTCGTAGAGGAAGGGTTTATTTGGGGATTATGGTTCCAGAAGGTTGGAGTCCATAATGATGGGGACACTATGGCAGCATGGCAGTTGGGGCTAGAAGCTGAGAGCCCAAGATTCATATCTAGAACCACAAACAGGACACAGAGAGAAGGCACCCAAAACTGTGAGTCTTTAAATCCCAAAGCCCACCTCCAGTGGTATACTTCCTCCAACAAGGTCACACCTCCTAAGCCTATCCAAACCCCACCACCACTAGAGATCTAGAGATCGAACATTCATGCCAGAGAATATTCTCACTCAAACTCCTAACTGGGAGCTATCTGTCCCAGCTGAAAAATATTTTTTTAAAGATTTATTATGTATACAGTGTTCTGCCTGCATGTACACCTGTACACCAGAAGAGGGCACCAAATCTCATTATTAGAAGGTTATGAGCCACCATGTGGCTGCCTGGAAATGAACCCAGGTCCTCTGGAAGAGCAGCCAATACTCTTAACCTCTGAGCCACCTCTCCAGCCCACAAAGCTGAAATGTAATATCATGCAACCTAAAGCATACAAGGGATGAGAGAATCAGGATTCGGATCCCTAACACCTCCCAAATCTGTTTCTGATCAGCTGCGCGACTGTCAGTCTCCCAATTTATCCTTCCTAGGGCTGTAGGTCACCCAGTTTCTAGAACTGGGCCCAGAAATGGGCATGTAGATGCCAGGGACCTCAAGAGAGCCCTTCTACTGAGCTCAAGGACAGAGCTCACTCACTCAATATGAGATACAGCTTTCAGTGAGGCTGTGTGTGCATATGCGTGCGTGTGTGTGTGTGTGTGTGTGTGTGTGTGTGTGTGTGTGTGTGTGTGTGTGTATTATTCCGGTGTACACATGGCATGGTGTGCGTAAAAAAAAAAAATCAGAAGACCATTTTGGGTGGTCTTCCACCGTGAGGTAGGAGTTTTCTTTATTGTTCTTCCAATGTGTATGATAGGCTAACTGGCCCAGGAGCCTTAGGGATTCCTCTGTCTCTCTCATCTCAGGACCTCTCATTTCTCCATAGAATTACAGACATTCAGTACGTATCTGGCTTTTATATGGGTCCTGGGGATTTGAACTTAGGTCCTCATGCTTACATAGCAAGAATTCTTATCCATTGAGCCATCTCCCCAGGCCTGAGATACTGTAACACTGGCCTTGGTTTTAGCCTGCCTTTGGCTGGGGGGACAGCCACCTATCTAGATCTGAGAGCTACAGTAAAAGCTTGAAGCCCAAGCAGGGCCCAGTGGGGCATGACTGTAACCCCATACTCAGGTGGAGGCAGGAGGATCAGAGTAGTTCAAGGTCATCCTTGGATACGTTGTGAGCTCCCGACCAGCCTGGGCCATGTGAGACCCTACCACAAAAAAATACACAGAACAGAAGCCTCGCTCTAAGTGCTCAGTGCTCACTGGGTGTTCACCTCCAGGCAGCCAGTGTCTCCCGTAGGCAAAGTGAAGCCAGCGGAGGCCAGGACACCTGGACATCAAGGGGACCAGCAGGAAAGACAAGCTTATGTGAGGACTGGAAGTACAGGGCCCTGAGTTTTATTTACATAGTCCTCACAGAACCTCTTCCCCCTCCACTCCGGAGTTCCACCCCCAGGAGGCAAACAGGCCGGAGCCAGGCCTAGACCCTCCCAGCTGCCCAACCCAGGAGACAGCACAGATACTTCCATCTTGTTAGGGTTCAGCCTCATTGTGAGGGCTGCCATCTCTCAGGTGCTGCCTCCTCAGGGGAGGCTGATGGCACTGGTAGAACGTTGTTCCCTTCTGAGTGGTCAGTCTGCAGGGCTTCTAGTGGGAGGGCCGGTGCTGAGGAACCTGAGGCTCTGACCAGATCGGCAAGGCCTGGAAGGTGAATGTGGAGGGAGGGGTTGGGGAGTTACTAGAGGACAGATGAATGGGAAAACGTTGGTGTGTGTGTGTGGGGGGGGTCACTCGGGGACAGGTGGGACCCAGTACTAGCCTCAATTCCTCCTGCACCTTGCATCGATGCCCACCTTCCTGGGGCAGGAGGCAAGAAGTGCCAAAGTTGGAGGGAAACCTTGTCGGGGCCTGAGCTCCCGCCCAGACACCCCCACCCCAGGTTGGGGACCCTACCAGGCAGGACGGGCTAGTGGCTGACAGATGTCGGCGCTGGGCTCCACAGGAGACAGAGGACCAGAGGTCAAGATTCTTGGGGACAGAGCTTTTCTCAGACTTTGGAGGAAGGATGTCCCAGCCTAGGAGACAGTGCTGTAGAGAGCAAAGGTTAAAGGCATCAGTCATCCCAACTATGGAAAACACCCCTGAGCAGCCATGACCCCTTCCCTGGGGCAGCAGGTACATCTACCCATTAGTTATCCTAGGTCACCCCAATCTCCGTCCCTATTGACCTGGCCATCTCAACCGCTCCCCAAGGTAGATGAGAGGATGTGGATATTAATGGAGTCCTTTCCATGCTGAACTTGGCCCTGAGCACCTACGCTGCATGATTTTGCTAAACCATCCTTGAGACCCTGATGGGGGATGTCCTTCTGTGTGCTGTGAATATGTTTCTCTTATTGGCTGGTGAATAAATGCTGATTGGCCATTAGCCAGGAAGGCAGGGCTACCAGACTAGGAGAATTCTTGAAAGGGGAAAGGTAGAGAAATAGTTGACAGGGAGATAGGATGCCAGGATATTCTCCAGTAAACCAGGACCATGTGAAGATACGTACATTAACAGAAATGGGTTAATAATTAAGAGAGAGCTAGCCAATAAGAAGCCTTAGCCATTGGCTGAACAGTTTATAATCAATGTAAGCCTCTGTGTGCTTATTTGGGACCAAATGGCTATGGGCCTCGGTAGGGCAGGAACTCTGTCTTCAGACCCCAGTGTGGAGAAGTCCCCTCTCTACCCACTTCATAGGGGCGCCAGAGGGTCTTTTCCCTTTTCCTTCTCCTCTTGTCCCAACTGCAGCTACTTTGTCCTTCACCCAGTGTGAGTAGGACGCCCTTTGACTCCCATCCTGACTAGGAGATGGGACGCACAACAGAAACATCAAGGTCTGGGTTCAAATTCATCTCTCCTACCAGCTCCACTCTGCCTCTGTAGCCTGTGTGGCGGTGGGGTAAGACAGTGGCTGCTGTGGCTCTGGGAAACAGCCCTAAGAGCCATGCTTGTGGCACCCAAGAGCTCAGTGAATAGGGCCCATATAGACACCTATCCTAGATAACATGCGGGGACGGGCGCCACCCCAGACCAGGTGAAGCCAGAGGCCTGCTAGCATTCAAGAGCCTTGGGGCAACCTCTCCTCGAGGCTAGCTCGGGATCTTGCCCACACATGCCTTCCTCTAGCCTCTCCAGGCAGGCGGCTTACCCGGGGCAGAGCCAGAGTGTCAGATGCATCAAAGCTTTTCCGTCTATGAATCCGATACCGGTGTGGGGGGTCCAGGATGGATAGTGGGATGCTCACCCTGTGCAAGGGGCACAGCATCAAAATTAGCAGGGGCCACGTTCTGCACCTTACCCTAGTTGCAACTGTCCACTGGGACCTCCCAGGAATTCCAATGCACTCACCTGACTTGTGCAGGCTCTGCCAGAGTCTCAGGACCCTGTTGGTCTCGGGGTATCCCACACAGGCGGCAAGGGGTACCCGGGTCCACTGGCACAGGAAACAAGCGCCGGTTGACACGGTAACAGTACACACCTGTGAGGCCCATGATACCACAGTTTCCCCTAAGCCAGGGCATTTGTTGCCAGGGCCTCTGGCTGTCCCTAGTCACACAAGCAATACCATCCACTGAGGAGTCACTCTGTGCTACTTTTTCCCCTAGGCTCTCTCCTCCCAAAGTCTTGGGTTCACACCTAAAGTTCAGGCAGAAATGTCCTCTCAGCGGCACTGAGAGCTACACCCCACCGTCTCTGAAAGCTGCTACAGAGAGGTGGTTACAAAGGGCAGGACCTAAGCCAGCCAGAGCCCCAGGCCAGAGTGGACCCCACACTGCAGACACCAGGCTGCCCTCCCTGAGGCGCCAGCTCAGAGTGGCCTGTGGAAGTGTGAACTCACACTCATGGTCCTCTTCCACACCACAGCTCTCTTGCAGGCCTGGGAACACAGCTCTGGCAGAGGGGGAGGGGGGCGGACAGAAGATGAGCAGGATGAGTGACAGAGTCCCCTAACCACCCTCCACGCTCCTCATGCACCCTGCTTACTCAGGGGAGTTGCAAATGCAATCCTCTTTGTTGGTTTCTCGAAACCTCTGCAGCACAGAGAAGAAGGTATCGGATTGACTGGTGACTGGAGAGTCACTGTCCAGGGACCCTGGGGCGGGGAAAGCATCGGTGGGTGAGTTAAGGCTGGATGGCGTGGGGCCCCACCTCACCCCTAGGACTCTTCCCCCACTGAGAATGCCAGCTCTGTTTGAGCACAGGCTTGCCCTGACCTAGCCAGCCATCCACAGACAACTCTCTCCCAGAGCCCTTACAGTAACTATGTATCCCTGGCTAGCCTGGAACTCCATATACAGACCAGGCTGGCCTTGATCTCAGAGACTAGACTGCCTCTGCCTCTTGAGTGCTGGGATTAGAGGCATATGTGTCTCCATGACCTGCTTACTTTTTTTTTTCTTTTTTCTTTCTTTTTTGAGATAATGTCTCAAGTAGCCTAGGCTGGCTTCCAACTCAACACTGTAAGCATGTACCTGGCTCACAATCTTCTTTTTTTTAAAGATTTATTCATTTATTATGTATACAGTGTTCTGCCTGCATGTATGCCTGTCTGCACAACAGAAGAGGGCACCAGATCTCATTACAGATGGTTGTGAGCCACCACCATGTGGCTGCTGGGAATTGAACTCAGGACCCCTGGAAAAGCAGCCAGTACTCTTAACCTCTGAGCCACCTCTCCAGCCCCTGGCTTACATTCTTACTAGCTAGAGAAGAGCAGGAAACTAGACAAGGCTCCCACTCTGAGGGAGCTATATTCTAAAGAGGCAAAAGACTGATTAGTCACCAAGGTCTCTGATTCGATCCTGAATGGTGACACTTGCCAGAAAGCTGGAGACCTGAGCTGGGTGGCTTAGTGCCACAGGGCAGAGGTTCCAAAGGAGGTCTGAGAAGGTGACCAGAGTAGAGATCAAGGAAGTCACATGACAAATCAAAAGGATACCAAGCTGGGTGTTGGGGCACACCTTTAATCCCAGCACTCGGGAGGCAGAGGCAGGCGGGTCTCAGAGTTCCAGCACAACTCGGTCTACAGAGTGAGTTCCAGGACAGCCAGGGCTACACAGAGGAATCCTGTCACAGAAAACAAACACACAAAAGAGCACTGGCTGCTCTTGCAGACATTCAGTTCCCACCTCCCACGGGGTGGCTCACAACATCTGTAATGCCAATACCAGGCTCTGATGCTCACTTCTGGCCTCCACAGGTTATCAGGCATGCACATGATACACAGCAGACATACATACAGGTAAGCACACACACACACACACACACCACAATACTTAAAATTGAAAACAAAAATCTAAAATGACAAAATTTCTGCTGCTATGCATTTTAACACTCAGTTGACAGGAATGAGGCAGAGAGGCCAGAGGGGGGACAGGAGCCCTGAGGTGCCGGGAGAAGAGCGGCAGAGGGGAGATATTGCCACTAGTGCTGGGCAGGGGCCTGGCCTCTATAAACGCTGAAATATGGAGCAGCCCTGATTCACTCACTCATTCAGCTTCATGTGTGTCCTTCCAGGCTAAGATTAATCCAGCCCCACCCCTCACCTGCAATCCAATCATAGCCCAGGTATGGCTGGAAGCGCCAGCTGCTCTCAGGCATTGCAGACTCTTGAGAGAAGGTCACTTTGGGCTGAGGAAGTAGAAAAGGAGGGCACGGGCCAGATCAGCAGGGCTGATTCCCCATTTCAGGGGAAACAACGCACTGTGTTTTGACTTAGACTCTAGGTTGGTGCTAACCTCAGCTGGGAAACTCGGAAAAGGGAAGGTGAGTCTGGCCCCACTTTGGGTGTGGCTTTGAACAAGCCTGGGCTCCAAGCCTCAGCCCTTCCACCTGTAAAATATGGTTTTATAATATGGTTTGCCTCCTTCTTCCCAAAGTGCTAAGAACTGAGAGCAATAACTGGACAAACCTCATTGGACCTTCTAGAAGCTTCTAGAAGGGAGGCTTTTCCAAGAACAATTTGTTAGGGCAACTGAGGCTCAAAAAGGTCCCCATGATTCCCAGGCACTCCCGAGTTACCTTAGATGGTTTGCTTGGTCGCGACAGAATGGACTTTGGGACTTGTGTCTTGTGAGGTCCCAGACCTTTTGGTGGCCCCTTCAGACCTTCAGTGGCTAGCAAGGGTACTGAGGGGGGCCACAGACCATCCTGGGGCTCTGGGTGTTGGCACGTGGCAGGTGGAAGAGAGTTCACCGTGCAGTTGTCCTTGTCATACCGAGATATATCCGATGTGTCCTCTCGATGATTGTCCAGTGGCTCCCACACACGTCTTTTGTCCTGTGAGCTTGGGGCCACTGAGGAGGTGCAAGAACTCTCTTGGGACAGTGACATCTCTAAGCTGCTGCTGCTGCTATAGTCTAGGTTTGGCTGAAAAGAAACAGGTCGTGTTACCCCAGCAGTAGCCTGGCCGGTGCCTAGCCACTCTGGCTTGCTCTGAGCACACAGCTCTTCATTCTGCTGTGGCCTCTGGGTGTCCCAGCCCAGACCCTTCCCCCCACTGCCTCAGTCTTGCAGCATCAGTGAAAATGGGTGCATTGTGCAAGGCTGACCCTGGAAGCCTGGACACAGTCACAGGGGGTAGGCACTCTTTTCCTCCACACCCGGGCATTACCAAGGCAGCCACCCACCTGTGACGCTGCTCTGGCCACCGCCCGACACATGGCATTGTGCCTGGCCCACAGCTCCTTCAGCAGCTCCAGGCTGAGCAGCCTAAGCTGACTGGGGTCTCCAGTCTCTGCCATCTTGGGTGTGGGTCACAGCTTCTCAAAGCAATGTCACTGGCCTTGTGCTGCAGGATGCTCAAAGGAAGAGCTCAGGTTAGAGTCTACCTGAAGTCAAAGCATCGATGACAAAGCCTGGATACAGTCACCAGGGTTACTTAACCTCTCTGTGCCTCTTGTCCTCAGCATACTGTTTACCCTAGCATGCTGCCAGTACGGCAACACAGGACGGTGCATGTTAAACCCTTAGGGCGGCAGTTAATAAATGCCCATTACTACAAAGCCATTCGGGATGTCTGGAAAGTCTCCAACATTCTTAATTCCAATCTGCTTTTCCTGCCAACTGTGCTATTTCTTACCTCCAAGGACCACATCTCAGAATGCTGTGGAGAGCTCTTTTTGAATGAATATGGACAACAGGAAACGCTTGCCTGCCAAGAGACTAAGACTCCTGCTTCTTTTACAACCACAAGTCTGGACTACTCCACCAGCACCAGAACTTTAACTCCGGATTGGGTCAGAAGCCCTGATCTGTCCCAGTTCTGCCACCCGACACGCCCCCATGGACTCGGGTCTCCATGCTGTCTGCAGAGGGCGAGCAGAGCAGCAGACCCCAGCTTTTACTCACGTGCACCCAGGCAGGGTGCACATCGAGCCTGGGCGCTTGTCCCTTCTCTACCTGTTCTAGCCGGGAGTAGGCACATCCCTCTGGTCCCAAGATCAGTGGCCGCTTCGGATAGAGGGACTCCAGAGCTTTCCACCCGGAAGCCCAGGTCCCCAGCACGCCGAAGCCCCGCCTCTTCTGGGCGGGGACTCCGATGGTTGTCTTAATTGGGTAATACTGGGGCGGGACCTCCGCCAGCTGTCCTGATTGGCCAATTGGCGAGCAGGACGCCAGACAAACGTTATTCGCATCCGGAAGCGGCAGTTTCAATTTGGAGGTGGGCCTAATGTCCCCTCACTGCTGATTTGTTAACTGATAATGACAAGTCTCCCTACTCGAATTTTACTAAGTGGAAAGACCAGAACTACAGGTTCCGATTGGCCAGTGTGGGCCTATACGTAATTTCCGGATGATTGTGAAGCTGTGATGGGCGGGACAAGCGACGATGGCAACGCAGTCCATCTTTCAAGTTTTTTTATTTTTAAAGAGAAAGTCTTAAAAAGATTAGGCTTGGGCTGGAGAGATGGCTCAGCCGTTAAAGGCTCACAATCAGAAATATAAAAAGATTAGGCTTGCTTCAGACTACGGGCTGCTCTCGGTTAGTGGGGGACAGCGGGTTTGTAGGCGTGCACTATTAGGCCTGCTCTCTTTAACACGTCAAGTCTTTGTGAAGTGCCTACTTTGTACCAGAGATACTGGAAGACAAAGATTTAAAAGAGTGGGGACAGAAGGCGAGAAGTCACTGGCAAAATTACAACATAGATACCAAAAGTCTGGTCCTGCAAAATTAGCCGGGCATGTTGGCGCACACCTTTGATCCCAGCACTCTGGGAGGCAGAGGCAGGTGGATCTCTGTGAGTTTAAGGTAAATTCCAGGACAGCCAGGGATATACAGAGAAAGCCTATTTAAGCCCAAATTTAATGTAACCCAGACCGGCCTCAAACTTGCTGTCAAGAGGTTGACCTTGATTGACTCTGTTCTAACCTGCAGCCTCTACAGCAGCTAATAATAGAATTACAAGCATATTCCAACATACAGTTTGTGTGGTGCTGGAGACTGAACCCGAAGCTCTGTGCATGGAAGTGTTACCTTAATGTTTTTAAGGGCGTGTGTTTAATGCCCTGGGCTGTTAGCTGTTTTCCTTTCTCCGTCACAGAGTCAGAAGGCCAGCCTGCACCAGGAAAATGTCTCGGAGGACCCTTGAAATAAGCGTCCTGGAATTTGCCCTCACTGTCTCCTTTCAACAAGCACATTTTAGTGATATTGTAAGTGCCCATTCTGTGTTGGGTATGAGGAAAGAAGAAAAAATTTTGAAGGTTACCTTTGGTGTCAACTCTAAATGCATCACTGTTAGAGGTGGGTCAACAGAGGATTGACAGGTGGGACAGCGAATGATCAGAGGAAGAGCCGCCCTTAATGTGGGCGGCACCTTTCTACTGGTAGCAAAGGCAAAAAGTCAAGTAACAGGGAGAAACTGTTTTGCCAGTGTGGATGTCTTCTCTGACCTCTTTGACCTTTCAACGTGTCCTCCACACCAACAATTCCCTAGCGTGTTTTAGGCCCTGGAGACGACTTAGAGTTTGGATCTGAGGCTTGTAGGACTGAGCAGCCGGGTTCTAGAGATGGATGTTCCTTCGTATGCTTGGTGATATCTGGAGCTGGCTCTTCAAACCAGAAGTTGCCAGTGACTCTCCTGGTAGTGCAGAGAACGCTGATAACCCATGGCATGAGCTGCTGAACAAGATAAATGTGGCTGACCCACTGCCCCCCCCCCCCATTCATGCTTTTTGAGCAGTAAGGAACTTAGTGACTCTGTGTACTATACTTTGGAACATTTCTGGAAGATTAGGGGATTTGGTGCTTCTGGCATCTCTGCATAAAGTAACAAAGGAAAGGGACCAACCTAGTGATGAAATTTCCTAGTCCTGGATGCACATAAAAGATCTAAAGGTTCTTAAGTGTGTCCTGGGAGAGATGCTTCCCTCCTACAGCCACAGGATTGTGAGATTAGCTGATCTACAATCCAAGGTCAAGTGTCAGCCACCTTGTAAGTAAGGCGAATGCAGATAAAGTGAGCTCACTGACTGGCCAAGAATGGGGTCCTGTAACGGGATGGAGATGTGTGGGAGGACACTGGTTTCCACGGAACTGGGACAGCAGGCTTGCCCACTGTAGTGTTGGCCTCTCCGCCCTTGTCTGAGGGGAAGGGGTTCTGTCTTGACTAAAGGACAAGCTAAACAGGACAAAGCTGACACAGAACCAGTCCTCACCACCCTTAGTTACTTCTGGATCTGTGACTAGACCCAAATCTGTCTATCCCTACAAGACAGAAGCACTACACTCCCTAAGAACTCAAATTGCTTGCTAATGCAAATAGTCAAAGGAAAGAGTATGTAGGGGAATGGATTTTAAGGTGGGATAAGGTGGGCTCACAATACTGGATCAGACTGAATTTGCCTGTTTAGGTTTAATGTTTTAGTTTAATGTCATAGCTCACACAGTAGAAGAAAATGGTGGAAGCTTCACCCCAGCCCCTGGCATCCATACACCCAAAGAGTCTGGAATGTTCTGGTGGAAGTTTCACTCAGTCCCCTCCCCTATCTCTCTCCAAACCCTGCAGCATCTCAGAAAGCCCACCAAATGATGACCCCTCCCCCAGAGGCTCAAGACCACTCCCACAGGGTATTTAACTGGAGGGAGGCAGGTGGAGACAGAATGGCCTGTAAGCTCTCCAGCCAGTCTGGAGCATGTTTGGAAGCAAAGAGGCACCCTGCCTCAACAAGGTTGTCTTGTGACCTTCATGTGCATGATATGGCTCACCAAAATGTGGGCATGCGGTTCTCAAGAGACGTATGTGTGCTGGGGATGCAGCTCTGATGGTGGAGTGCTGTGCAGACTGCACAGATCGCTGGGTTTGATCAGTGCTCTTAACCTCTGAGCCATCTCTCCAGGCCTGCCATTCTCATTGTAAGCACCCTAGTCCAGGGCACTTTCACAGCCCCATCTGGAATGTTCCTGTCCCGTTGCCTGGTTGGTCTCCGTTTCCATCCTCAGTGCTTTCCTCCACCCGGTGCAGTGCAGGCCCATTCGAAGATGTAGCCCTTTCTCACCCCAGGAGCACCTGCCTCGGGAAAACAACAGCCCATTCTGCCCCAGGTCCTATCCGCTTTCTTTCCTCTCTCTCCCTACCACATTCCTTCCACTCTTTGACAGTGAGCACACACTCACTCAGGGCCTCTGCACACTATTTCTGCCACTCACCTTACCCAGATCTCCTAGGACTTCATTCCTCCAGACTATTCTATTCAGGTGTTACCTCAGTTAGGTGTCCTCCAACCACACCATCCTTTTCCCCCTGCACACCTTCCTCACACACTTCTCTTTTGACCTCTTGTCTTTTACCTAAGAGATCTTGGCTCTTACCTGATGGGGGATGTCCTTCTGTATATATGTTTCTCTTATTGGTTGATGAATAAAACAGTTTGGCCAATAGAGGCAGGAAGATAGGTGGGACTAGGAGGACAAGAAGAACTCTGGGAAAGATAGGTGTGTGGGGGGGGTACCTCAAAGAGACTCCATGTAGAGACGGGGAAGATAGGATGTGCCAGGTGTTCTCTGGTAAGATAAGGCCATGTAGAAATACACAGATGAGTAGTTATGGGTTAATAACCAAGAGAGAGCTAGCTAGTAAGAAGCCCTAGCCATTGGTCAACAGTTTTGAAACTAATACAGTGTCCATGTGTTTATTTGGGGCTGAAGTCACAGTGGGATCTGGCAGGACAAGAAACTCCAGCAACACTTATCCAGGCAAGCTCCATAAAAGGCAGGAGTACCTAGAGTCTCCTGCATGCTGGGCAAGTCAATGGCAGGGACCCCCACACACATACATACAGGATTTCTCTGTATAATTCTGACTGTCCTGGGTATCAAACCTAGGGCCTCCTGCATGCTGGGCAAGTCAATGGCAGGGACCCACACACACATACATACAGGATTTCTCTGTATAATTCTGACTGTCCTGGAACTCACTCTGCAGACCTAGAATTCACAGAGATCCACCTGTTTCTGCCTCCCAAGTGCTGAGTGCTGAGGTTAAAGGTGTGTGCCACCCAGCTTTCTGTTTAAGACAGAGTCACTACGCAGCATGGCTGGCCTGAAACTTGCTATGTCTGGGAGAGGGGTTGGTCCCTCCAGCACCCTGTCACTAAAGGGTTAAACCCCCACACCCTTGATTCCCCTGACCTTCCAGTGGGCAGATGAAGCAGGGATGAGTCTGGCCTTACCTGAGAATACTTAACTCTGTGTGTGTGTGTGTGTGTGTGTGTGTGTGTGTGGAGTGGTGTGGTGTGAGACAAGGTCTAGAATATCTTTCCTTGTGAGTCAGCAACAACAGCTTGCTAATGACAGAGGCCTCCTCCACCCCACACCCTCAGGGGCATGCACTTGGTAAACTTTTCTTTCACATGCGTGTATACTAGATCGTGGTGTGTCTCTAGTGGAGGGGAGAGTTGATAAGCTTGGGGAAAATAAGATTTGGGCTCAGAAGTAGGCTTCCCCCTCTCTTCCCTTCCTTCCCCTCCATCAGCCCAAGGCGCTAGGACATCATCAGCTAGTCTTCTTTCTCTGAACTTTGGGCTGAACAAGCTGAATTCTTAGTACACACATCTGAGTGTCCTAGCATTGTCTGCCCACAGGCTTCCAGGAATGTGTGAACTCCCCCAAAGTCCTAGACTGCTAACTGCTCTCCTGAAACACTAGGGCAGCCCTGCAGAGCCCGGTCCAGCAGTGGAGCCAGACACAGCACCTCCTGAGATGACTGTTCTGGAACACATGCATATCCTGTGTGCCACAGGGTGAGGAAGGACGGTGGCGCCTGTACACAAGAAGAGGGGCAGGGAGGTGGAGGGGCTTGGAGTGTGGCACACGCTCAGTTCAAGTGCAAAGGTCAAAGGTCAAAGAGGTAAGGGTGGGAGGCAATAGCCTGTACCAGCCCAGGGTAGCTATGATGCAGAAGAGATCAGGGGCTCGGAGATTCAAGGAATGACAGGTCAGGTACAGTATGTGTGCGGGTGGATCTGATGACCCCTTGAGTTTGTGGACTGGGAATCTGGACGGATGTAGTTACCATCAGCTGAGTTCAAAAGTTTCTGAGATAGACAAGTGGGTGGTAGGGAGGAACCTCAGTCAAGAGGGCACATACACAAGGCAAGGAGAAGCCACCCATGCCTTTCCCACTCCAAAGGGCCCTTCAAGCCAGAAAGGTCACAGCCAAGTTCTCAGAAGGCAGAGTGGGGTGGCCTACTGAGTCACTCATGTTTTACATGAGCCCTGAATGTGTGGAGTTACAGAGAATTAACTCTGTACAGAATCACTCTGGATCTCCTGCCCTCAGAGGCAGGCCAAGTCTTTTCTTCTCAGACCAGCGCAGAGACTTTGCAGGGCCACTGCCAGGCAGAAAGCTCACACAGGGTCACAACTGGGGCTTTATTTTAGTGTCCAACACATCAGCAGAGATACAGGTAACTCAGGCAGGTGCGTCACCTCAAATACACCAGAAGCAACTCGCTGTGTCAGGAGCCTTGTGCGCCCCAGCAAAGATCACACAATAGTTAGCAGCAAGAAACTAAAGTGCTCCGCTAAACATCTCAGGTACTGGCTCTCCCTGCTGGTATAAATGGAATTTTTACTATATAATATAGTTCAAAATTTCATTCATTACTCAGGGGCTATACTGAAAAAGAGTTTATTCTATTTCTCCCTCCCCCCCCCAAAGAATACATTTGTTGGGACCATGTGACACTGATTTGTCCTGACCCCATCTGAGAGGTGACCCCATCTGTCCAGCCTGGCAACACATTCACTACTTCTTCCCATTACATGCTGACCTTGACTAAGACCATCTCTGTCACTGCAAACAGGGCAGCCTGAGAGGCAAGCGAGCACGCAGACATGGGCAGGAGAGGACATGGCCGTGGGGTACCCAATCAGCTGGACCTTGTCCCCAGGGGAGCTTCTGGCTATGGGCCTCAGGGAGGGGCTGGAGCCAATGGTTTATCTGTAAGCACTCTCCACCTGGTCACCCCGAAACTGCTTTTCTAAGACAACCAACCTTGGTGACTGGAATCTTCCCCACTTTGACCAGTAACAATTTCAACATTAAACCATGAGAAATTCAGAGTCCACAGGAGACTAAGCAAACAGCAGGAGGTTTCGGGAGCAGGCTAAGAGGAGGCCCAAGGGTCAGGGAAGTAGGAAAATGGCTGTCAGGCTTCTCATGCTGTTTTGTGGCCAGCTGCAGTTATTGGCACAGGGTGCAGTCGAGAGAATGGTGGCCGCAGGGAGCTTGCAGCAAGGTGGGGATGAGCTGAAGTTAGGGAGGTGAGCTCAGGGGCTTGTGCGCCCTTCAGTGCTAGGTCAGGTAGAGGGATCTGGTTGGTACCTACCTTCTCTAGCCATCCCAGGCCGCCCCCATCTTCCACCACTCCTCCTGCTACATTCTTTAGCCATCTGGATTAAATCAGCTCTCACTAAAAAGCTAGGACTAACAGGCCAAGAGCTGAAATAAGAGAGCAAGGACCTCAATGGCAAAAAGGGAGGCAAGTCCCATGTCATCATATCGGACACCAACAGCATTGCCACATCTGACACCCTGATCCACGTGCCTTCCCTGAGCGCTCGCTCCCTCTGCTCTGGCTGCCACAGCTCCCCAGCTTCTCATGCGAGCCGCCAGAGTCTAAAGCCCAATGTGTTGAGCCTGGCTGCCAAGCACAACTGAAAGGCTCTGTGAGTGGGGAAAAGCGCTGAAGCTGAGGGCCAAGCACAAGATACAAGCCCTCTGGCACAAACTTGGCCCTTTCAGAACTGCATTCTCCCTGCATCCAACTGCATCCAACACTGTCTTTCCCTGCAGGTGCTCGGGCTGGAGAAGGTGGAAGTATCAGCCTGATGCCTGTGAGGGCTCGCTCAGTCATTCTGTAGGCTGCTACCCTCGGGAAGACCTTATCAAATGCACAGTGAATTTCAACCAAGTGAACATGATGAGCAGACACGGACATGCATGACTCCTTGGTGCTAAGCTGTCCAATCCTTGTCAGTCACCTTCAGGGTATGAGCCAGGGGTCTTCCTGTAGGGGTAGGGAGTAACTGGTGCTGAAGGGCTCAAAACAGTACAAGGCAGCGGGTGCTTTCCTTCCTTCTCTCTGCAGTGGCCAAGGACTGGAGCTGACGGGAGGCGCGGCCCTGCCTCTTCTCAGTGCAGGCCTGCCCCAGCTGCCCACTATCTGCTGGGCTGCAGGTACTGGTGTGTGAACATGTTGAGTTCACTGTCCAACCAGCCAGCTTTATTCCTGAAAAGACAAGAGAGCTCTGTACAGATGGCAGACAGTGACAGTTCACACTTACCTGTCTGAACCTTCCCTTAACCCTTCAACAGCACATTTTCCCACTCTGCAGATGAGGACAGAGCCAGGCTTTTTAAAAAAGACGTGGGCTAAGACAGAATCTCACTAAGTAGCCCATGCTGGCCTGGAACTCACAGCCATCCTCCTGCCTCTTTTTTGGTTTCTTTGAGACAGGGTTTCTGTGTAATAGATCCTAGCTGTCCTGGAACTCACATGCACCAACACCACCCGGCAGGTTTTTCTAGTTTTGCTGCAGCCCAGATTCCCAAATTTCTGGAGGTCAGCTTTCTTGATTGACAGGTGAAGATTTGGGTCCTATCTTAGCCTGCCTTTGTGGCTATCAGTGGCAGCAGACACTGTCCTGAGAGCCCCAGCTGGTGAACAGTGTGTTCCTGGTGGTGGGCAGGAAGGCCACCTCTGCACAGGCCAGACATTGACCTGTTGGCACCAGAGTTGAAACCGGCTGAGTACCTCTTCTCCAGCCTTGTCCCCTTTGGGCCTCTGGTGTCAGAGATGGGGACAGGGTATGCAGGTCACCATGTGCTGATGTTACTACAGCCTGAGCAGGTGAGGGCTTAGAGCTTCTACCTTCAGCTGTGGCTGTCATGAAATTAGTGTCTCATCTCACAGATGAAAGCCATGAGGCACAGGAAAGCTGAGGGAGTGCAGGGCCAGTACCCAGAGCCTGGCTTCTCCAACTGGTCCTCCTCCCAGCAAACTTCACAGTTCTACAGAGACCGCCAACCCTGTTTGGTGGAGAGACCTGGTGTGCTAGGCACTCCTGGCTCCCGCTCGCTCAGACAGGAAGTGACTATGATTGACGTGGGTGGCGGCTCTCACACAGGGCAAGCCCTGTGTGCAGCCCGCCTGCACCCCAAGTCCTTCTGGGCATTTCCTGTGGCTCTCTGGACAAGGGACTCAGCTTCCACGGCCACCAATTTTCCTATTAAAAGCAGAGCTGAGGTGGGCATGGTAGTGCACACCTTTAATCCCAGCACTAGGGAGGTAAAGGTAGGTGATCTCAGTAAACTTAAGACCAGCCTCATTCGAATGCCAAGTTCCAGACCAGCCAGGGCTACAAAGAGACCCTGTCTCAAAACAAAAAAAAAAAAAAGGCAGAACTGATGACCCACTCCTCCAGGGATGACAAAACCTGGCTGAGAGAGCCTGTGCCAAGTGCTGAGACCCTACAGTTCAGAGGAGGCAACCCATGTCCTGCAACATCACAGCACTGTCCTGCTTGTTCCCCGGGTCACTGTGTCCCATGTGCAAGCACCCTGAGGTCTGTGACGCTGTGTGTTAAGCCTCCAGCACTAGCACCATCCTGCACTCAGAGCCTGGCAAACATCTCACAAGAGAAAGCTGTATCCCCAAAGAGCACCTGGCGTCCACACTAGAGACAGCAGATAGCAGACAAGCCCCAACTCCCCCAGCTAGGCCAATGGGCCACTTACCTGAGCAATTTGGCTTTGCTCTGAAGTGATTCCAGAGCCTCAACTTTCTTGTTCATGGCAGCAATTTCCTGCTCCAGATTATCTCGGGTGATGTCAACTTGCTGGCACAGATGAGCAAATGTCCCAGACAGTTCCCTGAGGGAACAGAGATGGGATCAACTGGGTATATGGTGGTTTAGGTGGGATTCTACTGGTGGCCAAATCTACCCAATGAGAGCAGCATCTGAGCCCACCCACATCTGCTCTGGCCTGAAGTCCTGTTCCTGGGATCCTTCCCACCTCTGCTGAAACCATGAACCGCCCAATGCCCACATCAAAGATACTGGGCATGGCCATAGGAAACATCAGTCCATTGGTGAAGCTGACCACCATACCAGGGGCCAGGATTCCAATTCTGATGCTCAGCTAAGCAGCAAGAAAAGGGTCTCATCTCCCTCATCCCCAAGCCCAAGTCAGAGAGAGAGAGAGAGAGAGAGAGAGAGAGAGAGAGAGAGAGAGAACACACGCACGCGTGAGCATGCACAAGCGTTGTGTGCTCTCTACCGGCAGAGCTATTACCTAGCCCTATCGATACTCTCTTTGAGAAAGTTCAAAGCAACGAAACATCCAGCACATAGCTACAAGAGTAAAAGGGAGAGCTAGTGCAAAAAGGGTCTGCCATGCCAGTTAGAAGACAACCAAACTAAGCATTGTGGCTCATGTCTGCAATCCCAGGACTCAGGCGCCTGAAGCCGGAAGGTTGCCTGAGTTTGCAATCAGGCAGTGCAAGTTGTAAAACTGCCTTCTCCATGCTCCAAGATGGAGCAACCATGGATACCCCTGATTTACTGAAGCACTGTAACCAGGCTTTGATTTAGGACCCACAGCTCATGCCTTTTAGGCAATCTTTAATATTTATTTATTTAGAGAGAAGGTCATATATAGCCCAGGATGGCCCAAAACTCCCTATGTATCCAAGGATCATCCCCATCTCCATCTCCTGAGTGCTGAGATTACAGGTGTAAAAAGACATAACACCTGGTCTATATGACACTGGGGATCAAGCTCAGGGTTTCATGCATGCTAGGTAAGCACTCTGCCAACTGAGCTCCATTAACCAACCTTAGAAATCTATGAAGCCTGTCCCCAGTTCCCTCACTTTCCCATGCCTTCCCCTCTTGTGGCCCCGGAGGTCTACCCGACCTCAGTCTTGGACCCTTCTGTTATCCCTGGACACAAAGCTGGCACTACACAGTCCTGGGGCCTAGGATGCTGAGACCCAGGTGCTCTCAGGTCAGGCTCAATGGGAGTGGGGGAGAGCCCACCTATTGGGGTGTCCTTCCTCAGGTCCCTGGGCTACTCACTGCTGGACTTGGTGGCTGCAGTTAGAGCCAGTGTAACTGATAATGAGTTGCAGCTTCTCACTGGCATATTCCACAAACTGGCGCTTAAAGGCCCTCTCCTTAGCCTTGGTGGTCCAGGTCAGCCGCTCGTAGACATAGAGGAGGCCATACAGTCCAAATGAGAGGGCAATGAGTCTCCAGCCTACTGCCTTCCACACCTGTAAGGATGCATGATCAGTTTGAGCAAGGTTTATGTGACCCCACTGAGGCTAAGTGGGCAGAACTATCTCCAGCTGGAAGTGAGGGGCAGTGTTGATCACAGAGGATAACTTAGGGTCAGGACCACTGTCCTGATCTAGGTGAGAAATTTGCTTTTTTTAAGGGCTGAGGATGGAACACGGGGCCTCGCACATGTTGGGCAAGCTCTCTGTACTGAGCTTCAGCTCCAAACTGAGAAGCAGGCTTCTTAAAGAGAAACACATGATCCAGAGCAATAGCTTATCCTAAGAAGCAGAATTTGGAATCACTCCCCACAGATGGCTGAAGAGAGTGCAGTTCAGTTACAGAGTGGGGCTTGGAGCTCAGCATCAGGGCTTTCGTGCATCATCCTGGCTGTATGAGTCTGGGCCAGCTTACTTAACGTTTCTTCAATCACAAAGGAGGTATGTGATGTAAGTTTAACCCCCGGGTTGTATATCTAGGTAAACAAGATGCTATAAGACGCTATTAAAGGGTCTGCCAAGGGTCAGAGCTATAGTTTATGACCCTCTTCTAGGCCATATCTATGGAAAAGGCTGCAGGACTCAACTCTCAGTCTTGGGGGAGGGGCCTCAGCTGATCCACCTTGTACTACATGTTCAAAAAGCAATTCCTGACAGTGTTTGACAGTCCCCCTTTGCCACCACTCTGTCTCTCCGCAGTCTACGAGAGCATGAGAGCTTGCCAACACCACCAGGGAGATCTTGGACATGAGGGACCGTGGCTGCCCAGTGTCCTGAGTCAGAACAAGGTGAGCTCCACAGAAACCAGAGGACACTCAGCTGCTCCTTGGGGCTTGCTTCAACCTTTAGTTGTTCCCTGTTGTCTATCTGCTATGGAGGGGAGGGTTCAAAGTAGCGGTGGGTTTCTGCAAGCCATATCCAGGAAATGGGAACATCCTGTTAGTTATGTGACATCTCAGTGGAACATCTGTATGAGAAAGCACTCGGGACACACAGCCCCCTAGGGTAGAAAACACTCACTGAGTTCCCAGGCCCCGCCCTTGCCCCCTCTGCAAGCAGGTGTCACTGACCACTCCTCCAACCACGAGAATGCCCATGGAGGTCCTAGATGTCAGAGAGGCCAGGCCGGTAACCATGGAGACCATAAGCTCCTCCTGTGTGAGGGAGCCCTGTGGCAAGGGAGGCATACTGGGGTTGGCAGGTGTCAGAGGTATAGGACGCTGAACCTGGAGAGATGCAAAGGGATGAGAAGAATGTTACAAGACTGTCGTGCAAGCACATCCTCAATGGCCCTCAAGACTAGACGAGGTAGGACTGGGACTCAGCAGCTCTTCAATTCCCAACAGGCAGAAGAGGGAAAATGAGCTTTGTGTGCACCATAGTGGGGTATTTGCTTCCTAAGAGACGACTAGCCCAAGGTGAGCACGGTGACAGCCATGGGAGGTAAGCCCTGGCATGTGCCAGCATAGGACCTGTCCTGAAAGCAGTAATTCAAGCATTTATGTGAGCATTTGTGTGTGTATGTGCACGCACGTGCACGTCTCTGAGTGTGTGTGTCTCTGTCTCTGAATGTGTGGGTGTGTGTCTGAGTATGTGGGTGTGTACAGGTCTCTGAGTGTGTGTGGGTGTGTGTGTGCGCGCGGTATGTGTCTCCCTGTATTCACATGCAGACACCAGAGCAGAATGTCAGATGCCCTCCTCCCCAGCTTCCTGCTTGGTCTCTCAATGAACTGGAGGCTCTGTTTCTGCCAGGCTGACAAGTCAAATTTGGAGGAGGAGTTAGTGCTTGCACTCACCGAGCCTTCTTCTCAGTCCCTAATGCACTTTCTATTTAAAGCCATGATGCGTATATTTTTATTACAAGCTTTACTTAATTTTGTATGTATGAATGTTTTGTTTGCATGTATGTTTGTGCACCATATATGTGTGCCTGGTGTATGTGAGGGTCAAGAGGGCACTGGATGCCTTGGAACCATCGTATAGATGCTGAGGAGAGAATCTGTGTCCTCTGGAAGAACAAGTACTCTAAACTGCTAAGCCATCTCTCCACCTACCATATTTTTATTCTAAAATATTTTTAAATTTTTTTTTACTTTAAATTTTAAAGTGGTCATTTGTAGATAAGATTTTAAAGTCCTCCTCTCGTCCCCCATCTCCCCTCCCCCCATAGCGTTAAGAATCAAGTCCAAAGCCTCTTGCATGCAAGGCACACACCTTTCCACTGAGCCACACCCCCAGCTCCAAGTGTCTGTTTGGAAGAGCACACACTTAGACAGCACTAGAAAACCCCTCTGGATTTGTAATCAGGACAAGACCAAGTTGGCAACAATGCTGACCACTGGCAGAATGGTATACTGCCATGGCTGTCTGCCTTAGGGACCCCACTAGTAGGCTGACTCCTATATCTGGCGGCAGGGTGACCTCCCATGATGCCCTGGGGAAAGGAGCTTCTTGCCTGATCACTGTAGCCCATCAAGGCCCGGCGGCTGTTCTTAGGGCCCAGGAACCTGTTCACCAGCATTGTCCATCCAAGAGAGAAGTGGAACTCAATGTCCTCCTGAAAGTCAGCGCACAGCTTGTCACAGTTCAGGTCATAGCTGAGGGAGAAGCACTGGCGAGGGACCAGCATGTCTATCTGATTCCGCATGGACACAGGAAGAAGGGGCTTCAAGCCATCTGTCAGGGGAACAAGCGGGGACAGAATGCATCAGTTCAGGCTTGTGACACTCCAGGGCCCAACCTCGGGCATAGTCCACACCAGCTGCTAGGGATGCTGCAGCTCTGTGCAGAAACCACACCCAGGTGGTCAGCAAGTGGGACTGGCTGACGGGTCACCTTCCCAGTCCTGCCAGCAGTCATGCCAAAGTCTCGGCTTGTATACTATCCCATGTGGCTACCCAAGTTCATACAGAATGAATTCAGGATACCAGAACCTGAAGGTAGTGAGTTAAATCACTACCAAAGGTAACAGATAAGGAAAGGTCACCCTAGTTGACTTATATTTTGATTACGTGCATGTGTGTGTATCTGTGTGGGTATGTGTTCACGGGTACAGGTGAATATGGAGATCAGGGGCACAGGATGTCCTGAACGGATCTGAGGTTCAAGCAGCTGTGATCCTGCTGACATGGGTTCTGGAAACCAAAGTCAGGTCCTCTGCCAGAGCTGTACACACTCTTAGCACACTGAGCTCTCTCTCCAGCCTGTCTTCTTTAGATTAGCCTCGTCTTGGATATGGCAGCTCCCCAGATCCCAAGGCCCCTTGTGGCACTAACCAATCATGTCCTGCTGCATAGTCTGCAGGGAACTGGTGATGGCTGTGGAGCAGCGGTCAGACATGTTCCGGCCCAGGCCCTCCTCTATATGGCGATGCAGTTCCTGCCTCCAGAAAAGAGAGGGTAAGAGAAGAGGCCCCACCATCAGCAGTCTCTGGGGGGGGGGGGTTCAAGCAGACTGACAGCTGACCAAGGAGGTAGAGGAAGCTTGGGCCTTATGTCCCTGACTATCACCTCCACTCAGGGACCCTCATATAGACCAGCTAAGGCTGAGTTGCTGTCTACACGATGACTCTGCCCAATGGCTCCTGCCAAGAGCACCTGGGGCTTCACTCACATTCTTATAAACCTTGAGGACGACTGGGGATGGGTGGAAGTCCATCTGGTACTCATCAACCAGCACAGAGAGGCGTCTGATCTCTTCAGCCATGGCTGTGGACACCTGCAGCCAAGGGAGAGTGCTGTGAGCGTCAGGAAGACTGCACTTTGCTTCGGCAGGACAGGCTGCAGTGAAGTGCTGGCCTGTCCCCACACCAAGGAGGCTGCAGTGAACACTAAGCAGCCTCCTCGGCTCCTCTAGATTTGAAGCTTCAGAGGTGGAAGAAAACGGCCAATCAAAATGGCCCTGGGAGGAGGCGCAGGGGAAACTATGCTCTTGAATCGGGGCCATAGGGAGCGTCCCAGAGAGCCTAGGAGGCCCCTGGGATGGGAGGCCTTGCTCTCAGCATCTGCTGCCACTGCACTGCACTTGACTTTGACTCGGAGTGTGACTCTCCCCACAGATCTGTCTCCACTTCTCACCTGCCTTTCCACTTCCTCTGTAATCTGCTTAATTCTCAGTTTATAGTCTTGAGCCAGGAGCTCCAGCTGCTTGTCAATAAATCTCAGCCGGTCTTGCCGCTCTTCCCGCATCTCCAGACAGTAAACCCTGAAGAAGAAAGTACTGCTCAGAAACCCATGCCCCACATGACTAAGCAGAGGCGCCAAGGGAAGCTCACCTAGGCCATGGCTATCCTGCCTGGACAGGGTATCTGAAGAGATGTGGCTAAAGACGGCAGGTTTAGAAACAGTATATTAATATGGGGGGAGGGTACTTGACAAGCCAGCCTGACACCCTGAATTCAGTCCCTAAGACCCAGATAAAGGTAGGAGAGACAAAGTTGTCCTCTGACTTGTACATGGTAAGCTGTGCCATAGACACACAATCTATAGCAGCAGTGTGAAAAAAAAAAAAAACCTTTCTTTTTGACACAGGGTTTCTTTGTGTAGCCCTTGCTGTCATAGAAAACTCACTTTATAGACCAGGCTTGCCCTGAACTCACAGAGATCTGCCTGCCTCTGCCTCCCTAAGTGCTGGAATTAAAGGCATTGGCTGCTGCCACCATCATCCAGTGTGAAATTAAAAAAAAAAAACAACAACAACAACAACACAGTAACAACAACAACAAAAGAATGTTCTACTTGTCCAGTAGTTGGGGAAAAAATTAAAGAGAGCAACCAGCAGACACCTGGAGGTCATGGCTGTGTCTCAAGATGGGGTGAGAACTACAGAAACAGGAGGTCCTCCAGGCAGGCACAGCAGATGGATGACAAGCACCTGCTCAGTTCCCAGCACCCACAGCAAGTGTCCCAACAAGAACAAAGGCTGAGAGGGAAAAAAGCAGGGGCGGTGCCACACAGGTAACACCATGCCTGAGCATGTGTGGCACGTGCCCAGCAGCCTACAGTCTTTTCATGTTTCCGTCGAGAAGCACTTTTCATGTTGAGTAGCAGGACCACACAAACTCACCATCACCCCTGAGGAGTGGGTGGAACTTAACTCCTTTTCTGTTCTGTTCTAACTCCGGGCCAACACTGTGAATTGTTTATATATGACTCCCTGTGCTTTTCTACATTTTAGATTTTCTTTTTACTTGTTTTTATTTTATTTATTTATTTATTTTTTTGAGACAGGATCTCATGTATTCTAAGCTGGCCTCAAACTCACTATATCCTCAAGAATGACGCTGAACTGATGTCCTACCTCCACCTCTAGAGTGCTGGGATTAGAGGCTGCCAGTGTATGCGCATGTGTGCACGGGTGTATGCTGGGAGCTGAGCTCAAGGTTTCTGAATGCCTGGTAAACACTGCTAACTGAGCACATCTCCAGTGTCCACCATGTTTTGAAAACTGGCACACACTTTTAGTCCCTGCATTCATGCGGCAGTGACAGGCAGATCTCTGAGTTCAAAGCTAGCTGGTCTATATTTTGAGTTGTGGGCTAACTAAAGACGCACAGTTAAACCCTGTCTCAACAACAACAACAACAGGCTGGATATGGTATGTTGGGGTGGGGCACTGAAGTTCAAGACTAACCTGGACTACATAGCAAGAATCTGTTCAAACAAATAAACAAACAAAAACTTCATAAACAAAACAAAAAACCTGGGCTAGGGCTGCAGTGGTCAACTGATTTTCTAGCTGGTGCAAGGTCTCCACTCTGAACCCTGTACCACTAAAAATTAAAAACAAAGGCCAAGGCCAAGACCCCCAACAAAAGAGCCCTCCCTCACGACCCAGGCCAGGGAGGTATGAGACACCAGATGGCCCTCCAGGCCAAGGAGTCTGTATACCTATATCTACTATGGCCTGGGTGTGAGCCCATGGACTCAGCTCAATATTAAGGATGTGATCATAGATAAAGATATCGTAGCTTCCCAAAGCAAAATGCGTAGAACCATAATTTCCCAGCATTCCCTGGGCTTTAGACTCAGGCTCTCACCGCTGCTCCTGAGCCGCAATGTGCAGGGAATCCATGATGAGACGAACGGCCTCTGCAATCTGCTTGGCCCGGACTGTGTGCTGCTCAAATTTGGTCTTTACTGCAGACTGGGAAATGCACTCCTGGAACAGACAAGGGCCACTGAGGGGGCGGGGCCACACCTCCAAGGGCTAGGCTGTGGCTTTCATAGCCAGGGACAGGGCTAAAGAGAGCCTGGAAGGGCAGAATCAGCACATACCAGAAACAAAGACTTACCTCGAATCGCCTCTCAAAATTCTGAAACTCAAACATCCTCACTTGAAATCCTTCTGCAAGAGCGCCCCCTATGGGGGGATAGCAGTGTTAGTGAGGAAACAGCTGTACAGAGGAAAATGGGGAAATCCCCTCTCTAGATTACTTCTCTCTCTTCCTTTCTCTCTTTCTGAATATATTTATTTTTATCTAACTTCATTTTATGTGCATTGGTGTGAAGGTGTTAGATCTTTTATGTGCACTGGTGTGAAGGTGTTAGATTTCCCGAAACTGGAGTTACAGACAGTTGTGAGCTATTATGTGGGTGCTGGGAACTGAACTCAGGTCCTCTGGAAGAGCAGCCAGTGCTCTTAACCACTGAGCCATCTCTTCAGCCTCTCTAGCTTACTTTTCTAACCCTGTGGCCAAAAGCACCTGACAAGAAACTAGGGAGGAAGGCAGCCTTACTCTGGCCCCCAGTCTGAGGGGACACAGTAGGTCACAGCAGGGAAGGAATGGCAAGGAACTCAAGGCTGCTTGCCCAGACCTCACTGGGCAAAGGAACAGAAGGAATGCTGGTACTCTGCAGCTGTCATTCAGGGTGAGTCATCCCTCCTCAGGGAGTCCTCTCTGGAAAAGCCCTCAAAGACATGCTCAGAGGCAGCTCCTGGGTGATCTAAGGAGCCAGGACGTCCCTGCAGGCTCTGCTCACTACCTCACTGCCAGACCAATTGCCGCCCACAGACCCAGACTCAACATTTCCAGTACAAATAAAAAAGCCGTTGGGTCTCATGGTTACCTCCTTCTGGCATGCCCTGGGCTTTCTGGACCCTGGCACTGAGCACCTCCTTGGCGGATACGAAGAAGATCCTGTCCCCAGCCTGAGCTCGATCCACCACACCCAGCTCGTCCACCAGAAAGCCAGTGCAGCGTTCCATGTGCTGGCGCCGCACCTGGGCCCAGACAGACAGGTATTTGTGAGCAGGGCAGGGGCAGGGAAACCCCATGCACAGAGCACAACAAGCAAAAGGGATAAATATTTACACAATGAAAGGTCACCTACCACCTCCGCTCTAGAGCCACCAGTCTCCCTAGCTCCTCTCTAGGGGCTCCTGAGTCACAGAACAGACCTCAGACTGCCCAGGTCAAAGTCTGCCTAGTATTATTCTTTGGTGTCCCAGAAGGAGCCTAAACCTGGCTCTACAGGGACACGCCATGTCTCCCAGGACCCTGATCTATCCCTAGAGAGTCCTAGCCCCCAGTAGCACTTAAAATGGTTAAGAGCATCCACAGACCCCCACCCCACCCCAGCGAGCGCACGCACACGCGCGCGCACACACACACACACACACTTCAAGCATTGTGAGCAGATCCCATTCCCTCAGGTGTGGAGACAGGATTAAACCAAAGTTCCACCAAGGCCTCAGCAGTATTTGGACTCACAAATCCCTGTTCTTATTTCACACAAAATCAGAGTTGGGAATTGTCTTAAGAACCACCTATGCCTCATTCTCTTTTAGTTTCCTTCCTGAATGTCTTCCTAAAGTCTGTTTCTGTATATACTGAGCTTTTGTGAACCAAAGTTACTGGTCCAAGCGAAAAGAAAAACAAAGACAAAATAAGCATGGTTGGGGTGCTCTTTGGACCTAGGAGAAATCAAGGAAAAGAAAGTGAATGGGGGGGGGGGGAGGAGGGAGAGATGTAAAGCAGATCCGAGTGGTCAGCGTTCACGGCTCTTGGCAGTCTCAAACCACCAGACAGATACCCACCTCCTCCATGTACTCAGGCTCTGAGGCAGATGCGTCCCAGCGGTTGTTCAGGATGAAGATGTTAGGCCGGGAGAGACGCTCGCTCACTTTGTGGAAGAACTGCTTCTCCTAAACAAGGTGGGATTTGGTGGAGGAGGGGTCCTGTCAGTTGACACCCAAGTAGCTGACCTGCCCGCAGGCCCAGGGACAAGGAGGAGGAGGCATTACCGTCTGCATCAGTGTGGACTCTGAGTTGGCCACCAGCACAAAGACATCAGCATCCAGGCAAAACTTATCAATCCAGCTGTCCAGCTCCGTGGTGACGTCAATCCCAGGGCTGGTGGTGACAGGTGTAAATCAGTATGATCGGGCACAGGGCATGGACAGCCCTGGGACTTGCAGTGTGGCCAGGCTCAGGCGGTAGCTAAGCCCACCCTGCTGGGGATCTTTATTTCCCATTTTCCCCTGTCCTTCCAGATCATTGAGGAATTCAGAGTTTGATTTTAGCACCTATCACTTTTTTTGTTTGGTTGTTTTGTTTTTTTTGAAATAGGGTTTCTCTATGTAGCCCTGGCTGTCCTGGGACTCACTCTGTGTCACCACCGCCCAGCAACACCTTATTACTTTATAAAAACACAATAACTTGTAGAGATATATAACTGAAACTAGGTTTTGAATTTCTTCCTTCCTTCCTTTTTCTTTTCTTTCTTTCTTTCTTTCTTTTTTTTTTTTTTAAGATTTATTTATTATGGGTACAATATTCTGCCTGTATGTATGCCTGCAGGCCAGAAGAGGGTGTCAGATCTCATTATAGATGGTTGTAAGTCACCATGTGGTTGTTGGGAATTGAACTCAGGACCTCTAGAAGAGGAGTCAGTGCTCTTAACCTCTGAGCCAAACTTTCTTCCTTTTTTCGGTTGAGACTGGGTCTCATGTAGCAGAGACTGACCTTGAACTCCTGATCCTCCTGCCCCCATTTCTCTAAAGATGTGATTACAGGCATGAACTACCATGTTCAACTTTCAAGTTTGTATTTTGAGTCGGGACCAAGGCCATACTATTGTATCTTTTGGTATAAGTCTAACATGTCCAAAAGCAGGGCAAATCATTCCTTCAAGAGGAACAAAATGACCACATATTATGTTATCAACACATACACACACTAACTATTCTGGAGCCACCAGCTTTCCCAGAGTCAATGTCCTGAAGATTGATAAAGGTCCAGTCTGCTAAGGGCATTTCAGACAAAGAGAAATAGAATGATTAAACAGGTCCTAAGCTACTGCAGGTTATGGTGTACACAGTAGTGTATTTTGTGTTCCAGAGGAAACCAACTAAGAAAGCCAAGAGCCTGACTATATCTGCTTGCACATGTCTCCCAAGGACCGTTTTATAGAGCAAGAGCCTTGGAAGCCCTGAACTAGCTTGGGCTGGCAGAACCCAAACCCAGTGACTGGCAAGTAGCGCCTCTCCCACTTCTCAGCACCCGTATCTCTCAAACAGCCCACCCCTGGGACATCTGCAGGGCACTGATGCCAAAGAGCATGATGACCAACCAGGCCCTGGAGAAATCCAAGGAGCAGAAGGCTTTGGTTGGGCTCTCTGGAAGGCATCAGTACTTAAACAAAGAAAAGAGAGAAAGGACACAGGGACCTTCAACCTGAATCACCCAGAAATGGAGCTGGTACTCTCAGACTGGGCTCAGAGGAATCTCTCCTGTCTCACCTGTCCATCAGCACGAGGTCATCCTTCAGAAGTGGACACTTGGAGTTGGGCCACATCACACTCACCAGGCTGCCTGCATGCAACTGCTCGTCCTGATGGAGGGCATGGGCCAGCTGGTTCACAGTCTGATGGTGGAGAAGGAAATAAGTATCAGGCCAAGATGTGCCATCAGCTGAGAGATTTCCTGTGCAACCTGCTACAACATAGCAGATGGCTGACCAACCGAGTACCCCTTAAAAACAAAGATTCAAGGGCTGGAGAGACAATTCAGAGGCTGAGAGCACTGGCTGCTCTTCCAGAGAACCTGGGTTCATTTCCGAGTGCCTATACGGCAGCTCACAACTGTAACTCCAATTTCAGGGGATCTGACTCCATGTGCACCAGGCACCTATGTGGTACTCAGACACACAAGCAGGCAGACACATATACACATAAAATAAGGAAATAAAGATTCTTTAATTTTTACCCACGTGTATGTGCGTGTATAGGTGTCCACGAGGGCCGTAAAGGGAGCTAGACCCTCTGGAGCTGGGGTTGCAGGAGGGTGTGAGGCACCTGACAGTGCTGAGAAAGGAGGACAGTGTCCTCCGAAAGAGCATCAAGCACTCTGAGCAAAGGAGCCATCTCTCAGCGCCTCTTCCTTTCACTGCACTCCCCACTTTAAGCCTCCTTCTCAAACATCACCCTGAAGCCCAGCTTATTCTGCAATGATCAATTCCCTATGAATCAAAATACACCCCTGGTCCCAAGCAGAGCGCAGCTGCCGCTTAGGCTCAGGAAATGAGAGTGCGGCAGCTGCCGGCTGCAGCGTGAGAATCCCAGAGCACACTCAGGAGGAACACATGCGCTCTCTCCCTGCTTAGTGCACAGGCCAGCAGCTCAGCCTCTCCCGCTCCACAGTGATGCCCCTCTTCTGAACCCCCCAAACACTCTCATAATCCTCCACGAAGTTCATGAGCATGGAGGTCGAGCGAGCCCTGTGACACTCATGTGCTAACTGTTCCAAGTCCAGACTCCACCCACTGGTTCCCAAGGCAGAGTTGGCTGGCCAGCACCCACCTTGACGCTCTTCTTCTCTTCCGAGCCCTCAGTGAGGAGGAAGGCCTCGTGGCCATCTGTGCCCTCCACCCGCAGGAAGCAATTGGTAGTGTGGCCAATCCCAGACGGCAGAACTTTGTCCCAGAGCATGGCGTTGATCACAGTGCTCTTCCCATTGCTCGTCCTAGGAGAAAACAAGAGTGGCAAGGACACATAGTCTGGGCTGTCGGGCTGTCACACTGTAGTGCCCAGCCTAGGCTGCAGAGTCTGATTCTCCGCCATGTCAGTGACACCCAGGCAGCACTGGAAGGAGGGCTGTGCTTATTAAAATGACCAGGCAAACCTCTTATGAGCTCATCACTTCAGACCAACCTCAGGCAGCTGGTGCAGCAGAGGGCTGGGACAGACATGTGACTTGTCTCACAGTCCAGCACCACTCATTAAACATGATGGACCCTGCCTGCCTCTGAAGTAAATTGTACTTTTCCCTAAACCATGGGCCCTGCCTGCAGGGTTGTCTTTCTTCCAAATGAGCCCATGTCCTTGCTTCCCAACACTGGGCCTGCTGCATGGCTATTTTCCCATCATGCTTCTCCTCACACATGAATCCCCACATCTCAGGCCCACCCGTGCCAGGCACAAGGGAAGATTCCTTTAGGGTTCCACTTAGCGTAGCCCTTTCTACATTCTGCTTTTTGCAAGCAGCTCGACTTGCAGACTTGCCGGCTCTAGGCTTCAGTGCTGAACACTCACTCTCACTCTGCACTGGCTATCCCCAGCAGCACACAGCTTCCGAGACACTCATTTCCATGTGCCCAGTGACATGGCCGACACCCAGTGAGGGCCAGGCCGTACCTTCCAGGAAAGGATGAAGAAACATCAGGCCAGAGAAGCTGAGGGCGTACCTGAGAACTCAGGGACAGGACTTGAGGCACAGTACTCACTCTACACTACCACGGTGTGCCAAGTATCGGTTTATCTTGGAACCTTTAGCCCCTGTACAATTTTAATTTTGTTTTTGACACAGGCTGGCTTCAAACTCCCTAGGACTCATAAGACAGAAGGAGAGAAGCTACCTTGACCTTCTTCACACATGCAGTTTTGTGCACATCCCCCAACAAATAAATAAAAATGTAATTTAAATACATAAAAACAGTGTTCCCTTAAAAAAAAAAAAAAAAAAAAAAAAAAGGAGCACATGAGCTCAGGAATGACAGACACTGCTCCCCTGTGGAGAGGACCTCTCTCCACACCTGTATCCATCCCCACCCCCACCCCCAGGCCAGGAAAGAGAAACAAGGAGGACTTCGAAGTACTCACCGGCCAAAAAAAGCCACCTTCATGTGCCGCCTGGCCAGGACCTCGCTGATACCCCTGACTTTGGACAGGTACCCCTTGACGTCCAGGACCTGCTCTTCCGTAGTAACTGGGTCCAGTTCTGCATTCCTGTGGGTGTCTGCAGGGAAGATGACAGCGGTCACTGTGTGGTCAGAAGAGCTTCCTCTCCAAGACAAGACCACCTCTGCTGACTCCCTGCTCTCCCAGATTCCCTACTGTGGTCCAACTGTGTGGCAGCTAGGAACAGACTGGGGAGCAAGACTGACAGGATTCCCCCATCTCCTTTCATAAGAACAGAACTATAGCCGGGCATTGGTGGTGCTCGCCTTTAATCCCAGCACTCTCGAGGCAGGGCAAGCAGATCTCTGTGAGTTCGAGACCAGCCTGGTCTACAGAGTGAGTTCTAGGACAACCTCCAAAGCAATGCAGAGAAAACCTGTCTCGAAAAACAAAACAAAACAAAACAAAAAGAACAGCAGTATCTACTTCCCAAGGTGTCTGAAAATGAAACGAATTCAAATGCAAAGTACCTGAACACCTGACTCTTCAGTATTTTTATTTTAAAAAAGAAAAATCTCTCTGTGTGTGTGTGTTTTCAAGACAAGGTTTCTCTGTGTAAAACAGTCCTGGCATCCACTTTGTAGACCAGGCTGGCCTTGAACTCACAGAGATCTATGTGCTTCTGTCTCCCGAGTGCTGGGAATAAAGGTGTGAGCCACCAGACCTGGCCTTGCCAGCCCCCACTTTTTACTCCACCACACCATCTCCTCAAACTCACCAGCCTCCTCTCCCTCTAGGCTTTGCTTACTGCTACCCACCCCAATTCACCTGATGCTCTGAAGAACAGACACCCTGTTATGAAGTAATGGGTCTCATATCTACTTGGTCTCAGGTCAGCACAAGCCCAGGAAGCCTTCCCTGGCACACTGCTGCCTGACTGTGTGTGTGCATTCACAGTGATGTAACTGGCTAGCTCACCTGCCTGCATTATCTACCATGTGACGGCTAGACCAGCAGGTTCACCATCACTGGCTGAATGAATGGATGCTTAGAGGACTGTGTTGCTTTTCTCCAGTGCCCTTGACAGGCAGATGGGTGAAAAAAAAAAAAAAATCACTATAGAAGATGGAACTGAGCAGGATCCAGCCTCACCCTTCCACCACTAAGTGCTTCAGCTATCTGGCAAGCAGGGGGTGTTTGGGCCTGTAGCAAACTCTAGCAAATTACCAAGCTGGCAGGTCCCAGTCCCAAGAACACTCCCCAAAGCATCTGGAGTATGACAAGTGGCCTGTCAGAGACTACCTAGTGATCGTCCCTCTAAGGAGTGCCATGAAAAGAAGTGGCCCAGCCAACATGCCCCCCCCAACCCACCGAGCAGTCACTCCAGCCCAGATGCATCAACATCCCTCCCTTAAATGGGCACATGAGTATGACCTCTGCTGTGCCTCACAGGAGGAAGCTGCCTCTCAGGCACGTGGCTCCACTGAACAAGCATCTGCAGGCTGACAAGCTCTCACTATTTGCCTGAGCAGGAAGCCTCCTCTCCCCTGACCAGAGCAGTCCCAAACACAGCTCCAACACTCAGCCTCTTTCCTTCCATGTGGTCAGTGAACAGGGCCTCATATTTTCACAAAAAGATACATCAAAGAACTATGACAGGGCCCCTTCCTGAAACACCAGCCTGTCCACAACATCACATGAGTGAATGACTCAGGGCACACACGACAGTCAGACTCTGGGAAGGCAGCAGCCTGCTCACCACCTCTGCATACCTAGGCCCAGCTCAGGGAAGGCTGAGCAGAGCTACTGCTAAATAAACAAGCTGTCATCTGCAATCATTTTGGCCTCAATCACACCCTAAGACTCAGGGCCAAACATTCAATTCCCCAGACATCATCCCTTCCTTAAGCCCCATGCATAGGACAGGGGACAGGTAGGTTAACAAAACCTGACATGGTCCTTGTCTTTACCAGGGCCTCATGTACTGGCTTGCCCGTGTGACACAATAAGCCAGCCAGAGAGATGGTCCACTGAGCTAGAGGTGGACAACCCCCCTCCACACACCACTGGGTCTGCCAACTTCTGCAGGTAAAGCTAAAGATGCTCTGTCTCATATGAGCCCCTCCTTCACATACAAGGAAGCCAAGGACACAGGAGACTCAACACCTGAGTCTCCACAGACAAGCTCCAGGCCAGTAGCGGGGCACCCTTTGGAGGGAGCCTGACAGCTAGTGGCTGGAACTGCCCACAGACAGAGAAGGGCTGGGAAGCAGTCCTCCATCGACAGAGGCTGTGCTCAAATTAGTAACTGGAGAAAAGTCACAGTGACAGGAGTTTCCTACTTGCACTGCTATTGCCAATCTAAAAATACCAACCAGGGCACCCTTTCTGGAATAATCAACATCCAGCAGTGTTTGGTGCTGTGACAGCCAGAACCAGGTCAAATAAAACACATGGGTTGTGGCCTTAAAGACACCTGTGTAAAGCTAGCTCGTCCGTCTGTCTGACACTAAGGTGTCAGATAACTCTCAAACCTTAGTCTACTTGCTTTTTGGCTTTTCTGGTTGGTGGGCTTTAGGAGACATGGTTTCACAAAGTTCAAGTTAACCTCAAACTCACAAGTGGCCAAGACCTGAAACTCTGGCTCCTCCCACTGCAGTCTTCCATGTGCTGGGATTACAGGCATGCACCACATACCTATGCATGTGCTGGAGATGGAACATAGGCTTTGTGTAAGCCAGGCTTTACCAACAGAGCAATCACCACATCACACCTCCCGCCTGTTTGCCTTTTTGATGGGGATAAGATTCACCTACCCTTGGGAGGGCATGGTGACACACGCCTTTAATCCTAGCACTTGGGAGGCAGAGGCAGGTGGACTTCTGAGTTTTGAGGCCAACATGGTCTACAGAGTGAGTTCTAAGGCAATCAGAGCTACATAGAGAATCCCTTCTTGAAAAACAAAAACAGGAAAAACAAAACAAAACAACAACAACAAAATCTCCTTCAAATGAAACACGTGAGATCCCTAACTTAATTGTTCACCCTACTCTTCTTGGTACGTAGGGTCCACAGGGACCCAAGCAGAGCACAGATGACAGCAAGAACACTCTTGGGCTTCAGTTTCCCTATATCAGGCCTACTTGGGACCCAAACCCTGCTACTCAAGTTTCTCATGGGGCCTGGCTGAGCAGGGGACCAACTCACCTTCCAGGAAGCTGGCGCTCTCTTGGATGTAGGCCCCCAGCTGCTCGAAAATGCCATTGATCTTTTTCTTGGCAGTAACAAAGTGCTTGAGTGGGGAAGCATTCACCTCAGCCATGTGTCGCTTATCCTTCTTGACGGTGACAATGGAGTTGCATCGAGAGAAGAGCAGGGACATCTCGCTGCAAGAGAACCAAGGCTGTGTGAGTGAGTGTAGGCACTTCCATGTGGTCATGCTGCTGGGGTAGAGGCGTGGGAAGAGAATCGGGACCACCAAGATCATGGGGTGCTCTGGACTCACTCTAGAAAAGCAAGGTCCCAACAGCTTAATCAGGAAAGGAGTTCTTGGCTCACTTGGGCTCATCCCATGTCACACTGTGTGGGTTTACAAATGCCTGGTTACAGAGCCCCGAGTTCAGGCTTGGTGCTGGCAATCTCTGCCTTGCCTGTTCAACACTGACTAGTACCTTAGAGAGAGGGGAGGATCTTGGGATCACACAGTCACATACACAGGAATTGTCGGGTAGAGAAGTGGTAGAAATTGGACCTATCTCTTCAACACCATCAGCCCAAAGGAACATCAGACAGTGAAAGCCAAGTGCATTCAAGGTCAGGGTTACCCACACCCTTCCATGGCCACTCTGTGGTCCAGGAACACAGCGGTACTCATGCCTAAGGAGATTTGTTAGTTTGCTTGCTTACGGAGTAGAGACAAGCACAAGTGATCCTCAAGAGAGAGATATCTACTTCTAAGCTTAAAAAAAGAAAAAGGAATGTACTGGGGCAGACATAGAAGCACATGCCTGTGATTCTAGCATTTGGGAGCTGGAGACAAGAACAGGAGTTCAAGGCCAGCTATGACTACACAGTGAGTTTAAGGTCAGTCTGGGCTAAGGCCCTGTCTCAAATAAACAAATAAATGACAACAAAAGCCTATCAGTTTCTCCTATTATAGCATTTGACAGAAGCCTACTTGGAAATGAAAGGTTAAAACCTTTTTTGTGTTTTGTGATAACACTGGGCATTCTGCTCCCTGATAATCTATCTTTGCCTGTCTTTTTCGCAGTCTCACAGATCTTCACAGAAGCCACAACACTTGACTACAAAGTCCTAGAGATCTTAGGTCAAAACATATGCCCATGTCTCCCCGGTGTGGTGGGCCCCACGTGGAGCCCTGCAAGACCCTACTTAGAGTTTCAACCACGGAGAGAGCTGCTTCCCAACACAGCCCACAGATCTTGGGACTTAAAAAGGAAAAGGCCCTCAAGGATGAGGGGAGCGTGTGCAGCTGTGAGTCTGGCCCTGTCATTCTGTGCACGGCCACCCTACGCATGGTGCCTGCCAGCAAGCCTCCACCCCATCAGCAAGCGTTCACGGATGAGCACACAAGATGACCAAATAATGCAACACAGGCCCTAAGCAGGAAGAGCAGCCAAAAAAGTACAAGACGTCCGGGTGCTAAAACTGGGTCTCTCTCTGAGAAGGGCCACCTTCAAGGTAGGCCGAAAGACAGGCCCAGGGATGGAAACCAACATGTGCTGCTCAAATCAACAAATGCTTTGCATGTTTCAGATTCTACAGGACTCAGGGGAAGGAAGTGAGCACACTGCCGTTTCCACCTTCCCCTTCTTTCTTCAGGGTGTGTGGTGGTGGGGTGTGTACAGTGAAGTGTGTGTGGTGGTGATGTGTAGTGTGTGTGTGTGTATATGGTGGTGTGTGTGGTGGTGATGTATAGTGTGTGTGTGTGTATATGGTGGTGTGTGTGGTGGTGATGTATAGTGTGTGTGTATATGGTGGTGTGTGTGGTGGTGTGTATGGTGGTGTGTGTGTGTGTTGATGTGTAGTGTGTGTGTGTGGTGGTGTGTAGTGTGTGTGTGTGTGATGTGTAGTGTGTGTGTGACGGTGTGTGTGTGTGTGACGGTGTGTGTGTGTGTGACGGTGTGGTGGTGATGTGTAGTGTGTGTGTGTGTATATGGTGGTGTGTGTGGTGGTGTGTATGGTGGTGTGTGTGGTGGTGATGTGTAGTGTGTGTGTGGTGTGTGTAGTGTGTGACGGTGTGGTGGTGATGTGTAGTGTGTGTGTGTGTGTGACGGTGTGGTGGTGATGTGTAGTGTGTGTGTGGTGTGTGTAGTGTGTGACGGTGTGGTGGTGATGTGTAGTGTGTGTGTGTGTGTGTGTGTGTGTGTGTGTGACGGTGTGGTGGTGATGTGTAGTGTGTGTGTGTGTGTGTGTGTGTGTGGTGTGGTGGTGATGTGTAGTGTGTGTGTGTGTGTGACGGTGTGGTGGTGATGTGTAGTGTGTGTGTGTGTGTGACGGTGTGGTGGTGATGTGTAGTGTGTGTGTGGTGTGTGTGTGTGTGACGGTGTGGTGGTGATGTGTAGTGTGTGTGTGTGTGTGTGTGTGTGTGTGACGGTGTGGTGGTGATGTGTAGTGTGTGTGCGTGTGTGTAGTGTGTGACGGTGTGGTGGTGATGTGTAGTGTGTGTGCGTGTGTGTGTGTGTGTGTGTGACGGTGTGGTGGTGATGTGTAGTGTGTGTGTGTGTGTGTGTGACGGTGTGGTGGTGATGTGTAGTGTGTGTGTGATGTGTAGTGTGTGTGTGTGTGTGACGGTGTGTGTGTGTGTGTGTGTGACGGTGTGGTGGTGATGTGTAGTGTGTGTGTGTGTGTGATGTGTAGTGTGTGTGTGTGTGACGGTGTGTGTGTGTGTGTGTGTGTGACGGTGTGGTGGTGATGTGTAGTGTGTGTGTGTGTGTGTGTGTGTGTGACGGTGTGGTGGTGATGTGTAGTGTGTGTGTAGTGTGTGTGTGTGTGACGGTGTGGTGGTGATGTGTAGTGTGTGTGTGGTGTGTGTAGTGTGTGACGGTGTGGTGGTGATGTGTAGTGTGTGTGTGTGTGTGACGGTGTGGTGGTGATGTGTAGTGTGTGTGTGGTGTGTGTAGTGTGTGACGGTGTGGTGGTGATGTGTAGTGTGTGTGTGTGTGTGTGTGTGTGTGTTACGGTGTGGTGGTGATGTGTAGTGTGTGTGTGTGTGTGTGTGTGACGGTGTGGTGGTGATGTGTAGTGTGTGTGTGTGTGTGTGATGTGTAGTGTGTGTGTGTGACGGTGTGGTGGTGATGTGTAGTGTGTGTGATGTGTGTGTGTGTGTGTGTGTGATGTGTAGTGTGTGTGTGTGTGACGGTGTGTGTGTGTGTGTGACGGTGTGGTGGTGATGTGTAGTGTGTGTGTGTGTGTGTGTGACGGTGTGGTGGTGATGTGTAGTGTGTGTGTGTGTGTGTGACGGTGTGGTGGTGATGTGTAGTGTGTGTGTGTGTGTGTGACGGTGTGTGTGTGTGACGGTGTGGTGGTGATGTGTAGTGTGTGTGTGTGTGTGTGACGGTGTGGTGGTGATGTGTAGTGTGTGTGTGTGTGTGTGTGACGGTGTGGTGGTGGTAATGCTGGTGATGGTAGTCATAGTGCTGGTGAGGCACAGTCATGGAGGTCTTGAACTTCTCACCCTCTTGCCCCCTCTCTCTCAAGTGCTACAATTATGGGCATGTACCACCACACCCCACTCCTGAGACACGCTTTCTCAACTAGGAAAGTCAACAGAGATCCGAGAGTGGGCACTGGAAATAAAATAATTCAATAAAGGAAAAGAAGAGTGCCTGCAGTTATGGGGAGGGGAGGGGAGGGGAGGGGAGGGGAGGGGAGGATGAAAGAGTGTAGGATGAGGTGAGGCTGCACAGGACAAAGACGGTGAAATCAGCACAAAGTGAGAGTCCCTGTGTTCTCCCTGCATAAATCAAGCCAGTCATTTCACTTTGGAACCCTGGTTTCTTCATATTCAACAAATAAGAAATGGCGCGAGTCATCAGATGACTAAAGGTGATGGCACAGGCAACATGCTCAGCAGGGTCAGGCTTGAAGGCAGTACGAAGCTCATGGACCCAAACGGTTGTAAACTACAGCCAGATCACAAGACTCTCCCCATGGCCACCCAGCAATCCAGCCTAGGATGCTGGGAGTAACATTGGTGAGTAACCCTACCAGCACATCCTGCACTCACCCACCCGCTACCATGGAAATGGAGCAAACAGTTCAGCTGAAAAAGAGAAGCAGTGCCCGACCCACAAGTGACTGGCTTGAAGGAAGAAAGTTCCTTGATAGCTGCTGGGCTTTTAGAAGTAGGTGCTCCCAAGCTGCTGATCCTCGTCTTCAAGCCCAAAGAATATAAACCAAGGGCTGTTAGTGTTTAGCAAATAAAATACTCAAGGGCATGCACACTAGTAAAGCCAAGTGACCGGAGGTTAAGGGCCTGCTGCACGTTCGGCAGGCCAGGGGTTTCCCTGACCTCACACCTGTGGCTATGCATCTGCAGAGACCTACCACAGCTGGCTCCAAGCTCGAATTTCTCTGGCTCTGCTAATTCCCAGGTGGAGTGTCTGCATCTGACCTTGCTTTCTGTCTAGAAACCACTCTCCTTTCCTATTCATTTTCTATTCACTTTCCTCCTAGACATAACTCAAAGTCACCCACACACAGAGGACACAACCTGACTGGATTTTTAGTTTGAAGTGTTTTTAAAAATCACACTGTGTCTCCACCCAGGTGCTGAGTTCTAGAAAGCCAGTCTTTGACAGCATAGCAGCCTCCCCATTTCCACCTTCCTTATCTACAGCTGTGAGAGACACAGGCTACATTAGTGAATACAGCCCAGGGAAATCTTCTAAAACCTTCCAGCCCTAAATACCCAAATCCACTTTTTCCTGAAAAGCAGTTTCTAGCTAAGCATTTGGAGCTCAGCCAGTCAATTTCAGATTCTGAAATTTAATCCAAAGAGCAAACTGCACATATATTTGTGCAAAAAAGGACTAAGTTTATAAATACATGCCCAAAAGCCCCCAAAGAGCCCCTGCTATCTGGGGCTTTTCCTACCAGTGAGGTGGTGGGAGGAGGCTGAGTTCCTGTCCTTCTTCTGGAAAGCCCTGATAGGCCTCACCTTACCACAGGGCTCACTGCAGGCGTGCAGGGCCTTCCCCTAAGTACAACTGGGCCACAGGGTCCAGTTCCAACACCAGTTACACTAACTTAGGCGTACACTGAGTTTTTGTAACATCCTCAAAGTACTTTGGATTTTGGAGCACTTAACAGCAGCATTTCCCAAAGACTAACCCTCAGAACTCCAGTTATACCCAATGGACCATGCAAAATAAAACAAAACAAAACAAAAACAAAAACAAAAACAAAACAAGCAAAAAATACTATACAGTCAAATCATCTCTGTGCACATGACGTGGCAGACTTAAATACAGTGTCACCACAATGACTGGCATCAAGCAATTTGTTGGGTGAAGACACTTCTTAACAGCCTGGTGGCTCGCAAGTGTATTCCTAGCACTTGGGAGATGGAGGCAGGAGAATCACCAGCTCGAGGCCAGGATGGAGCGATGGCTCAGCCATTGGCAAAAGTTCTTGCTACCTAACAACTTAAGTGCAATCCTCTGAACCCACAGGGTAGAGGGAACAAATTCCTATAAGTTGTCCTCTGACCTCCACATGTGCACTGGGACACATATGCACACAAAATAAATAAATCTGGGGAAAAGAACAAGAAAAAAGAGCTTAAGGTCATCCTCAGTTAAGCAGGGAGTTCAAGGCCAGCCTGTTTATGTGACCCTGCCTTTCTTAAAAGAGAGGAGGGAGGAGTTCGGAGAGAAGAAACTTTTAACAGGCTTTAAAATGCTAAGGCTCACACTTTAGGGAAAGGCTCATTAAATGACAGACTTCTTCCACCCCCAGAAGCTGCAAGAGCACAATAATAGCATAAAAGTCAGTATTAGCACTTGAAGGCCATCAGAAGCTTTGCATTGACCCAGGTTATTAGTGGAGAAGTATTAGGTGTGTGCACAGCAGTAGCAAAATTCAGTGCAAGGTGTCTGGATCCCAGGTGTGGTCCTGAATCCACATCACCTCCTTACCCAGTTTAATGTACAGCAACTCCTAGCAGAGAAAATAAAATGGGTCCAGAGATCGTCTGCTGGCACAGCTGGTACAGAGGAGTAGCTGAGAAATTGAAACAAAAGAGTACACAGGGTAACGGCAGAGCCAGCTCTTAGAGCCACGATAAGAACCAACCTCTGCCAAGCAGAGAAGAGCCAGCACAGGGACGAACAAACAAGGTACAGAGACTAATGCTTCAGGGGCCCCAGGAGACGATCCTGGCCACGCTTTGAACTGTCAACTAGTGAAATCCCGTGGAAGCAGGAAGGAGAAGCAGCAGCTTCTTCCAATAGAAGTTGGAAGCCACCAGCTCTGTGCTCCAGGGTCCCATCCAAGAGACTTGCCGCCCGAGAGCCAGCAGAGCACTCTCTTTCCCTCTCAATCCAGATCACACAAACCCACAGCTTCCACTTACTTTTTAGCTGGTAAGAGACCTTCACAGGGTGGGCATCGTGGACATGGCTGGAGAGAAAAAGATGAAAAGGACTTGAGGTCTCCTCTGTGCTGATTCAGGGTCCAGGCTGGCTACTGATGGTGTTAACTCCACCTGTCCCAGCTTTTGGAAAGCAAAAGGGAGAGAGGTCAATAGGCAACCAGGAAGGAAAAATCCACCTGATGTGTAAAACATGTCTCATCAGGTGTTAAAGCCAAACTAACTCATCCCTGAGGGAAGCTTATTCACTGAGCTACTTCAGGAGCAGGTGAGGAAGTGGAGGAGGAGGGGAGACGATGACAAGGGACACAAAGCACAGGCACGCACAAACATATTCTTAGCCACGTGCTAGTACAAGGCGCCAATGAGCTCCTGGCAAAGGAACATCCAGAGGAGAGAGGAGGGTGCTGAACCAGGACAAGGCCTGGCCTTGAGGACTGGGAAACTGTCCACTAGCAGTGGGAGGGGTGTGGAACGAAGAGAGCAGGCCTGATCGAAAGCCTGTCTATTCCAGCTACTGTAAAGTAAGCCCCCGTCTGCAGAATAAACTTGAACTTAAGAGTAAGTGGGAACACCGGTTGGTGATAGCCAACACCTTTAATCCCAGCACTTGGGAAACAGAGGCAGGAGGATCTCTATGAGTTCCAGGACAGTCAGAGCTACACGGAGAAACCCTGTCTGGGCTGTCTGGAGGGGGGGCACAAGTACAGTCAAGTGGCCAAGCTAGAGACTAAGATACACAACTGACTCCAAAGCTCACTTGTGTTTTCCAACATAAGACAAGAAGGGGACAATCAAGAGTCCTTTTCTGGAAGGAGGGAGAGATGATTGGAAAAATAAACAAACAGGGTAGGGAGTATTACAAGAGATGGAGGCCAGCAGCTTTGCCTTTCTGCATCCAAACAGCTATCTTTTTCAGTATTGTCTGAGGCCTTCAATGTGCTAGGTGCTAAGGTCAGGGACAGTAAGAATAGCTCCAACCATCGAGGGTCTTAACGGTGCAATGAGAAGTCATACAAGTAAAAGGACCTCGGCCATAAGTGGAGTAGGCAGTGAATTGGGTCCTGAAAAAAATATGCTGGCAAAAAGAAAATAGAAAAGTATTGGATGAAAACTGGGAAAGGATCAGGGGTCAGGAATGTGACCACAGGGCTGGAAGACCAGGGTGCCGGGAGCTTCGAGGAGCCCACCTCCCAGCCCTGGGTCCTGCGGCCCGCCCCCTCCTCAGAGCCGAGGAGGGCTCGGCGGCGAGGCCGGGGCAGGGGAACGCCCGTGTGACCCGAGCCTGAGCCAGAGCCGCAGGGGCCCCGGCGTCCCAGCGTCCTAAGCTGGGCGGCTCAGGACTCTCCCGGCGGGGACCTGCCGGTTCCACCACCCCGGCGCGCTCGCCCTCTCACCTTCACCTTCCCGGCCTCGAGGCGGCCATCACACCCACGACGTCACTAGCAGTCGCCACACCGAGGGAAGAGGGAGGGGAGGGGGCTGCGCTCGTCACTCGCTCCGCCGCAGCCCAGATGAGCCGGTGGCCTAGGAACTCAGTCACTTCAACCTCACCACTCTAACGCGACAGCGTCCGGAGACTCCGCGCACCAAAAGGTGCCTCCGCGTGCCTGGTAACCGTCCCGCGTCCTATGCAGATGACGTTTATTTTGGGTGGGGGCTCCCAGTGCATCATGGGAATTGTAGTTCGGATCGGCGCCAGGCAGGGCGGGGTAGGGCGGAGCCTCGAGCTGTCAAGCGTGGGGGTGGGGAGGAGTGGAGCAAGGGGACGACTAAGACGGCAAGGGTGTGGATTAGAGGTTTGCGGGTGTTTTCATTTGTTGCTCTCCAACTTGATCCTGTAACACCTGCCAGTTTTGAAATCTAGACTTATATTTCATAATCTGAGAGAAACGTCTTCAAAGGGAACAGACCGTTAGGGTGAAGTGATTGTCCTTCAGTTGCCTTTGAGGCAGTCAAAACAGCAGCCACAATGCAGGCACCTACTAGGTGCCAGTCACTGAGCTGGGCATCTAACGAACAATTTTTTTTAATTTTCACAGTAGCTCTAGGACATTCTTGGAATGATTGTCCAACCTCACACGTCACTCACTGGCCCCTTATTTTGTGCCAGGAACTAGAATACAGCAGACGATCTCAGGCTGGGAGGACTCCACCCACCAGCCACTTGTGACTACGGAGGCACTGAAATGTAGCCACTGTAAACTGAGAGATGCCCCAATGCTAAATATGAAAATATGCAAACTACCTCATTCATATTTTTATAATATGGATAGCATGTTGTTAAGGCTTTGAATAAATTGGACTAAATGAAAAAAATATTTTCATTAAATTCACATTTCTTTTTACTTCTAAAAGTGTAGCTAATAGTGGAGGTCACAAAATGGCTCAGTGGGTAAAGATGGCCACTACCAAGCCTGCCAACTGGAGTTCCAGCACCTGGAGCCCCAGGGTAGAAGGAAAAAAACCCACTCTGACCTCCGCACAAGCAGCATGGCATGGTGCATCCACCCACACACAGTAAGTAAATATGGCTGGGGCCTGGGGAGATGGGCTTTTACAGAGCATCAGACACCCCATGTCAGCTCACAACCATCGGTAACTACAATCCAGGGGATCAGACATCTTCTGTCCTCTATGGGCACCAGGCTCACATGTGGTGCACTTTCACGCATGTAGGCAGGAACTCATACACATTAACTAAAAATAACAATATTTAAAAGCATATAATATGGCTAGTTGAATATTTTAAATTACCCAAGTGGCCTGTACTTGTAGTGAGTACTATATTGCTTGTTTGTTTTTGAGGCAGGTTTCCCACCAGGCGGCCCAAACCAGCCTTGAACTGACATCCTCCTGCCCCACTCCCTAGGGCTAAGACTATAGGCATTCACCACCATGCCTAGCTCTCATGTTATGTTTTCTACTGATTGGCACTGCCCTATAACCAGGGTAGAGTCATGCCACAAACAGCTTTAGAGGTAAGTCAACACTCCAGTTACGAGTCTCCAGGGAGGTGAGTCAGGGAAAGCTGTAGTTACTGCCCATAGGGCAGCCTCCTGTCTGTAATAGCTGACTCTGAACTGGACGGTCACACCCAGCCCTTGCCATAGGGTATGGTGAGCAATGAGGTCTTAGCTGCACCGAGTGTCTTTCTCCACCGTCTCCAGACTCCCTAGGGAATTCTCTGAGCACAGAACTGTGAATTCCATTTCCTTTCCTTTTGGTAGAATCTTAACCCAAGTCGGAGGCCAGGAGGATCTCGCCTAAAATCTTTCCTGCCCATTCCTCCTATTCTGTAACCTCCCTACAAGTTTTGGCCTAGGCTCTATTCCCATCCCAGACCCTAATCCTATCCTAGGCCCTAATCCCATCCTAGACAGCAGGAGGAACTTTGGAGCCCAATCCCAGGCGTCTTACCCTTCATCTGGGCTTCTCTGAAACAGAACTCCAAATGTGAGGCCTTCCTTTAACCTCTCCAGGACAAAGTTCCTCCAGTGCTGCTGACTGACACTAGAAATGGGTCCAGAGAGAGCTGAGGTCCAACTGCAAAAGGCTTTCTTATGTCATTCTTTCCTATTTTGACTTTTCCATTGTGTATGTGAATTATATTTGTAACCAGAAAAAATAGTCACTATTAGTTAAAAACAACCCTAGGCAGGACATGGTGGTTCATGTCTGTTATCCCATCGCTCAGGATGCTGAGGCAGGAGGATCACAAGAGGCCAGCCTGGGCTACACAGGGAAACCACCACAAATGAACAAAACTCAAGGATCTTTTGAAAGGCATACATACTGTTCATTTAAAATTATTATTATTATTATATGGTGTGCATGTGTGTGCCCATGAACACACAGACGAGCTTGATGTATGTAGGTATGTATGTGGGTATGTATGAAGGTACATATGTGGAATTAGTTCTTTCCTCTACTCTTTACATGATAGGTTCTGGGAATCAAACTCAAGCCATCAGGTTTGTCTGAGTGACTACTGGATGAGCCAATTCACCAGCTCCAATACACACAATTCATAAATGACTGGTCGTTTTCCAGTTGAGTTTCAACCCCTTTAGCTTCCTTATAGTTTGCATGTGTTCTCTGCTTGTGCTGGTCAGATTGTTTGTGAACTTCACACAAGCTAGAATCACTTGAGCAGAGGAAATCTCAGTTGAGAAAGTACCTCTGTAAGATTGGCCTGTAGGTTCAGTAAGCTCATTCCTCCATAGCCTCTGTCTTAATTCTTGTCTCCAGGCCCCTGCCCAGACTACCCTCAGTGATGGGGTGTGACTTGAAAATTATAAGCTAAAACAAACCCTTTACCACAACAATAGAAACCTCAGACATCATCCATGTTCACGTGTTGTAAACCTAATTCTGAGAAGGTCCCATTAATGGCATTTGGAGGTATGGCTTCTGGGGAATAATCATGATTAGACAAACCGTTGCCGGGCATTGGTAGAGCACACTTTTAATCCCACCACTCGGGAGGCACAGGCAGGCGGACCTCTGTGAGTTAGAGGCTAGCCTGGTCTATAAGAGCAACTTCCAGGACAGCTTCCAAAGCCACAGAGAAACTCTGTTTTGAAAAAAGATTAGACAAATCCTTTCCTCTCCAAGTTGCTTTTGGTAAGGGTGTTTTATCACTGCAACAGAAACCTACGACATCATCCATGTTCACTTGTTGCAAACCTAATTCTTAGAAGGTCCCATTAATGGCATTTGGAGGTATAGCTTCTGGAGAATAATAAGGATAGATAATATCATGAGGCTGGACCCCCATGATGGCCTTAGTGGAAGACAAACCTGAAGTAGCATGCACCCTCTGCCTGGCCCTGTGATATTCTCCACCATGGTGCAGCTCCCAGAGCTGCAGAACTCATAAACTTCTATGCTTTGGTTTAGTTTGTCTTTTCTTTTTCTTTTTTTTTTTTTTTTTTTTTGACATCAGGGTCTCTATGTAGCTCAGGCTAGCTTGAAGCTTTCCATCCTCCTGAATCTATCTCCCAGTCTGGAATTACATGTGCACCATCATATCCAATGATAGAAACTTGTAAGCCAGTTGTATCCAACCTGTGACTGAGGGTCACATGTGTCTCATGATAACTATGGATTCGGCTGTTCAACACATTTGTAGATGACAATGGTTGTGTGGCACTGTCAAAAGGTTGGATACCCCTGCATCTTCATAAACTGCCCAGACTGTAGTATTTCTGTTACAGTATCACAACAGAAAACAGACAAGGAATGAGAGGCTAAGGTAGGAGGACTGCCTGAGTTCAAGGCTAGTCTATGAGTTCTATATCAGCCTGGACTACATAGAGACACCATCTCAAAACCACAATAACCGCTCCCCCTTCTTCATAAGAAAATAGGCTGAGAGACATAGGGAAATAGCCCTTTACAGTTTGACCTGCCTACCCGACCTCCTCCAATCACCTGCAGCCTCCAGGTCTACTGGAACCCAACACTGTGTCCCTCCCTCCCCCTCACACTAAGGCCCGGCTGCAGTGGCATCTATTGACAAGCCTTCCCCAGAACTACTGACGTTTTAGGATGTCTTCTTTGTTCATAGTGGGTTAGGGGCTTCCCTGTGCACCACTAGTCTCGGTCTATGAGAAGCCAGTAGTACCGCCTTCCCCAGCTGTGACAACCAAAAATTGCCTCACACATGGCTAAAAGTCCACGAGACAAAAATCATATAAATTAAAGCAATAGCTTATACGAGCTAGACATCCCTACTGCTCCTACACAGCTTTGCTCTTGTGGCCACTGTGACGTTTGGCGTTTAACACAGAGCCTACAGTGAAGCACATTCCAAACACGAATGGCAAACCCTCAGGACAAGGATGTGATTGCTTCAGTCACTGAAACCATACTCAAATCCCTGTTTCTGCCACTCACTTGCTGTGTCCCTGAGCCAACAACTGTCTCCCCAGCTGTGAAGAAAGCCCTTCCCCAGGAGGGCTGCGTACTGAGGGCCTGGCTTACACCATGACCAGCTTACTATAAGAGATGGATAGACCGATGATGGTTCTTGGCAGGGAGTGGTGGCAGCATGCCTGTCATCATGGGGTTCAAACAGGAAGATCCTGAATTAGGGTCCTGCCTGGGCTACAAAGAGGTTAGGGGTTTCTATTTGTTTGTTTGGTTGGGTTCCTTCCTTCCTTCCTTTTCTTCCGAGACAGGGTTTCTCTGTGCATCAGTCCTGGCTGCCATGGAACTCACTTTGTTTACCAGGCTGGCCTCGAACTCACAGAGATCCACCTGCCTCTGCCTCCAGAGTACTGGGATTAAAGGTGTGCACCACTATCACTAGACTAGATGTTAGAGCTTATTAGCAAATGCCCCGAAGCCAGACCAGTGTGCTCAAGGTGTGGTGGGGGCCACCCAAAATTCTGTTCTTGACTTCATAGTTACGGCTGCAGGACGGGGCTGGCTGGCAAAAGTTAGATAGGCAGTGACAGGTAATGCAGATCTTGGCAACTGAAAACAGTATGTCCCAGACAGTACCCAGTTCCTAATAGAGTCTTTCAGAATGCATAAGTGCACCCTGGACGTTACACAGCCCTGGATTTGGAAAACAAGAGTCCCAGAGTCTGCTAACAGCCTGACCTATCAGCCAGAGGCTCTTACAACCCTCCCTGCAGATGTCTGCCAGTCATATGCACAGTGGCCCACCCCAGCCTCACTCATGAAGTGGTCTGAACAACATTTAATAGAACTCTCATCTCTGTCCCTCTCTCCAAAGGCATCAGGACAGGGTGACCCAGTACAGTGTGGACATATCACGCCCCTCCCCCTAACAGGGTAGAGAACCAAGCTGTGGCACAGATGCCTTTCCTGCCTCTCTGGGAGGATTTCTGAGTCACAGTCTCGACAGAGACAACTGCTGGCTCTGGTGACACAATCCTGGAAGGGAGGGCTTTCACAGTCCTAGGACCAGGGGTGGAGTTGGGGGTAGGTATGCCCAGATCTCGGTGGCACTGAAACCTGAAACAGGATCCTAGGGGCTGGATCTTCCAGAGGTATTCTGGGCATAGCTTCTTACTCTGTAGTCTCCCAGGCAGCTCCAGTAGAAGTCTGACCCCCAGAGAAAGAAGAAGGAGGAAGGCTGGGAACTTCAGGAAGATGAACATTACCACCGTCTCCCGGGACTGGTGGGAGCACCATGGGCACAGCCCCAGTCTTGAAGGGGCATCTCATCTGTGGTCTGTGCTCCATCTTTCTGACTGGCAGCTTCAAGAGCAACAGGAATTCAGGAGTCGGAGGCTGGACTGGGATCCTTGGGACCCGGAGGTCCTGGGGGCTGCTGGGCAGTGGTTGTCAATGAAGAGAAAGGTCTACCAGAGGCAGGCACTGGCCAGTTAGGGATCGACGAAGGACACAGCAATATAGCGGGTGCCCTTGGTAGTGGGAAGCCCTTCGTGGTAGTGTGTGAGCCGCCCAGGATGCATGAGAGCCCAGCCCTTCCTTGGGGCTCTCACGGAGCAGTTGTAGCGTAGAAATCTGCAGCCTCCTCCCTGGAAGAGAGGATGCATCAGTGAGTTCTTTCCCCATAGCTCCCAGTCCTCTGTTCTATCACAGCCAAGGATCCTGTCGGCACTGAGGGTCTGGGGATGCCTTGTGGAGTGACAGTCACCAGCTGCCTGAGAAAGGCGCTAGGAGACACAGAGCTGATCCCGGAGTCAGGCCGCCCAGGGCAAAGGTCACTCCCATCCTTCACCCTTTACCAAGAATATGGTTCCCCTAGGCCTCAAGCTCTGCTGCTATGGAGAGCTAACAGAAATAAACGAGAGCATACACAGAGAGTTTAGTTTAGCCAGGTGTGGTAGGGCCGGTAATCACAGCACTCCAAAGGTAGAGGTGGAAGAACCAGGACAGGAGTTCAGTGCCAGCCGCAGCTTCATAGCAAGTTCGAGGCCAACCAGGGATACATGAGACCCTTGTCTGAAAAACAAACACCACACACACACACACACACACACACACACACACACACACACACACACAAATTGGTACTGCCTGTGGGGATGGCTTAGCAGGAGATCACTGGCCTAGAAAGCATGAGCCTCTGGGCTGCTTTAGCTCATGTCCACATTTCTCACTCCTAGAAGTGCAGATACCTTGTTCCAGGGTCTGTCCTGGGTAATCCTGGCCTCTAGTCATACTAGATGTCAGTAACAACTTCAGAACCTGACACTTCAAAATGTCAGGCATCAATCGCTAATGTTCCCCAGGGGACAAAACCGCTCCAGGTTGAGAACTCATGGCTCAGAGCGATATAGCTTCTCTGTTAACTTAGTTTGTCTGGCTTTGTAAAAGACAGGGTCTCTCCACATAGCCCTGGCTATCCTGGAGCTCACTATATAGACCAGGCTATATAGACCCCCCCTCTCAATGTGCTTATGTCTGTGAAGCTCCCTGAAGCTGCCACAGGACACGGTGAGATGTGGCTTCTGCCTTTTAAAAAGACCCAAGTTCTCAGACGTGGCCTGTTGGAAGGCAGAGACAGGTGGGTCTCTGTGAGTTCGAGGCCAGCCTGTCTACAGAGCTAATTCCAGGACAGCCAGGGTTACACAGAGAAACCCTGTCTCAGGAAAATAACCAGACCAAAACAAAACCATGTTCTAGACACTAGGGGCTAGCACCCAGGTCCCTGAATACTTGTGTCGTCCCACCCAGCTGGAATAAACTCATAATTAGCTATAAACTGTGTCTGACTGGTCACCTCTGGTCCCTGTAACAATAGCTGTTTTGTTTTTTTGTTTTTTTTTTTTTTTTTTTTTTTTGAAGATAGAGTCTCATGTAGCCCAGGCTGGCCTCAAACTTGCTATGTTGATGGGAGATGTCATTCTGTAAGTATGTTTCTCTTATTGGTTAATGAATAAAGCACTGTTAGCCAACAGGAAAGCAAGAAAAATGGGACTAGGAGAGGTAGAGGATTCTGGGAAACACACAGGACAGGGTCTGGATGTGATCTCAGGAGGGCAGACCATGAAGAAATATATATATATTTATTTATTTATTTATTTTTATTTATATTTATATTTGTAATCATGGAATCATGGGTTAGTAATTTAGACAGAGCTAGCCAATAAGAAACGATAGTAACTGTTGAGTTTCATAATTAATACAGTGTCTCTGTGTGTTATTTCAGGAAAGTGCTTGTAACATTATGTAGCTGAGGGCAGCCTTGAATTCTGATCTTCCTGTCCCCATCTCCTAAGTGCAGAGATGGCAGGGGTGGGCAACCATGACCAGTTTTATGCGGTTCAGGGGGTGAACACAGAGATCTGTACACAATAGGCAATCGCTCTACCTACAGAGTCCAGTCCCAACACAGTTGTTTTTACAGGTGTCCTTCACAGTGCCTAGTCCAGAGCCAAGTTCAAAATAACTAAAGAAAATAGTTGTAGCGGGACTCGATGGCCCCCACCTTTAATCCAAGCACTGGGGAGGCAGAGTCAGGCGGATCTCTGTGAGTTTGAGTCCAGCCCGGTCTACACAGTAAAACCTTTCTCAAGACATTGTTTTAATTGCATAAGGAATGAATGGAAGCCCAGGCTAGCTCACTAATTGGCCCTATGCAGACGCCTAGCTGAGGCCCTCAGAAGGGCTTTTCTTGATCTCAATGCCTTCGTGGTTTCCATAGCTCTTTCTTCCAGCCACAGGTTCGTGCCCTACACGGAGGCTGACAGTTCTCATTCTCCCAAAGAAGCCCTCTGCCTTCTCATGAGGAGAATCCAGGCTCCTTCACTGTTGGCTGTCACTCGTTGAGTGTTTATTGGTTTCTTGTGAGACCTGGGTCCCCTCACTTATTCTCATAACTCATAAGAAGACGGAAACAGAAGCCAAGAGACCTGTTACAGGACACAGGCTCCTGGGGAAGAAGGCAGGGTGCAGAAACACCGCCCAGACCCTCTGCAGCTCGTGCTTTGGCGCCTGTGAAGACATTTACTCCTGCCAAGCTGTGCCTTGATCCCATTCTTCCAGGAAGCCCCCCCACACACACACACATAACCTGGCCCCATTTTCCTCTGAGCCCCAGCCCCTTTGCTCAGCACAGCCTGGCTCCTCCTTCCACCCACCTCTGAGCCCCAAGACTCTGGCTCACCTCATAATCTTGCCCAACCCTGTTAAGGGCTATGTTGACAGTGAAGGTAGAAGCATCGTGGTGAGGCATCAATGAAGGCTGCTCATCAGGCTTATAGCGGACGACGAAGGCTAGATCAAACTGGGCCTGTGACAGGGCAGGGGCAGGAAAGCCTACGTCAGTCAAGACAGGCTGCGGAGGGAGGGCCAGGGGAGGCAGAGTGTACAGTGCGTGTCCATCTAACCGGCTATGCTGTTCGCTCTCAGAGCGTGGGGCTACTTAATACCGGTGCCTGGGGCAGCAGTTGGCACACAAGAGTCTCGGGAAGAATGTCAGGAGACAGGGGTAGGGGATGGGAAGAGAGGAAGGAGAGGAAGGCAGGTGGGAACAGGAAGGAATCCAGCTGCGTTTTTACCTTTCTGGCCACGACAGACCGAAGCTCCCCTGAGAATGAGCCCAGCTACACTGGGGGAGGTGTGCTCTTCCAGAGGACCCAGGTTAGAGTCCCGGCACCCACATGCCGACTCACAACCATCAGTAACTCCAGTCCAGTCCCAGGGAACCTGACAACCTCCTCAGTCCTCCACAGGCACTGTACACTGCAGCGAACAGACACACGCCGGCAAAACACTCATACACGTCAAGTTAAAAGAGAAAATAAGAAAGAAAAAACTGCAGGCATGCCTGTGAGGCAGGAGAATTGCTTCAAGTTCAAGGCCAGCCTGGGTCTACATAGCAAGTTCTAGTGAAACCTAGGCTATACAGAAAGACCTTGCCTGGAAAGGCCAAAAAAAAAAAAAAAAAGGGGGGGGGGAGGTTTGAGGTAGTGGTTCAGTTGGTGCAGTGCTTGCTTGGAATGCAGTAACACAGGCTTGAAAGTGATGCTACTAGACAGACAGCAGGGGATGGCATGGGCTTGCAGCCCGCTGACTAGTGGAAGAATGAAGCCAAGGTTTAAATATATAGAGAGCAGGGCTAGAGTATTCATGCTTTTGCAGAGAACTGAGATTTGGTCCCCAGGGCCCACCTAGTGGCTCCCAGCTATCTGTAACTCCAGCCCCAGAGGGTCCAAAACCTCTCATGGTCCCCTCAAGTACCAGTATGCAAATATACACACAGCTATGTATACTCAAAAATAAATTTCAAAAAGAAAAAATTTACCAACAAAGGTATAGAATACTGAACTAGTTACTTGGGAAGCTGAGGCGGGAGGGTCCAAAGTCCTAGGCCTGTCTGCTGGACTACAAAGGGAGTTCAAGGTCAGCTCGGGCAAGCTGTCTGTCTCTCTCAGCATCTTGTCTCAATACAAAGGAAAAAGGAGAGCCAGGACGTAGGCCTGGTAGTTCACATGTATGATCCCGGCTCTTGGGAGGCCAAGCAAGAAGGATCATCTCCAGTTTCCAGGCCAGCCCGCTCCCTATCTCAAAGACATACTTCTGACTAAAAAAACAGCAACGAAGAGAGAGCTAGGGATGTAACTCAGTGGTAAAATGACTGTGTAGACATGCAAGGTCCTGTGTCTGGTCCCTAGTACCAATAAATAAACAGCACAGGAAAGATCCCACAAGGGGCACAGTGAGAGCATAGGGCAGCATGCTGGACCCACAGGAGCCGCTCATGTCCCCACCCAGAGGCTGTGTCCACGCACACATACACACACAGACACACATGTCCCCCTCCAGACCTCACCTAGCGGTGTGGAACTATTTCTCTTCCTTGAGGATCAAAACATCTTTACCCTCCCTAAAGCTGGGACTGTGCCCTCCATCCCCCATCCTGCTGCCTCCAGGCAGACCCACCCTGGTGTAGTAGCCAGGGTAGAGTTTCTCCGTCATGGGGGCGATGTACTCCACCAGGAACTTGTGCCACTCCCGCTCGAAGGTGATCTGGTTCATGTGGATGTCAATAGTGGGGACGTTTTCATAGCCACCCTGGATACGGTTGTCCTGGAAGCGACCACGAAGAGTGAATCCAAGATGGCAACCAGACTCCCATGCCCAGATTCCCAGGCTCTGACTCATTCCTTCCCCTTGAGCTTGGTACAGGGTGGGACATTATATGACAAAGAGGAGAGGGGTTGCGGATGTCATTAAAGTCCTAATCCATTGATTTTGGGTTAATCAGCCGAGAGATCATCCTGGGTGGTCAGGTCTGTCCTGTGAGCCTTTTAAGGGAGAGTCTTGGGCAGACAGGTCACGGCACCTGCTGGCATGGGAACCCAGCTGTCCCAACAACATCAGGAGCTGATAATCAGACCCCAATCCATAGATGAAAAACCATTCCAGCAGACCTCTAGACCTCTAGAGGACCCAGATGAGGCACGCCTGGGTCCTGACTCTCAGAAACCAGGAGACAATGAGCGGGTGCTTTGGGGTTTTGTCTTGGTGCTGAGAAGTAAACCCAGAATCTTCCAACACCAAGCAGGTGTTCTGGCACTGAGCTACACGGCGTTTTAAGACTCTTAGAAACAGCATAGACATGGGGGGGGCACCATTCACTGAGGCTCTGGTGTCCACGAGCTGTCCCTGTCTGTCCAGACACCAAAATACCTAGGTTAGGTGGGTAACCAGAAGCACAGTAGGGTCAGAGACCAGCCAATTGGAGGCGCACAAATCTAGGAACTCTTTAAAGGCAATGCTGTAGGTTCTCAAGTCATGTGTAGGCAAGGAACTCCTGCTTCTAAGAGCAAATGTTCACCATGCCATTGCATCATTTGTCTAATGAACTTGGACCTGGTACCCAATGCCCTTTGTCCCACATTGGCTCATTTCTCTCCATATCACATTCTTGCCTGGGGCAGGAAGCTGAAGCCTTCAAATAACAAGCCAGGAAATGAAAACTTTGAACCCCACTTTAAGGCAGCTCAAAGTCACATAACTGGCATGGTCTGCTTGGGGACCAACACTCCTGGTTTCTAAACAAGGGCATCCTGGGTGAAGGCAGCCTCCCAGGCATCCATGACACTACCTTATTATCGCCCAGAGACCACTGGCCATAGTGCTCCATCTCCTCCACCAGCTCATCGCAGGCCGCCTCTGTGAAGACGGGGAACCAGTACACATCCGGACAGGGCTGGGAAGAGGGAAGACCCCGTCACAGGAGTGCAGAGTGACAACACCATGGCCTCCTCAAACTGTGGGAGAACCTGTGGAGCACCTGGTGAGTCTCCCCCAGCCCACCCCCTGACTCAGGGAACTCTCTGAGTGTCCCCCAGTGGGTGAGGGCTCGGTGGATGCTGGTTAGACTGAGTGAGGGGGCTGAAGAGGGTTGACATCAGATGGACTTTCCAGCCATGCCACCATCAGCCATGGGAGAGTGTACGCCTAGGACAGAGACTACAGACCGGGGTGAAAGGACAGAGCCCCCATCCCTCATCCTTGGCACAGAGGCAGCATTTGGGGATGGCCCCTCCTCCTCCTCTTGAACTCATGATCCTTCTGCCTCCATCTCCTGAATTCTGATATCACGGGCCTATATATACCACCATGCCCAGCAATTCCGTCCTTCTTGTCAAAGCGTCTACAGGCCCCAGCTGGAAAGTGTTGCTGGGGGAAGAGGCCCACCCACCCCAAGCACTGCCAGAGCAGACAGACTGAATGGTGCCCCTCTCCCCTCTCCCCCTACATTCAAGCTCCACCCCCACGTGCTCCCCCAGTAGCAAGTGTGGGACATGAATCCCTTACCATCTCCACCAGCTTCCCCTCCAGAGCCTTGGTGTAATTCTCATGGATGTACTTCTCTTTCCAATCCTGTAGAGAATGCAATGTGGAATGGGGATCCCGGGCCTGGCTTTAGTCAACTGTGGTTACTTTATGCTTACTAGCATGGAATGTTCCCAGGGAGTCTCCAGCCTTCAGACCCCTCAAACCATGAGTAGGTATGAACTCAAGAGAGGTAGTCAGGCCATCACATGTGCCTGCGCATAAGCGTGTACAAATGTCAGCTACAAACCCCATCATTTAGGTCTACTGTCACATGCTGTCACAACTGCTGCTTCCTCTGGTCATCAAGGCATTCTCAGGGGTTGGCTAAGCCAGGGAAGACCAGCTTTAGAAACCAATGGGGGCCCAAAGTTTTAAAAGGGTCAAGTTAAGTCACAGCTCCCTGCTCCACTAGATGGCGATATGTCTAAACTCTCTCTATACTAGAGTAGATCCTGGAGGTGGACAGGGACAATGGGGACCTGTGGAGAACAGGTCCTGCAGGCCAGGTGTCTCTGGCCACAAGATCAATGAACTGGAGTCTCTCTGTCTCCCAGCCCAGGTCTCACCTCAGGGTTGCTGAACACCTCCCAGAGATCATTATGAAGGTGGGTGGTCTGGTAGTTATCCAGGGACAGCAGATGGCCGAAGGTATGGCGGTTGGTCAGGAACATGAACACCCCCTGCAGAGAGCAGATGGACAGAAAGGCTCCTCACCCTGCACAAGCCAGGGAGGGGCGGTGCAGACCTCCACGACCAGACTGAAGCTTACAAGATTAAAGACCTATGAGAACAGTGTGTGCCCCAGCGCCCAGCACACCACCACCCCGGGGAAGCAATCGGGGAAGGCTTCCTGGAGGACTGAATACAGAAGCACTCACTCTCCCTTTCCTGTGTGCAGCACTGGGGATCCAGCCCAGAGCTTCAAGTCTGTAGGGCAGGAGCACCCCATGGGATCCCGATATGCTGGTCTTAGGGGAAAACCCTACCATGCTCAGTGGTTAAAAGCCTGACAGCCTGAGTGCAACCCTTGAGACCCATGTGAAGGTGGAGAGAGAAAATGACTCCACAAAGTTTCCTCATCTCCACATGCACACCGTAAGGTATACACGCACGTGCATGCACACGCGCATGCACGCACACACACACACACACACACACACACACACACAAACCCCTTCACACACACACATACACACACACAGGAAGAAATTCACATTACTGAGTGAGACACTCAGTTTGATCCCAACGCTAGGGGAAAAAAGTCACAAAGAAATATACAGTGGGAACCAGGCGTCACATAACATGAGTTCAAAGCCAGTATGATCCTGTTTCAAAACAGTATACAAAGCCAAATGGTGGTGGTGCACACCTTTAATCCCAGCACTCAGGAGGCAGAGGCAGGCGGATCTCTGAGTTTGAGGCCAGCCTGGTCTACAAAATGAGTTCCAGGAGAGCCAGGGCTAAGCAGAGAAACCCTGTCTTGAAAAATCAAAACAAAACAAAACCAATACACACACCAAAAACCACGAAGATGATGTGAAGGTCTCTTGTACATACTTCTCAGGCTACATTGAGGCAGGGGGGGTTAGTTTTCTTTAGGCTGTATCAAAATTATAAATAAGCTGGATATGTTGTCACACACCTGTAATCCCAGAATTTGGGAGAGTGAGGCAGGAGGATCGGGAGTTCATGTCTAAAGGTTCCATCTTGAAACATCAACAAAACAAACAAAATATACAGCAGCTGGTCCCTGCAGACCTGAGGACTGGCTTCCCACCCAGTGCCCAGAGGTCCAGAAGCTCCTGGGCCTACAGTGACAAGATAGCCCAGCGTGCTGATGACGGCTGGAGGACCACACCCCGGCACAGGGACATCCCGAAAGCCCCACTGACCTGCTGCCGGACACTGGCACAGAAACTCATGTCAGCATCCAGCTTGCTATAGTGGAACAGGTCTACATGTTGCAGCTCGGCCCGCAGGGCACTGCCCTTAATCAGGTAGATGTTTGAGATGTAAGGCACGTTCCAGACGCCGCTGCAGGAGAGGGAGGAAATAATATGGTCCCGGTCTAGCAGGAGGGCTCACAGCCTGGGAGCCTGAAGCCGGGAAGGAAAGGCCCAGAACTTGGGAGACTGAGGCAGAAGGGTCAGGAGTTCAAGTCTACTGCACTTGAGGTCATGGCCAGTGTTTGGGGGAGGGTGTTAATCTGGATTTTTTTTTAAATGTTTTTTTTTTTTTTTTTTTGCATATGTGTGTGCGTCTGTGCATGCGTGCGTGTCTATGTGTGAATCACAGGACGTGTGGAGATCAAGGATAGGGAGCTGCGTCTCTCCTTCCACCACGTGTGTCTCAGGGACCAAACTCAGGTTGTCAAGCTTGGCAACAGATGCCCTTACTCACTGAGCCATCTTGCCCGCTCTAATCTGTCTTTTTTTCTTTTGTTTCAGTGCTGAGGACCAAACCCAGGGCCTTGCAAACATTCTACTACTCAGTTAAATCCTAAACTCAGCAGTGCTAATCTCCTCCTCCCACCCTGGACACGGGAGCCCAAGACAACATTTAGGATTTCTTCTGCATGTCTGACTCTAGCCCTCTTTGCTTGAGGTTCGGTGATGACTTAAGGGCAACTGGAACAGGAATGCAGGGAGAGAGGTACCACAAACCCTGGAGAAGAGATGAAGATGATGGGCACTCACACACGCCGCCCCTGCACAATGTCCACGTAGTCCTCAGAGCGGGCATAGTACCCATCTGCACTCAGTGCACCCCAGAAGTTGGACCAGAGCCTCCCATGGCGGGTCATGAGTGGCGCGATGACATTCCTGAGTAGAGGATAGGAGCAGACCATACTGAGGATGGAGAAGGGGAGGAGCCAACCAACCTGTGATTCACATGCTGGGATCTCTACACTTGTTACTGGGGCAGAGCTGGCTCATCAGAAACCTCATCCCTCCTATGCTAGGGACAGACCCAGGAAGGTGCCATTCTGTCCGTCCCTGCAGTTGTCAGGCTGGGAGACCCAAGAAGAAAGGAGAAAGTCAAGGGGCTTCCACTTTGCTCAGGGGGCCACCCATGGTCTTACTTGTTTTGCTCAATCAGGAGCCGTAGGCTGTCCGGCTCGGTCAGAGCCACATCAGCATCCATACTGAAGTAGTAAGTGCATGTTTGGTCCTGGCGGCACAGGTCTCTGTGAGAGGAAAAAGGGTGAAGGGGAGAGGAAGGGAGAGGTCATCCCAACATCTCAGGCCAGTCCCAGTGCTTCCCCAGAAGATACCACATCTGTCATTATGGTTTAACAAAGGCCTTCGAACTCACGCAAACTCAGGTACAGCCTGGGACCTCAAAGGTCCCCTCCACTTCTAACACCCAGACCCCAGACTTCTTAGCTCTCAGATCAAGGACTTGGCAATGGCAAAGGTTTGATCTGGGGGAAGGACAGCTCAACACTTCGTGTCTTGAGAGCAGCTGAGCAACTAGCACCAACAGAAGCTGGGGTATCTATCAGTGACAAAATATTTGCCTGGCTTGCATGAAGTCCTGGGTTTATTTCTAGAATCCCACATTAGAAAAATAATAAGAATAAGCCAAGTGGTGGTGGCACACGCTTTTAGTACCAGCAGGGGGGCAGAGGCTGGCAGATCTCCATGAGTTCAAGGCCAGCCTGCTCTAGACAGTAAGTTCCAGAACAGCCAGGGCTTTACAGAGAAACCTTGACTGAACTCCCCCAAATAATAATAATATGATAATAATAATAATAATAATGGTATTTTTAAAAGCATGCAGTTGGGCATGAGGTGCACACCTGTAATCACAGCACTTGGGACAGGAGAATCTTAAGTTTAAGGCCAGCTTTGGATACACAGTGAGTTCAAGACCCTGCCTCAAAATGCAAACAACCTCCTGAAAATGTCCCTTTTGTTTCAACTAGTCCAGGGCTCAGAAAGCGATGGTCCCTGACCTGAAGCTCCCCACTGCCAGCTTTGTCCTGCCCAGAAGCTATAAGAATGGTTCTCTGTTCTTAAATGGCTAGGAGAGTGGGACAGAGGGATCTGAAGAAAGTCACATTTTCTCTTGAGGAAGTCAGATTTCAGTGTCCCAGACTAAATCTTTCTGGAGCACAATCTCACTCATTCAATGCTACAAGGGCAGACAGCTCAGCAGGGAGGATGGAGCCCACCTAGCTGACCGGCAGAGCTGAGAACTAGCCAGTCATGTATGGGACATTCGCCAGCCTCAGATTAAGACACAGGAATTTCTAAAAAAAAAAAAAAAATTTCGGTCTTTTTTTCAAAACTGGGTTTCTCTGTGTAACAGCGCTGGCTGTCCTGGACCAGGCTGACCTTGAACTCACAGAGATCCACCCTCCTCTGCCTCCTGAGTGCTGGAGTCACCATATTTTTCATCAGAGGTTGGACTCTGTCAGCCTTGATCAACTTCTGGCTCTCCAATCTTTCCCCTTTCCCTAATTTGCTTCCTAAAGCCACATGACACTGTTGGGGAGCCCCCCCAAGTAGTCCTGACAGAGACTACTTCCTCAGAGGAGAATCCTGAATCACAGACCACAAAACTCTGAATTTCCAGGCTGCTGCTCCCAATGCCATGACCCATCCACCCACCCACCAACCATTAAGAGACCCCCTGTGCTGGACTCACACGCCCATGTTCCTGGCGTCTGCGTTGGCCATGCGCACCTCAGGGCCCACTAGCTTCACGGACTGGTACTCACTGCCGTGCTCTGCCAGGAACTTCTCTACCTCAGGCTTGTGGTGCTCTTCCTGGGGGCGGGAAAGCAAGGTGCAGATGATGGTACAGGTCCCAGGAAACAGCACCCCATCACTGCCAACTTTTGTCTCTGAAGGGACTCTAGCCAGCCCAAGCATATCAAACATGGCTCTGGCAGGCCTTGTCCTTCTCCCCCATTCACTTTGCCTTGCTAAAAACCGTTAGATTATATGCCTAAAGCGATTCCCTTATTTGGCCACTTCCTCCTCCTGAGGCTAACCAACATCCAGCTACCGAGGTACTGAAGTCCAGCAATCAAAAGCCCCCTTTGGTTCACCTAATTAACACGTCCAATTAAAATTAAGCACCTCATCCTAATAGGGTTTCCCTTTTACCGTTATAAACCACCATTTGCCTATGAGCCACATCTGTCTCCTCTCTATCCAGAGGCAGTCCTTTGTCCCCCTCCAAGATGAATACCCAGACCCTTTTTCCTTGCTAATTTCCTAATTTCTCCTTTCCCACCTCTCTCTTTCCTGTCTTTTTGTATTTATTTATTTATTTACTTTTTGGTTTTTCGAAACAGGGTTTCTCTGTATTGCTTTGCTTAGGAGCCTGTCCTGGAACTCACTCTGTAGACCAGGCTAGACTTGAACTCACAGAGATTCGCCTGCCTCTGCCTCCCAAGTGCTGGGATTAAGGTGTGGGCCACCAATGCCTGGCTCTCTCTCTCTCCTGTCTTTATCCTGTATCCCTGCCCTTTGTCCCTCCTTTGTGCTGAGAACATGCTCTTGGGGTGCTCTGAGGCAGTACCATCCCCTTCAATCTGCCAGACGCCCTTCTCTGGTAACCCTTTCATGTTCATCTTCCCTGGCCATGCCCCGCCCCAGAGGCCGCGCCCCCACAGCATTGTCATCAGGACAGCTCCTCCTCCCAAGGACTGCACATCCAGAAGCTCTGATGACCTTTGGGGTGTGGTGTTAATCAATGTACCAGGGGATCTGGATGCATATAAGACAGTCTACACCTGTCCCCAGGACACGGAGAGAATAGGACTTTCAGTTCCAAACATAAGCAGGGATGCCCAACCCTGTGGTACCCACCACATCATCATCTACAAATGCTGTAATGGTTCCTTGGGATGCATGCGGCCTGAGGATCACAGGTTACATCCACTCGGTAGACCAATATCAGCTCTGCTACAAATAGCACGTGACCTTGGACGGGGCCCTTCACCTGTCTCTACTTGAGGGAAAGCTGTCTCCTCCCTCAGGTCACTGGAAGCAGGCAGTGAATCAGAGCCAGCACACAGTAGCTCCTCATGTCTGTGACTGTTCTCTTTCTACACCAAGGGGGGCAGTTCATGCAGGGGAGCTGTGAGCCTTGTGAGGGCAGGTCGCACTGCCTGTCTGTAGGCTATACATCGGAGGTGAATGAAGGAAGCCAGGCAGGGAGCCAAGCTATGTGGGAAGACTGTGGGTCCCTGGGATGAGCATCTTGTTGCAGCTGGAAGGTATACAGGGGAGACACAGACAAGGCAGCTGAGAGGGAGTCATTGAGGACAAAGGCCCCCACAGGCTGGACCTGATCTGGCGGTCAAAGACACAGCTAAGCAGAAGGGCCCAGGCTTCGCCTAGCCAGGAGCCTGCTGAACAACCAGCCTGCTCAGGGCTCAGGACTTGTACCCGTGTTCCCTGAAGGTGCTAAAGCAATGGAAACCAACTCCACTTCCACCAGACCAAACCCACTGCATTAAGGAGACAGGACACAAAAATAACAACAGTCAAGGCGTGGTGGCTTGAACGAGAATGGCCCCACACATGCCTACGCTTGAATACTCAGTCCCTAGTTAGTGGAACTGTTTGGGAAGGACTAGGAGGTGTGGCCTTGTTAGAGGAGGCGTGTCACTGGCAGGTTTTGAGATTTCAAAAGACTCCTGCCATGCCTAGTGTCCATTCTCTCTCTCCTCCCTCCCTCTTTCCTCTTCCCCCTCCCTGCTGCTCCTGATTCTAGATGTCCCTGCCACCATGCCTCTGTTCCACTATTGTGGACCCTAACCTCCTGGAACCATAAGCCCAATTTACAATTTCTTTTGTAAGTTGCCTTGATCATGGTGTTTTGTCACAGCAACAGACAGGTAACTAAGACACAAGGGTGTCACTGTGGGCTGCCTGTGAATGGGGTAGCCCTTTCCCCCTTACTGTTATAGATACAACCTAGGGATTTGGGATTGGAGAGGCTGACTGTTCAGCCATCAAAAGTGCTGGCTGAGCTGGGGATGGTGGTGCACACCTTTAATCCCAGCACTGGGGAGGCAGAGGCAGGCAAATCTGCCAGTTTGAGGCCAGCATGGTCTACACAGAGTTTCAGGACAGCCATGGCTACTCAGAGAAATTCTGTCTCAAAAACAAACAAACAAATAATAGGGAGTACTTGCTGCTCTTCCAGAGGACCTGAGCTTGGTTCCCAGCACCCATGTAGACAGCTCACAACCACGTGTGACTACAGCTTCAGGGGATCCAGTGCCCTCATCTGGCCTCCACAGGTCCCTGCACTCATGTGCATGTGCACACATACATACAAATTATGTAGAATTAAAATATGTAGGACCCAGGGCCTGCACACACTAGGCAAGTACACTACAACTGAGCTACAACCTTAGTACTTTACAAAACTTTTTTTTAACGGGAGAGGGACAGGCTCACTATATAGCCCAGGCTGGCCTCGAACTTACAAATCTCACACCTCAGCCTCCTCAGAAGCAAGATAGCAACTTCCCACCCCCTTACTCTTCTATGCCCTTCACAGGTCAACCTGTTTCACCCTTGCAGGAATTTAGTGTGATGACCTCAATTCCAACCTTGACTTAATAAGTGAGAAAACAGGAACAGAGAGCTTAAGGTTGGTGCCCCAGGTCACACAGAGAAGACAAGAAGCATTGCTGGCATTCGAGTACAGTTCGCCTAACCCAGTCAGGCTAGTGATTTGGGGACACAGCCCACTGGCCACTTCCATTTGGCCCGGATTCAGTAGGATCCTCAGAGCTCTTAGGCCAGCTCAGGAGGCTGGGCCCTTGAGTCGAGCCCCACACGGCAGCTTCTACTCACGTGGTTGTGAATGAAGAGACGCATCTGTTTCTTGGGGTATCGTAAGCGCAGCAGTCGCAAGAAAAACAGGGACAGGAACGGCGTGGGCTGCTCAATGAACACACCGACCAGGACGGTGGGTAGAGCTTCATCCTGCAGAGGGGAGGGCGGAAGAAGAGTCAAGCAGGGTCTAGTCACCGCCGGAAGAGGCTAGGGGAGCATAAGGGGCCAGGGAGAAGAAAATGGACTCAGATATCAGGAAGGAAGCTGGAGCCTGTGTAGTCTGGAGGAGCTTCCTGGAATGGGCACTTAGGTAGCCCCACAGACAGAGAAGTAACCTCTTTACTGCTCACAGACACACCATTCTATTTGGGATCACCTCCCCATTCCCCATCTCAAGAACTGTCTCCCTCAGCTCAGGCCTGGCCTCACCCCAATGCCCTTGAGGCTGCGTAGGCCCTCATCGCACACGGTGCAGCCCGTCTCGAAGGTCCAGAAGCGAGGAATGTAGTTGCCCAGGTAGTTCAGCTGCATCTGTGGGGAGTCAAATGCAGTTAGAAAGCCAAGCCAGCCACATCCCCAAACTAGCAAATTCCATCTCCCAGCCTGCCATCTTTCAGGGTCTTGGGGGGAACACTCCTTGGCTGCTGGAGAGGGAGCTGTGGGCTTATAAAAACCACGATTCCTAGGGACTGGGCCTCCCGATCTCAGACAGCAGAGCTGGGTGGAACCAAGATCTGCATTTTTCTTTTGCTTCTGTTTTTTTTTGGGGGGAAGGGCAGGATATTTCAAATAGTCCAGGCCGGCCTTGAACTCACCATGTAGCCAAGAATGACATGAGATTCCTGATCCTCCTGCCTCTACCTCCTGAGATCACAGGTGTGCACTACCATGCCTGCCTTATGTGGTCCCTGGAGGTCAAACCCAGGTCCTCAGGCATGCTAGGCAAACACCCTGCCTGAGTTACACCTCAGCCTCAGAGCTGCATTTGGCCCCAGGGTCTCTTTCCTCTCCTGCCCACAGACTGCTAAGGCTGGTGACTGACAAACATACTATGAACCACAAGCCAGTCCTCCAGAACCACTTCGGTCTGCTGTCCCCAGCCACCATCAGCCCCCGACCCTGCCACAACGCCATGAGTATTGCAACTCTATTTGTGACAGACTGGTCCTTGGTGCAAATGTCCAATGTGTGTTCACTCAGTGAACAAATGACTGCCATATTGCAATAGCATAAGATAATTCTGGAACCTTCCTCCAAGTCTAGATGGGGACAGTGGCCTCTTATGGATCCTGTGATCCAACAGAGATGGGCAGGGCACCATTGCCCACCAGAGCGGAGAAACAGGACACCAGGACTAGCTGGTATCGGAGGACCCCAAAGTTGGCACTAGCCCCAGGGTGCAGTCACTACAGAGGCAGAATTGGGACTCTGGCTACCTCCCGCACTCCCCCAAGGTTGGGCCCCTCCCTACCTTTGTGGGTCCATTGCCGTGCATGACCACGGGAAGGGTGTCGTAGGCCAGATTCCGTGCTCTCACGTGGCCCATTTCAAACTTGAGTACAACTTCATCTGGGGGACAGAATGCACAGACCCGTCCAATGGCAGAGGGGCTGGGCTGGAGGTCACAGGCTGGGGCTCTGCAAAGTCGCTTCACACCTCCAAGCCTGTTTCCCCATCTTAAATTCCTTCTTTTTGTTTTTAAGCCTGTTTCCCCATCTTAAATTCCTTCTTTTTGTTTTTAAAGATTTATTTTAAAAAAGATTTATTTTTATTCGTGTGTGTGTGATGTGTATGTTGTGTATGTGTGTGTCATATGTGCGTGTGTCCGTGTGTGTCCATGTGTATGTATATATGTATCTGTGCACGTGAGTGCAGGTGACCAAGGAGGCCAGAGGCACCAGATCCCCCTGGGCTGGAGTTACAGGTGGTTGTGAGCCACCTGACGTGGGTACCTGGAACCAAACTCCCATCTTCTGGAAGATTTCCTAAGCACTTTAAAAATTACATTTAGGGGGCTGGAGAGATGGCTCAGAGGTTAAGAGCACTGGCTGTACTTCCAGAGGCCCTGAGTTCAGTTCCCAGCACCCACACGGTGACTCACAACCATCTGTAATGAGATCTGGTGCCCCCTTCTGGCATGCAGGGATACATCTCTGTATACATAATAAATCTTTGGGGGAGAGGTATTAAAAAAATTACATTTAGGCAGGCACGGTGGGCCATGCCTTTGAATCCTAGCAGGCAGATCTCTGAGTTTAAGGCCTGTTTGGCCTACAGAGTGAGTTCTAAGACAACAAGGGTTACACAGAGAAACCCTATCACAAAATAAAAATAAAAGTTGCATTTATTTACTTAGTGTTGGGGGTGTGTATGCGGAGGTAAGAGAACAACTTGCCGAAGTCGGGTCTCCCTTTCAGCCACGTGAGTTCTGGGGCTCTAACTCAGGTCTTCAGGCTTGGCAGCAACCATCTCGCCAGCCCTAAATTCCCTCCTTCATGAGGTAAATGTGGCTGCAAGCACTTGACAGAGCAGCACCGAAGGAGGACAGAGGTCACAGTGACCCCTATCCTCGGTGTGGTGACTCATTAGAGCCAGAAATGGGGTGGGGGAGGGGCCGCAAAGACTAGAACATCCGGGCTTCAGACACAAGGTGCAGCACTGAGGAGGTGTGCATGACGTGTGGTCAGTCACAAGCAGTCATCACCGGCCTTGAGCCCAAGGAGAAGGCGGGTCACTGACATGGCAGGCAGGGTGAGGCCGAGAGCCAGGTGCCTGCCACAGACACCCCTGCCTCATCCTAAGCCGAACAGCTGCCCTTCTCCCACCTTCTGAGAGACACAACTTTGCCCCCATAACATCTGGAGAGTCTGACATCAGCCCGGCAATGACCAATGAATGACCTGATGGGAATCCACTTCCCACCTCAGCCACCTCCCCTCTCAGGCCCCACCTCTCCTCCCCTCAGGCCCCACCCCTCCATCCCTCTCAGGCCCCACCCCCTCCCAGGGCAGCTGCTTACCCAAGGCTCCATCCAGGTTCTGGAAGATTCGGCAGCGGTGGTCCAGGCTGATATTGATTTGCTCCTGCAGGAAGGAGGGCCTGGGCTGCAGCAGGGAAAGGCCCCAGCCAAGACCAGGTCCCCAGCACACCCAGCATGGAAAGCCTGTCCCACACTGGCTCAGCCTGCCACATCCTGGCTCTATTCAAGGAACCAGGAAATCTCAGGAAGCTAAGGAAGCAGCTGGCTCAGCCACAGGAGGACAGTCACATGACAGCAAACTCTAAGGTGTGATGTTACTATGTGTCAGTCTCCAGTCCCCGTTTCCTATGTATGTGAATGAACCCGATCTTCACAATATTCCTGGGAGAAATGCTAACAGTAGGCGTTTTCACTGTTGATACATTGACTTTTGGTTTCTGAGACAGGCTCTTAGAACTGCAGGCTGGTTTTGAGCTGTGTAGCCCAGGCTGGCCTCAAATTCATGATCCTCCAGCCTCGATGGGATTACAGGCACACCATCAGGTGTAGCTTCTTTTCTGTTTGTATATTCTTTGTGTGTGTGTGTGTGTGAGTGTTTTGCCTGCAGGTATATAAGTGTGCATGTACCCACAGAAACCAAAAGAGGTCAGCAGATCCCCTGAAACTAGAATTGCAGACAATTTTGAGCCATCGTGTGGGTGCTGCGAACAGAAACCTGGGCCTCTGAAACAGCAGCCAGGGCTTTTAACCGCTAAGGCATCTCTCCAGCAAGACACGTTTAGTTATCTTGTATGGCCAGTGCGATCCAGGGTCAGGATTCCCCAGACCCCGCTCACCAACCCACCTACCACCTCTTACCCTCTTCTCCGGGTCCAAGAAGATCTTGGTGTAAAAGAGCTGGTCACTGTCACTGTCCTGGCCCTCCCACTCGGCCACCAGTTTGCTGAGGTTGGGGGCATAACCAATGAAGCCTGAGAATGGTAATGGGGACACAGACAGCATTTAGCTCCCAGCCCCTGGCCTGGCTTCCTCCATTCCCCGCCACTTCCCATGGCTTTACTCTGACTGACGGGAGGTGTGATACAAGCTAATGCCACTGGCCGAGCACTCCCAAGATCAATGGAACCCACTGAACCCCACCCACTTAGTGCTAGGCCCCTAGAAAGTAGGTCCACAAGGGCCAAACGTGGACCCAGTCATCCGAGCAACTCGGATCAGAGAAGGGGAGAGGCTGGGAAAATGTCACACAGCACTCCAGGGTCTGAACCCTGACAATCAGGGAGAGCCCAGAGGGGCTCCTGGGTAAAGGGAGAGCCACACAAGCAAGGAGAGAGGGCACAGGACACTTGGCCCCTGGGCTAACCTCCCCCACCCCACTCCCCACCATGGCAACTGTGCTAGCTCTCTGCGCCTGTGAGACTAGTGGGTGGGTGGCGCCTGTGGGTCCTACTCTCTGAAAGGACTAGAAAGGGCTGAGGGCTGAAGCGACAGAATGGTGACAAGACGGGAGGGCCAGGCTGGTAGTGGGCGCAGGTCTGAATAGGCGCAGAAGTTTTTAACTGCTTTTGAGAAAGGGTCCCAGGTAGCTGTGGATTGCTTTGCCCTCATTAACCAAGGGTGACCCTATGATCCTCCCGCCACCGTCTCTACAGTTCCAGGATTGCAGGTGCGTGGCTCCATACCACCTATGCAGCGCCGGCCGTGGAACCCAGGGCTTTGTGCATTCTAGGAATGTTCTACCCACTGAGCTACAACCTCAGCCCTGATTAACTTTTTTACACATTTATGTGTGTGTGTTGTGTGTGTGAGTAAGCTGTGTGAGTCTAAGAGTGTGTAGTGTGTGTGGGAGTATGTGTAGTGTATGTGTGAGTTGTGTGAATGTGAGAGTAGCGTGTGTGTGAGCTGCATGAGTGTGTATGTGTGATAGAGAGTTATATAAGTGTGTGTGTGTGAGTTGTATGAATGTGTGTGTGTGTGAGAGAGAGAGAGTTGTATGAGTGTAACTATGTATGCATGTATGTATGACTTGGGTGAGTGTGTGAGTTGTATGAGTGTAAGAATGTGTGTGTGTGTGTGTGTGTGTGTGTGTGTGTGTGTAGGTCAGAGGACAACTTGCAGGAGTTGCTTCTCTCCTTCCATCGTGTGGGTTCTAGGGATCAAACACAGATTGTCAGGTTCGATGGCAAGAGGCTTATGACCACTGAGCAATTCACCAACCCTGTCTTCTTTTTTGGGGGGCGGGCGGGGCACAAGGTCTCACGCAGCCCAGGCTGGACTACTGGGCTCTAGAGATCTTTGGGGAGCGAAAACGATGTGGATGACTCCAGTTTCTCCAGCACAGCTGGCTGGCCTTCGACAAAGCGAGGAAGCCATCCCTCAGGCTCTCTTTGAGACTGTGCTTTTGGAACCCATGACTCACGCCGACGTCAGGTACCGGATGTCCCACCCTGCACACAGCTCTCACCTCCAGAGCCCAGGAACCGCTTGCCCTCGGAGACTGTCGGATACTTGGCCTCCAGCCTCCGGTCGGGGTAGATGAGTTCCTCAGCTGAGAAGACCACCCGGCTCTTGGCCTGCTGGAACTTCTTTAAGAGTTCCCGAGGCCCCGAGGCAAACACCACGTCGTAACTGTGTCCAAAGCAGGAAGAGGTTGAAGGCGGATCCAAAGAGGGCACCCACAGAAGGACACAGGAATCAGGAGCCCCTCACATCCAAACCAGCCACCACCTCTCTCCCTCAGTCTGCTACATTTCCATGCCCACACTGGGCAGAGAGAGACATACCCCCATAACCCTGCCCTTGTCATATTCCAACATGGCTCATGTGTCATCTTTCACAGCTTACACCTCCCGTCTTTCTCCAAGAAGAGTATTGGCCTACATCAGACTTGCCCTGGGGTCTCCTGACCTTAGATAAGCTTAGACAGAGGGAGCCTCCCTTACACATGATGTCCAGGTCTTATTTTGGAGCCCCTGCCCCCAACACCACCCTACACTCCAGGAACTCCCAGCACACCCACCTGTCAATGAAGAGAATAACCAGGTCTTCCTTGTCCGCATGCTTTTCCAGTGCCTTCTTCAGCAGCCGAACCTTCTGTCCTCCACCTGCCAATGGTCCGCTGTCCACGGTCCAGTCCTCCCCCAAGCCCAGTGCCTGCAGAGAGAGGCCCCAGCTTTTGGTAGAGAAATATTCTTCCACGAGTTTGGGCAATGGACAGCTTTGCTCACTTTCAACCCAATGTAAGGAAACCATAGCAGTCCATGATGCCAGTGGTGGTCACGTGACCAAGGATAACCAATCACTGCCTCCCACTCCTCTGCACCTCCCATAGCTAGAGCTTTGAAGATCTAACACCACCTATCAGAGTCTTCCCTGGGGGCTGCTGTATTAAAATGGAGGCAAGGTTGTTATGTGGGGCTAAGGTTGAAAAGTTGGGATGCAAAAGTCTGGAGTCAGAGTCACCTTACCACAATGGAGAAAAAAAAAAAAAAATCTGTCCCTAGAGACAGAAAAATAAAGCTCTTTGCTGCTTGGGACCCTGGATTCAGCTACGCCTGAAGCAACTCCTTGCTTCATCGGGATCCACAGCAGCTGCTACACTTTCTTCTGGCCTCATACCTAGCTCTGTGTAGCCATGATGAGGCCTGCGTTGCATATGTCTCTGTCCCCAGGGCCCAACACTATGCCTCACAGAGAAGTACTCAGAATGGTCCACTGAGGGGAGGGCTGACTCCTGCAGGGCTGGGCCCCATGAACTGCCTACAGAGGACATGAAACCCACGCCTGGCAGACAAGCACGTTCCTTTGTGACGGTGTACACACGGCAGAGGACTTCAGATCACATCCATTCCAAGATGTCCCCGGGGATTGTGGGAACGGTGGTGCCCAGGTCCTGCCATCCACACTAGCCTGCCGAGAGGCCTCTGCATGCTGCCATCCAGGTACCACTCCGTGTCATTCTCCCCTCAGCTCCAAGGATCTGCTCACACTCTGCCCTTCACCCTAACCCATGCTCCTCTTGGCACCTGAGTCTGCTCCAAGAGCCCTAACTGCGGGAAGGAGAAGTCCTAGCCCCTGGGTCCCCCTACTGTGACACAGTGCACACTGTCTCTCCCTCACCTGAATTTTGTAGTTGAAGAACTGTGCTGAACGCTTGAAGCGGCGGAAGCCCTCAGTCTCTTTGGTGGCCACAGTGAGGACCAAAAGGTTGTCTGTGGGCAGAGAAGGACATGGTGAGTCTTGAACAGTGGCCTTCTTCACACCACTACATTCAAGGGCTCGGGCTGTGCCAAGGGCCGGTTAAGGACAGAGCTGGGACATAAGCCTTGTCTCTGGGCTCCTTGTATGTGGAAACTAACAAACATGTCAGGAAACACCCAGGGGAGGGCGTCTGCACCCTGCCTTATGAAACCAATTCTCTAGGGGCTGGAGAGATGGCTGTTCTTCCAGAGGACCTGGGTTCAATTCTCAGCACCCTCGTGGCAGCTCAGAACTCCAGTTCCAGGGAATCGGACACCCTTACATATCTGCAGGCAAAACACCAATGCACATAAAATTAAATAAAGTATTAAAAAAAAGAAAAAAGAAAAGAAAGAAACCAAGTCTCTGGCGTTAGAGGCTGCAGGCATCACGGGGGATGAAGGGAAGATGCCCTGAGTGCTGACCACGGGAGGGTCTCTCTGGCCAGTGCTGGGCATTAGAGCGGGTTGGCGAGTGCAGAGTTCACGAGGTCACTTGCTCTCTATGCACACACTGAGGGTGGACACACTCATCCACTCTGGTCTTCCCCAAGCCTGTGTGGCTGACTCTCCCAATGCCATGTTTCCAGTTCAGGCTGCCTGGGGTGGAAACCCATTTGAAATCCTCTTACCCATCCACGTCTGTGGCCAGAGCAGCTGGTACTATCTTTCCTCCATCTCCCTCCTTCTCATTTCGAAAAGGGGTCTCATGTAACCCAGCCCCATATCCGGCTCAATGGGTAACAAAGCTGCCCTTGACCTTCTCTATTGATCTTCCTGGCCCCACTTCCAAATGCAGGCATGCACTACCACACTCAACAAGCCTGGCTTTGTTAATACATTCTCAACAAGGGACCTCTCCCCGATCTGCAGTGTGACTTCGCTTCTGCAACAGAAAGTGCTAGAAGCAGCTCCCAAGACGTCGTCTGTGGGTTGGGAGCCCCCAGAGGGCCCCCTAGACCCCACTGGGAGGCTGTGATGCCTGAAAAGTGGGGATGGAAACTGGCCTGCCTGGATGGATCCCAGCACTGCCTCTTGCAGACTCTGTGACCCAGGGAAAGTCCCTGCCTGGCCTCTTTGAGACTCAGTTTTCTCCTTATGCAGTAGGGACAATAAAGTGCCTGCCTCGGGGCTGCTGGACACTTGGCACACACTGGGAGAAGTCAGTGGGGCTGACTAGCCAGGGGAATGCCTTGCCTTGCTCTGTGCAGCCAGAGGTGGGCTCATTCTTTGGAGTGTGTATGCTCTTCTTGAGCCTGAGCCTTACTGCTGGCTTCTTGCCAGAATCCCAGGGCCAGTAATCACTGCACCCTTCCGTTTCCCACTATCAACCCCTGTGAATCCCACTCAGACGTCTGCCCTTGGAGGTTGGGGGACAGGCCCACTATTCAGTGGCTGGTATGGCTCCTCTGTATCCAGGACTCCCATTTACCTAAGCGAACAGAACACTCTCCCCCAGAAACAACAACAACAACAACAAACCCCCCAAACCCAGGCAGGTCAGCAGCAGGCAAGGCCTTCCCTTTCCCCTGTCACTGGGCATCAGGAGTTAAAGCCAAGAGAACAAAAGGGACCAACTCTCCCAAGCTGGCTGAGGCTGCACAGGCAGGGGCTGTTCCAGCAGCAAGGGATCAATGCCAGGGGAACCAAGTAGGGACTGGAAGGACCCAGTAGGGTGAGCCTGGGCAGAAGCAGATGATGCCATCAACAGCTGTGGAGAAGTAACCTTCTCACTTGACCCACTTGGGGGTCCAGACAGGAAAGCTGCTGTTCACATGAGGGTAAGGGCTGCCTCCTCCAACTCTGGTCTCAATGCAGTCCATACACTGCATTCATCACCCCATGAGGAACTAGGCTCGGTAGCACATGCCTGTAATTCCAGCATGAAGGGGATGGAGGCAGAAGGAGCCAGAGTTCAGAGTCACCTGTCACTGTATCCCAGTTCAAAGCTAGCATGGACTAAATGAGACCTTATCTCAAAAACAAAGACACAAATGCACCCTATAAGGCCAGTGATACTCTTATCTTCCTTCTACAGAAGGGTAAACTAAGGCTCAGAGAAGCTAAGGATATGCCTAAGATCACAGACCTGGAAGTGAAGGAAATGAACTGGCTAGCATTTTTTGGGTTTGTGTGTTGGTTGGTTGGTTGGTTAGTTTGAGACAGGGTCTCCCTATATAACCCTGGATGGTCTGAAACTTACTGTATAGACCAGGTTGGCCTTGAACTCATAGAGATCCACCTGCCTCTGTCTCCAAAGTTCCAGGATTGAAAGGATTTTCCATCATGCCTAGATGGTTTTTGTTGTTGTTTTGGGTTTTTTTTTTTTTTTTTTTTTTTTTTTTTTGCTTTGAACACAGAGTCCTGGCCTCAAACTCACATCCTCCAGCCTTAGCCTCCCAAGGGGCTGTGATTACAGGACTGCACCTCCACACACAGATCACAACCACATCCCTTTTGCAGTTGTTTCAAGACAGGGTCTCTCTGCATAGCCTTGGCTATCCGGGAATTCACTATGTAGACCAGGCTGGCCTGGAACTCAACAGGCACCCTGCCTCTAACCCCCAAGTGCTGGGATTGAAGGTGTGCAGAACCACACCCAGCCTCGTCCACACCCTTAACCTACCACAGCACCCAGCATGGTAAGACATCAGACTAAAAAGAGAGTCCAGAATCACTGGGGCTTCTCCAGGGCAGGTATCCTCTATCAATCAGGCCCATCAGAGCTCTGGGCCACCCACACGGTGTCAACAGGAGGCGTAGGTTGCACAGGGGTACCCACCCCCACTTCTCTGCCATCTGCTTTGTATGCTCAACAGCCACCAGGGCCAGGAGGGCCTGGCACCCTGTAAGCTTAGCCCTGTCCACCTGCTGCCCAAAGTCCAGCAATCATTTCCCGGATGGACAAACTGTGACCCAGGTCTTCAGAGATGAGAGAAGAGAGATGGCGAGCAGGGTGGTGGGGACAGACGGCTCAGCAAGTGCCTCGGTTTCTTCGTCTGCGGCGTAGGAATCACGGCTAAAGGAAGTCCTCTTTCAGAGACTATTGTGAGGACTCAATGAGCTCCTGTCAGGTGATGCCTCGATTCTTGTCACAGAGGAGTACCCTCCCGAGAGAGGCAGCTGTGACCCTCAGGCAGAGCCCTCCCCCTGGCATTTCTGGGTCAGGGCACCTGGAGCCCTGTCACCAGCAGGGTCCATCTCTGACTTCCTAGAGCACAGCTGGGGTTCTAACAGGGGTGATCTGGAGCAGCAACAGGAGAAAGTGAGTTGGATGGGACGGAGGGTGGTGGTGGACTACAGGCTCCAGGCTCCTGCCAGTGAGTGGACCCAGGCCCTTTGCACAGGTTACCAGATGAACCCTGTGGTTGGACTTCCTTATCGAATATTCTCTTATCTGTCTTTCTGCCCTGCTGGGTTAGACCCTCCAGAAAAACTAGCTGCTCTGAGCTCAGAGAGAAAATGCCCAGTGCCTTGACCTTAAGGGGACCCAGGGACTGGCCTCATAGGAGGCAACTCTCATGATCTCTAGAAATGAGGTATTCCCACCCTGCGTTGATGTCGAGAACACCAATATTCTCAATGGCTGAGCACCGTTACAGTGTGGGAGGCGTGTGACCCTGTGTGTAATTTAGCACAGAATCTGCAGGCATGCAAAAAATCCGTGGTTCCCAGCACATGGGTCTCAAAACCCCTCTCTCTCTCCCCCTCTCCCCCTCTCCCTCAATCAGGGTTTCTGACAATTCTGCCTCAGTCTCCCTGAGGACTGGGGTTATAGGCATGCACGACCATGCTCAGTCTCTGCAGTGCTGGGGACCAAATCACCGGCTGTGTGCATGTTAGGCAATTGCTCTTACCAACCGGGCAGCTTCTCCAATCCACCCAGATTCCTTTAACTATCTATCACCCACCATGTCCAGGTCAGCTCCCAGATCCTCCCTCAGGATGGGCGGAGGGGAACAGGATGCCCTGGAGAATACAGTCAGTTTGGCTTTGTTTGTCTGGGTGGTCCACAGTCTGACCTCCTGGGCGGCGGCGGCTAGGGGACTCAGAACCGTGCTGCAGTGGTACAGCCAGCCAGCAAGGGCTGGGAAGACAGGAGCACCCACTCTGGATGGTGGGACACAAGTTAGGAACCCAGAAGCAGAATGTGCACTTGGCCAGGAATCGGGCTGCCCGACCTGGGTTCAACCACTCTCAGCTGCCTGCCACGCTTACCTCCTTCACTCCAAAGCCCCTCCCTCACCTTAAAGACAATCAGAGCTCAGAGCTGGGCTCTGGAACCAGACACACCCAGAGAGGTGGGAGGAAGCCCTTTCCAGAGCCCACAGAGCTGTGTGCCCTTGGGAAAAAACAATCAACCCTGGAGCCTCAGTTTGTGAAGCTGGAAAACGGGGATGATGTAAGGAAACAGTCCCAGAGCAGCAAACGTGTTTAATGGTAAGGCAGAGCTGCAGTGGTCGTGTGCGATCAACAGGAGCCTTTGCTACTTATTATGGGAATTATCATGGGTTCCTCTGCGCGCGCTGGGGGGGGGGGAGGGAGGGTGAAAGGAGGGGGGTGAGGATGTGCTTCGGCTGTCTCCTCTCCTGCCCGCTGCACAAACGTGGGAATCGTGGCCCCAGGAGAGGAAGTGATCTGTCGGAGTCACCCGCGGGCAAGTGGACGGATGACCGCAACCCAGCTCCCCCGCCCTCCCAGCCCAGGTCGCCTGGACACTCCGGTCCTCGGCTGGGCGGCCGGGTACCGTTTCTCACCCTCGAGCTTGGCGTCGTCCTTCGCCTGGGCCAGAAGGAGCCAGGCCAGCGGGGCCAGAAGAAGCAGAGGCCGCATAGCCGGGTCTGGATGCGGTCCGCCGGCACTTAGACTCTAGATGAACTGGAAACTTCACGACCCGGCCGGCGGGCGCTGCCACGCACTGGGCCCGCCCCGGAGGCGGTGCCGCGCACTCCTCCGCCCGCCCCGGGGAAGGGTTTTCTTGCTTAAGCTTGTAGGTCCCCCGGACGTGGGGCAGTTCATTGTGGTCCCTGGGTCCTGTCGCCGGCCGTCCAGTAATCCACCACCACCACCACCACCACGACCACCACGACCACCACGACCACCACCACCACCACGACCACCACGACCACCACCACCACCACCACCACCACCACCACCACCACCACCTTTCTCTCCAATGAGTATAAGGCTACCCAGAGGAAGAAGTGGGAGAGGAGGGCGAGGCCTTGCTATCTGGACGAGTGGGGCTTAATATTCACTGGGATCTGCACAGAGATGGGGGAATCTTCAGGGCACCTCAAAGTTAGCTCTCACAGAGTTCATTTTCTTTATGCCTTTCCCAAACTCCAGAGATGAGGGTTTGAGCCCAGGGTGGACACAGGTCTTGACACCTCTGCGGATGATGGAACTATAGAAAGTCTAGCTCAGCTCCCAAAAGGGAATCACTTAATTCGTCTTTCTGCCTCTTGGAGAGATGTATGAAAGGGTCAAGGCAATTCTTACTGCAGAGTTAATTGTGGTATGGATGTGTGGGTGGATGGATGGATGGATGGATGGATGATTGGTGGGTGGGTGGGTGGGTAGGTAGAGTGAGAAATTTCAAGACATTTTCACAGACACCCAAAGTAAAAACTGATCAAAGGTGACCGGAGCAAGGGCTCCTGGTCCAGGTGTCAGTCACACCCAACCACATCTGGACAAAATCCTGCCCAGCTGTAGAAGAGAGCTCAAACAGGCACCCTGGAGCCTCCTCCCTGCAGATTAAACTCTAGGGCAGGGTTGTAGGGAAGGCGCTGGAAGGACTCATGAATTTGGGGAGAAGTGATCTTTCACGGATGCTACTGTGTCAGCAAGGAAACACATATCTACAGGATGCTAAATGGAAAAAGCTGCCTCTTCAGTAAGACTCACTCCTTAAAAATAGATTGTCAGCCTTGTGGACAGGCAAAAACAATGCTGGGTGGGGTGAGGTGTAAGTAAACCCTGGCACCCAGGAGATGGGAGTAGGAGACCCTGTCAAAGGAAAAGAGTGACCGGAAGGGCCAGTGTCACAGCCAAGCTGGAACCCCAGCACTCAGGAAGCAGAAGCAGGATCAGGTCATGCTCAGCCGTGTAGTTAGTTGAGGCTAGCGTGGACTGCATGAGGCCCCCGCCAAAAGAAAATTACAAACAAATGTTTCCAATGATTATTTCCAGGTTGTGATATAAAAAATTGTATATAATTTACACAGCATTTCTATGTCATATTATTTCTGGATAGTTCTTGTCTCTTTTCTTCCTTTCTTTCTTGAGAAAGATGCACAATATTTGTACAGTTGAGGAGCATGTGACCCTTTGGGAAGATGGCAACAGGCTGGAAAACTGAGAGGTTTATTGTACTGAGGTTAACCCACTCACACAGTAGAAGTGAGTCCCAGGACTACCCAGCAGCAAGCTCAAGGTCACAAAGCAAGCCAGAGGAAGAGGCCTCGACAGAATATGGAACATTTGCTTCCTAGCTAGGACCTAGGGTTGGGAGTTGCTGCAGCTGGGGACAGCTCAGTGCCAAGCATCCACAGGCTATTTTGGACTCAGAAGGCTGCAGTATAAAGGAAGGAAGGGTCAGCCAGCCTATGTCGTCTGGCTCTTTTATGGCAGAGGAGGGAGTTGTTATAGTTTTTCAAGACAGGGTTTTCCCTGTGTACTTTATGCAATTCTGGCTGTCCTGGAACTCTCTCTGTAGACCTGGCTGTCTTCGGACTTGGAGATCCAGCTGCCTCTGGCTCCTGTGTGCTGGGACTAAGATGCATGCCATCACTGCCCAGTAGGGCTGGCTCGTTTTAATGCTCCCACTCCATGCTCATAACTGCCATTCTAGTCAGGCAGTTTGCTTCCATTTACAAAATAAGAAACTGGGGATCAGAGAAGTATCTGCTTAGCATCATACAAATGATGTGGGACCACAGTAAGGAAGCACTAGACAGTTCCCAGAGTCACAGGAGACTCTCAATGGTGATACACCCTGGGCAGAAGTCTCCAGAGTCTAAATTAGAAGAGGGATTGTTTTTAGAGACCACTTGCCTCTTTGGGAAGAATTCACTCTATCAAAGCTTTGCTTTACTCTTTACTCTCTTGGTATCTGTTTCCTGTTTGTTTCACCAAATTGCTAGAACTTGAACCTGTTCCAAGCATCATCTAGGATGGCCTGTCTCTTTAAGCAGAGGTGGTGGCTGCTGTCCAGATGTTGCTTCTAGTATTTCTAGTACGTGCTATGCGTGCTATGGACTGTTAAAGGCGCAGGACTCCACTTTATTAGGAAGGTGCTGGACAACTGCAGGATGGGAAAAGATGTGTGTGTGTGTGTATGTGTGTGTGTGTGCGCGCTTATGTGTATGTGTCCTTTGTTGTGGAGGAGTCACAGCTTCAGAGGGATGACCATACTTTTAGTTGTCTGATGGGTTGTCATTTCCCACAGGCATTAACCCCAATAGAATACTAGAATTTCCTCAGCTTCTTTAAAGCTAACATGCAAACATACATCTTATGCTACAATTTCTGGCTAAGAAAAAAAAAATAAATGTGTTTAACCATAAGCAAATAGACTTGGAAAATGTCCTAGAAACAAGTACATTGGTCATACCAGGGCTGGGGCCTCAGGAGGAAAGATGACTCTTTGGTGCTAAGTTAAATAATGAATACTTCATATGAGCCAAGCAGTGTGTTAAAACTTCAAGCACTTGTCCAAATTAAGTCTCAAAATAAGCCGACTTTATGGTAATATACCTATTTTATAGGTAGAGAAACTGAGGTCCATGGAGGCTTGTTGACTTGCTAGCAAGAGTCAGACCAAGAGTAAAACCCATCATGTCCTCATGTCCTTGCTGTGGCTATGCAGCTGATGCCTGCCCCTGAGCACTCCCATGCCCATGTGTTGGGGTGTTTAAAATGACAAGGAGTTAGGATCACACATAATAAATAAGCCTTTGACCTAGAAGTCTGTCTTGATGAACTGCTTCCCAGGAAACATGCACAAGGTAGGCTAAGATATACTTGGATTACATGAGTGTTTGTAGTGAAAACACTCAGGGGCTTCCCCGTGGTTCATTGGAGGACCTTAGTTTGGCTTTCAGCCCTCATTTAAAAGCTAGGCTCAGTGGTGTGCACTGAGATTCCAGCACTTGGGGGTAGAGGCAGGAGGCTCTGGGGCTTGCTGGCCACTTGGTCTAGCAGAATCAATGAGCTCTAGGTTCTGTGACTCTGTTTCAAAATTCAGCTTAGATGGTAGGCCAGATGGCTCAGTGGGTAAAGGTGCTTGCTTCAAAAGCATGGCAACATGAACATGGACCCTAGAACTCATGTAAAGGACAAAGAAAGAACTGGCCTCCCAGAATCGTCCTCAAACCTCGTATAGTACGAGTATGCAAACACACATATATCATGCTCATATGCACATGCAATAACAATAGGTCTTTTGAAAATTAAAAAGAGGGGTTGGAGAGTTGGTTTGGTGGTGAAGAGGCTTGCACCCCATATCAGGCAGCTCACAAATGCCTGTAACTCCTACCATCTTCTGACTTGGACATACCACACTATGCATATGGAGGTAAGAGTTCTCTCCTTGCACCATGTAGGTCCTGGGTACCGAACTCAGTTCATCATACTTGGTGACCATCTTGCACGCTTTTAATCCTAGCAACTAGGGATGCTAAGGAAAGAAGATCCCTTGGGCCCAGGAGTTGTTTGAAGTCCAATCTGGACAACACAAGAGAGATCCTGTCTCAAAGATAAATAAACAAAAATAATAAAATACAATCAAAACAGGATGAGCATTCTTCCAGGGGGACACTAGCTCACAACTTCAGCAAACACTTTCTGACTGCTTACAGTCCACTGGAAGCCACCTCAAATGGCCGATTAATTGTCAACTGTGAATTTGCAATTGCCTGGAAACAATCAGCCCATTGTTTGCCCAGAATCCAAAGTGGAAACAATTGCCCATTGTCTGCCAGAGTGCTGCAGTTGATTTTTCCCCCAGACGGATGCTGCAGGCCTTGTCAAAGTGTGAGATCGTGTTATTTAATGAGTTAAAACTCAGTTGACATCAAGAAAACGACTTGGTGTGCTCAAGAAACAGGTAGTCCCACTCTGGTGTACTCTCAGCCAGGCAAGTTTGAAAATGTCAACAAAATATTTCCTAGGAAATAATCTTTTTATTGACTACTCTTTCCTTCTTCCCCTCCACTTCTTCATTCCTCTGTCTCCTTCCCTCCCTCCCTCCCTTCCTTCTATTTACCCAGGCATCTCTTTTTTTTATCTAGTTAGGAATAGTTTTACAGAAACAGTACGTTTTTATTTTTTAACTTAAGGGCTGTTGAAACCATCAGCAGCAAACGAGGCGCAACACATGTTGGGTTTGGCTTGCTCTGTGATTTTCTTTTCCTTTTTTTTCCCCCCCTTTCTTTTTATAAACAGTTTTGGACGCCTCCCAAAGCCTCTGCTCTCCCGGAGCCTCCCCTTTCTCCCGCCCCGCCCGCGCCCGGCCACGCCCCCAGAGAGACTCCACCTCTCCCTCCAAATCCGGTCCCCGCCCGGCGGCTTTCCCGTCTGTCGCAAAAGGCTCGGCGACGCTTTACGGCTGGCGGCGTTTGACGGCCGGGAAGCAACGGAGAAGAAGGAGGAAGCGGTGGCGGTAGCTACCGGGACGGCTGCGGCGGGCGTCGAGGTGGGCGCGGCGACGCGGGCCAGGGAGTGAGCGGCGGCGGCCGGGCAGGTGGGCTGGGCGGCGGGCCCGATGTGGCTGCAGCAGCGCCTGAAGGGGCTGCCAGGGCTGCTGTCGAGCAGCTGGGCCCGCCGCCTCCTCTGCCTGCTCGGCCTCCTGCTGCTGCTCCTGTGGTTCGCGAGCTCCGGAGCGCGGCGGGCGGCGGGCGGCCTGCACTTGCCGTCCTGGGCCCGCAGCGAGCCGGGCGCCGCCGAGCCGTCCGCCTGCCTGGAGGCGGCCACCCGCGCGTGGCGCGGCCTGCGTGATCGCGGCGAGGCGGTGCCTCTGGGCCCCGGGGTGCCAGCCCTGGTGGCCAACGGCTTTCTGGCTCTGGACGCCTCCTACAACCGGCTGTGGGTGACGCCCGGGGAGCGGGAGCCTGCCGTGACGCCCGACTTCGTGCCCTTCGTGCAGCTGCGCCCGCTGAATGTGCTGGCTGAGGCTGGAGAGGCGGTGCTGCTGCTGCGGGAGGGCCTGCTGCGCCGAGTGCGCTGCCTGCAGCTGGGGACCCCGGGCTCAGGCCCTGCCGCTGGTGTCGCCGGTCCCGCTTCGGCCTCCGGGCTCTCCGCGGGCTCCGGCCGTGACTGCGTGCTGCTGCAGGAGGACTTCCTAGCGCACCGAGGCCGGCCCCATGTCTATCTGCAGCGCATCCAGCTCAACAATCCCACGGAGCGTGTGGCCGCTTTGCAGACTGTTGGGCCCACTGCGGGCCCAGTCCCCAAGTCCTTCACTAGCACTCTGGAGAAGGTCGGAGACCATCAGTTTCTTCTCTACTCGGGCCGGTCCACACCCCTTCCATCCGGGCTAGTGCACCTGGTAGTGGTGGCCTCTAAGAAGTTAGTGAACCGGCTCCAAGTGGCTCCCAAAACACAGCTGGATGAGACGGTGCTGTGGGTGGTGCATGTGTCTGGTCCCATCCACCCTCAGGTGCTCAAAAGCAAAGGAACCAAGGAGCTCAAGGCGCTGCAGGACTCGGCAAGGAAGGAAATGCTGGAGCTGTTGGAGATGCCTGCCTCGGAGCTGCTTCAGGATCACCAGCACCTCTGGGCACAGCTGTTCAGCCCGGGTAAGCTTTGGTGGGGTCTTGGTGCAGTCTCCACTCTGCCCCAGTGAGCAGGCGACCCACTTTAGAGATAGATGGTCTCTATGCCCTGCCGGGTCGAAGCTGTTTGACCTTGGCTCTGTGGTCTTAGCTTTCTGAGCCTTAACAGGACGTTTTATGGGGTTTTAGTGAAGACCTGAGTGTCAAGGTCCACTTTTATTGTTGGTTCTTGGACTTGAGGCCAGACCTGAGCAGGTGGAGGGTGTTGTTTTGTATGGGAAGGGGGAGGGGTCAATGTGTAAAGAATAAACCATCAGGGAGACACTCCCCCTCCACCTTCAAACACTCTGCTTTGGCCACCACAACCTGCCCGGGTCTGGCCTCAGCTTCTGACGTTTGAAATTCATCTTGCCATTGTGGCTGCAGCTATTTTACCAGAATGCTGGAGGCTTCTTCCAGTGGGTTGGAATGTGCATGCTAAATTAATACTTTTTCTTTCTTTTCTTTTTTTTTTTTTTTTGTTTTTTGTTTTGTTTTGTTGTTTTCCAGACAGGGTTTCTCTGTGGTTTTGGAAGCTATCCTGGAACTAGCTCTTGTAGACCAGGCTGGTCTCAAACTCAGAGATCTGCCTGCCTCTGCCTCCCAAGTGTTGGGACTAAAGGCGTGAACCACCACTGCCCAGCTTTTTGTTGTTGTTAATATCTTTTATTTGTTCTTTGCAAATGTAAACTTTTCTTGTCAACTGTTAAAGAGAATGCAACCCTCAGCACTCTGGAAGCAAGGCCAGCCTGATCTATAAAGTGAGTTTCAGGACAGTCAAGGCTACATGCACCTGCAAATCCATAGTACTGAGTTTTGGTTTCCAGGGTTAGTTGTCATCAGCCATGTGTGCCTGTACAGAGAGAGTTTAGTTCATTTAGCAGGTATCTGTTCATCAAGTGCTTTTGCCATAGGCTGTTGGACACGCGAGCCTTAGTCTTGTTGGGAGGAAGATAGGAACATTGACGTTCCTGTCTTTCAAGTGAGACAACTCTTAGAATGCAAAGTGCTGTGGAGAAGATAGAGTAGTGGAGCTGGTGAGAGTGTGAGGTGGGAGGGCCAGGATGTAGCGCCGTGTAGTTAGTTAGACTTGAGTCATGTGACGGGGATGTGGGCATTCAGCCTGGAGACTGCCCTAAACAGGAGCAGGTTAAACCTGGTGATGAGCAGGAACAGGGCCGTGTGAGCTTGAAGCCCTGAGGAAGGTCAAGGAGTTTTAACTCTGAGATGGTACTGAGGGTGCATAGACACAGGGAAATGGTTCCTGGGGAGCCCAGGGGAAGGAGGGGGCAACTGTGTTGGGACATGGAGATGGATGTAGTGGGCCTGGATATTTTGGGAGGTAGAACTGTTGGGCCATGGTGTGGTTGTGGGAAGGGAGACCTGGAGGACAGCTCCCTGATTTGGAGAACACTAGAGGAAGCTGTGGTTTCCAGTGAAAGTTCATACTAGGTCAGTTGTGCCTGTCAGACATCCAGGTGGAGATGCTGAATGGTATGAGTACCCCTTTGAGTTCTAGAATCATTTAAATTGGAGGCCATGCCATTTAAAGCCACAGTACTAAACCAGATTAAGGTACTTTCAGTCTATCAGCACTCAGGGAGTGTGAGGCAGGAGGATCTCTTGAGTTAAAGATCAGTCTGTGCCTCCAAAATAAGGGGAAAAATTGAATAAAATCAAATATTAAAATAGCTAAGTAGGGACTGGAGAAATAGCTCAGTGGATTAGAGCACTTTCTGCTCTTCCAGAGGACCTGGGTTTAATCCCTGGCATCCTCATGGTGGCTCACAATGGACTATGGTTCCAGCTTCAAGGGATGGAGGTCATCTGGCCTCCAAGGGTTCTGCACATATATTATGCACACACATGCATATATACATACATAAAACAACTTCTTAAGCCATTGCTATTGGAGAGAGTGATAGAGAGAAGAACCAGCCAGTATTGGCTAGGGCACAAATGACATCTGGTTGGGGGTTAACCATAGGATTAACAAGACCTGACTCAGTGTGTGTTGTTGTTGGCTCTGGCAGGCTGTCCCACCAACCCTAGCTGGTCATGTTAGATGTCCTATTAACTCTTCATCACTGTGACAAAAGGACTTACTGAAGCAAGTTTATATATTGGCTTGTAGTTCAGAGAGGCGCAGCCCATCATGGTGGGAAAGACGTGGTAGCAAGAGCAGGAGGTGGCCAGTCACCCAACATCTGCAAGTCAGGAGTAGGGAGAGATGATGCTGCCACTCAGCTCTGTCTTCTGCACTCCTGGGGAGCCCAGGTGTGGCACCACTGACATTTAAGGTGGATCTTCCCACCTCAATCCGATGTAGAAACTCCTCCGTAGATGTGCTCAGAGGTTTGTTTCTGTGCTGATTCTTAATCCCATCAAATTGAATGAAGGTTTGCCATCTCAGAAGTCAGGGTGATTCTACATACCCAGGGCACCAAACTGCTGCCCTTTATTACTGGACCCAGAGTCCCACCTTCTGTAGCTCTGACCTTCCATTTCTTCTGCCTCCAGCCAGGCCTTCTTCTCTAATGTGCGGCCTTTGTGGTGTTACAGGTGTGGAGATAAAGAAGATCACAGATGCCCACACACCATCCGGCCTGACGGTGAACTTGACGCTGTACTACATGCTCTCCTGCTCGCCGGCCCCTCTGCTTAGCCCTTCTCTGAGCCACAGGGAGCGGGAGCAAATGGAAGCAACACTCAACTATGAAGACCACTGTTTCAGTGGCCATGCCACCATGCATGCTGAGAACCTGTGGCCAGACCAGCTCTCCTCAGTGCAGCAGATCCTGCAACTGACCGACCTGTGGAAGCTGACCCTCCAGAAGCGAGGCTGCAAGGGGCTGGTGAAGGTCGGCGCTCCGGGGATCCTGCAAGGCATGGTGCTCAGCTTCGGCGGGCTCCAGTTCACAGAAAACCACCTGCAGTTCCAGGCCGACCCCGAGGTGCTCCACAACAGCTATGCATTGCACGGAATACGCTACAAGAACGACCACATCAACCTGGCTGTGCTGGTGGATACTGAGGGCAAGCCCTACCTGCACGTGTCTGTGGAGTCCCGGGGCCAGCCTGTCAAGATCTACGCCTGTGAGGCAGGCTGCCTCCATGACCCCGTGGAACTGACTTCCGAGCCTGGGGGCCACACCTTCTCTGTCATGGTGACACAGCCCATCACACCACTGCTGTACATCTCCACCGACCTCACACACCTGCAGGACCTGAGGCACACGCTGCACCTTAAGGCCATCCTGGCCCATGATGAGCACATGGCCCAGCAGGATCCCGGACTGCCCTTCCTCTTCTGGTTCAGTGTGGCCTCCCTCATCACCCTCTTCCACCTCTTCCTCTTTAAGCTCATCTACAATGAGTACTGTGGGCCTGGAGCCAAGCCCCTCTTCAGGAGCAAGGTAGGCCACCTCCACTCCTGAAGTCCCATGCTTCTGCCATTCTTAGTCATGTCCATAAAGGGTAGCCTGGCCAGGGGACAGCCTAGTGCCCACAGCTCTCAGTATCAAGAGAGCAGTCTGTTTGACATTAGGCTAGTTAGGGTAGTGTACTCCTGTTATCCCAGCATTGAAAATGTTAAAGCAGAAAGGTTGTGAGTTTGAGACCAACCTGAGCTACATAGCAAAACAAAACAAACAGGACCCCAAAATCATTGCCCTCAGAAGTCAGGCCTTCAGTGCAGGTCTGGGTGATCTAGTTATCTTGTCAGCCCACAGCAACAGGAGAGCCAGGCCCTCTCTGCCCCTCTACTCTTCCCAAGCCATAGTAGACCAGATAGATTGTGCCCCAGGATTTAGGAAGCCCTGATCCCACACAGGAGATGGGCCAATCCCTGCAAGAAACTTGTACCTGGTTTCTGGTTTAAGGCCAGGCTTGCAGGGCAAGCAGAGCTTGGCTCTCAGGAGCAGGCAACAGATGGAGGCAGGTCTGAGTCCCTCACGATGGGGGAACCAGTGGAGACTTGGGTCGAAAAGCAGTGTGGAGAAGGCCTTCCCAGTAGCCAGCTTTTGGCCAGCTATGATAGAAAAGGTGGGTTCTGCAGCCTCTGGAGCCAGCAGGCTCTTTCCCCTACTAACCACTGGCCTGCCCTAGCTCTTGCTTGGCATGTATGTCCTCATGTGTTCAACATACAATTGGGAAGACAAACTGTCTCTGTGAGGAACTGTCCGTGCCCCTCAATGCCATGCCAGAGAGAGCCCTAGCCAACATGCCACATCAACCCAAGGAGGTTCGTGGGCCGCTACATAGTAATTCTAGCCTGGTCCTGGGCAGGGAGCTGTCTATTTGGTTGTATCCAAGACATTGTCCCTGTGATCTACTCCCCTGCTAATGTGCATATTTGTCTATTTTGAAATGGCCTTCTGTAGCCTAGGCTGGCCTTGAACTTGATCTGGCTTGAACTCTCCTCCTGCCTCTACTTCCCCAATGCTGGGATCATGGGTGTGTATTACCACACCTGGGTTTCCCCGGATGTTTCTGTAGCTGGGATGTGGTGGGTTGATACTAAATAGTGACCTTTTGTTCCATTGAGCAGGAAGATCCCAGTGTCTGAGTGAACCTGGAGTCCCACTCTCGGCCACCGTTTGCACAAGACACCCAGCACTGAGCATCCTGCTGCTGCATGAACAGGGAGCCTTTGGAAGCACCAACCCTTTGTGCCTTGTGGGGGACAGTGACTCAGAAGCGCTTGTGGGTACATGAGTTTGCACTGGAGGGAAAGAGGGCCGAGGACTTGTGTAAGCTTTCCAGTCAATAAAACAAACCCGTAGGGAGAATACTTGAAGTTGAGCGCGATCCTTCCACTTCCCCCGTGTCTTTCATCCCAGGAAGCAGATCCTCTTTAAAGACTTGTTGAGGGAAAATTGTGTTCTTTTCCTAATTTAATGTGTTCTTTCTTGAATGGATTTCTAATTTATTTTTGTTGAAGTTTTGCTGGGTGGCTTTTCATCCACCTTAGATCAGGACTGCTGGTGGCAGCAACCGGTCCCTGTCACCTCATTGGCACCCGGAGGCCCCACACAGTCTGAGGCTGGGCCTGAGCCCCAGGTGGCCTCCCCGCCTGGGAAGGTGCGCTTCCCGGCCCTCCGCCGGTGTGCACATTGCCTCTTTCTTACCTTGAGCCAGGGGGATCTGTCCTTTTGTACTTCGGGTCCCTGGGAAAGGTGTTTAACTTTGTAGTGATGGATGGTTGTTGGCTTTTGAAATACCAAAGCTTTTTTGTTCTTTTTAAAATAAATATCTTTTAAACTTCCATGACTGGTTTGTGTGTGTTGAACCCTTGGACACATTCATCACACCTTCCCCCATCACTAGCTTTTTGGGGTGGTCTTCAGTGGTCCTTCCCCCTCAACAAGCTGTTTTCTCTGCTGCAGTTGCCAGAGCATCTTCCCTGCTGTGCTGCGGGCTCCTCCTCCCTCACCCATCCTCAGGATCTGGACCCTCCAGCCTTGGGTTTTTCTAGCTGGAGGGAACAAGGTGGCAGACAGTGATGGGCCTTCGGCTCATTGTGTGGAGAGAGAGCTGTCTACTCCAGGGACGAGAAAGGGACTGAATGGGGGATAGCAGTCCCCTCTGCTGGGGACGTCACCCTTGAGTTTAGTGGTTTCCCTGGGTTCTCTGACTGTGTGACTCAACAGAGAGCCTGGCCTGCTTGCCCAGGATATGTGTGCCTGGACCACAACAGCTGCTCAAGAGTGAACAAGAGATAGGGCTGTGTTGTGGGCAGTCCTGATTTCCATTGCTTCAGCCCACAGCACTGGGAGGTGCAGAGACATGGATAGAGGCCAGCTTGCTCTTCCAGAGAATAGGGACTGCAAAGTAAGGGTGTTGTTTACATTGAGACAAACCCTGCAGTTCTGTTAAGCTGGAAGCTGCTAGTAGACCTGGACTCCCAGCCTTTACAAAGTAGTGGCAGGAAACCCAGGAGTTCAAGGTCATACATGAGTTTGAGGCCAGCCCTGCAAACTCCTGCAAACCTCATGACTTAAATTCAGTCTTGCAGTGGATGGAAAGAACCATGTCTCAAAGGTTCTCCTCTAATCCCTACATATGTACTGTGCATGGTCCCTGTGAACCGTCACACAGACTATAAGACACACACAAAAAAATCTTAAATTGGCTTCAAATTAAACCATGACCTGTGAATTACAGCTTTCATTTACAAACTCTTATGCCGGGTATGGCGGCATATGCCTGTAATTGCAGCATTTTGGGGATGCAGAGGCGGAAGGATTGAAGCAAGATTGAAGCCAGCCTCTGCTACATAACAAGTGTCAGGAAGTACCAGGCCAGCCATGACTACAGAGCCCAGGCACTGTCCCAACGTCCCCAGACCCAAAGCCCTTTGCTATCTGTATTAGGTATTTTATCTCAATGTGACCTCGAGTGGGAAGAGGTGGCTGGGGGCGGGGGGGTTGAGATCTCAAATAAATGCAAACAGTTATGGTAGTGCACTGTAATCATGGCCCTCAGTATCAGATACGGGTATGGATGTAGCTCAAGACCAGTGGGCAGCATAGTAAGGTTAGTAAGGTGGTCTTTAAATTTAGTTGCAGCATGGTGTACATAGTGAGTTCCAGGACAGTCAGGGTTACCTAGAAACAAAACAAAACAAAACAAAAGCCCCTCAAATAAAATAAAAAATAAAAGCTCCTCAATTTCAGAGATGAGGAATTAGGCCCCAAGCAAAAATACAAGTCCATGCAACGTTCTAGTGTCAGGCTGGAAGCAAGCTGGTTGGGGCTTTCTCTCTGCCCTTCCTCCCCTCAGTACTCCAGTGGCTTCTTTGGGATGGCTGGTGTATCTGCAGTGCACCTCCAAAGGGCTCTAAGGGAGCCACCCCACTCAAGTGTCTCTGTGGGCTTGGGTTTTTTTTTTTTTTTTTTTAGTGTGCGTGCATGTATGTGTGTGTGAGAGAGAGACAGACGGACAGACAGACAGACACACAGCAGACTGGCCGGCTGATAGACAGGCAAGGGCACAATATACTTATTATGTGCAGGTGCCAACAGGCCAGAAGAGGGCACTGGATACCTCTCAGGCAGTGTCTCTTCCTAAACCTGAGACTTGCATCTCAGGAAGAGTACAAACTAGCAAGCCCCGATCTCTGCCACCCTCAGAGCTAGAGTTACCTGTGGCTTTATAGGAAACACTCAGGTTGTTACATGGGTGCTACGGATCTGAACTCAAGTCCTCACCTTGCATGGCAAGTGCTTTACCCACTGAGCCTTCTCCTGGGTCTTTTTGTGTGGTTGGTTTTTTGTGACAGGCTTCATGTGGCCCAGTCTGGCCTTGGATTTGATATGTAGCTACAGATAGCTTTGGATTCAGAACCCTCCTGCTTCTACCTCCCGAGTGCTGAGACAATAGACATGTGCCACTATGTCTAGCATGGCTTGTGACTTTAAATTTTTTGTTTGTTTTTCCAGACAGGGTTTCTCTGTATAGCCCTAGCTATCCTAGAACTCACTCTGTAGACCAGGCTGGCCTCAAACTCAGAGATCCACCTGCCTCTACCTCCTGAGAGTTGGGATTAAAGGCCTATGCCACCACCGTCTGGCCCCATTATTTTTAATCATGTCTATGTACCTGTGTATGGATATGTGCCTGTAAGTACAGATGCCCTCAAGAGACTCGAAGCATCCAAGTCCCTGGAGCTGGAGTTACTGAAATTGTTACTCAACGTTTGTGGGTGCTGGGAATCAACCCTGGGTCCTCTGCAAAAGCAGCGTATGCTTTCAACAACTGAGCCTTCTCCCCAAGCCCGGAGTTTTGTTTTCTGAGATGGTCTTTCTATGTTGCTCTGGCTAGCTTCCTACTCTTGACCATCCTCCTGCCTCAGCCTTCCAAGTGCTGACTGTAGACTTGAGCCACTATGCCTGAGTGTCCTCGGCATTAATTATAAAATGCACAACCCTTATCCAGGCGTCTAAGGCAGTCTGGACTTCGCCATCCCCATGATGTGACCTCTGTCTCTGCTGCAGCCTTGCTGCCTCCTCACACACAACCCAGTTCCTCCCAACAGCTGGAACGGAAGTGTTTTGCCCACTGCATGGCCTCTTTTACCCCTCCCTCACCCCGCAGGCCACCTTTGGTCCTTGTCATTACTGCGGCACAGGCGTAAGTAACGCCACAGCACTTGTTTTTAGAACTCTCATCTTCAGATATAACTCTGAAGCCCTGTGAGGGGAACGCTACTTGGGGGGTGACATTTCACCCCTGAGAAATGCTACGAAGGAGAGGTGCCAAATGTCCTCTTCTGTTTCTGGAGTGCAGTTACTCTCTCTCTCTCTCTCTCTCTCCTTCCCTTCCTCTTTCCTATTCTCCCTCCCTCCTTCCCTCTCTCCCTCCCTCTTAAAGAAATTACTTTATCCCTTTTATACATTTATTTGTGCGTATGTGTGTAGAATGTATTCTACAGCACACGTGTGGAAGTCAGAGCAGCTTACACTTCCCGATATGGAGGCCTCTAACCTCCTCAGAGGGCCAGGGTGGCTCACCAGAGGAGGGTAAGACCTCAAGTTGGCACCTCAACGTGCCCATCCAGGGTAGAAATAGTGTGACTACACCAGCAGACCCAGGGATGGTTTAGGTACAAGGAAGAGAAATAGCCAGCCACTCTGGAGTTGACTCTGGAGAAGCTGGGGTTTGCCTACTCCACCATAGACCTCAGAGGAGGAGGGTTGGCTCTGGTCCCAATCCAGGGAGATGCTAATCACCTCCACCTTGATCACTGTCAAGTTTCAGCCAGTCTTCACAGTTCCCTCCAAAACCAAAGGACAGGCCCCACCCCCAATCCCACCGTTGAGACCAAAGGAAAAAGAGTGACTTGCCAAAGGTCCCAGAGGAGTGGGTAAAAGCCTGGGCTGGGCTGGAAGGCCCTTCCTAGCAGGATCATGTTAATGGCTGTCTTGCTCTTCCCAAGAAACACTATACACCCTGGCTCCTGGACGCCCTTGGGAGCCACAGGAATCAACCTGACGACTGAGGTGAAGGGTTAGAAACAGGACTGGCAAGCAGGAGGTAGAGCAGGCTGTGGTTTCTCAGAGTGAAACTTCTGAAGGCGCTGGGCAGCACTCCCGGGGGGCTGTGTGTAGAGTGGGGCATGGGTTCCAGTTCAGCTCTGTCATTAGGTGACCTCATGCATGTAACCTCACACAGGTGAATTAAGCTTTCACCCTGTACATCCCCACCTGTCAAATGGCCCTAATAGCATCTCCCCACCTCACAGAATGGCTGGAAGCGCCACTGAATAAATGACTGGAGGGATGTGTGTGCTCTAATATCTGCCCACTTGGGGTGGGCAGACCAACACTCCTTTACCTGAAGTCCAAGGACAGAACCCAGGAGTTCTGTGAACTCAGATCCGAAACCATCTATTGTTTTCTTTATTAACTTCAAACTGAAGTTTAACATTTCCTCCTTGTTTATTTATTTTATTATTAGTTTTATTTTTGAGACAGGATCCCATGTATCCTAGGTTGGGAATAAACTCCCTATGTAGCAAAAGGTGACTCTGAAGTAAACAATTACTTTACTGTTCTTATTTTATGTATGTGTGTGCAGAGCAGAGTGCATGTCTGAGCACCACATGCATGCAGGCACCTGCAGAGGCCAGATGAGGGCATTGGTCCCTGGCACTGGAGTTAACAGGCAGTTACCGCCAACCCAGGGCTCAGTCCAAAGGGGCTCAAGAAGTCCAAAGGGCCTCTTGCGTGTTAGGCAAGAACCCTGCCAGCGGAGCTACATCCCCAGTCCTAAGCGGGAATAGTTTTTCTTCTGTTTAATTTCTCTCTACCCCCTTTCTGTGGTGGTTTGGATGGGACTGTCCCTCGTAGGCTCAGAGGTTTGAATACTGGGTCTCTGGTTGGTGGCAGTGGCTTAGGGGAAAGTGTGTCACTGGAGGTGTGAGCCCCCAGCAACTGCGCCTGTCACCAGGTCTAGCGACTATGATTCCTGCCATGACAGACTTTTTCCCAACAGAAAAGTAACTATACATCCAGACACGGCTGACTCCTCCATTATTCAACTTTTCCCTCACAGACTTTCCTGTTGACAGCAGGGCTCATGGCTTCCCCCTTCCCCTATGAACATTACCTTTCCAGCTCTCCATGCAACTCTGTGCTCACAGGACTAAACTCTAGCCAATGATACAATGATATCTATTAGAAGCTCACTTCCTCCTGTTTTTGTTGTTGTATGCTTGTTTTTCTCTTGGGTTTTAAAAAGTACCTTATTTTTATGGTGTGTGTGTGTGTGTGTGTGTGTGTGTGTGTGTGTGTGTGTGTGTGTGTAGGTGGGTATTGGATCCTCTGAATGTGAAAGCCACCTGGGTGCTGGAAACTAAGTCCCAGCCCTCTGAAAGTGCCCTTAACCATGAGCAATTTCTCCAGCTCCAAAGAATTATTTCCTGAGAGCGTGACTTCTACTTTTTCTTAGACAATTCTAAAATTGAATTCTTTAAAATTCTCTCTCTCTCTCTCTCTCTCTCTCTCTCTCTCTCTCTCTCTCTCTCTGTGTGTGTGTGTGTGTGTGTGTGTTGTCCCCCAGAGGTCAACTTGCAGAAGTTGGTTCTCTCCTACCATGTGTCCCGGGGGATCAAACTCAGTTCATCAGGCTCAGTGATGAGCACCGGTCCTTGTTACTGTTGGGGTGTTTTGGGGTTTGGGGGTTTAGTTTTGAGACAGTCTCATAAATCCTATGCTGTTCTCAAACTATGGCAATCTCCTGCATCACCTCCTGAGTGCTGGGATTACAAGTATCAGCTACCACAGCTGGCTGGACAGCTTTTATTTACTTATTTGAGACAAAGTCTTACACTAAAATCCAGGCTGTCTGCAAAGGCATAGTGATCCTCCTGCCTCAACCTATCAAGTACTGGGATTCAGGCATGAGCCATCACACCCACCTGAACAGTTGTTTTTACAGAAGAAAGAGAGTGGAGGGAAGGGAGAAAAAGAGATGTGAAAACCAGAGAACTCACATGAGAGTTGGGAGGACCGAGGGCTTGGAGGAGAAGGTAGAGGGCCAGAAGGAAAGTGTGACACAGCTGGGCACTTGAGGGCAGCAGTCTTGAAGTTACTGGGGAGGAAAGAGATGCCACTACCCCAGGATACTATACTTATCTTCCCAGTTCTCTTTTCCATGGCTTCTGGTAAACTCTATCCCCACCTAAGTTTCTGCCAGATATGGGCCATTGAAGGGATACATCACAGCTTCAGTAGCCAAGAGGCAAGAGGTGGGAGAGAGGGAAGAATAATTTTCCAGGAACATTTCAAAGGTAAAGTCAGGAACTCTGAAATGTGGCCGAGGGTGGGAACAGATCAGCCTCTTTAAAAACAATGCAGTGTGTGTTAGAGTCTGGGCATAGGACATGGAAACACACAGTGACCAAATGAGCCATCCTGTAGACCAAGGATGGTGGCATGTGCTTTTAATCCAGTGCTTGGGAGGTCGTAGCAGGAAGATCTGTGGATTTGAGGTCAGCCTAGCAAAACAAACAAAACAAAAACGTCCTCTGATGTGTGTGTACTCAAATAAGCACCCAGAATACAGTAGAGACAATTTTAGGAGCAGAAGGCTGAATTTGAACATGTAAGGCTGAGGTTGGAGACATACCTACTGAGCGGCTGGAACAAATCCTGCCAAGAGGAAGGAAGCTCTCCCTATAAGGTGTGGGTATCCGGGATCTGGAAGCTGAGCATGTTATAAACAATGGTTTTCAGCACCTCGGACAGAACCTCATCTCCCACCCAGGGCATCCTCTGAAATGAACTGTCCTGATCTGGAACATGCTAGACATGTCCTACCAGTGGGCCACACGCTTAACCTCAGACACTGTGTACAAATGAACTATGTCAGGCTCATAAGCCTGAACGGGGAACTGTTGAGATGGGGTCACTGGCTACACACCAGCCAGTATAGCTCCCAGAGAAAAGCATCTCAAAGGCTCTGGGGCTCTCTGGGCTCTGGATTATCCTGGCTCCTGTTTCTATGTAGGATGGGGATCACTAAGTGCAGATAAGTCTCACTCATTGATTCCAGATATAGATGCCCAATGTTGACTCCGTTCTGACCCGAGGGATCTCCACTCTCAGGAGTGGGTATCGTGGGTTTTCTCTTCATCAGTTGTTGAAGGTACTAGGGAAACATTCTAGCTCCTTGAGAGCAGGCACTCCAGTGTCCAAAGGACACCCCAGTTTGCTGCAGGTGACCAGTCCAAGCCCAGACTATCTCTTCCAGGGTACCTAGTGTTTGGTTAGCTAATCAGGATAGGTGGTCAGGGATGTCCCAGAGGGAGGGCTAGAAGCTGCCACCGTGAAATGGACTGATAGCGGAGAGGTAGAAGAGTTGCCTTTGACATTGAGAATAAGAAGCAAGCACGCCCACATTAATGTAAGACACAACCCAACCATGGGCTGTGGGCAGGAAGGGGTGGTACCATTTATAGACACCACAGTTCTATTAAGAGGACCCTAGTTCAGTGTGACTCAAGAAGGGAAGAGAATAATTTAGCCCCTGCTCCTGAAAAGTGCTAGGTCCAGGGTCTCAAATGCTGTCATTGGGAGCGCATGTCCCTCTCCATCTCTGGGATATACTTTCACTTTACAGGTTCCTTTATAGAAGAAAATGCCCTCCAGAGCATCTTGGCTCCCACATATCCCAGAGGAAGTCAGAAAACATCTATTGTTGTGGTATGGGTGGGGCCACACAGTTAAACCACAGAGATTGGAGCTCTCTCTCTCTCTCTCTCTCTCTCTCTCTCTCTCTCTCTGTGTGTGTGTGTGTGTGTGTGTGTGGTTTTCCTTGAAGGAAAAGCAAAGTTCAGTTTTCTTTGTTAATTATGTATTTTTATTTTATGTGTATGTGTGTTTGCATGTTTTACCTGCAGATATGCCGTGCATCACATGCATGCCTGGTACCTGCAGAGTCCAGAAAAGGATGTCAGACCCTGGAACTGGGGTTATGGATGGTTGTAAGCCATAATGTGGGTGCAGGGAATTGAACCTGAGTCTTCTGTAGGAAGTAGAAAGAGCTGGACATTGGTGGCATACGCCTTTAGTCCCAGCATTCGGGAGGCAGAGGCAGGTGGAGCTCTGTGAGTTCAAGGCCAGCCTGGTTTACAAGAGCTAGTTCCAGGACAGGCTCAAAAAAAGGGAAAAGAAAAAAAGGAAGTAGAAAGCCTCTTGTCATATTAAGTCAGGGACCTGTACTTGATGGCCTCTAGTTTGTTAGTTCAGTTTTTAACTACATTAACTTGGCACAACCTAGAATCACTTGGGAAAGGGTCTCAGTGAGGAATTGTCTAGATCAGGCTGGCCTGTGGGCATGTCTGTAGGCAGTTTCCCCCTCCCCAGATACATGGTTCTCTGTATAGCCCACCTGGAACTCACTGTGTACACCAGGCTAGCCTCGAACTCACAGAGATCCTCCTGCCTCTGCCTCCCGAGTGCTAGGATTAAAGTCATGCGCCGCCACCGCCCAGCTGAAGGGGGCAGCCTTGACTGCCTTAACGGATGAGGGAGGATAGAGATCGAAAGTGGGCGGCACCATTCCCTGGTGTGAGTCCCTGGACTGCATCCATGTAGGGGAAGCGAGCTGTGCACTTAGTTCTTCCAGTTCTCTCCACTCTCCACTGTGCGTGTGATGGCACTCGCTGGTGTCCCTTCCGTGACTTCCCTGTAAGAATGGACTGCAAGCTGGAATTGCCAGCTAAGATCAGCCCTTTGTCCCCCAATTATCACAGCAACAGAAATGAAACCAAGACATAGGGCCTCCTGCATGCTGGGCAAACATTCTACCACCAGAGCTATATCCTCAGCCCCAATACTTTTTTTGTGAAAAGTTTTATGGGTGCAGATGACTTCAGCAGCTGCCTGCCATGCCCCACCGTAAGTCTAAGCCGTAGGTTTACCAACACGTTCAAAACAAGCCACGTGATCCAAGTTGGTGTATGCTTCCACCAAAGTCTTAACTTTTTAAAATTATTTTATATGTATGGGATGTCTTGCCTTCCTATGTGTCTGTGCAGCCGGTGTCCTCAAAGGCCAGGAGAGGGTGTCAGATCCCTTGGGACTGGAGTTACAGTACGGAGCCACCATGTGGATGCCAGGAATTGAACTCAGGTCCTCTGCAAGGGCAGCCAGTGCTGTATGGTGCCTCACAACTGTCCACAGCTCCAGTTTCAGCAGATCCTACATCCTCACTGATCTCCGCAGGCTCTTGGCATGCAGGTGATTCGCATGCATGTGCAGGAACAAAACACTCAATCACATAAAAACAAACTTAAAGGGTTGCTGCAACAAACACACGGTCCAGTCTCCAGATTAAACTGACACTGGCTGTTATTTGGCTTGTGATGAATGAACAATATGACCCCTGGGTCTGTGCTGTTACCAGCCCACACCACAGATGAGGAAACTACTCTATCCATCATATACTCATCCATCTATCTGTCCATCCACCCATGCCTCCATTTATTCATGTCTATGTCTCCATCCATCCATGCCTCCCTTTATTCATTTATCCACTCTTCCTTGCCTCCATCCATCCATGCCTCCATCATCTATCCACCCACCCACCCACCATTATAAGCCCAGGCGCATGCCTTAAGCTTTCCAGCTTTAGTTCCTGAGGTTTCTACAAGAAGAATGCTCACGCCTATTTATAGAGTCAAGTATAGGACTCCAGAGAGGCCCCTGGCCCCCTCCCTGTCCCCGCTCACAAGACATCCTGGGATGTCCCCTGTAGAATGCTGCTACTGTATCTCCAGCAGGTGGCGCTTAATGCCTTTTCCTTACCTGGGTGACATGGCCAGTTCCCGGTGGGATGACACTGACCAGATGTTCCACAGCTTCCTGGCATGCAGAAGTGAAATCCCACCCCAGCCCATGGCTAAGTGAGCAAAGGCTGTCTTTGGTTACACTAGCTTCTTTAGAGGCCTACATTAAGGGATTCATTTGGCTCACAGACAGGGTCTGCAGCAAGCCAGCTTACTGCTGAGGAAGAGAGGGATCCAGCTACCCTTCCTTTGTGGGAGGTCCCGTGCGTGCATCAGGAGCCGGAGGGCAGGCAAGCTCCAGTGTTGAGATTATGGTTTGGGGAAGCAGGGGCTCATGGATGGGGCTTGTGAATGGGGTGTGACCTCAGAAGAGAGGCAGCCTCAGCCTGGACACTGGAATCTACCCGTCATTAACACCTGCTGGCCATTCCTTTCTGCATTCCACAGTGGCCCTGCAGGGTGGGGGCATCCGCAGAGCTGCAGAGATGTCTGTCACGTGCCTCTTCAGCGCCTCAGTAACTTCATCTCCACTCTGAGCTTTTCTGAGGATGCTGAGAGCAGGGAGCAAGGATGATGGGGTGGCTCAGCACTCCTGGGAAGAGCAGGTTTGGTGCTGTAGGCTCCCCTTCCCACACCCCTGGCTTTGGCCTGGTAGACTGGAGTAAGAGACACCTTAGCTTAGATCTGGATTCTGCTGATGCTGCAAGACATTTTCAATGTGCTTCACTTAGCTGGGCCTCAGTTTTCCTAGCTTGTTAGATGGGTACAGCTGACCAGTCTGGCTGACTCACAAGGTCAGGGTGACAGTTAGGTAAGACAATATGTTTTCTTTGGGGGGAGGGAGAGGTCTCCTGCGTACCAGACTGGTCTCAAATTCACTGTGTAGCTGAGAATAACTTTGTGCTTCTGATTCTCCTGTTTCACCAATCACAGCTGGGTATCACCATGCTGCTTTATGTAGTGTTGGGATTTCACGGGCTTCGTGCACTAGGCAAGCACTCTACCGACGATATCCCAAGCCCAAGATAATGTACTTTTCTTTGTTTTGTTTTTGAGACAGGGTTTCTCTGAGTAGCCCTGGCTGTCTGGAACTCACTCTGTAGACCAGGGTGGCCTCAAACACTGAGATCCACCTGCCTCTGCCTCTGTTGCAATTAAAGGTATGCAACACCACACCTGATGACAATGTACTTTTATTTATTTATTTTTTGAGACAGGGTTTCTCTGTCTAACCTTGGCTGTCCTGGAGCTTGCTTTGTATACCAGGCTGGCCTTGAACTCAGAGATCCACCTGCCTCTGTCTCCTAAGTGCTGGGATTAAAGGTATATGCCACCACCACCCAGCTGACAATGTACTTTATTTAAATAATATTTATTTAAAATTTATTTTTAAAAAAATTTAGTTTTTTTATGTGCATTGTTTTTGCTTGCATGTATGTCTTTGTGAGTTACAGACAGTTGTGGCTGCCATGTGGGTGCTAGGGATTGAACCCTGGTCCTCTGGAAGAGCAGTCAGTGCTCTTAGCGCTGAGCCACCTCTCCAGCCTGACAATGTATTTTTTTTAATTTTTTTTTATTTTTATTTTACATATCAATCCCAGTTCCTTCTCCCTCCCTCCCTCCTTCTCTCTTACCCTCTCATCCCCCCAACCACCTTCCCCTCCCCCCCCCACTCCACAGGGAGGGTGATGCCCTCCAGGAGGGGATTCTAAATCTGTCAAGTCATTTGGAGTAGGGTCTAGGTCCTCTCTCCTGCCTCTATGCTAAGGGAGTATCCCTCCATGGGGAATGTGCCCCCAAAGTCCTTTTGTGCACCAGGGATACATCCTTATTCCACTGTCAGAGGTCCCTCAGACTGCCCAGGCCTTCTAACTGAGACCCACGTTTTGGGGGTCTGAGTCAGTCCCAGGCTGGCTTCCCAGCTATCAATCTGAGGGCCCGTTAGCTCCTCCTTGTTCAGGTCAGCTGTCTCTATGTGTTTCTGCAACCTGGCCTTGTCCTCCCTCTCCACATCTGGATTCCAGTTCTGCTCAGTGTTTAGTTGTGAGTGTCTGCTTCTGTTTCCATCAGCCAATAGATGAGGGCTCCATGATGGTGGATAAGTTAGTCATCGACTTCATTATCAGGGAAGGGCATTTATGGTAGCCTTTCCACTGTTGCTCAAATTGTTAGTTGAGGTCAATCTTGTAGGTCTCTGGACATTTCTCTAGGTTCAGTTTTCTCTTCAAACCTAAAATGACTCCCTCTTTTATGCTCTCTGTGTGTGTGTGTGTGTGTGTGTGTGTGTGTGTGTGTCTTTTCTCTTGTTTATTCCTCCCCTGACTCAATCTTCCTAGTCCCACATGCTTTCCTCTCCTCCCCTTCTCTTTCTCCTATCTCTCTCTCCACTCACTGCCCCACCCCCACTCCCAATAAGCTATGGAGATTTTGTCCCTTTCCCCTTCTATGGGGGACCTTATATGAATCTCTTAGAATCCTCCTTGTATCCTAGTTTCTCTGGCGGTGTGAATTATAGGCTGGTGATCCTTAATTTTTAAACAAGAAAAGCATAACTTTCATTTAGGTCATTGCCCATCTCTCAATATAGCTGCAAGAATGTTTTGTTTGGAAAACACATTGAAAATTTTGATGTTGTTGTTTTCATCTTTCTAGTGATGGAAATGGAATTAGGGCCTTGTGTGTGCTAGGTGAGTGCTCTCCCATGAAACCACACCCAGACCGCAACCTTTCTAGTAACATTTCAAAATCAGAATCTTTCCGTAAAACTGTTCTAAGTGTTCCGTAATTTCTTTGTTCTACTTCCGAATCTGGTAAAAGGGACCATTCCCCTAAGAGACACTCCTCCTGCGCTCTGAGCAACTCACTTTGGGTCCCCAGTGTCCTGTTATGCCTGCAACACCCCTAGCTGACTGACAGGTGTATTGGTCACTGGCTGGCAATACCCACCGCAGGATCCCCGCATGTTTGTTTGAGCTGCAACCCCACAGAGTTAGGATTTTACTCTGCCATGGATCCCAGGCCATCCTGTTCTGTTCCCTCCCTCTGGGCTTCTGTTTGCTTGCTTGCTCCCACCCTCCTGGCACTGAGAGCCAGCTCAGGGGACTGGAACACTTGTGGAGCTGCTGGGCCCCGGCTTCTTGCAGAACAGCCATTATCAGACAATAAGCTGCACAGTCTGTCCCGGGAAGCAAACCCCACTAGGGTGGGCCTGTAGTTTGAAGACTACTTCCCAAAGCCCCAAGTCACTCTCTTCTCTAGCTGAGTAAGGGGTCTAGCAGAGACAGGGTACCGACCTTCCCTAGCCCTCTCCTCTCACCCCTTTCCACGCGGCCGTTTCTCCCTGCCCTCTTTATCATGACCCTGTAGTCATGCCCCTGGGTGGCAAGGCAGGAGCCCTACTGGAGTGGCCCCCAGAGGGTGCTTTACTTCTCCAAGTGGGATTTGGGCTCTGCTTGCTGGAGAAGGAACCTGCAAGACCCAATGTAGCTTTCTTTGTGATGTATCCATTACCCTATCCATTACCTTAAAGAACCTGGATCCTAATGGGCTGTGCTTCTGGGAACTGCTGAATCATGGGTCCCGGCCACCAATGACTCCATTAGCTGGACACCTTTTAGGGAGCTTTTCCTGGTCTACATATGTAGCTCTCAACACTTGCCTAGCCTGTTCAGGGTGCCTGTTTCTATCCCCAGGACTGCAAAAGAAGGGAGGGAAGAGGGGAGGAGGGGAGGGGAGGGGAGGAAAGGGGAGGGGAGGCGGGGGTTCTCCATGCTGACTACCTAGGGAACAGGACTGCTGCCTAGGAAGCATCTCGCCAGCTATGTCCTGGAAGCCCCCGCTTGCCTGGATGTGGCTGGTCTGGCACATGACTGTCTCTCACAACCACCACCACTTCCTGCCTAAGCCATGTGTTTCTGGAATTGCCCCCTGGAGCTTAGAACTGTGCAGGGGAGTGTCTGGGCAATGACCTCAGGCCACTCTTCCAGGCTGCTTTGTGCTGCAGGGTTCTTTGTGGAGGGACAGAGACAAAGATGGTCAGATGAAAATTGCAAGGTAGATCGTTGGTGGTGCACGCCTTTAATCTCAGCACTGGGAAGGCAGAGGCAGGAGGATCTCTGTGAGTTCGAGGCCAGCCTGGTCTACAAAGCGAGTTCCAGGACAGGTTCCAAAGCAATACAGAGAGACCCTGTCTCGAAAAACAAACAAACAAACAAACAAAAAACAGTTCCATTTGACTCAAAATGACTGGGAGCCATACTTCCTGAATTCAGATTCATGCTTCACCCCTTGGCTGCTGTGTGACCTTGGGGACAATTGCAGATAGTTGAGAGAACTGAATTAAATCATGTGCAGGAAACAAATTGACACTCAAGCAAGGGCTTGGGCCAGGTAAGCCACTGTGTGGGTGATAGGAGAAAGCACAGGAAAAATGGGGGAGGTCCCTTTCCCTTAGCTCAAGCGGTCTACTCACCCTGACTCCTATAGGTAGATATGGACTTGTGTCTTGCCTGACCATGGCAGATTGGCAGGGAGGGGGTAACATTCACTGAGGCCAGGCCAAGGTGGCTGAAGCAGGTCTTCTGATGGTGCCAGTTGCTGCCCTTGGCCAAAGACAGGCCCTCTTCATCCAGCCACATAAACACAGCAGGACAGAGCCTGCTACACCCAAACCCATACAAGGCCTGGGGACTGCGCACCGACTCGGATCACGGGGATGCAGGGGGTTCACCTCCTCCAAGGAAGGGGCAGGTTTAGGAACGAAACCAGGGAGCTATTTCGAGAAGGTGTCAAAGGCCGGAACACTAAAATTAGAGCCTTGGTTCCTAAAAAGACATTGGCGCCAACCAAGGTCTGAGAGGGGGGCTCTTCAGTGCGGAATGTGACCCCAGGAAGCGCTCTGGCGATCCTGGACAATGAGGTCAGCCTGCAGGACCAATGGGACCATCCACCGCCCCTGGTCACGTGGTAGTCATGGGGTCCTCTCCCCTGGCCAGCCCTGGGGCTGCTTCCAACCACTTTCCCTGTGTGCCAAGCCGGGAAAGGCGAGGGGGCAGAGCTGCCGGAGCGGCACTGACCTTCTGGGCTGCGCTTTTCCTTTTTTGACTGTCCTTTGTGCTTTCTGCTCCATTCCGGGTGTAGGAGCAGGAGGGGCATGCTTGCAAGAGGCAGCCATCTTGGAACCTGGTGTTTTGGCCTGAGAGATGAACCAAGAGGGGCCTGGGATCCCCAGCCTGACTGGCCGCGGTTTTCACCTCTGCCCCACAAGGGCCCTTTGTTCTTCTCCTCTCCATTCAGGCTCAGGGATCGGCTGCAGAGGCCCGGGGAAGTCCTTAGGAAGCCACCTGCCAGTGTGAGACACCAACAGCGCTCAGCCCCAAGCAGCCAAACTTTGAGCGTCCCCGGGCCCAGAACCATAGGCAGTTCTGATTACCTGTCCACCTGCGACCAGGGCGCGCCCAAAGCTCTCCCTCAGCCCTTAAGGTGCCTCTCCCAACTGTGTTACCTCCTCCCCAAGGCCTGGAGGGGCGGCTCAGTTGGCAGAGGATGCGGGTTCAGCTCCCACTGCCCACATGGCAGCTCGTAACTGTCTGGAGTTCTAGTCCCATCCAGTTCCAGCGATCTGGTGGCCTCTGCTGGCCTCTACGGCCTCTACCACTGACTGAACGTGGTAGATTTCCCTACGTGCAGGCAACACACACACACACACACACACACACACACGCACACGCACACATGCACACGCACACATAAAATAAAAATAAATATGTTGTCTTTAAAGTTCAAGTTCCTTTTTGTTATTACTACGATAAATAGAAGCCAGTTCTGTGCAGCTGGCTACATTGTTCTAGACATAACCCGAAGTTATTTCTGGAAGACTTGGGGCTTTTTACTTTACTGTTTTTTGTTTGTTTTTCCTACCACTGGTTTTTGGGTTTGAATGGTTAACTGTGAGAGCCGACCTTCATCATCAATATAGTAACAAAACACCACAAACAAAAAATATTGGTCTTGGGCTAGAGAGATGGCTCCCTGGTTAAGAACACTGGCTGTTCTTCCAGAGGACCCAGGTTCAATTCCCAGCACCCACATGGCAGTTCCCAGCTGTCTGTAACTCCAGTTCCAGGGGACCTGGCACTCTCATCCAGATACACCAATGCACATGAACTAGAAATAAATTTTAAAAAGTATTGGTCTTTTCTGTGTGTGCGGGTTGGTGGGGGGAGACAGGGTTTATAATCTACGCTTGAACTCACCATGTAACTCAAGCTGGGTACTCACTGCTTTTCATACTCCTGAGTGTGGACATCACGGACTTGAGCCACCACACCCATACCGGGTGATCTTTAGAGCCGTAGAGACTCCTGGAGGGCAGGGACCTTTTGGGTCCCCTTCCCCAACAAGGTACAGAAAGAAGTCCTGTGGGTATCAGCAGTTTTTTTGCTAAGCTCAGCTGTGGGAGCAGGGATGAGCCCTTTCCTGGTTTCTCCCACAGACCCTCATCTCCAGTGGCACTATCTTCCTATGGGGCTGGCAAACACACTTAGTTCCCACTATTAGACTTCTCACACCCCATCCCGGGATATGTAGCTCTGGGCTCGGTGACTGGTAGTGTCTGCCTAGGCAAGGCATGACAGAGTGGTGGTGCCTGTGTACACGTACCTGTCACCTGCACTGGGCGGTTTGCCCGGTCTTCTCTTCCTGCCTGACCGTGGCTGCAACTCTGGCTTTCGTTCAAGTACTTGCAGGCTCTTCTGGGTCCCACATGGGCGGTGGGCTGAAGAATCCCAGGAACGTGTCACAGCTGCTGACAACACTTCACTCTCTGCCCGTGTGAGCTGTCCATGTGACTTCCTCCAAAACTATGTGAAGAGCAGCCTTGCGGGGTCGGCAGCAGCGCCCCAATCAGTATCCAAGACTTCTGGGGGTTCCAGCTGTGCTCCTGAGAAGGAACAGCTGGGGCTAGGAGCCGGGTAGGGGTGGGGGGAATGCTGGGGGGAGGCACAAATGGAGGCCAGTGGTCACAGATGGCTATCAATAACTAAGCAATGCACTATGGGAGTTCAGTATGTCAGGATTTGTTCTGAGAAGTTCATCTCAGAGGGTAGAGTGCTCACCCCTCATGCTCAAAGCTCTGGGTTCTATCCTCAGAGCCTCAGTGTAAAACTGGATGTGATGGTATGCACTTGTAACCCCAATATTTGGAAGGTATTTCTTTGGAGCAGTAGGGTCAGAAGTTCAAGGTCATTCTCAGCTACATATGGAGTTTGAGGCCCAGCTTGGGCTACATGAAATCTTGTCTCAAAATAGAGCCTAAAAAGCCCACAGCGTTTATTCCCATTTTACTAACCAGAATGCTTGAGACAAGCCACAACCTTGCCCCAAGGGACCTGCCAAATTTGGGGGCTCCTGCCCAGAAGGTAGGTATGAGAGATGCCTGGAGAGCCTGGAACCCTGAACTAGGCAGATCTGGTTGCACCCTGGGCCACCCTGGTAGCTGTCCAGTTGTGTCATTGGTAGGAGTGTTCTGATGAAGTCCCTGGACCTGGCTGAAGTCTCTTTGCCCCAATGACATCAGGCTGTCACTGCCACCGCTGTCCCTTGTTTTCTTGGATTTCTTCATGTCCAAACACCCCCTTTATATTATTTTATTTTTGACTTCTATAAATGTCCCTTGTTGTTTAAATATTCATGTTTAGTTTTTTATTAGATCATATGTGAGTTCAAGTGCTCTTGGTGTCCAGAAGGGGGTTGATAAATCCTCTGGAGCTGGAGTTACAGGTGGTTGAGAGTCACCTGACCTGGGTACTGGGAACCAAACTGGGATCCTCTTCAAAAACAGTATGTGAGCCAGGTGGTAGTGACATAGGCCTTTAATCACAGCACTCTGGAGGCAGAGGCAGGTAGATTTCTGTGAGTTTGAGGTCAGCCTGATCTACATAGTGAAGTTCCAGGTCAGCCAGGGCTACACAGTGAGACCCTGACTCAAAAAAAAAAAAAAAAAAAAAAAAAAAAAGTTGTGCAATGATGGTGCACACCTTTAATCCCAGCATTGCCTGGAACTCACTATGATCAGGCTGGTCTCAAACTCACAGAAATCCACCTGCCTCTGACACTTGAATGCTGGGACTAAAGGCTTATGCTACAATGCCTGGTCTTGTTTTTTGGTTTTTGTTTGTTTTTAAGTTTTGTTGTTGTTGTTGTTGTTGTTGTTGTTGTTTTGTTTTTTTTTTTTTTTTGGTTGGTTTTTTTTTTCGAGACAGAGTTTCTCTGTATTGCTTTGGAGCCTGTCCTGGAACTCACTCTGTAGACCAGGCTGACCTCAAACTCACAAAGATTGGCTGCCTCTGCCTCCCTAGTGCTGGAACTAAAAGCGTGTGCCACTACCTCCCGGCTTTGTTTTTAAGTTTTATTTATTTTTATGTGTCTGGGTATTCTTCCTACATGTATGTCTGTGTACCAGATATGTACTTGGTGCCCTTGAAGGCCAGAAGAGGACATCAGATACCCTGGGATTGGAGTTACAGACAGTTGTAAGCTGCCATGTGGGTGGTAGGAATCGAACCTGCGTTCTCTAAAACAGCCAGTGCTCTGAACCACTTTCTCCAGCTTCCTGTCTGCTTTTGAGACGGTGTCTCGTGTAGTCTAAGCTGGCCTTAAGCTGCCTGTGTTGGCAGAGGGTGGCCTGGAACCTCTACTCCTCTTGCCTCTACCTCCTAAGTGTTGAGATGACAGGCATGAACACTACGAAGTCTGGCAAATCACTGTGTGTGCACATGTGTACATGCCTGCCTGCCTGTCTGAGACTGTATGTGGAGACCAGAAGTCAACACAGCTTTTCTTTCTCATCACTCACCACCTTCAGGATCTTCCCCTGAAACGGGAGTTTGTGATTGTCTAGACTGTCAGGCCAGCCATCCGTGGGGATCCAGCTGTTCCAGCACTGGGGTGATAGGCACACACCGCCATGCCTGGCTTCTTACAGTCATTCTGGGGATCCAAACTCAGGTCCTCAGACAGTAAGGACTTTTCCCACTAAGCATGTCCCCAGCCTTGAAGTCATGCCGATTTTTTAAAAGGAAAGTTAAATAAGATGAAAGCTGCAAACTGCTTGGCACAATTCTTGGCACACTCAAGTCCCATAGGGGTTGGCCGGCATTTTCTGACCCGTGGAAGTCTGAGGAATGACTTTTGACTACAGGTGTGTGTCACCATACCCAGAGCCCAAATGTCCCTCTTATAGACTGCCAGTCAGATAGGATTAGGGTCACCTCTAATGACTTCCCTTTACTGTGATTCTCCAAAGACCCTGCCTCCAGATGAGGGCAAATCCTACAGTACTGGAGTTTGGGATTTGAATACAATTCTTTCCTAAAGGACATGGTTCAACTTGTAACAGGGATTGGGGGAGCCAGGCAACATCCCTGAGACACACTTTTCTATCCTTTAAGATGGAGTTGGTCAGGACCCTCCTCTCCTCCCAGAATGCTAACAAGGAGCATCTCAAAGAAGATGCACAGTGCACAGGTAGGGGTTGGAGTCTTTCCTACATTGATCATGGCCTTGAAGCTGCAAAGTTAGGAAGTCCCTGCATTTGCTACTGAAGGTGGGGAAATGGCCTGGCCCTGGTCCATGCCAGGCCTCCCTGTGTGGATTGGCATGTCTGTCCACTGAGATCCAGCTCAGGGGGTTTCTGGTTGAGCATAGTGGAGAGTTGGGGCCAGATAGTTATTTTGTAGTGAAAGGTTGTGCCCTGTACATAGTAGGTGTTTAGTAATTTACTTGACCTCTACCTACTAGATATAGGTAGCACCCCCTCCTTGGTAGTGACAGGAATAATCACAGGGCATGCTGCCCCAAGGTTGCTGAGCCGAGCCTCTCCCAACAGTCAATGGAAGAACCGGCTGAAAACAGAGGAAATGAGCTGCCTTGAGGGCTCGGATCTCCACCATTGTGCATCCATTTCAGGAAGTGCTGAAGAAACCCTCCTCTCCTTCTTCCTGCTCTTCTTGCTACAGCTTGGCTCCCTGGGGTCACCTCAAGGTGTTTAGCAGTGGCCATAAACAGGCAGCCTGTTGCCCAGAATGGGTGGCAGGGGATAGACACTTGGATATTTGTTGACACTTGCTGACACCTCAGACTTATCAGGGTGGGAGGCCCAGGCTCCAGACCTGCAGCCTCTGGAGCTTTATCAGCTGCCAGAGTGACAGAGTTCACAGCCATGCTGTGGCTTCCGCAGGCGCTGACAGCCAGGAGCTCCGGGAAGGCAACTTCTCCACACCACCAGCTTCCAGCCGCCGGAGGCCAGCTGAGCCAGGCCCAAGCGGGAAGGGCATACTCCAGGGACACAAGAGGGGAAGGAAGAGCTAGTGTTCACCAAGTGGGCGTGGAGGACAGAGGCTGTGATCATGAGCTGAGGGACTGAGTTTTCTTTGTTTTTCAAAGATTTTATAATATGTTCGCAGTCTCACAAAGCTGCAGAATTTAAACCCAGACATGGTAGCACACTTTGGTGATCCCAGCACTTGGGAGATGAAAGCAGGAGGTTTTCCTGAACTACATAGGGAGTTCAAGGCCAGCCTGGGCTATGTAAAACCCTTTCTCACAAGCAAACAAACAAACAAACCAAAAGGGGGTAAGGAATGCTTGCTAGAAACTGGAGAGCAGAGAAAAAAAGGTGTGGATAGACAGGCAAAGGGATAAAACTCTCTCTCTCTCTCTCTCTCTCTCTCTCTCTCTCTCTCTCTCTCTCTCTCTCTCACACACACACACACATGCACGCATGCACTCCTCAACTGCCCTCTTCATATCTGTCTCCATCACCGTCTCATCCATCCTCTGTGTCTTATAGCTGCTATGACTAATTGCCCAAAAGGTAGTAATTTGAAGCATCACAAATATTTATCTTATGTGCTTACCTATTTATTTAGAGGCAGTACCTCACTCTAGAGCCTGGTTGGCCTTGAACTTGTTAAACGGTCCAGTCTGGCCCTGAACTTGCAGTGATCTTCTCGTCTCAGCATCCTGAGTGCTGGGATCATAGGAATATGTTTCTTGCTCCCAGTTACCCAAAGGCAAGAGCTTCTTTTCTTTCTCATGGCTCTTCAGTCTTCCCTCTGTCCTGTTTCAACATGGCTATCCATTATTATGAAGCCATCTCTTACACACTAGGAGATGAATCTCACAGCCAAGTTAATAACAACACCCGAAGGCCCCTGAAGACTCAAGCCTTGATCTCCTGTTGTATATTTAGCCTGTTTGCTTGGCCTGCCTTTAAAACAATGTAACAACCGACCTTACTTGCCTTGGTTTCCCCATGAAATCAGGGTTTACAACCTAAGCTAATGCATAACTTTAATCTTAAGTCATGCACTCTTCCATGCCGCGACCCGGAGTAACACATGAGTGTATATGTGTGCGTTATGCCAATAATTTCCTGAAAACAAGTTGAAAGCGACATGGAGATGGTGTGTTTGCAGAACTGCTTGTCACCCAGGTCAGATGGAGTCAGTCGGTTTTGTCCCTCCCAATACTGTTAAAGATTTCTATAAAGCAACCCCATTCCTTCCCCTGTGTGACACTTTCTGTGCTGTTCAATGAAAGCAGAGAGCAAAGCCCTTTGTTAGGGACAGGCAGCATTCACATGAGACAGCATTCAGGTGGTTTCAGACTCACACAGCTCACTACTACAGATGAGCCAGAAGCCATATGAGCCAAACAAACAGAAGACAGAGGGAGGGAAGCGGAGAATTCAATCTTGGGTTTGCCCTTGGTTAGACCATGCCAAGAGAAAGCCCATGGCTTCTTGTGTGACATTGGTGCCTTTTGGCGCCTCTGTGGCTCTCTTTAATGAGTCTACCCAACAGGGCTTAGGAAGGTGAACAGGACACTCTGAACCCCTGCCAGGCCTGAAGGGGATACAGCATGCTCAGATTCCTTTCCTGATTTTCATCTTTCACATGTGGACAGATGGCCTCCAGCCTTCAAACACCAATGACACACTGTTTATGTGCGCAGAGGCCGGGTATATGACTGCATTGGTGTCTCTCCAGGGAGAGGGCTTGACCTTTTCTCTGCTAAAGTCAGAGCCTGGGTGTCTGGACAGAGAGGTGAGAGGTCAGCCAGAGCCACATGTGTGTTTTCTATTACTGTAAAGAGACACCATGACACAAGGCAACTTCTAAAAGAAAGAATTATTGGGGATCCGCTTACAGTTTCAGAGGATTTCTCCATGACCTTCATGGTGGGGAGCATGGCAGATGGCAGGCAGGCAGGCATGATGCCAGAACAGTAGCTGAGAGTTTACATGTCAAGACAAAAACCATGGGAGAGAGGGAGAGAGGGGGGAGAGAGGGGGAGAGAAAGAGGAAGAGAGACAGGGAGAGATCTAACCAGGGTTAATGGTGTGGGCTTTTGAAACCTCAAAGCTCACTCTCAGTGCTAACCCTCCTCCAACAGGTCCATCCCTCCTAGTCCTTCATGAACGGGTCTTCTAACTTCAAGCCAAGCATTCAAAGTTTGGGCCTCGGAGGCCTTTCTCATTCGAACCTAACTCCCACAGGCTTATGGCTATATCATGATGCGAAATGTATTTGGTTCAACTTCAAAAGTCAGTTCCAAATCCTCTTCTAAGACTCAAGACAATCTCACAAGGTCTCCCTATGCAGTCTTAGCTTTCCTGCAATTCACTATGTAGACCAGGATGGTCTTGAACTTACTCCTGCCTCTTGAGTGCTGGAATTAAATGTGTGAACCATCATATCTGGCTCAGGGCAATCTCTTTGTTGTGAACCCCCCTGTAAAATAAAAAAAGCAAATCACATATTTCATACAATGGCACAGAATATGCATTATCATTCCAAAAGAGGAGAAGAAGGAGCATAGTGAGGAAATACTAGATTAAAAGCAAGACAAAATCCAGCAGGACAAACTCCAAATCCTGTATTCTATGTCTCAAGTCCAAGGGCTTAGATGGCTCTTCCTTTCAGCTTTGCTGAGTACAGTGTCTTTCTCTGTCTTGGGCTGGGTCCATGCTCTGTCTGCAGCTCTCCTTGGCTGGTGAACCACATCTCTGACACCTCCAGCATCCTGGGGTACCCAACACAATCCAGGCTTCACCTTCACTGTTTCATGCAATAGCCTTTTGGGGCCTTGATGCAAGGACTCCTGTCTTCAGCATCTTTCTTAAACGGAAACTCCATTTGTATTGTCTCTTTCATGACTCTAGAATCACAACATGGATGATGCTGCCAAGGCCTTTGCCTGTTGGGATGTCCCCTGACCCTCTCCTTGACTAATATTTGCTTACGTTTTGATTTGTTGACACCTTTCCTTTGTTGAATAAGTTTCCTTAAACATCTCCTTTTCACAGGTTGGAAACTTGAGGCCTTGTGCTGAGGGCCTTTCTTTAAATTTCTCATCTCTTTGGTTTCCTGGTGCTTTTTTCTCCAAACTGTACATTTTTTTATTTCTTCTTTTCTTTACTTGCTATTTCTCACTGTAGTCCTGCAGTGAAAAGGGTGATGACTAATAGCCACAAGACGGAGTCAACCCCAGGATGTTTTTTGAAATCTCCTCTGTCAATGAAATTAGTCCCAAACACTTCAGTTTAGCTCCAGGCAGATTCTCAGGACAAGGACAAAAACCAGCCACATCCTTTTCCCAAAATGTCACAAGAATGGTCTCTAACCCAGTTGCTAATGTTGTTCCCCTCTGAAACATCTTAAGCTGGATCTCCCTAGTCTGCACCGATCTTAGCTTCACCAGTTTTCAAGGTCCTACTGAGTTAGCCCACTAATCCCCACTAATCCCCACTAATCCCCACTAATAGCAATCAGTGGTTTCCCTAGTCCAGAGTTCCAAAGTCTTCCACATTTCTTCAAAAAAGCAGCAATATCCCACTCCTGGTACTAACTTCCTAGTTGCTTTTCTATTGCTGTGAAGTGTCACAATGACCAAGGCAAATTATAATGAAAGTATTCAGTGAGAGCCTGCTCACCGTTTCAGAGAGTGAGTCTATGACCGACATGGCAGGGGCCCGGGCAGCAGGCAGGCAGGTGTGGTGCTGGAGAGGGAGCTGAGAGCTCACACATCGAGGCAGAAATGCCTCATGGGAAAGGCGTTGGCTTTTGAAACATCAAAGCCCACTCTCAGTGATATCCATCCTTCAACTGGCCCGTGCCTCCTAATCCTTCCTGAACAGTTCCATCAACTTTGGAGCCTATGGGGCCTTTCTCAAACCATGTGTCCAGGCTTCACTGACTGTCTGGGCAGGAAACATTACCAAAGGTCCCTGCTGGCAGAGCCTATAAGGTCAGGGTCTTCCCCTTGACATGTCCCAGCACCTCTGAGGTCCAGGGTACCAAGCCACCTGCTAGAGGCCTTGGGGAAGGACATGTTTTACTCTGTCCCGATATAATAAAGTTAGGCAGGGTTTCTGGTCCTTGCATTCTCACAGGATGTGAGTGCCCACCAGCTACCAGATGTATTAGTTTGTCTCCGGAGCGTCACAGCGGGTCTTGGTGTGGATCTGCAGCAGGGAAGGATGACAGGAAAACAGAGAGGGTGACAGGCTCCCTCGACTTTAAAAGCTCTTTCTCAGAGCGACTTTTTAAATCCCCTTCACTTCTTTTTTCGCTTTTGTCCCTTATTTTTATTTTATTTTATTTCCTTTTATTAAAAAATGTGAGAAAGGGGAAATGTAGAAATAAATCAGCAGTTAAGAGCACCGACTGCTCTTTCAGAAATCTGAGTTCCATTCCCAGCACCCCTCAGGGAAGCTCACAACCGTGTAACTAGAGTCCCAGGGGATCTGATGCTTTCTCCAGGCTCCGTGGGCACCAGGCACTTTACTTGCTCCATATGCAGATAAAGCACCCATTCACACAAAATTATTTTAATTAAAAATAAACAGGTGGGCTGGAGAGACGGCTCAGCCGTTAAAGGCTAGGCTCACAACCAAAATAAGCAGGCATAATGTGGGTACAGTACAACACTTAGAAGGGTGACCAAGAAAGAACAATATTCAGGAGCCTGGTGGTGGTGGTACATGCTTTTAATCCCAGCATTCGGGAGGCAGAGGCAAGGGCTCAGGTGATTGCAGAAAAGAGCATTAGAGCCAGAGGCTGAAGGTAAGCACAAGGAAACAGACTCCCAGACACAACCAGACAGCTGCACAGATGAACTCACAGTGGTTATGACTGCATGCAAAAGGCCTGTGCAAGCTCAAGCCCAGCAACATCCCAGGCTGGAGGCGGGGTGGGGTGGTGGGATGGGGTGGGGGTGGGGGGGTGGGGGGGGTGGGGGGGGTGGGAGGGGAGGAGGGCGGGGACAAAGTCCTTAGCTCAGAAGCTAGGGACAACTGGTAGCTGCTGCTAGGAGAGAGGCCAGTTTTCTTTAAAAGTGTAGCTCCTGGTGAGTTGACCTGGCCTATTAGAAAACTGAACATCCAAGAATATATGAGCAGCACATAGATTGGATTTTTAAAAAAGAAAGAAAGATGGAAGGAAGGGAGGAAAGGAGAAAAGAAGGACGGGAGGGAGGAAGGGAGGGAGGGAGGAAAGAAGGGGGAAGACACTAAGGTGGGTAAAGAAGAAAGATGGATCTGGAGGGAGTTGGGGGAGGAGTGAATATACTCAAAACACACTGCACAAAATTCTCAAAGAACTAGCAAAATGACTTAAAGATTTATTACTTATGTGCATGTGTACGACATGCAGGTGTCTAAGGAGGTTATAGGAGGCACCAGAACCTTTGGGGCTGGAGTCACAAGTGGTTGTGAGCTGCTTGATGTAGGTGATGGGAACAGAACGTGGTTCCTCTGCAGGAGCAGTACATGCTCTTAGCCATTGTGTCCTCTTCCCAGCGCTTACAACAGCATCTTAAAACTCTAGTGGTCATTATGATTTAAGCCTTCGCTGAGTGCTGTATATGGCCTGCTTCAAAAGAGTGGACATCTCTGCAGGGAGACTCAGGAAGTCACAGATCCCTGTGTACACTAGTTCTGATGGCAGCCTTAACACAAACTGGAGTCATCTGAGAGGAGGGAACCCCAACTGAGAAACTGTCTGCATAAGATGGGGCTGTAGGCAAGCCTATAGGACATTTTCTTAACCATTGTGGGTGTGGCCACCCCTGGGCTGGAGGTCCTGGGTTCTATGAGACAGCAGGCTGAGCAATCCGGTAAGCAGCAACACTTCCGTGGCCTCTGCATCAGTTTCTGCCTCCAGGTTCCTGCTTTGAGTTCCTGCCCTGACTTCTTGATGTGCTGTGATGTGGAAGTGAAATAAACCGCTTCTTCCCCGGGTAGCTTTTGGTTACCGTGTTTCGTCTCAGCAGTACAGGTCTAACTAAGACACCCGCTGTGGCACTCACAACACCAAGGGTGACGCTGAAAGCCGTGGTTTTTATTACTTTAAAAAGCAGCATAGTATTTTCCCTAGCTCTGGGCTATACCTTCAAAATGCTCACCAGTGATTTCTGATTTTCCAGAAGGAAAGCTTTCTGAATCCTATTGCAAATGCATTTAAGTCTTGGGACCCCTAGAGGCGCTGCTGATGTGGTTTTGTGTGTGTGTGTGTGTGTGTGTGTGTGTGTGTGTTTGTTTTAAACATTGATGTGGTTGTGTGTGTGTGTGTGTGTGTGTGTGTTTAGACAATCTCATGAAGATGTTAGGTCTCCCAGTACAAACCCCTGAAATCTGCCTGAGCATACTCCACACACAGATTTTTATTCTTTCCCAAACTTCTTGGTATAAAGGTAAATAATCCAGGCGTTTGGACAACCTGGTTTTGTTAGAGGCCGTTTTGTAGGAAAGCCGATGACAGTGCCAAATGCTGTGTCTCTGGGCACTGTGACAGAAGACCTGGTCCCTGCTCTGAGGTTCCATCTTCCCACCCACCTGTCCCTTCCGGTGTCTTTTTACAAGGACACCAGTGGGACTGGACTGAGGGTCACCCACGTTCAGTGGGACTTCATCGTAATTAATATCAGAGATCCCATTTCTGAGATTCTGGGCGGACACGAGTGGCAGTCATCACTTTCCTTAGTATGACAACCCTTTCTTCTACTTACATTTATCTTGAGTGTGTGCATATGGCACGTGGCGCTCGGAGGACAACTGTGGCGGTCAGTTCTCGCCTTCCTCCATGGGAGTTCTGGGGATCAAACTCTGGTCATTAGGCTGGTGGCAAGCTCCTTTACCCACTCAGCCATCTCACCAGCCCCACCCCTTTCTTGTCTTACATCACACCCTGCTTTCCCAGCCCCTTACATTGTTCCCCATGACCCTTTATATGAGGAGGGGGCTGGTCCAGATATCAATGGTTCAGGAAGATTCAGCTAGCTTTATAAGAGAGACCTGAAGTCTGGGTCCGAGCCTTGAGTGCTGCCCTCACAGGGGAGTAAAGTTGTGGGAGAAGAGGCAGCTAAAAGGCCTTTGGAGCCCCGCCAGCACCTCCCCTTCCCGTGATGGGTCTGTCACAGGGTTCCTTCTGGTACATCCAGCCCTATCCCTATGCCATCCCTCTCCAGCACAGTGTGTCCTCCATCCAAGGATTCTATTAATATCCCTCATGTGTATGCCACTCACCATCTCTGTTCTCACATGTGCCCCCTGTTCATGAATGTGGTCCCTCCTAGAGTGGCTGGCACCCTCCTTCTCTCCTGTACACCCTCTCTTCTTCCCACCCCCAACACTCATGGTTGGCTTGTCATCATGGGGCCCATACTTGCATTGAGGGGTAGCCTCAAAAGAGATAAAGTCATGTCTTAACTGATGGAACTTGGACACAGGACTATATTTGAAAGAAATGTCCTTGAATATACAATGAAATAAAACATCAAAAAATAAGGTCACCCTGGCTACAAGGTAGATCCTAAATCTAATGGAAATTGTCTTTTTTTTTTTTTTAAGCTGTGAGACAGGACTTTATATAGCCCAGGCCTCACTGCATAGCCGTAGCCAAAGATGACCTTGAAATCATGATTGTCCTATCTCTTTATCCCAAGTACTAGGATAACAGATGCATGCTACCTCTTCTGGGATTTGCTCACTGGGGACCAAATCCAGTGTCTCAGACACTCAGCAAGTACTGTGCCAACTAAGTTACAGCACCAGCCCTTAAGGGGCAAGTGAAGGGGATTAAGAGAGTCTTAATAAGTAGACTAGGCTGACCTAGAACTTGCTTTGTGGCCCCAGCTGGCCTCAGACTTGCAGAGCCCTCAGAGGTCAGAGAGGGCATCAGGTGCCCTGGAATTGGAATTATAGATGGTTGTATTGTGTCTCCAACACTGCATAAACCAAGAGTATAAGAGTATGTCTGTAACCCCAGCACCGAGGAGGGAGAGCCTGAGGATTGGGTGTTCAGGGTTGACTACATAGGGAGTTCAAGGCCAGCCTGGGTTACATAAGGTCCTGTGGGAAGGGAGGTCTGGAAGTCTTGGACCTGCCCATCCTGAAGAAGCCTTTAAGGCTAGATGCCATGCTTAGTCTAGTGAGAATAATCCGCTTTGCTTCAGACCCCACTGCACAGCTGGCGTTACTAAAGCTTTTTGCTTAAAAAGATGACCTGACCAGCGTGTTCCTCTCAGACCTGAACTTTAACACAGGCAGGGGGTTTGACAAAGGATGGGCTTGGAGGCAAGTGGTCAAAAGTAAGGAGGTCAGAGGCTCTCTCCACAAACTGCTTTGTCTGGAGATCTGAGGAACAGACAAAGAAGCTGGCTCTTTTCTGGTCAGCTACCATTGCCTCACAGAGGCAGAGTCTACTTCCAGGTCCTCTGGAGTCACCTGGGTCTGTTTTAAACAATGGAAAAGGTTGGAGCAGACTCCATGTTGATTGCAGGCCCAGGCCATACCAGGTTCAAGTAGTTGTAAGCACCATGTCGGTGTTACAAACTGAACCTGGGAGCTGGGCGTTGGTGGCGCACACCTTTAATCCCAGCACTCAGGAGGCAGAGGCAGGCGGATCTCTGCGAGTTGAGGCCAGCCTGGTCTACAAAGGGAGTTCCAGACCAGCCAGGGCTACACAGAGAGACCCTGTGTCAGAAAAAAAGGAAACTAACCCTGGGTCCTCATCACCACCATTAGAGAGCAGCGCAAGCTGGCCACAAAAAGAGGTCGCACAGTGACAATTGATCAGATATCCAATGGCCACCCTCCCCCAGATGGCGCCTAGAAAAGTCTTCAAGACACTCCAGCAGCTGTCTCGGGTCACGCACGTGCCAAAGAAAGACAGCAAATGGGAGGCCCACGGCAGAGGCCTACCAGATGCCGCAGCTGGTAGACGCACTTGAAAACCTGTCATTGTAGGCCACCACACCACTTGGGTGACTTTTTATGTAGAAGACAATCACCCAAACAATCGAAGAGTGGGAGTGTGCCTCACGAACAGAACTCCTGCTGCAGTGCTTGTCTGGGAGGCTGGAAGAACTGGGTTCGATCTCCAGCCAGCATAAAACAGGCCTGTTGGTGCACACCTGTGGTTCCCATGCTTGAGAAGTGGCATCAGGAAGATCTGGCATTTTAGGCCAGCCTGGGCTATGAGACCCTGTTTTCTACATTCCTTTAAGCACAGCACTCAGGAAGCAGAGACAGGTAGATTTCTGTGAGTTCAATGTCAGCCTGGTCTGCAGAGTGAGTTCCAGGTCAGCTAAGAACTCACAATAAGACCTCATCTCAAACAAGCAACAACAAAATAAATGGGTTCTAAAAGAGGGTGTCAGTTTCCCTGGAACTGGGGTTAAAGATAGTTGTGAGCCACCATGTGGGTGCTGGGGACTGAACCTGGGTCCTCGGGAAGAGCAGTCAGTGCTCTAAACCACCTCAGCCACCTCTCCAGCACCGGGGATTATTTCTATTGTGTTAATCAAGGTGAGAAGACCTACCCACTGTGGGTAGCACCGTTCCACGGATGTGACCCTGGGCTGTGTAAGCGGAGAGAGAATGAATGAATTCATCACTCTGCTTCCTGAGTGTGGATGAGATGTCACCAGCCCCTTCAAAGGCCTGCTGCCGTGACACAGGCTGAATGACAATAATGCTGACAGAGATGTGGATGCCATCTCAGGGCAGCATGGGCTCTATTAGGAAATTGGCTGAAGGCCGTTTGTAAGTATGATATTTTGGCCAAGAATCTGGACACGTTCTGTCTGTGTCCTGAGAACTTAGTGAAGCTGGATTTGGGGGAGGTAGACTAGTTGTTTCTCAGAAGGAAATTGTGTGAGAAAGATTAGTGACCCAGGGCTCTGCACTGGGATGGAAGTGGGGCATGACTTGATGTTTAAGGGCTTCAACTCATCACGATGAAAATTCATCTACAAGGAGAAGGCCTGAGCCAAGACTGGAGCTGAAGGTGTTCTCTGCCCCTCAAAAATAACTACCTAAGACACTGTTTCCCTAGATCAGACCCATGTAAACATGGGTCTATGGAGCCCAGACTCCACCCCAAGCTTGCAGAAGAATCTGATAGTTTTCTTCAAATGTGACTGGTTTTGGAGTCATGAGCTTCTCTTCCTCTTCTTCCTCCTCCTTCTCTTCCTTCTCCTCCACTCTGTCAAACAGCCCTGGCCGACCTGGAACTCGCTCTGTAGACCAGGTTGGCCTTGAACTCACAGAAATCCACCTGCCTGTGCCTTCTGAGTGCTGGGATTAAAGGGGTGCGCCACCACCTCCTGGTGAGTCATGAACTTCTATCTCCTTTCTCCGTCTCTGCCACAACCCTCTGCCACTCCTGGTCATTGTCCTTCACCACCCTGACACTTGTTAACACAGATTCTGCAGAAGGGGTAGTGTCATTGGTCACCATTTGGGAGGTGTATGTCCCAGGGCCTTCTTCCATCAGAACCTCAATTCTCATTTGAGGTGAGAGGCTGGTGTGTCAGGGAGGAGTCACTCCTGGGTGATCAGATAAGAGCACTGGGGAGAGGCTCTTCCCACACCTCTAGTGTCTAGGCACCTTTTCTCTTCCACTCATGGTGGGGGAGGAGACTTTGGCACCTGGAGATGCCCCACAAGGCATTCCTACATGACCTCATATCTGGGCCAGGCTCTCAAAATTCTATCCTAATCAGTTCTCATTAAGAGATGGAAAGAGGGATGGAATTCCAGAAGTTCCTTGTCATGTCCTTGTTTTTAATCAGTTGACACTGGAAAGTGATCATCCAAGGTTTTGAGGGGGATGTTAGGGAGTGAGATGGGGGCATCAGACTGGCGTGTGAACTGCCTCACATAGTCCCTTCTGGCCTAGAAGTGGGTTGAGGAGAGATTGGCAGAGTTTGTGTGATGCTCACTTGTGGAGATCAGAACCACGGACAGCTACCAGGGTTCCGGGAAGCGATGCAGTCCAGCTGTCCAGCCAGGTGCTAGGAAGCCAGGCAGGGCCTAGATTGCAGGTTCTGAGGACACTCTCCCTGGGAGACTGGTGATGGTGGGTGTTGTCTGGGAGTGTTTTCAATGAGTCACCCCATAAGCCCCACACTCCTGCCGCAGGCTGGGGAAGCTGGGGTTCTCCCTACCGTTTCCAATAGGGGTGGGGCAGGATGCTAAAGGCACTCAGATTATTGCATGAAAGGAGGGAGCAGGAAACAGGGACATGTTAGTGTCCCCCGCACACTCCTACCCTAGCCCAGCCCATTTCTATACAAGGCCCTCTCTCCACAACCTCCACCCACAATGAATACTCCACACAGGCACAGAGGGGGGAATTCTCAGGCCCTGAGCTCAGCAGGCAGGAATGTGGCTGATAAATCAGAGATAACCCCACCCCCTACTCCAGGAGAGGGTTGGCCAGACATCCAGCCCCAGGATAAAAGGCAGAAGCTCTGTGGCCGAAGAAGCCAGAACACAAGCTGTTTGAGGAGGTGGAAGGGAGGAGAGAGCGGGCACCACCACAGCAGCCTGGCCCATCACTTCTGCGATATGGATCTCCAGAGGGTGCTGTCCCAGATGGTTCTGTTCCTGCTTTTTCTTTATCTGTCTCCACTGGGAAGTCATGCCCACCCTCTGGGAAGTCCCAGCCAGTCCCCGGAACAATTCAAGATGCAGGTGAGTGCTGAGGGGCTGCATAGACGGATGGGGTCTGCCTGGAGGGTTTGGACAGCAGCAGCCTTGTGAGACTCAGGAAGCGGCAAGACTGGGTACCAGGACTCTTAACCAAAGGGCACCATGGAGGAGTGGGAGAGCCAGGTGTGTGTTTCTGAGGCCTGGGTTCCCCAATCTCATCACAGACGCTGCTGAATCTGCTGAGGGAAAAGGCAGAGGAGGCGTCTCAGGGGAAGCTCCTGAAGGACCAAGGCGTCACAAAAGCACCTTCCAAAAGCACCCTTGGGTCCCAAGACAGCACCTTCCAGGTCCTGCAGAAACTTCGGAACTCCAAGAAGATGCCTAATTCAAGCTGCTTTGGGCAGAGGATAGACCGGATCGGCTCAGTCAGTCGTCTGGGCTGCAACGGTGAGCTCCTACCTTGCTACTTCCCTGCAAGTTGCGTCCTCACCCCCATCCCCACACATGCCACCCGTTAGAGGTCCCTAGGTTTGTTACTCTGCACAGCTCTCCACCTTGCTGACAGTCTTCAGGGCCAAGGCAACCTGTCAGGAAATGTCACATGGGCGCTTCATCATACCCTCACAGGTCACCACTGACCTTCCATCAGGGGGGTCAAATGCACTTCGGGCTGCAGACTGCCTGTTGTTTGGCTGCTCCCCCCTTCATAGAGGAGAGAGCATTTCCTCTCTGTTTCCTCCACCCTGAATTGTCAAAGGCAAAGGGCACAATCGCCCCACTTGTGTGGAAAGTGAAGCCCAGTGAGATTGCTTTTTCCAGAGCCGTAAACGTCAATATCCTTTGTGGGACTGTATGTGGAGGTGGTGCATGGCATGGGGAGGGAAGCTCAGTCCCTGCCTCAGTTTCTCTCTCTCCCATGTCTGACATCGCCCTGTCTCTTCTCCCCACAGTGCTGAAACGGTATTAGGATGAGCTCCTAGCTGCAGACACCTGCTCCTGACTCCAACTCTGGGACCCCTTTAGAAGTGATCCTATTTATTTATTTATTTTTATTTATTTATTTGGTTGTTTTCTACAAGACTGTTTCTTACCTTGAGCACAGACTTTTCACAGTGTAATAAACACAGCGTATTTCTTGCTTTTCAAATGATTTGTCTCTCTGTGTTTCAGTCAGTCTCTTGTCTTTTTCAGTTTGTGTTTTGTTGGTTTGCTTGGTTTTTGTTTTTGTTTTTGACATGGGATCATATACATAGACCTGGCTGCCTTGGAACTTGCTCTGTAGACCAGGCTGATCTTGAACTCACAGAAATCTGCCTGTCTCTACCTCCTGAGTGCTGGGATTAAAGGCATGACACTATGCTTGAGTCTCTCATCTTAACAAGAGAAAGAATAAGCCCCACAAAATAGCATTTTCTGCAAGGTCCCAAGGCATCTTAATGGTGGAATGAAGACACAGCTCAAGGGCTGGGCCAGGGAGGTGTCTGGGCTTTCCTTTCCTTCCTGGATTTTTACTTTGTGAGACATCAATTCACACTGGAAACACCTGAGACTCCTCACAGAATTTGTTTTTCAAATTGTGTATTTGATTCCCGGGTGCAGAATAGGAGGATGGGCATCCTGGCATTTACCCCACTTCCTTGCCTAGAACTTCATCATCAAACACTGACTAATCATTGCTGTTTCTAGGAAACTCAGCAAGGATGTCAGGGATGAAGGCTCTGTGTGTGTGTGTGTGTGTGTGTGTGTGTGCTCAAGGATGCATATTTGTGTGTGTTTACGTGTGTGCAGATGTATATGTGAGTACATGCATGTATACCTCTGTGTGTGTGTGTGTGTGTGTGATGCTAACTCACACCCTTCCTGATGGGAGTGAACCTTCCATCCTATCATAAATCTCTGCATCAAACCTCCAGTTCCTGATGATCTCATCTGAGAAAAGAGCCTTCTAAGCCTCAACCAACAGTTCCAGGGTCCTGACAGAGGCCCAGCCTTTTGGAGACCCCTACCCAGGAGACACACTGCCACTTCTCTGTCATCCTAGAGGCAGGAACAACCCTCAGAATCCTATTGTGTGAACTGGGTTGAAGTTGTGGCATGGTTGGCACATACTTGTAATTCCAGCACTTGGGAAACAGAGACAGGAAGGACCAGGATTCAAGGTGATCCATCCTTAGCTACATAGTGAGTTTGAGGCTAGGCTGGGATACATGAGATCCTGTCTCAATTCCTCCCCTCACCCCAAAGCATCCTACTGTGTGGTCTTACTTAACAGGGGCAATGTTATTATAAGTGAACATTCATGTGCAGGTTTTTGTTTGGATTTTTATTGTTGTTGAGATAGGGTCTCACTTTCTAGCTCTGGCTGGCATAGAACTCATAGAGATCCACCTTTCCCTGCCTAAGTACAGGGCTAAAAACGGATTAGAACACTGTGCCCCCAGCTCTTCAACTGTCTCCTCCTCTTCCTTTTGATGTCCCCTGTCTTCCCTCCCCTATTCCTGCCCCTCCCTCCCAACCAGAGCTGAGTATAGAACCCAGGGCCTTGTGCTTGCTAGGCAAGCACTCTACCACTGAGCTAAATCCCCAACCCCAGCCTCCTCTCCCTTTTCAGTTACCTTTGTTTGTTTATTGGGGTGGGAGATGTGTAAGATGTTCATACACCACGGCAGCGTATGGAGGTCAAAGAGCAGCTTGCAAGAGTTGGTTCTCTCCCTCCACAAGTGGGTTCCAGGCTTCTAACTCAGCATCAGTCTGGAGGGCAGGCATCTCTGCCCACTGAGCCACCTTGCTGGCCTCAGTGTCATCTTTTCTATGTGTGTCCTGTGCCTCCGTCTTGTACCCAGAGTCCTGTCCTTTGGATGTCACACATCAGCTGAGGGACAAAGGTCCTTGTGGCCAGTATTGTAGTGGCATTTTCTGGGTGAGAAAACAGACTCAGAAAAGCCAGGCACCCTGAGACATGAGGGGACAGCTGAGTCACTGCTACATCTGCCTGGCCTTCAGCAGAGCTCTGGAGAGTGTCATTTAAAGTGACAGAGGGCTGAGAGGTGGCTCTTTGTGTGACCTCTCACTTTGATTCTGCGGTGCACTCAAGGCTGTGGCAGTTAAGACTTTTTTAAAGTGAGGTTTTTGAGTAGCTTATTTCCCAAGAATCCATGAGTCATCCTCTTCTAATGTTTTTGTTGCCTCGTTAACAAGGCAGGCACAGTCCTCATGACTCTGAGAAGAAACTGGACACCCTTCCTCTGGCAGGTGGGGATACCAAGGCACAGAGCAGTCATGTGATTTGCTCAGAGTCTTGAAGTTAGACTGCGGCAGAACCATGTTCTCACTCAGGGTCATGCTCTCTTTTTCCAAGCAAAAGTCCTGGAAAAGGGACCCCAGAGGGACATCTTGATGAGCGCCCAGGAGGATTCTAGTAGGAAGTACTGTAGCGAACATCCTTTAAAGCCAGGCTGCTGGCTGTGGTGAGACTCAGCCACAGAACACTTGTCTTGCATGGGTTTAATGCCCAACACTCTCCTCTGTCTCACCAATAAGTCTAAATACATTTTTTAAAAATTTAAGAAAGAGCCAGGCAGTGGTGGCTCATGCTTTTAATCCCAGCACTTGGGAGGCAGAGGCAGGTGGATATCTTAAGTTTGAGGTCAGCCTGATTTATAGAGGAAGTTCCAGGAAAGCTAGGGCTGGCTACACAGAGACACCCTGTCCAAAAAAACCAAAAACATAATAATAATAATAAAATAAATCATAGTCGAGGGGGCTAGGAGATACATAGCTCAGGTGGTAAGGTGCCTGTCATATTAGCGTAAGGACCTGAGTTTGGTTGGATCCTCAGCACCCACATACAAGCTGGACATGGCAGCATATATCCTAGCTGGATCCTAGCTCTGGGAAGACAGAGACAGGAGGCTTATTTCTGTTCAGCCTAGGTGATTTGTGAGCTCCAGGTTCAGTGAGAGACTCTGTCTCAAAAACCACAGTAAAGAACACTCAAAGAAGGTACCTAACATTGACCTCAGGGCTTCACACATGTGTACATACATGCCAACACACTGGCACACACATAAACATGTACACATACATACACCACTCACTCATAAACATAATAAACAAACAAATAATTGGAGCAGGACCGACCAGGGAATGTGGCTGTTGCTAAAGGGCTTTGCCAGTAGCAGAAGCCATGAGTTCAATCCCTGGTGCCTGCAGCTTTGTTTGTTATATGTGCCTATAATCCTAGAACTCAGGAGATGGAGGATCAGATGTTCTAGGCCCTCCTCTGCTACAAGGTGAGGATGCTGGTTAAGGATTTTTGTCAACTTGGCATGGGTCAGGGTCATCTGGGAAGAAGGACTTCACCTGCAGAGATGCCTCCATCAGAATGGCTTCTTGGCAAATCTATGGAGCATCTTTTGACTACTGATCAAGTGGCAGGGCTTAGCCCATTGTGGGCAGGGTCCTGGGTGCTGTAAGAAAGCAGACTGAGCAAGCCATGAGGAGTGCATCAGTGAGCAGCGCTCCTTCGTGGTCTCTACTTCAGTTCCTGCCTCCAGGTTACTGCCCTGCTTAAGTTGTGGCTTGGCTTCCCTCAGAAATGGACTGTGCCTGGGATGTGCAAGCCAAATCAACTCTTCCCACCACCAAGTTGATTTTGGTTACAGTGCTTTATCACAGCAATAGAAGGCAAATGAAGGCAGCAAGTTCAAGGCCAGCTTGAAGTTGCAAGCTTTCCTCAAAAGGAATAAAAACACCCAGTAAGCAGGTAAAAAACCTTCTTAATCAGGGACACACTGAAATTACACAGACACAGAGGCACACAGGTGTACACATACAGGTACACACAGACACATGCGCATAGGCATGCACACACAGGTACTCAGGCACACACACATACAGGTGTACACACACACACACACACACACACACACACACCTCCAGCCTTCCTAATGCTTCTTCTTGGGGCTGCAGCAATTCTCAGTTTCCTTGGATGCTTGCCATCCACCTGTTCCCTTCAAACAGCTGCTGGGCTTTCTGTCTCCACAAACGCTCCTCAGTCAGGTCTTTCCAGGAAAGAATTGTCTGTGGGACAGGCCCAAGGAGGCTCAGCCCACAGCTTCAGAGCTATCGACCACTTAAGGAGGGTATGGAGGGCAGCTTGGCCCCGCCTTGGGTGTTAGGCCCCGTCTTGGGTGTTGAAGGTGCAGAGAGCATTGGCTGCAATCTTCTGGCCCAAATCTGTGACTCCCCAAGGAGTCACTGAGGACAAAATGTAAAGAAAAATATTGCATGTTCCTCTTTTCACCAAGTCAGCGCCAAACCAGTAACTTGGCCTCTGGTCTGCATTCATGGTGGATCTCTCCATGTCTGTCTTCTAGGACTTTCCATCTACTGACTTACCTTAGCCCCCCCCCCCCAGCTCCACCCACTAGTGGCAGACCAACACCTACCTGTTGGAGCTGATTGTCAGAAACACCTAAAAGCACATCCAGATCTATGTGCACCACTGCATCCAGATCTATGTGCACCACTGCATCCAGATCTATGTGCACCACTGGGCAGTGAGTGGTTCCTTTTCCCCTGTCTGTGGCTCTGCTGTGTGTGTGTGCTGGATTCTGGCCCTGAGCTTGTGAGTGTGTGTGTGTGTGTGTGTGTGTGTGAGTGAGTGTGAGTGTGGAGTGTGTGTGAGTGTGGAGTGTGTGAGTGTGTGAGTGTGTGAGTGAGTGTGAGTGTGGAGTGTGTGTGAGTGTGTGAGTGAGTGTGTGTGTGGTGTGTGAGTGTGTGTGGTGTGTGTGTGAGTGTGTGTGTGTGTGTGTGTGTGTGTAGGCCACAGATCAGTGTCAGGTGTCTTCTCTCACTCAGTTCTGTTGCTGAACTGGAAGCTTGCTGATTCGGTTACGCTGGCTGGCCAGGACCTCCTTGGAATTCTCCTGTCTCCATTACCTCCCCAGTGGTATACCAATTTTTGTTTTGTTGTTTTTTTGTTTGCTTGTTTTGGTTTTTTGAGACAGGGTTTCTCTGTAGCTTTGGAGCCTGTCCTAGAACTTGCTCTGTAGATCTGACTGGTCTCAGAGATCCGCCTGCCTCTGCCTCCCAAGTGCTGGGATTAAAGGCATTCACCACCGCCACCTGGCTTTTCTTTTTTTTTTTTTTTTTTTTTAAGATTTAACTATTTTATTTGTGTGTTTAGCTTGCAGGTATATATGTGTAGAAATGCATGCCTGGCTCCCACAGAGTCAGAAGAAGGCATCAGGTCCTCTAATATTGATATTGAAGTTATGGATGGTTATGAGCCACTAAGTCACTGCTGGGAACTGAACCCAGTTCCTCTGCAAGTGTTCATAACTACAGAGCCACCTTTCCAGCCCTGCACCGTTTTTGCTTGTGTTCTTTTTATGCAGGAGCTGCCAATCAAACTCAGACCCTCAGGTGTATGATGCAAACACTTTACCAACTCAGGTACTGTCCCAACCTCGGGGATGGGTAACAGGGTCTCATGTAGCCCAGGTTGGTCTCAAACCCCCTATGTAGCTGAGGATGGTTTTGAATTTCCTGCCTCCACCTCTGAGAGCTGTAATTCTAGGCATGAGCCACCGTGCCTGGTTGGTGCTGCATTTAGGATTGAACCAGGATTTTGTGCATGCTAGATGGACACTCCACCAACTGAGCCACATCTCTACCCCAGCCTTGCATTGTTTGTCCGAGGATTCCCCTGGTGCTCAGAGCATCCATAGCTCCCCAGCAGCTGCAGGAAGTCTGAGGAAGGGACATCTATTAGGCGCAAAGTTCAGTAACCAGGTGCCTCTCATCACAGGCAGCACAGGTTTTACTAGTCTCTCTCTCTCTCTCTCTCTCTGTGGAGGGGAGAAGGGAGCAGGGAGGGGGGGCGACGCTGGAGCAGCTGCTGTCTGCAGTAGTTGACTTTACACTTGCCCTCTGTCACAGCCCCCCTCTCTTGGTGCTGTTGCCTGTGATCATCTCCAAAATAAACCACTGGTGTTTGAGTCCATTTCCTGTTTAGGAATGCCTGAAGTGATATACTCCCTAGTGATTAAGCTTTGCCCGGGAACACACCCTTGGAATCCTTCTTGGCAGGACCACCCAAGCAGGTACCACACCCACTGGCTCCCCCTTCCTGCTTTCACTTTTGCTCCTGGTTTAGACCCTAGGACCATTTCGCTATACCGGTTTCCTGCATGTCCTGCCCTCCCCAGGATCCTCCATCCTCTACGTTGGGTATCAAGGGAAAGGTCAGAAGCTGACACCAGTCAGAGAGCGACTCCACCGCGTGCGCGCGCGCAGGGAGGCGTTTGGGTGTATGAGGGGTGGAGGCTGGGTGAGGGAGTTAAAGGGAGCAGACACATTGATTCTGTCATTCAGAAAGTATTTTTCTAAAGAATCAGTATGCACACGCCGTGTACTCGGTGCTAGGATACCGCTGTGTCTTAAGGCTGACTCCTTCCTGCTCCGCCCGCCCGCACTCTGGCTTTCCAGCAGATGCTGTGGCTGATATGGCATTCAGGCTGCTATCCCACACCCCACAGACCATAAAGGCCTCTTTGTTGGCCCTGCCTGGTAAGGAGAAATCGACAAGCCAGCTCACAGAAAGACCAGACCCGGCCAACACCTGAATGACACGGACTAGGACACGAGAAAGTCCGTGACCATGGGTAGAGATGAGGCTTACACCAGGGAGAGACCAAGATGGGAAGGGCCCTGCTTATCCAGCACCCGTTAGGGGTTAATTATGCCACCCCCTCCCCAAATATGGAAAGCTTAATACTCTGAGCCTCCGAATGTGACCATATTAGGCAAGGAGCTCACTATAGGTATAACTAGTGGCACAGGGTGTGGTCCCGGTGCTCTCGGACTGGTTTCTGGCGGCGTATGCAGCCCAGAGGGTAGATTGCTTGCCTAACATGCAGGAAGCCTTGGGTTCCATTGCCAGAACCAAATAAACCGAGCATGGTGACAAAAGCCTGTGACTTAGGACTGGGGTGGTGGAGGCAAGAGGATATGGAGTTCAGGAGTTGAAGGTCATCTGTAGCCGTACAGGCCAGCCTGGGCTAGAGGAAACCGAATGCCTCCGACATGCACACAGGAATACATGCACAAACACCACTATGTGACCGGTGGCTTTGTAAGAGGAGGAAGATGACACAGAGGGAATATGACAGTGTCGGAGGCTGGCACAATACAGCCAGAAGCCAAGCGCAGTTGGGAGCTGGAAGAAGCATGTTTCTCTTGCGGGTTTCAGAGGGAGCCTGGCCCTTATGGCACCATTGTCTCAGGCCCCCAGCCTCCGGAACCAAGGTTTCTGTGGATGCTTTTCAGCCTAACGCTTTACGGAGATCTCTTAGTTCAGCCTGGGGAAACTGAGGCAGTGCTGGCCTCCCACTCTCTGCCGGGGGACTCCTCCAAGGTGCAGCCATCTGTGGACTCAGACAATGCCCAGCATGCCTACCCAGCCACATGTTGTTTCACATTTATTCTTTCTTCTTATCCCTGAGGCGCGCCCCGTCCCCAGGACCCTTCAATTCCTTACATTCATCCCTTGCTGTAGCTTTCCTCTTCCCTCAGACCCCAAGCAGGACCTAGAGATGCCAATGGAGTACAGCACAAGGTGACAGATGCCAGCTCTAAGATGAGGTCGCAAAGGAGCTGTGTCTCCCACGACTCAGTCCTCTCCCACCCCTTCTCTGTCTTGCTTGACTTAGAGGGGCCGCAGAGCCATTGCTTCTCTACAGAGAGGCCCAGGGGGCAGGGAGCTGATGTCTCCAGGCCACTGCCAGAGGACAGCAAAGACCTGAGGCCTCAAAGGCCACAGCCTAGAGTTTGAGAAGAGACATTTTTCCAGCAGGCTTGCAATGCCAGGGGTCTGAGACAGTATCTGCACTCATTGCAGCCGTGAGAGCACTAAGTCACAGCCATGCAGCCATCCCTGCAGCCCTGCGGCATAGACTCTTGCTTCAGGGAACTAGTGATGCTACAGAGCTGTCCCGTGTCAACTCCTGCCTTGGAAACGGAAATGTGTCCCCACTGCCAGCCTCCAGTTACCTGAATATTCCAACAAAGAAACTTCCCCCTTCCTCCCCCTCCCTCCCCCTCCCTCCCCCTCCCTCCCCTCCCTTCCTCTCTCTCCCTTCCTCTCTCTCTCTCCCTCCCTCCTCCTTCCTCCCTCCCTCCTCCCTTCCTTCCTTCCTCTCTCTCTCTCTCTCTCTCTCTCTCTCTCTCTCCCTCCCTCCCCCTTTCCCTCCCTTCCTTTCTTTGTGTGTGTGCTCATGCCCATGTGCATGGTGGTCAGAGGTTGAGTTTATTACTGTCCATGTTATTAATTTTTAATTATTACTGTATCTAGACATGGTAGTACATAGCCCCCCCTTTTTTTGTTTTTGTTTTTGTTTTGTTTTTTGTATTTTTGAGACAGGGTCTCACTATGTAGCCCTAAAACTCACTCTGTAGACCAGACTTTCCTTGAACGCAAACATCCACCTGCCTCTGCTTCCTGAGTGCTGGGTTTAAAGGTGTGTGCCATGATGTCCCACTGATGATGGTGGTGCACACCTTTAGTCCAAGTATTTGGGAAGCAGAGGCGGGCAGATCTCTGTGGGTTCAAGTCCAACCTGTAGTGAGTTTCAGGCTACATATCAAGACCCCTTCTCTAAGAAAGAAACCAAACTGGGCATTCCTGGTACACTCCTTTAATCCCAGCACTCGGGAGGCAGAGGCAGATGAATCTCTGTGAGTTCAAGGCCAGCCTGGTCTACAGAGCTGGTTCCAAGATAAGACCCCAAAGCAATACAGAGAAACCCTGTCTCAAAAAGAAAAGAAAAGAAAAAGAAACCAAAACCGGAATAGAATAACTTTCGTGCACATGATTTGTGTTGTATGCCATGGGGCTTGAGTGGGGGTCAGAGGACATCTTTGTGAATACAGTTTTGTGCTTCTACCTTTGTGTGGGCTCCAGGGTCACATTCGGGTGGCCAGGCTTGTGTGGCAGGCACATTTGCCTGTTGAACATCTCTCTGGCTTCTGCTTTCTTTTTTGAGATAAGATCTCTCAATGATTCTGGCTTTTGTGTGGGTACTGTGAACCCAAATGCAAGTCCTTGTGCTTTCAAGGTGAGCACCTCACAGATAAGATATGTCTCCAGCCCTGGTCTTGCTATTTTGCAGACAGGGTCTCATATAGCCTGGGCTGGCCTTGAACTTGATATGCAGCTGACGATGGCCTTGAACTCCTGATCCTTCTGTTTTAGCCTCAAAGTGCTGGTACCACTGGTAAAACAGGATCCAGCAAAAGCATTGATTCCTTGTTAGAAACAGCCATCCCTAAAGCACAGGGGAGGCCAGAGGAGGACATTAAGTGTCCTGTTCTAAACTCTTTGCCATATTCCCATAAGACAGCAGTTCTCAACCTGTGGGTTGCCCTTTTGGGGGGTCGAATGACCCTTTCACATATCAACTATCCTGCATATCAGATATTTACATTAAAATTCATAATAGTAGCAAAATTACAGTTATGACATAGCAATAAAATACTTTTTTTTGTTTTTCTGTTTGTTTTGACACAGGGTTTCTCCATGAAGCCCTGGCTGTCATGAAATTCATTCTGTAGATTAGACTGTCCTTGAACTCAGAGATCTGCCTGCCTCTGCCTCCCAAGTACTGGGATTAAAGGAATATGCTATCACGACTGACTGCAATGAAAAAATTTATGATTGGGGGTCACCACACATGAGGTACTGTTTTAAAGGGTCACAGTATTAAGAAGGTTGGGAACACTGCCATAAGACAAGGCCTGTCACTGAACCTGAAGTTGGGATTTTTTTGTTTTTCTTGGCTAGGCTGGCAGCCATCAAGTTCCAGGCAGCCTCACATCTCCACCTCTCAGCACTGGGGTTATGGGTGCAGGCAGTTGTGCCCAGACCTGTGAATTGTGCTTAGTATTCTCCTCAGGTCCTTATGCTTGAACAACCAAGCATCTCCCCAGCCCCAGCTCCAGCCCCAGCATCAGCCCCTGCCCAGCCCCAGCCCCTGCCCCAGCCCCTGTCCCTGCCCATCCCCTGCCCATCCCCTGCCCATCCCCTGCCCAGCTCCTGCCCCTGCCCCTACCCCTGCCCCTGCCCACCCCCTGCCCCAGCCCCAGCCCCAGCTCTAGCCCCAGCCCCTGCCCAGCCCCTGCCCCTGCCCCAACACCTCTTTTCATCCTTCCTAGCACTAAGGCTGGCTGGCTTCTGGACACCTCAAAGTGCAGCAGGACCAACGATACGGAAAGAAACATCGCACTGACTTGCCTTCCATTTGGGGCTTTCTTAAGGACTGGGCCGAGTGGGTGATGGGCTCCTCCACTTGTCAGACACAAAGCACACACAGTGTGGATTATGGGGACACAGAGCTGTGGAGAGCATTCAGAGCGTCCTCTGTCCCTGCCCCTCAATGGAACCCTGGGAACACAGAAACACAGTGGATGGCACTCACGGCCTCTCCAGTGCCACTCTGGAAAATTGACTTTGACCAAAGAAGATGGGAGAACCTTGAAACTGCCCTCCTGGAGCACGACTGCTCAGAACTTCAGCTCTCTTAAGGCTACCTCTGGGCTCTAGAAGTGGCACAGGACAGAAAAGTGGCGGAGGGCCTCAGAGGCTACCTGCCACAGCCAATTCTCAAGCCTGTGCCTGATTTAAAGGCCATCTCCAGGAGATAGGCCACATGACACACACAGCAGAGAGCCTGAGTCTCCCCAGAAGGGATGCTTGCTGAGTCCTCTTTGCTAATAATAATTCGCAGCCACACAATTAAGCGGTGAGCACATCCCCGGGACTCAACTGGAGGCGACAGAGTTTGGGCCCAGAGCCCCTGCGTAGACTGGTCAACCCACGACTCCCAGCTTTCTCAAAGGGCTCTCTCTCTTTACTCTTATCTAAGAGAACATCACCACAGACACCTCTTGTGGCCTCCAGCCATTGTGGCCACGTGACAACTTCGCCAGGCAGCCACAACAGGGATGCAGCTGAGGATGGGGGTAGCCATCCTGAAAACAGCCGTCCAGTCTATGAATTCCAGGGTGGGCATGGGTCTGCTGCAGCCCATAAGTGATCAGAAAGGAGACAGTAGCAGAAAACACACATGCTTGTCAGACCACAAAGCATACACAGTGTTGAATGCGGTGATTTTGAAGTATGGAGAGCATTCAACGACAGACTGCCGTTCACACTCCCGAAGATGCCAGAGGAATCAAGGCCTTCACAGCTCGCGAAGGCCATTATGGAGAACTGTGTGCTTCCTTGGATCCCTTCACTTCCTCCCTCTATTTCCCTGGGAAGGTGGGACCATTATACACTTTCTACTCAGAGTCAGAGATTTTTTTTTTCAAAACAGCGAGGCCAAGAAAAAAGTGGTGGCATCCTTCAAGCCCGTCTGTCCCCTTGCACCTTGGCCCGAGTCTTGGGAGACAGAAAGAATGGGCTTCAGAGGAAATGCTCTATCGTCCCTTGGTGTTTACACTTCTAGCTGAATTCTTAGGGCCTGTATCATGCTGGCTTCCTGGCTGACTTCATACTCTAAAATAAAATAGCTCTTTCACCTGACTGCGAACACGGACATCTAGGGTGGGGGTGGGCTGTCTGGGGCCAGAGGTCCACCCACAAGGCTGATGAATCAGGTGTGAAGTTAGCGCCAGCATGTAAACTCCCTAGCCAGTCTAGTTGGGCTCCCAGATGCCTGACATTTCCTCCCCTCCCACCCTTATTTGGAGCCCCTGACAGCTGAGCTGCAAGCAGGGGGAGCTGGGTGCAGGCCAGCCGTCACCCTCTGCTTCCCTGCATGGGTCCCGTTGCCAGGGAGAAAGAATCCCGAGGCGCGCGCCCGGGAAGATAACCAAGGACTCTTTTCTGCTCTTCTCACACCTTTGAAGTGGGAGCCTCTTCAGGCAAATCAGCAAGAATGTGGCTCTTGCAGCCGAGGGTCTCAGGGAGGGGGGCTACTGGAGCTGCTCAAGGCGAAGGGGTTGTGACAAGTTCTGCCGAACTGATAACTTTAAAAGGGCATCTTCTGCTGGCTCCTCACTCCATTGCTTTATCGCTGCAAGTGACAGAATGGGGAGGGTTCCAGCCCTCCTGCGTTCTCATAGAGCTGGGGGGCTATAAAAACGGGAGGCACTGGGCAGCTGGGAGATAGTGACGGGCAAAGGCTGAGAGAGAGAAACCGAAGAGGAGTGAGCAGAGACAGCAAGCATCAGATCGCACCCGACCCACGCCAGCATGGGCTCCTTCTCCATCACCATGGGTGTCATCCTCCTCCTGGCCTTTTGGCTTCCAGGCCATATTGGAGCAAACCCTGTATACAGTGCAGTGTCCAACACAGATCTGATGGATTTCAAGGTAGGGCCAGGAAATGGGGCACAGGCTGGGTCTCTTTGGTACTGAGTGCATTCCTCTGAGACATCCCCCGTTCCTCTGCATTTATTTTTCTTTTGTAAAGAACCTGCTAGACCATCTGGAGGAGAAGATGCCGTTAGAAGACGAGGTCGTGCCCCCACAGGCCCTGAGTGACCAGAGCGATGAAGCACCAGGGGCAGCACTTAGCTCTGTCCCTGAGGTTCCTTCCTGGACTGGGGAGGTCAACCCACCTCAGAGAGACAGCAGCACCCTTGGGCGCAGCCCCTGGGACCCCTCCGATAGATCTGCCCTCTTGAAAAGCAAACTGAGGGCTCTGCTGGCTGCCCCTCGGAGCCTACGGAGGTCCAGCTGCTTCGGGGGTAGGATCGACAGGATTGGAGCCCAGAGCGGACTGGGATGCAATAGCTTCCGGGTAAGAGGAACTGTGGATGGAAATGGGATGGAGGTCGGGTAGGGGAGAAAACTATGGTCTTGGTAAGGCTCAAACCTTGCCGAGGAATACTACCAGGGAGCATCTTGGGCACCAGAGACCAGTGCGGGTGTTTACTCCTTCTGAGATTTCTGCCCCACTATGGTGGATGTTCCAGAGGTTTAAAGACAATGCCAACAGCTGCTACAGCCTCTGAGCCAGCAGCTGGGAAATTAGAATGCAAGGCAAAGTCATCTTTGCTTTGGCGATGGGCGGTTAGTGTTCTTCCCACAATTGTAAGAGCCTGGCATATTTAAATAAAATGGACTAAGACTGCCGGCCTTAACACTCATGGGTGACTTTTTTTTTTTTTTTTTTTTTTTTTGCCAGTTTATGACAGGGGACCATTGGGCTGGACTGTAGCTGCCAGGAAATAGCTGATCACTAGTCAAGCTGAGTGGTTAAGTACAGTAAAGTCAGATCATCAAACCAATATATCTTTCTCTTTGTAGTACCGAAGATAACAGCCAGGGAGGAAAAGTAGCCAGATTTGCTGGGGCAGATTGCAGAAGACCCTAAGCCCTGCGGTGTGTCACACAGCTTGGTCTCATTGTCACTGAGGTGTGGCGAACACCCTGCTGGAGCTGCTGCTTCTCGTCTTCATCTATCACGACCGATGCTAAATGTAGCTGAGTGGTTTCAGTGGGGCGTTCCCTTTCCCACCTTGCATATTAAGGTAGATCCTCACCCCTTTCGGAAAGCATTTGGGAAAAAAAAATTTTTTTGAATAAATTTCAGCACCAAGGACAGAAGCTGCTGTCTGGGTGATTCTTTCACTTCTGGCTCTCATTCCCTGGTGTCCCCACCTTACCCTTTCCTGCCATTTCTCCCTCCCCGACTCCTCTTCGTGAGTGTGTGTGGGCCCCAAGACACAGTGCTCTGGCGCTCACTCCAGCCTCCGTCGCAGATGGTGGGAAAGTCCACCCAGACTGAAAGGTAGTTTATTTCCAACTCATCTTTTCCTGACGACACTTGTGCTCAGCGGGCAGTTCCTTACACGCCTCCCATTTTCTGGTTACAGCCTGTGTGGTTTTAAGGAGTGGTTAGAGAACCAGGGGCTGCCCAGATCTTGTTACCTGAGCACCAGCTGCTGCAGTTTGGACAATAGTGGACGGTGGGTTACAGAGCTGGGAGCAGTGAAGGTCAGTTTCAGGCTGATGAGTGGCAAGTTCGAATGCTTTGTGAGCTACCACATGTCTTACCCGTGCACCCCTGCCTATTTCACCGGTAAATCTGTTATTTCACCAATGCATCTCTCCCTACCTGTCACCAATCTGTGCCAGACCTCAACCTCAGAGCTAAACGCATTTATAACAGCCATGGCCTCCCTAATCCAGGACTGTGGCACTTGAATTGTATACTGCATGGAGGTGACAGCCACCAGGAAACAGTAGTGTTTATTTATTTATGTGTTTACCTATCTATTTATTTATGGTCTCACTATGTAGCCTTGGCTGGCTTCGAACTCAGGGAGATATGCTTGCCTCTGCCTCGATGCACCAGGTTCCTTTTAAACAATGAGGAACGCTTATTCTCTTGCCCGTTTCCCTGAGCACACGTCACTGCCTCAGATTCTCACACACACACCCTCTTCACCCACACACTCACCGTGTTACACTCATTCCCGCTGACCTCCACCCCAGGGTGCCACCATCTGGTGCTCTCTGTATCCTACACATTCAAGGCTAATTGTGGACACTGCTTCAGGTGACTTCGCAGGTGGCACATTTTAACTCCAGCAGGACATGGTTTGCCGTGTGTGCGGCCATGTGCTTGTGTCCCAACCTGTACTGGACACGTTGTACAGAAAAAGGGAGAGGGAGAAACCAAGTAGTAGGTGTACACGTGTGGAGTGGGAAGGCCAGAAGCAAACAGTGAGGGGCTGTAGGTGGATGAAGAACTTTAATCACTCCCAGTCAGTCAAATGCTCCTACCTGGGCCTGGCATGGTGGCATACACCCTTAATTCCAACACTCAGGAGATAGTAGGCAGAGCTCTGAGCTTGAGGCCAGCCTGGTCTACAGATAGAATTCCAGGATAGCTAGGACTGTTACACAGAGAAACACTGTCTCAAAAAAACCAACCAAACAAGCAAACAAACAAAAACAACAATAAATCCTCTTGTCTGGATCTCAAATCAGTAGGTGCAAAAACAAAACAAAACAAACAAAACAACAACAACAATAAAAACCAAAACCAACCAACAAGAAAGCAACTTACAAGGGCCAAGGGCCAGTGTGAGACAGGAAGAAGCATTAAAGCCTGCACTTGGGAATCCCGGTCACTAACGGAAAAAGAATGGGCTGCTGAAGGAGTCAGGGTAACACAGGGTTGTCACTGAGTGGAAGGGACCAAGGTACAAAGTGCTGCTAGGACTTGGAGAAAGCTGAAGCAGGAGGGGCCTGATGGGCTGCTGTCTGGGACTGGCGTCATGGCAGCATGGGCATAGACACAGCGCATGGCATTTCTTGTAAAATAAGTGACAAATGAACAAAAAACACACATATGTAAGAATGCACACGCACGTGCGCACGCACACACACAAAGAGTGGCAAGGGCTTCCTGTGTTCCAGCTGCCATCAGGCCAGACTCCTGGCTGTGGGCTGCGTACTGAAGCAGGCAGTCAGAACACAGACTGTCCGCCCGTGCCCTGTGGCTGCTGGCAGAACAAAGGATGGATAGGTAAAAGGACTGGTGTTCACAGGCGGAAGTCAGACCACAGCAGTGGCAGGTGCTGTGTAAGAGCCACAGGACTAAGTCCACGCTTTCAAAGACAGTAGACAGACAGGGACAGACAGAGACAGGGACAGGGAGGGTGGGGCCAGCAGATCATCTTCTGGCTGGGCGTAATGGCCCATGCCTATAATCCCAGCACTTGCAAGGCAGAGAAGGACAGCTCAGGTCATCCCTCCTCACAGTGACTTTGAGGCTAGCCTGGGTTACACAAGGCCCTGTCTCACAGACTGCCTTTTTTAACTTTTCCCTACTGAAGGGGGAATGAAACGAAGATCTAGAAAGGAGCACTGCAGACAAGGTCTACGGAGAAGGTGCAGACATTTTATTCTGACTTCTTAGTTACCACAGAACTTTCACCTTCCAAAGGGTCAAATAAAAATAGACTTTTACAAATTAAAAAAGATACAATTTATCTACACAGTGGAATCAGCTAATGTTACCATAGAAACAAACAGTGCAAAGAAAGGCGGAAGCTGCAACTGGAGAATCACCCGGTTCCACAGGAGCAGAGGGGCAACACGGCTGGGCCAGGAGGGCTGTGCTGGCTTTTCCGGAAGCTTTCTTGTCACCAAGGTCCGCATCAAACTGTCACACGGCTGGCTGAGTCAAGCTAATGTCCGTTCCAGCTGGAACTGCTTAACAAGGTCACACGCAGACAGCTCATGAACATCAAACTCCCATAGCAGGGCCAGGGAGCCACACGGCCGCCCGCCCAAGTGCAGAAGCCAGGAAGAACGCCTCCAGCCAGCCTCAAGTGTGTCTCCCTGGAGCTGTGTTTGACAAGGTGCTGTGGCACTGGGGGGAGGGGGGCGCAAGAACTGTCGCAGGTGAGATACTGAGCCACTGGTTCCAAGGGACAGCCATGGGGGGCAGGAGCAAGGCTTGTAGTTCACAAGTGGAAAAGCTGTTGTCTTTGGGCTTTTCTGGATAGGCAGGTTGGAGGGGGAGGGGAGACAAAGGGACTGAGCATCCTAGATGGGCATGAGAGGCATGGGCTCAAGCTCCAGGGTAGAAGCATCTGCACCCTGTCTATTCCAGGCTGAACTGACGGTGACTCAACACACACACAGGATGGACAAATTGTAACGGGTCACCAGGGCTGGCTTGGAAGCTGTGGACTCTGGTCCTCTGCAGGCTGCTATTCTGCAAACCACCGGGCCGGGAAGATGATTCTGTGGTGTGTCATGCTTTTCTCTTGGTGTGGGCAACTGGTTTCCTTCTTGATGGAGGATACAGCAGGGCAGGCACTCCAGTCAGCTATATAATGAAGCTGGCAGCCCTGCTTAGCAAGACTGTTCTCCAAACTACTGATGGAAGTTTCAATCCCTAGCCCCACCTCACAAAACAGAACCTGAAAATCAGATTGTTCTGGTAAAAAGATGAGCAAATGGGGAAAACAGAGGGCCAGGGTCACAGTCAGCTACAAAGACCCAAGGTAACCCCTGACTGAGGATGTGGGACAATTTCCCACATGCAAATAAGAAGATCCTGCCAGGCCCAGGGCCCTGGTGCTAGAAGCCAGGACATGGTACAGAATCCCTCTAGCAACTTCCATAATTTAAAAAGTATCTTAATGTGCCAGGTAGCCAGGTGGTAGTGGCACATGTCTTTAATCCCAGCACTGGGGTGGGGTGAGGGTGGGCAGAGACAGTCAGATCTCTGAGTTCCAGCCTAGCCTGGTCTACAGAATGAGTTCCAGGACAGCCAGGGCTACAGAGAGAAATCTTATCTTGGGAAAAAAAAAAAAAAAAAAAAAAAAAAAAGAGAGAGAGAGAGAAATAAAAAAATAAACCAACCCCCCCTAAAAAAAAAAAAAAAGAAAAAAACCCAAAACAGTATCTAATGCAAATGAATGTCACTGCTATCCAAGGAACAGCCACCATAGGGCCCTAGGGTACAGGAAAGTGAGTGCTGATGGCCCCACCTAGATGTCCACTGAGTCCCATCTCAAAGAGGACCAGCATCCAGGCGGGGATGGAGCCATGAAAGACCAGGGAGGCACAAAGAGCGTCGTTCTCCTCCCCGGCCCTGAGGCCCTGAGGCCAGCAGCGGCAGAAGTTCCTCTCCAAGTCCTCAGTGAGAGGGCTGCGTGGGCTCTGGAAGCAGGTGTGAGCAGCCACCCCCAGAGGAACCACTAGCTTCCTCCTAAGGCCTAGCTTTCATTGGCCCTGGCTCAGGACAGCCTGTTTGCTAACTTGTACAGTGACTACAAATTTTCTAGGGCTTGGGGCAGTGGTTCTGTCTAGGGTTCCTCAGTTTTGGTGAACTTTGGGAATGAGTCTGTGGCTGTCCCACCAGGAAGACAGAGGTGAAGGCTTAGAAAGCATAGTCGTTGTGGAGAGGAATGATCAGAGGGTGGGTGGCCAGTGTGTGTGCCTGGGAGACCAGGACTAACGGGCCTGGGACTACTGAATGTTTACAGCGAGGGGAGAAGGTGCTGCCCCCGTGATGGGATTCGATGTGTCAAAGGCTGTTCGCTGGGGTGTTAGTGCTTCATGGGTCTGATCAGGAATGACTCTAAGGAGATTCAAGCCACAGGGCAGGAGCAGAGCATGTGCTTGCTCCTAGGAAACAGAATGAGAAGACAGGCCAATGAAGAGGCAGAGAGTGCCAGTGTATCTGAGGTCCTGGGTTCGATCCTAGGCCTTCCTGAACACGGGGAACAGTTCTCAGGACCCAATTCCTGAACTTAGTAATGAACGCGATATGCAAATAACATCCCCAATGTTTGTCTCTGCCCACGCCCTTCCCAGAAGGGTCCAGGCAACAGCCGGGCTCTCTGAGAAACAGCAACAGAGAAGCACCAGGTGCCTATCCAAGACCCAGCCTGACTTCACCGTGACGTGAAGCTAGGGGAGCCCGGGGAACGGGAAACGGAAAATTCTTGCTGAGGAAGTTAGTAAAACTCCAACTTTCTGCTCAACACATCCCCAAAACCTCTGACTTCAGTCTTCTAGGGCTCCAGGCAAGTGGGTGACTGGGAGCCTTCATGCCAGCTGTGGGGGCCAGTGTATGAGCAAGCCACCTGCAGAGGCATCTCAGGGAGAGTGGGCTGGCGGCAGCTGGGCTCAACTGTCAGAGGGTCTGGTAATGCTGCCGGAGCCGGGCCTGCAGGAACTCATACGTCAAGTTGTGTCGCGTGATGATCCCCACGATCTAGGGCAAGGAAGAAACACCCAAGTCACCAGAGTGTACAGCCTAACAGTAAGGACATGCGTGAAGAGAATGGAACGCTCCCTGTTGATGTACCCCAGGATGTAGAGGCAGAAAGAGAACGGGACCTGGTCGGGGTTAGCCCAGGGCAGGTGCTCAGGGCACACGCTTCCTACTCTCAGGAGGTGTGGGGACAGATGCAGCTGCACAAGAGGAACCAGCAGGCCCTGAAATGGGAGCAAAGGGGAGCAGGGAGAGAAGGGGACTCCGCTCCTTTGGAAGAGCCACCTGCTTTTCTTTTATTCTTTGGTCTGGGTGGAGTTTCATTCACAACACAGCCCAGGCTGGCCTTGAACTTGCCATCTTCCTGTGGGCTGTGCTGGGATTACAGGTGTATGACACAATGCCTGGCAGAACTAGCCTGTGTTTTATTTTGTGTACTTGTTTATAAACAAACCTAGGCACATGCTCTATCACTGAGCTGCACACCAAAGCATGTCATGTCCGGTCTTAGGGTTTCTCCTGCTGCGATAGAGTGCCATGGCCAAAAGCAAGTTGGGAAGGGAAAAGTTTATTCTAGCTACATTATAGCCCATCTCTGAGCAATGTCAGGACAGGAAGTCACACAGGGCAGGGACTCAGGGTCAGACACTGATGCAGAGAACATGGAGGGGTGCCCTTTACCAGCTTCCTCTTCATGACTTACTCAGCCGGCTCTGTTATAGCACCCAGGACCACCAGCCCAGAGACGGCTCTGTCTACGATGGGCTGGGCCCTTACCCATCAATCCCTAACTAAGAAAATGTACTACAGCTTTGTCTAAAGCCTGATACTAAGGAGGCATTTTCTCTATCCAGCGTCCCTGTTCCCAAATGACTCTAGCTTTCATCAAGTGGCTAGCGCACGTCCTTACACAGAGCACACGCCAAACCTGGTGGCCCACAGCTGTAACAGCACTTGGGAGGCTGAGTCAAGATGACTGCGTCAAGCTCAAGGCCAGTTTGGGCTATGTGAGTACCAGGCCAGCAAGGGAAGGCGGGAAGGCAGGTTGTCCCTTTAAATAGGCACCACTTCTCTACAGGGCCATTCTGGTGACAACAGATGAGGAGGGCAGGAAAAAGGGCCACACAGCCTTGGTGGCCGCCTGTCACACAGGTGGGTGGAGTTCTATGGCTCAATGGTGCAATACCTGCCCAGCATGCCTAAGACAAACAGCACGCGGCAGAGCTGAGCACCAACGTGAACAACCTGTGCACAGGAAAGGCCACAGCATGGCGGCCTCAGCAGGGCAGGGATCGGGGCTTATTTGCGTTTTCTGATTTCACTACGGCATAGTATGACAACATAACAATAGCTATGTAATTGAAAAGTTAGGTTGGGCTGACAAGATGGCTCAGAGAATAAATACGCTTACCATGCAAGCCTGGTGAGCACAGTTCCGTTTCCAGAACCCAACCGACTGAAGGAGATAAGCAACTCCACAAAGTTGTGCTCACACAAATGCAATTAACTAGGAAAAGAGATGATGGAAGAGCCTGCGAAAACAGCCACTGGGTATGCTGTCTGTTAAAACCCTCTGAGAATTTCACCTCAAATTCTATTAATGCATTAACAAATGCCTGTAAGAGGTGGGAGCCAAGGACCACAGACCAAGGTAAGTAAGGTAAGACTCCCTGGCGAAGACAAGAACTGGTCATGGAGGAATGGAAGGTGGACCATGGGGCGCCCCCTGCTGGACTGGTGCGGCATGCATGCATGCATGCATGCATGCAGCATGCAGGGAAGAGGGACACGTGGATGGGGAAGCGGCAGGGTGGGTGGACAGACCACGGGCAGCCACGGACAGTGCTCCATGCAAGTCACTCACCTCCCCCACGGCGTTCACCACAGGCAAGTGGCGCAGGCCCATGGTTCTGAACAGGTTGAAAACTTGGGAAACATGGGTGTTGGGGGAGACAGTGAACGGTGAAGGGTTCATGTATGGGGTGACATCCTGTAGAAGAGGAAGCAAGAATCATCCACAGCCTGGGAGAAGCGTGGACACAGCATGTGGGACAGCCCCAAGGGACAGCCCTCCTCACCACAATCATCCGGGGATTCAGCAGTGTGAGATCCAGGTCGTGTATGTCCGGATACCGTGGGTAGTCCTCAGCCATCTCAGCGTAAGAAAGGCGGGGCTGGCTGGCACTCTGCAATTCCGACCAAGAAAGTGGCCTTGCAACAAACAGCAGCCGCCAGCCAGGAGGGCCACTCTGACAGCCCCTCCCCACTTGTACCAGTTGGTATTCCTTCCAGTCAGAGTCCACCCGGGGGACAGACAGGGCAGGAGCCACAGTGGGTGCAAAGGAGGGAGACAGCCTGACACCAAACCAGGTCCTATCAGATGAGAAAGCTGCTAACGGGGTTGTGGGCTGAGTTGTGTCCCCCACAAAGACAGAGCCAGCTTGTGAATCCTGGTACCTACTGGGTATCTTTTCTGCAAACAGGGTTTCTGCAGATTTGCTTGCAATGAGCTCATACTGGACTAGGGCTAATTCCAGCATCAGGTAATCTTACAAAATGGGGAGTGGAAGCAGAGTGAGCACCACGTGTCGACAGAAGTCAAACTGAAGTGATATTTACAACCAGCGAGGCCTGGAGTTGTTGGAAACCACAGGGACGAGGAGGCCGGAAAGGCTTCTCTCCTAGCTCCTTCACAGAGCTCGCCCCAGATACTCTGAATCTTGTACTTATGGTCTTGAACCATGCAAGATCCTGCTTCAAGCTACCAGGCCAATGCAATCTGTGGCAGTGGCTACCGTATAGCCTCACAGAGTGTTGTCACTACCCCTCAGATCTCACTGCTGCCGTCACAGGACAGGGAGGTCAGGGCAAGGGCTCACAGGACAGCACAAAAGCCACAGTGCTGGCTGGCTACTGCTGTCCTGAAGGGGCCCGGCTCCCTAACTCCACTCTGCACCCTCCCCTGGCTCACAGCTGGCCACAGTGCTGGCTGGCTACTGCTGTCCTGAAGGGGCCCGGCTCCCTAACTCCACTCTGCACCCTCCCCTGGCTCACAGCTGGCCCCACTGCTGGCTGGCTAGAGCAGCCCCCAGCATTCACCAGCCAGGCCAGGCACTTCAGGACCCAAGCTTGTCCACACTCCAACCTCCTTGCCTGTAAGCTCCCCCAGCAGTGTCTCTACTCACTCCAACCAGGCTGGTGACCCACACTCCACCCAGGTCCCTGTGCCAGGGTAACTAACTGCTCTTCTGTGGGCTTTAGCAGACACAGAGGGGCTTAGGCGGCTACATGGTAGAAAACCCCACTCCCAACATCTGGAGAGTCACTCTGGAAACCAGGGATCTGGGTGATTTGCTCAGCCTCCTGCTGAAAAGGTGAGGGTGCGGTCTTGGGTGCCATGGGGACACCCTAAGAGCCAAATGAAAGAGAAAAACAGCAGAGCTGGCAGAAGGAGGGTGCTTCTCCCACTGACATGTGCAGCAAGGCCCACTCAGGCCAGAATTAAAACCCTGCCTGTGATCCCAGCACATGCCTGCTGCAGACAGGGATCACCCTCAGCTACCCTGTGAGGTAAAGAAGCTAGGGCTACATGAGATCCCGTCTCAACAACAAAGAAAACAAAAGGAAAGACCCCAGAGGGTATGACAAGCTCACAGGCCAGCAGGCAGGAGGCGCTGGACAACATGTGACAAAGGCTAAATAAACAAGGGACAACTGGAGTCAACTAGCTCTTCCCTCCCTCCTGCCCTGAGGCTCACAAACACAGCAAAAGGCCTGAGGCCAAGCACCCCACTCACCAGCAGCTGTGCGCCTATCACACACACAGAACCACCTCTCCCAGAACAACGGGGCCTGGCCCTGTTGCCTTCCTGCCTTCCATGACACCAGGGCCCAAGACTTACAGACTGACTTTCGGAATAACACACTCCTCGGACAAGCAGAGTGACGAGCTGCGAGCGTAGGACGAGGCCGTGGAAGGTCAGCGGGCGGAAGCGCTCCTCCATGGTCCAGTCTTCACTCGGGGACTGGTCAGGGTATAGGTTGGGGTAGGGAGTGTATCTGTTACACAAAAACCAGAGGCTGCCTCGGATACCCTCAGCAGGGTCCCTTCCACCACACCCGTGTCGCATCGCCGAGCCACGATCTCCAGCAAGCGCGAGGCTACACTCACACCCATGTGTGCAGGGCGCTCTGCGTGGAGGCCGTAGGCAGCCAGAGCGAGGCCCTCACCTCCTCTCCAGCATCTGCTGTAGCAGATCCTCCTTCTCTGCTGGCTCCTCTGAGGCCACGTGCTCATCGCACACATTCCGCAGCTCGCTGGAAGGGTAAGACTTCATGGACTGGCCCCGCTTGCGCTGTTCACCGGCGCGGGTGAGGATGCTGGATTTCTAGGGATGGGGTGTGGAGACAATGACAGTCGTTACAGGGGCCAACATGGCAGTGTTGGGCATACAAGCACAGGGGCAGCAACAGGACTGTGATGACGGAACAGCACTTTCCATGGAGGCCCGCAGGCCTCTCAGAGGCGCAGGCCAGTCAGTCCTGGGACTTGAGTACAACAAGCCTGAGGCCTCTAACCCCGCGCGTCACCCCCAGCTCTGCACAGCCCGATGGCTCCCTTGATCTTGATGGTCAGTTTGACCAGGGTTTGGTGGTGTCGGAGCAGCACCTGGGTGTCGGTTTTCACAGGACCAGAGCTGAGAGCTCTGACCTCACAGACAGATGAAGAGAAGCTGGAGTCTAGCTAGGGGAGTAGTTCACAGTTGCATGTGCATGCATGCCTGTCTGTGCTCTCGGGGGCCATATCTTGCTCTGGCCCCTCCCTGGATGCATCTGTCTGCTTTCTCTCCCCCATGCGGCTGCTATTCCCCTCTGTACACCTTTCTGGCCCTCACAGACAGACAGACAGCTCTGAAACACAGGGCCAAAGAAACCCTTCTTTAAGAAGTTTGTTCATTTATTGTTTTTTTTTTTTTTTTTTTTTCCCCAAGGCAGGGTTTCTCTGTGTAGCTCTGGGTGTTCTGGAACTCACTCTGTAGATCAGGCTGGCCTCAAACTCACAGAGATCTGCCTGCGCCTGCGTCCCCAGTGCTGAGATTAAAGGTGTGTGCCATCACTACCTGACTTTTCTAAGCAGTTTTATGCCACATATTTTGTCATGAAGATGCAGTTATCCACTGCATCCAACCTCATGGTTTTGCTGGGGAGGCACACCTCAATTCTGCAGAGGAAAAACAACTTTTCTCTTACACCCTGTCTTGGAGGGTCTGCCAATGTTTGTCTGCCTTTCCCAAAGACACCGAAGGCAACAGGTAGGCGCATAGTCTGCACAAGGTGATGGGCCTGGACTGAGTTGGGAGCTACCCAAGGACAGAGGCCAGCTAGTGCCCATTCCTCCTAATGGCATCATAAGACCAGTATCTGCATCCCTAGAGCTCCAGCCTGGTCTGCAGCCTCTAGTCACTTTCGTCCTCATCCTTTTAATCTGTGCTTTATTGAGACAGGGTTTCTCTATATAGCCTAGGCTGGCCTGGGGCTCAGTGACCCTCCTGCCTGGGCTCCCACTTTCCTAAGTAGGTCAGAGTCCATTTGTGTCAGCAACTCTCGAACTTTCCCTGATGCTTGCATATGGTAAATAATTAATACCAAATCTGCTGACTTTAAAAAGGGCCCACCCACCTGCTTGCTGCTGCCGCCCAAATGAGCATACACCCTCTGGGACACCCGCTATGTGACATGTGAGGGCACTGTGGACTTTCCCAAGAGAGAGAGTCTGAGTCCACGCCAGCTTCAGAGGAGGCACTGCACAAAGCGGGAGCGCTGGGCCAGGTGGCCTTCCCCATTGGCCTTCCTCTGTGGGCCATTTCCCCCCTCACCTTGAACTTAATGTTGTTGCTGATAAGCTGGTTGCCCTTCATGAAGTCCTTCTCGTTGCCTCGGTTCTCTGTGACCACTGGGAAGGCGTGGTGGACGGTGGTGCGTAGGATGCTCACCAGAGACTGGATGCGAGTGTGTGGGTAGACGTACGTTAAGTTGGGCTCCATGATGTCACTTGCTCTCAGCCTGCAGAGGGGAAAGCTGTAACAGCCTCCAAGGGGCCACTGCCGCTGGGGACAGGCTGCTGGGGCAATGCTGCTTCTCCACCTGCATCTGGGTCACTGAGGGTCCCTCTTCTGAACCATCCCCAGCAGTTCCTCAAACGTCCACCACCGTGCCTGCTAGCTACAACACCCCCCACTTTATCATGCCAGGGGCCACTGGTACTCTCATGAACCCCTCCAGCTCTCCCAAGGGTTGTCCAGCCACTCCTTGAAACACCAAATCACATGCTATGTATCACTACTAATCACTAATTATTTTGCAAGTTAAAGGACAATCCTGGAGTCCTTGTTTAGACCTGGATGACAAGCCAGAGCCCTGAACACTCATCCATGTCCGTTTTCCTACTGTAGTGACAGCACTGTGGGGCTGCCAGGCTCACAATGCCAAGAATATTTGCTGAGGAAAGGTTGCTGACCCTGCATTAGCTCAAAAGGGCTGTCTGATACTCAGGTAAGAGATGGAAACACCCCAGCCAAGACAGCGCAGTGCTCGGTTGGGTGTGTGGGTAGGCTGGTGTCACTGCCAGGCCTTTGTGTGTTCTTGGTGTGAACATCTAGCCAAGATAAAAGCTTGATCCAGTTCTCACAATTGACTTGGCCAGGGCACTAAGGAGACAAGTAAGCACAAAGTAGCCTTGCCTCTGGGCCTCACCATGCCTCCCAGTCTGCCCTCCAGACTCCTAACCAACTCAAGCTGCTCAACATCCCCAAACACGCAGGGGACACAAGTGAAGCTTCCTCTAATCTGAGCAATGTCAGCCACTGTTTCCTACCCTGACAGGCTCTGTGGGCCCCGAGCTTAGAGACCCTGGTACTGAGATGAGAGAAGAGGCCAGCATCTTACTTGTCCATTTCCACCTCTGTCTCCCACTCCAGAAGAGGCACTCCTCGCAAGCCCACATGGATGTCATAAATGCCCTTATTGAAAAAGTCTCCCGTCCACTTGGCCACCTGGAACACAGAGCAGGGACCTGAAGACAGCCCCTACAGTGAGCCTGCCCTCAGCCCAGCAGCAGCCCGGGGGAAGTGCTCACCATCAGGGTGATCATAATGGGAAGCCCATACGTGATCTCATTGGTAGACTCGATCAGGATGACCGTGAGACTGATGGTCATTCTCACAACCCCACCCAAGAAAGCTGCCGCACCAATTAAGGCAAAGGTCCCAGAATAGATGTGGCCCAGTCCAATATAGCTGGTGAGGGGAGAAAGAGAAGCAGGCTTAGCCTCACACTGGGGATGTGGGCTCACACACTTGTATACTTGGACACACATACACACATTACCACATTACCTCTTCAGGATGTTCGCAACTAAACGTCCAAAAGCTGCTCCACACAGCAGGGAAGGCACGAAGAGGCCACTGGGGACAGAAGTGCCGAAGGTCCAGCATGCCAGCAGGAAGTACAGGAGGAAGAATAAGGCCAAGGTGACGGGGCTGAAAGTCCCTGCAGGGTGACAGCAGACCTGAGTCACACTAGCAGAGGCCTGCACAGGCCCAGAAGATTGTGTTGGGTCCTTCCAGTCCTCTGCACCCAAGTCTGGTCACACTATCCAACACTGGACTGCCATTACAGAGGAAATAGATGGGGGAGAGCTGATACCCACCCTGTGTGTGGCACTGACACTCACCACCCTGGTGTATGTGTGTGTGTGACTGACACCACCCTGATGTGTGTGTGTGTGACTGACACTCTCCATCCTGATGCGTGTGCGTGCGTGTGTGTCTGACACCATCCTGATGCATGTGTGTGTGAGTGTGAGTATGTGTGTGAGTGTGTGACTGACACCATCCTGGTGTGTGTGCGTGTGTATGTCTGACACCATCCTGATGCTTGTGTGTGTGTGAGTGTGTGTCTGAGTATGTGTGTATGTGTCTGTGACTGACACCATCCTGGTGTGTGTGTGTGTGTGTGTGTGTGTGTGTGTGTGCACCGACACTCACCATCCTGATGGAAGAGCTGCAGGATGGCAGACTCCTGGGAGTTGAAGAAGAGTGTGGCCATGTCATTGTAGGTATCATTGGGACAGAAAAATGTCTTGATGGTTGAATTCACATCTTCTGATGTGGCCTAATGAGGGGTGGAATCAAAAAGTCAATACAAAGGCTCCTGACCAGGACATAAAAGTCTTCAGTGCTGTCTCCTAAGAAGTCAGATGTTGGTGGCTTGAGAGATGGCTCAGAGGTTAAGAGCACTGGCAACATGTTCTTCCAGAGGTCCTGAGTTCAATTCCCAGCAACTACAAGGTGGCTCACAACCATCTATAATAATATCTGGCAGCCTCTTATGGTGTACACGCAGGCAGAACACTGTATATATAAGAAATAAATCTTTTAAAAAAGTCAGACATCTGGGTAGACTTCCTTTACCTACGGGAGGAGCTGGGGTCGCCCATCTATGTACGGGCACCAGATGGCCCATACCGTGATGACTGCGATGCTGGGCCCCTGTATTTTGAATGTGGAATGAAATACTCAGGGTGAGGGTGAAGGCCCTGCCCATCCACACCTTTTTTTTTTTTTTCCCAAGACAGAGTTTCTACATGTAGTCCTGGTTGTCCTAGAGCTCACTGTGCAAGACTATGCTGGCCTTGAACTCCTAGAGATTCACCTTCTTCCGTTTCCTGAGTGCTGGTACTAAAGGCATGTGTCACTACTGAGCAGCAACACTTTTCTAAAAAGTATTTGTGTCTGTGTAGGTGTTCAACTGTTACAGCATTCATGGGGAGGTCACGTGACATTGAGCTGGGATCTCATATTCACTGCTGCACATGCCAGACTAGCTTGGCCTCCACTTCCTGTCCACACCCCCATCTTGCTGGAACAGCATTGGCATTATGGATACAAGTTGTCACGTCCAGCTTTCTATGGGTCGTGGGGATCTGAACTCGGGTTCCTGTACTTGAACTGCAAGTGCTTTACCCACTGAGCCATCTCCTTCGCCCTCATTCATACTTATCACTAAGCTAACTACATCAGAGATCACCACGGACTTGGTTTCCTCTTTAGGGCAGGTTCTGAAGTGATAGCTAAGACCACCAGAGTGGACCAAAACATGCAGGCAGAGTACACCCTGTACCCCCTAGAGACGGCAAGTGAAGTGCAGAACAGGACACATGCTGAGAAAAGCAGCCCGGCAGGAGCCAGACGGCGGGAGGGGAGGTGTTAGCATCACCCCATGAGCGACTCTCATATTAAGAAGGTGAGGTGGTGGGTGTCGTGGCCTGAAGAGGGACGAGTATAAATGGGGCCTGGACAGAACTGAACAGGTAGCTACTGAGCCTGCTTCCCACGAGTGTGGTTTCCTAGAGAAGAGCGACCAGAGCCGCAGACACTGTAGGAAGCAGAAGGCACTGCCACATCCGCTCAGGTGAAGGACCACAGCCCATTCAGCCACAAGCATGGAAAAGCATAGCTCTAAAGAGATGTGCATTTCTGGATTGAGGATAAAGACTACAAGTTTGCTGGGGTTACCTGGAGCTGGACCGAGCCATTACCGGTTTGACTCGCAGAGGACATCTGTCGGCATTCTCCTAACACCATGGAGGCCACAAACACCACCACAGTGGTCACCAGAGACACCAAGAGGCTCTCTAAGACCCTAGAAAGCAGAGCACAGCTGTCACAGTGCGATTTAATAATGTCTAGGCTTGAGCACACACAATCACCCTAACTACCCAAACGCCCCTCTCCCACAGGGCAAGCCCAGCAGCCCTGGTCAGGACACATGCATCCAGAATTCACTCCAGACTTGCTCCATCTCGCTAGCTGCAATAAAGGGCGAGCAGCTGATGAAGGGAGCTGTTGCACACACATTATTTCTCTCTAAAGAGCTAAATGGCTTTTCTTCTCTAAAGTCCAGGGCAAGGGCAACTCATGACAGACAGCTCTCAGCAGGGCCTCCTGACCTTTGGTTATATGTGTTAGCAGCAGGTCACAAGAGGGTGAGCCACGCAGTCACTGAGATATAAACCTGGCCCCAGTGTCTCTGGCCTCCAGGTGGCATATGAGCCTGCTTATATGTTTAGTGTCAGAGGAGAAATCCAAGTAGGTGTGGGAAGCAGGGTCTGCTCCCAGGCCCATCTTCCTTGGGAGAGATGGCCCGCCCACAAGGGGCTCACTGCAGGTACCTGACGAGCTTAGGTTTCGGGTGCACGTTGCGCATACGGTACTTTGCAAGCCTCTTGTTCAGACAGTTGAATGTGGCTCCCAGGAGGCCCCCAATGACCCCCATCACGACGAAGAAACCCAAATCCATAGCTGTCCAGAGGTGACATTTTTTATCAGAGTCAGAGCACTGAGAGAAGGGGGAAGGAAGGGAGAGAGAAAAACCAGAGTGGCCATGAGAACAGGAAGGGGGAGGAGCAGAGACATGGACAAGAGCGGATGCCTTGCTGTCCTGCTGAGGGTCCAGGCTGCCTGGGCCCACTGCTCATGGGGGTAGCGTTGGGCAGGGACGGCAGCCACCCCAGAGGCCACCTACACCTCTGGTGTTTACTCAAGAGCAAGTTTCATGGGTCAATAAAATGTCTTCGGAGGGAGAAGTCATACCTTAAATTCACCGAAGCTCAGCAATCCAGGCAGCTGGAAGGAGCCCCAACTTCCAAACTGAATCCCAGAGCGGAAGAAGTTGAGGGTGAAGGCGGCAGACATGGAACAGAAGAGCTGGAGGACAGGTGACAAAACACAAGGACACTGGTGACATCACCCTCTCGCTGACAGTCCTCTCACATTCATTCCTTCATTTACACACGCGTGTGCGTGTGACATATTCCTTCATTCACACATGTGTGTCACACATCCCTTCATTCACACACGTGTGTGTCACCTATTCCTTCATTTGCACACGCGTGTGTGTACATGTGTGCGTGTGTGTGTGTGTGTCAGTCAAAGGACAACCTGTGGGAGTCCGTCCTCCCCTTTCACCGTGTGCCAAAGGATCAACTCGGGTCTGGCACAGCAGCAAGAGCCTCTATCCACTGAGACATCTTGCCAGCCAGAAGCCAGTCCCTTTAAAACCCATCACTCCACTAGGTGTGGTGGCACAGATACTCAAAGGGCAGAGACTTCTGTGACTTTGAGGCTAGCCTGGTCTCAAAACCAAAACAAAACAATAACAAAAACAAACCATCGAAGAAATAAAAACCCCACGGCTCCAGAAGAGACCTTCAGAAGTGACAGGCTTCAGGGTTTGGGAGGCACTGCCCAGCCCTCCTCAGGGAAAGCAACTGATGGCAGGCTCTGAGCCAAAGTCACTCTACCCACTCCATGAGGGCCTGATGCTGAGAGCTCCTGACGGGACAGGTCCTACACCCAAGAGGAAGGAGGACAGGACACACAGGAGAAGAGAAGTCACGATCCTGTCATTCCTCCCTCCCCCCCAACAGAGACTTGCACATTTGCATGGCCGCGGGTTCACAGAGAGACTAGCAGTCATTTGGCATGGGGTGGTCACTTGGGGGTTGGGTGAACTTGTAGGAAAAGCACAAAAGCCCACTGTTTGGAGGCCACGGCTGCTATAACAGGGGCATTTCCATGCAGTCGGTCTGCCAGCTCCAACAAAGGGACAGTTGCATGCTTCAAGTGACATCCAGGCGCATTCTGGACTCATGCTTGGGATCCAAGAGGCGGCTTCCACGGACAGTCTCCTTACCACTTTCCATGTGAGCCCCTGGTTCCAGAAGGACGAGCCCTCCTCCAGGCTGAATAAGGTACCCCCTATAGGGGCCCCAAAAGCTGCAGCAACTCCAGCAGCTGCCCCCGCTGATACAAAGTCCCGCTTGTCTCTAAAGAGGAGGAGGGGAGAGGAGAGGGAGAGAGCATGCTTGTTTATCTAAGGCTTCAGAATACTTCTTTAGCCATGAACCTTCTTCCTCACAGCCCAAGTGTCAGGGTCACAAAAGAGCAGGGTCCTGGACACAATCATAGCTGCCCCTGAGCCATACACTCCCCACATGCTTGATTCGAATGTGAACTATTCTCCAGTGTGTTCAAGGCCATCATCATCCAAGGCACTACTAGAAGGTGGTAGATCTGAGAAACAGCTTCATCAGAGGAATTAGGTCCTTTGGAGTATACCAAGAAGGTATTAGGATGCACTCCAAGCCAAGATGAAGAACACTAAAACCTTCAAAACGACGAGGGAGAGTAAGCCTTTCTTTTTCCCAGGCACTCATCCTGGGTATCTGTGAGACAACACACTGCATCTCATTCCCTCAGGGCTAACAGGTCTTCACCTGAAACCAGGAGCTCACTGACCTGAATAGCTTCAGTCTAGGAACATACAACAGGGCCCCCAGTTCAGGGAACAGGATGGGGACATCCAATGATTGCTACTGAACCATGTTCCCACAAAAAACAGAGCCCTGGTAAGATTGGCGAGTGTGAGCAGAAAGCCAAGCCCGCAAGGGTGCAGGACAGTGACACACAAACCCACAGGGCTACGGAATATATCTGGCAGGACGCCTTTCCCTGGCCGGGTTTTCAGTTTGGGGCCATCATCTTTGTCTGAAATGGCTCTTAGACAAATGGAAAGGACAAGAGCTTGGGGCCCTTTTGTTTCTCTCTCTTAGGAGAAAAGCCAGGGGTCACAGTGAGTCAGGGGATTGTGGAGTGAGGGTGCGCTGTGCCTCCCAAAACTTACCTGTCGCTGCGGAAGTAGGGGAAGTTGAACTGGATCTTCCGTAAGGAGATGCTCTGAAACTGAAATGGGGAAACAAAGTCAGAGGCCACGAGGGCAGAGCACAGGAACCCATGGTCCCCAGGGAGGCTGAGTAGGTGTGCTACAAGAGGGATGCATCCAGAAGCAGGGAGGAAAGGTCCCCACAGGTGATTATTCTCAAGGGACCAAAAGTTCTCAAGCAAAAGCCCAGGTGTCTAAAGATCCCACTTCAACCAATCAACGAACCTGTCGTAGTCCCCCCCCCCCCCCCCCCCGGTTTTTCCAGACAGGGTTTCTCGGTACAGCTTTGGAGTCTGCCCTGGGATTCACTCTGTAGACCAGGCTGGCCTTGAACTCACGAGATCTGACTGCCTCTGCCTCCTTAATGCTGGGATTAAAGGTGTGTGCCACCACTGTCCAGCTGAAACCTAATTTTTAAAATGAGCTATTGAGTCCTGAGCTGGCCCGTCAGCCTCATCTATGCTTGGGGGTCTAGTCAGTTATGTGACTACAGGGAAGAAAAGAATTGGGACGCACAGTCTAGTGCACAGGTGACACATGCTTGACCCCGTGACTATTATTGCAACACATGATGTGGAATGAGCAAGGTCAGCCAACTCCTCCAGCCACATGACACTTGTAGCATGTGGTAGGCCAGCAGCCACCCTGTCTCAGCTCCCTGACTTGGCACACACAGCATTGCTATACTCTGAGGGACAGCTGGGTGTTTTGCTGGGACATACTGCACAGCTTTTTCACTTCAACTCCAAAAGGTCACATCAGGTTCTGAAATCGCATTAGGGACATCACAAAGGATTTTCCCAGATCTGCTGGACTTATACAGGAGGCCCATTGGAGGGATGCACACCCTGACCCACTGACCCTTACCTGAGGGAGGCCAGCTCCTACCACAGCACCACTGTGGATCATGGGGCCTTCTTTCCCCACAAAGAGCCCTGGGGATGGGGAGAAAGGAAGCACACAGTCAGCAGAGGGCCTCTGACCTCTCAACAACTACAAAGTGCAGGCAAGCGATAACTGACTATGGTAAAACTGAGCCAGGGCTGGAGAAAACAGTTCAGGCAGTGAAGCTCTTCCTGTACAACCTCAGCCCCAACAGAAAAACCCAGAAACAAGGAGTGCATCTGTCCCCCAGCACGGGGGCACTAGAGGCAGGACCCCTGGGGCTCCTTGGCCAGCAAGCCAAGCCTCACTGCAAAGTTTCAGGTCAGTGAGAGATCCTGTCTCAAAAAACAAGATGGGTAACTCCTCAAGAGTTGTAGTTTTGTTGTTTTTTACTCTGAGCTATACACACACACAGAGGCTAGGTCAAATTCCCTTCAAACAAGCTCCACTTGCTACAAGGGATAGTAGTTCTTATCTCCAAGTCCCAGTGCCAGGAAACCACAGCCTGTGGGTCAGGCCCACCCGACCTGTTTGTGCACAGCTGAGAACTAAGATCCACCCCCTTCTTATTTATTGACGGTGCTGGGAACCAAACCCAGAGCTTTGCACACACTGGGCAAGTGTTCCGCCATGGAGCTTCACTCCAGCCCTTCATCTGTTCATTTTTGGCTTCTGAAACAGCATCTTACTATGCAGCCATGGCTGGCCTCAAACTTGAAGCTAGTCTGTACCTTTGCCCCAGGAGTGCTGGGATTACAGTTATATGCCACTGTTAGGCACAGTTTAGTTTCACTGTTACATAGGGACTCATTACATTACCAAGACTGCTTTTTGTTTGTTTGCTTGTTTTGGGGTTGTTTTTGTTTTGGTTTGGTTTTTGGTTTTCCAAGACAGGGTTTCTCTAGGACAGCTTTGGCTGTCCTAGAACTCATTCTGTAGACCAGGCTGGTCTTGAACTCAGAAGTCTGCCTGTCTCTGCCTCCCTCGTGCTGGGATTAAAATCATGCAACAACCCTGCCCAGCAACCTGAAAATTCTTAAAGTGGGGAATTATTATTATTATTTTTGCTTTGTTTATAAGATTTTTATTATGTGCACAGCGTTCTGCCTGCATGTTTGCCTGCAGGCCAGAGGAGGACACCAGATCTCATTACAGATGGTTGCGAACTACCATTTGGTTGCTGGGAATTGAACTCAGAACCTCTGGAAGAGCAGCCAATGCTCTTAACCACTGAACCATCCCAGAGAATGAATTTAAAAAAAAAAAAAAAGGTTTTCACCATGTTAAGAATGGGGAACACTATCACAATGTAGGGAGTTAGGTCTCTGTATGGTTTCACAGTGGATGGTTTGAACAGGGGAAAATTAAATGAAGGGATAATCAACTTAGCTGTGATTAACATAACATTGATTATAATCATTATCAGTTTGGTAATTCATGTGTTAGCCTTCGAAAAGTGGCTTGATAACTGTGTCAAATATGAAAAACTAACTGCTAAGATACAATCCTTAGAAAGACCTGCTAATGAAATTAAGAAAAACATTCACACACAGAGTTAGAGCAGGACCTACCACACCATCGCACGATGAAACTGAAGAGGGGTGGCCCAAGGCCATTAGAAAACCAACCTCAATTTATTCAGTTACCACTCAAGAGTGACCACCAGGTGACATGCGTCCCCATCTGGATGGCAGTAATGCCAAAGCTGACCAACATCACCCCAAGATCAGCTCTGAACTACAAACTTCTCAGGACATTTCAAGGTGGCTAGCTGAGATGGTCAGATAAGCGCTGCACGTTCCCGTCATACTGAGACTGGAAATAGCGAGCTTTCCCAGGACTTGACCATTATCTCAATTTTTTTCAGGGTCCCCTTAAAGTGCTGTCACCCCTAAATAACAAAAAGTAATTTTAAGAACACAATGCTGACATTGGTTTTTGATCACTTGGTAGATTATGGATGTTATCATCACTTGGGGGGGGGGGTTAGTAGCAAATTATTACTAGTCATGGTAAGGGAGGAAACTAAACAAGGGAGGTTGATTTTCTTATGCTTCTCTGATCATTCAGGTTCTTACCTCAATATCTGGCTCCTGAGTTTTTACTGATAAAGAATAATTAGATATATGTTTCACTTGACCTCACTCTATACCGCAGGCTGTCCCTGAACTCACTCTGTACCCTGGACTGTCCCTGAACTCATTCTGTACCATCAGCAAGCTTTGAATTTATTTCCTGCCCCAACCTCTCAAGAAACAAGGATTACTTTACCTTTCTTTCTTTTTTTCCCTTTTTCTGAGACAGGTTCTTACAATGTATCACAAAGTGGCCTGGAACTATATAGCCCAGGCTACCTCCAATCCTGTAATCCTTCTATCTCAGAAGCTGGGATTCTGAAATGTGCATATTGTACATGATTCTACAAGTTCCTACACTATAGTCTTGATTTTCTCTCTTGGCCTGCAAAGGCTCAATCATTTGCCATCTGGCTATTTACATGAAACACGTGCTTACCCTGCCAGAGCCAACCCTACAAACCAAGACAGTTCCTCTTCAAAACTGAATGGTGCCTTCACTGAGTATCTAGGACTGAAAATATACTTACAGTGTCTGCATTTGAAAGCCCACAGACAAACCAGCCTGGGCTATATAATGAGACAGGGAGAGATTGAGGAGAGAGAAATCGAGGAAGGAGGGGAGGGAGAGAAAAGGAAGAGAAGTTAAGGCAGGGACCAAAGGAAACAAAATTGTGTGGGCATGAATTGTGTGGGCACTGTGTCTGAACCTGCGCTTCCCCAGCAGGCTCACATTTTGAAGCCCCCAGTGTGTAGTGCTGTTCTGAAGGCTGTGGAACCTCAGGATGTGGGGCCTGGCAGGCAGGTGGGTAACTTCGAGGTGGCCTTTCAAAGCTTATAGCCCAGCCTTGTTCCTACTTCCTGATGCCCACAACATACTCCCTCCATCATGGACTGTCCCTTGCCTTTCCAGCTAGGATGGACTGAAATCCTTCTGAAACTGTGAGCGAAAACAAACCCCTCCTCCCTTCAGTTGCTTCTGTCATGTACTGGGTAGCAGAGACAAGCAACTAATGCAAAGAGAAAGTACAAGTACCAGGTGTGAGCAGCCATAAGCCCACATCTAATCAACGCACAGGATGCCTTCAACACGTGATGGCAAGAGTAGAAAGCCTCCCCTCACCTCCAGCCACGCTGAACAGCACCCCAAAGACTTTGCAGAGCAGGGTCCGGAGCCGGACAATTCCCGGCACCTTCACACCATTCAGATAGCACTTGATCTCAGGGATTCCAGAACCTGCTGCCACTGGCTGTTGGGGAAGGAGACACACAAATGAATGAAAACCCACTCTGCAGCTTACACTCACCAAACCAGAAAACTAAGCAGAGACATCCACTGTCTTCCTTACCAGCATCTGCTCCCTGAGGACTTGTTCAGTTATAGACGCTGGATTCCAGCCTGACCCCTGACTCAGCATTCTAATGGGTTCCTGTACATGGAGTCTGACATGGGACCCTTCAATATCATTGAAGACCCGCCTTCCAAGATTCTGATCTACACATCGGTAAACCACTCTGCAGGGAATCCCAAGGTCATGAGGATGAAGAGCATCTTTCCCATCCATACATTCCTCACTAATCTCCCCAAACACCGCAGGCTTTACTTATAGAAAGATCTCCAGGTGAAATGTAGATAATTTCTGCAAAATCTTACAAGCCTCATGTACCTGTTTTCCAACATGTAGTTGAAGAACAGTAAGTACACAGATCTAGCTTGCCTGGTCTACAGAGTGAACTTAAAAAAAAAAAAAAAAAGACACAGTGTTCACAGTCAGTCAATTTCCAAACCACCTTACCTCTATCAAGACAAGAAGGCTTGCCAGGAAGACAAAGGTCAAGTTAAAACCCAGGAGTTCAAGGAGGGACAGGGCAAGGCAGCCTTTCTGACTGCATTCCTCCACCGCTACAGAGGCTGAGTCAAGGAAAAGGGCTCTCAGCCATGTGCCCATAATCACGTGAGATGGGGTGGCCACGACAACAGCTCAGTGCATGTCTCCCAGTGCTCCACGTGCAGTAACTTTTAAACGTTTTGTGTGTGTGTGTGTGTGTGTGTGTGTGTGTGTGTGTGAGCAAGTGTATGTGCACTTGTGTGCAGGTACCCAAAGAAGCCAGGTGATGTTGGATCCTTGGAGCTGGACTTATAGGTGGTGGTGAGCTTGTGAGATTATGGGTGCTGGGAATGAAACTCTGGACTTCTGGAAGAGCAGCAAGTGCTCCTAAATGCTGAGCCATCTCTCCAGCCCTGTACCAACCATGTTAGCTGGGTGTGGCAGTGCATATCTTTAGTCCAAACAAAGGCAGATGGGTCTCTGTGAGTCCAAAGTCAGGCTGGTCTACATAGGCACATTCCAGGTCAGACAGGGCTAAGTGAGACCTTGTCCCAAAATAAACTAACAAACAAACAAACAAACAAAAAAAAAAGTTAATTTTGGGAGCTGGTCAAACAGCTCTGTGGGTAAAGGTACTTGGTGCCAAGGCGAACAGCCTGTGTTTGATCCCTGAGACCCATACAGTGGAAGAAGATGACAACTTGTCCTTTGATATCCATATACAGTGGCATCTTTACATCCAGCCCCGTACACAAAATAAATTAGAAACTTTAAGATTATGGAATTCCCCACCCCAGACATTACAAAAGTGACCAACACCTCCCGAAGCCCAGCTTGAACAAACCAACATTACCTCCTATGTGACTTCGGCTATCACTAAAAATAAAGCTATCCCATTCAAAACTTCTTTTTCCTCCCTCCCACTCAAGGGACACCAATAGCCTGAAACAACTGGGCCCCACTTGCCGAGTACCTCGTGTCCCTACAACCCTCTACTGTACCATCACACAGAATCCCTCAGTGCGACACTGCCTGAGAATGAGCCATGTTGGTGCACACAGCTGTGGCTTGTTTAGTTTCACTTCTGCATACAATTACAGTGTATGAGTGAACCATAACTTCTCCATTCCCTCATTCGGTGATTCAAACGTCTGCCGCCATAAAGCTGTCACGAAAGCTGCCTTTAATGTATCTAAAGCCCACATCTGAGAAGGAATTTAAAAGCCCCAACAAAGGAATGTGAATGCTCCTGTTTCTTGCTAGAGCTTCCTGGCCATTCCATGTCTTCCTCTGGGAACTCCTTGGGTGGTTTGACTGTGTTCTGATATGATGGAGGCATTCTTCTGGATGTGTGGAATTGAGCTGTCAGTCTGTCCATCTCTCTCATGGTACTACGGATCACTAAGAAGGTTTTGTAGGTGCTACACGAGTGTTCTACTATGTTACAGCCCCAGTCCTCTGTTGTTTTTCATTTTGAGACATGGTCTACATAGCCCAGGCTGGCCTAGGACTCACTTCAGAGCCCAGGCTGGCCTGGGACTTGCACAGCTCCTGCCTCAGCCTCCCCAGTAGCTAAGATTACAGTGTGCACCAAGAGGCCTAGCTTTGTTTCTTAAATGCAGTGAAAGCCTATCTTGGGCTGAGAACTCAGACTTCCCTTTACTTACAGCATTTGCTTATTGTTGTTTGGGGGTTTCTTATTTGATTCATAAATGGAGTGTTTAATGATAAATGAAGTAGTAAATGTGGTCAAGTTTTAAGATCAAGGACTAAGATAATGTCTTTGCCTCCAACCTGTGCCTCTGAAGTTTTAAGAACTTATGCCTGTCAACATTCAGAGAGATGGTACAGAATCCCAGCATTTGGGAGGCTGAGGCAGGTCTATCACAAGTCCCAAGCCAGCCTCTGCCTTACAAAGAGTCTGAGGCTAGCCTGAGCTACAAGAGACCCTATTTCAAAAACACCACTAAACTACAAGATAACATGGCCGCAATCTATCCAGAATTTAACTCTATGAGTAGGAGGGATCTACAATTTCCCATGTGGACAGTGACTGCTAATGCCCAGCACCCTTTACTGAACAATGCAGGCCTTCCCCACTGACTGTTACACTGACTGCCAGTGACATTTCAACACGTGTAGACTGAGCTCTGCTTCTCTAGCTGGTGTTCCCGTACCGACAGCTTACATCTGCACATGGCAACATCTTGTTCTCTTGTCCTGACAACAGTAGGATCTGTCTGCCTCCTAGTTATTCAAACTATCTCGATGACCTTGGCCCTTTATTCTTTCGGACTGCTGTAAGAAGAGCAAGGCCGAGTTCTTTGAGGAATTCTAGGGAGTTCTGATCAGAACACTGAATGCATGCATGGCCTTGGGAGCAAAGACATCTCTGGGCATTTGTGTCTTACCTACCCAGTGTATTAACATCCCAATTAAAGCCTTCCTTTCTTAGCTGGGTACACTAGTGTACACCTTTAATTCTACCATCTGGGAGGCAGAGGCAATGGCAGAGGCAGAAGCAGGTGGATCTCTAAGTTTGAGGCAACCTGGTCTACATAGCGAGTTCTGGTACAACCAAGACTATATCATGGGACACTGTCTCAAAAAAATGATCTTGCTTTCCTGCCCTTTAGTGATGATTTAAAACCTCTTGGCAGAATGGCCTTTCAAATACCACATTCACTGTTACAGCAAGACTCAAGAATCCTGGGGCCTGAAACAATGGAGCCATAGAAAGGATACAGGTTTGAACCACTCCGAACTTGAGTTGGGTGAAGAGCCGAACAGAGAAGTCCACAAAGAGACCCACCTGCGAAGAGAAGAGGCGGTCACACATCTTTATCTCTCCCCTAAGAGCCTCACCCTCCCTCATTGCATCCCTCAGCGCACCAGTAACAATGGGGGTTGTGAACTCTGGTCTGGTCACAGATCTGCCCCAGCCTGGCCCCTCTGCCTTTCCAAAGAAAGAGGAGGTGAAGCAGAGTGAAAAACGATGGCACAGGACAAGACAGGAAGAGTCTTCCTTTGGTTGAGAGGGTAAGGTTGAGTGACCTGGGAAGCCATTTGGCAATTTCCACAGGAGGATTCAAAAGAATAGCCAGATGTCTTCGGTGGTGTCTAGCTGGACAAGCATATCGCTTAGAATGCTACTTTAGAGGACATTTCCTTGGGCGTGTGGGTGGTCTGGGATTCTCATTAGGGAATAAGAAAAGTCATTCTCTTGACTGAGGACCAGTATCAGTCGCTGGCTACCTGAGAACTATATGCCACTATTGTACTGCAGAGTCTAAGGGATGCCCAGGAACCTTCTAATATGGGAGAGTGGGATCAAAGCTTCTTGCTTAACTCTGGCCTCCCTCCAGCTAATGCCTAGAAGCCTTTTAAGTGAAGCCGAAAGTGGAGACAGATCAAAGGGCGAGAGAGGAGCTAGGGCTGCATCGGCTACATAAAAGAGGAGGCTGCCTTCTTAGCACCTAAGGGGATGAGGATACTGATGAGGCAGTTAGGAGGAAAAACTCCCTCTTACATGCAAATGATGCTTACTACAGGAAGAGCCACAACCAGAAACACACGGGACAGGTGCTTTTGTTCTTAGTCCCCGTCCCCGCCACACACACTGAAATTACATAAAACAACTAAACCAACACAATTTCATCCCCCTTGATGCCCTTAGAATATTAGCAAACAGGCTCCCAACTGTGTTACTGCCACTAGATGTTCCTTGGAAATTTAGAACAGTAAAAATCTCATGGGTACCATGTGAATGGAAACTGGGTGTCCCTTACGGCTGTGTGACATGAAACGTGTATATTACCTAGGTGTGTCATGGAGAGTTAAGCCCAAGACTTGTGGCCAAGTCCTAAGAAAGGTGGTAACAAGGCTAAGCCCCTCTGCCATTTTCCGGACAGATGTGGCATGTGTCTTCCTGCTGGGCGCTGACTCTTCCAGCTTCTCTTCTTTGGTGTTAGTGATGTTAAGTTTGTAGTTATGGCTCCAGACATAATTGCTACCATCACCTCTGGTGATACGAACAGCTTTCCCTGTCTGTGATCCATCTGTGAACCTGAGGAGCCCAGGTGCCCTGTTTATCCTGTCATGCCCCTTCACCTCCTATGCCAACTCAATGTGAGCAGGCCAGTGTGACCTCAACATCCTCCATCTGCTGTGCATTACCTGCCATCAGGAAGAAGGACTGACTGACTTAGCAGGCACGGGTCACGCTCTATACTCACATGACAGTCATGCTCTATAATCATACGACAGACATTAAGCACTGACCAAGGAAGCCCTGAGTGCTTGGATAGCCAGTGACTCATTTTTATAGTTCAAAGCAAAAGCAAAAGCAATGTGAAAAAGCAGGCCAGGAGAATTAACTTTCAAAAGAACAAGGGAAAAGGTAGCCTTAAACAGAGTGACAACTATCCCAATGCTACAAATGTTACAATGACAAATGACAAAGGCCATTCACCAGGCAAGGCTTCCCTCCAATCTGATCCCCCAACCCCAACCCACCATTTCCCCACATCCCACTGCTCACCAGCCCAGTGCAGATGCCAATGGCAAACACCACCAGCCATTTCACCGCCTCGTGTCTTCGCCCTTTCTGTTAACAAGGGAAAAGAAAAGCTGCATTTGTGACAGCGAAAGATGCATTTTGCTAACTGGCTCTGGACAAATCTACAGAAGACAGCAAGCATGGTGAGGGACAACCTCAGGTGCCTCACAAAGACACTGATGAACCTTATAGGGCTCAGCTGGGTAGGCTGACTGGGGTACACTGGATGGCAGGAGGAAGTCTAGGGATTTTGTATGTATGGGTGGGACAGGCATGTGCCACCACACGTGTGCGTGTGTGCGTGCGTGCGTGCGTGCGTGCGTGCGTGTGTGTGTGTGTGTGTGTGTGTGTTCTCTCCGTTCACCATCTGGGTCCTGGGGATCAAATGCAGGTTATCAGGCTGGGCAGCAGGAGCCTTTTCCTGCTGAGACATCTCAGCAGCAGGGTCTAGGGATTTAAACGCCACTCTTCCACAAAAAGGCTTAAAGAAAAAAGAAAAAGGACACTTATTGGGTCACATGAGGACAAAAAATAAGCTATTGAGACCTCTTCAGTCCTAAGAGATCAAGAGCTGTGGGCTCACCTTATTATCCATGGTCTCCAATACCTCCAGGTAAGGGTCATTGATGCAGCGGTCATAGTCCAGACTCTAAAAGGACACGACAGTGATAATGGCATCCACAGAAGAACTGGCAAAAACCTAACACAAGAAAAGCTCTAGTTCTCTCCTGCTCAGCAGGAGAGGGGGGCATCCACGTGTCAGGGAAGGCTTCGTGTAAACGCAGACTCTGACCCTGTGGCAGATGGCTTCCGAATCTCTTCATGAATGGATCTCTGAGTGAGCCACATATGCAGTGAGACCCAGCGCACAGCTTCTGGAGAGCACTCACGCTCAGGAGAAAGCTTGCCCTGGGAAGTAACGACAGTGGTAGGGTTGGGTACATAAGGCCCTCTGTCCCAGGCCAGCACTGGGAAAAAGGAAAAGACAGATTTTCTTGCCCAACTTCAATCCTTAAATGTGAACAAACTTTCAGTCAGCCAGAACCAAGTTAACCCAGATCAACTAATTCTACTTCTCTCTATAGGTGGCTTCCATGAAAAGGAGGTTAGGCACAAGGCAGACCCAGATGGGCTCTATTTTTAAAAGCAACCTCTTATTTAGTCAGAAGAGGCACAGATTCAGCCCAGCTCCTCTAATTCCTACACCTCAGGCAGCATCCCTTCAGCATGCTCCAGAGATCACAGACACCTACGGATAGTGCACACATGTGCCAGGGACAGTTTGAGCGACATCCAGAGGAAGGGACTTCATTTCTAGGTCTTGTGAGAGAAGCAGCAGTGTCTCAACAAAAGAAAAGTCCAGTCTCTGCTTTCCCTCCCTGTAACGATCTCCACTGCCACATCAGCTAATAAGCAAGCTGGACACTGGCCTGTGGCCTTACTTCTAGGCATAAGTTCCAAGCCAGCCAAATTAAGGTGTGATGTATAATAATTTAATCCATCCGTGACTGCTGGGAGCAGATGAGTGGGAAATCAGTTATCATACATCTTAGGACCGGTAGCCATCAAACCATTATAGTATGTCTTTATCACCAGATATGGAGAAATGATAAAAAAAAAAAAAAAAAAGCAAGATGTAAGGGCTAGAGAGATAGCTAAGCAGTTAAGAGCACTGCTGCTCTCGCAGAAGACCTGAGCTCAACTCCCAGCATCCATATCAGGTAGCTAATTGGCACTACTCTCATGAACACAAATCCATACGTACATACTCTCATGTACATATACACATACTTTCATGTACACAAATCCATACTTACACATATACATATAATTTTTATTTTTTATGTAAAAAATCTTTTGATTAACTTCATTTTGCCATATATATATATATATATATGTATATATATATATATATATACACACACACACATATATGCATGTGCGCACGTGTGTGTGTGTGTGTGTGTGTGTGTGTGTGTGTGCAAGCTCTCCCATGTATGTGACTGTAGATGTCCAAAGTGTTGGGTCCCCTGGAACCAGAGTTTCAGATGTTGTGAGCCATCAAGAGAGTACTCAAAGCAGAACTTATGTCTTCTGTAAGACAAACCACTGAGCCAGCTCTTCAGCTCCATATATATAATTAAAAAGAAAATGTTTTAAAGCAAGATGCAAGCCAGGTGTGGGGACACATGCCTTTAATCCTAGCACCTGAGAGAGAGGCAGGCCTCTGAGCTTACATTGTGAGTTCTAGTCTATTTGGGGCTACAAAATGAGATTCTCTCAAAAAACAAAACAGAAAAAGCAAGATGAAGAATAAAATGTATAATCAAAGGCCAGGTATGTAGCCTAGAGCTATGTAGACAAATTATCCAGCGCCACAAAAACAAAATGTATAACACAATCCCATTTTGATTTAACAAAATTAGACTTACTATATCAGAAAGTAGTGTTTTGGACAATCACATCTGGGTATAGAAATTCTCTTCTGGTGTGCATCTTTTATTTTTCTCTTAAGACAGGATCTTATGCAGCCCTGGATGGCCTCAGACTTACTATGTAGCCAAAGATGACCCTGAACTTCTGATCCTCCTGTCTCCCTGTGCCAAGGGCAGGGATCACAGGTGTGCAACATCATGCCTGGTTTAGGCAGTGCTGGGGATGGAGTCCAGGTCTTGATGCACGCTATACAATCATTCGACTTTGTAAACACTATGCCTATGATTAATTTTTATGTTTAATAAGATAATCAGTGGGACCTGGAGTGATGGCTCAGCTGTTAAGAGCACTTGCTGCTCTTCCAGAAGACTCAAGTTTGATTCTCAGCATTCACACGGTGGCTCTCAAATGCTAGTAACTCCAGTTCTAGGGGACCTGACACCCTCTTCTGGCCTTAGTAGGCATCTGCATTCATGTGTGCCTACCCACACGCAACCCACACACATTAATAAAATCTTTAAAAAAATAACCCTTTTCTGATTAACAAATAAGCACAACACAGGAAGAAAATCATCAAGGAAAGGGGATGAATTCACAAGAGACTAAACATATATACAGATTCATGCACACATGACCTCAACAACTCTTACAAAGGAAAACATTTAACTGGCATGGCTCACTTACAGTTCAGGAATTCAGTCCATTATCATCATCGAGGGACATGGTGGCAACAGGAAGTGGTCTGAGATACTGGGCATGGCTTGAGCATATACGAGACCTCAAAGCCTGCCTCCACAGTGACACATTTCTTCCAACAAGAACACACTCACTCCAACAAAGCCACGCCTCCCAATAGTGCCATTATTCATGAGCTTATGGGGGCTGATTGCATTCAAATTACCACACACACTCTTTAGGAAAGTCAATTAGGGTAACTACTCTCTTGGAACAAACAGGAAAATAAAGATGTTGTAATCTATCAGTCTCTTTTTGTGCTACAGTGAAATACATAAGAGGTCTTTCTCCTATCACTGAACCAACTCTTTCAGACCCTTGGATTCCTGGAGTATGAAGAATGCCTTCTATATGCTATTACAATGGCTGGGCTAAGAGCTGTGCCCCTAAAAAAGAACCAGGATGTAGCTGGCTACCACATAGTCTGAGACATGATTACAAAGTTCAACTTGCATCTACCTATGATACCACACTCAGAAGAGTTTAGGGCCAACCTGTACTGCACGGCAAGGCAAGACAATGTTTTGCTTAGTTTTCTATTTTTCTCCCTATCCTTCCTCCTTTTGTTGTACTGGGATCAAACCCAGGACTTTGCACATGCTAGAAAAGTGTTCAACCCCTGAGATACATTCCAGGCCCTGGGACACTGTGTCTCAAAGAGAAAACAAGAAGGCGGGGAGAGAAAGTTTTGTTTTCTAACCTCTGACCTCCAGGAGAAGAAGAGCTAAAGACTACGCTGCTCACCAATGGCCAAGGACGCCATCACAACCTATGTTAACATGAAGGTGCTGGAAGGGTGGCTTCCCAGGGGACAGCATGGAAGCTTCCAACATCTCACCTACACACCTTCTACCTGCCTGTACATCTATACCTTTTATTATACCCCTTATTAATAAACAAGTTGCCCAAAACCACTGTTTCCCTGAGATCTATGCATGTCTCTACAAAAATAATCAGACTTGGGCAGCAGAACAACCTATCCCTTTCTTTCTTTCTTTTTTTTCTTTTTCTTTTTTTTTTTTTTTTTTTTTTTTTTGAGATAGGATCTCACTATGTTGCTCTGGCTGTTCTGGAACTCACTCTGTACACCAAGCTGGTCTCAACTCACAGAGATCCACCTGCCTCTGCCTCCCAAGTTCTGAGAATCCTACCACTTTCAATAGACATCTGAAGAGAGTCAGTGATGTGGACCCCTCAACCTGTAGGCTCTGTTGCTGCCTCCCTGTGGCCAGCCACTGTCTGCTGGAGAACTCCTTAATGTGTGGGTAAATAAGCCTCATGTATCTGGAACCAAAAATGGAGCACAGAGTTGGGTGACAAGAGGAAGCGCTTCCGCTGAAGCCTCTGTCTACCTAAGGGCAGAGGCACCACAGGACAGTCAACAAAATATGGGAATCCCTCTCCAGACCCATCAACAGGGGAAGATGATGGAGCCTGAATCACAAGGCAGGACGAAGATCTAGCAGATAGCCCAAACTTTGTCCCAGACAAAGTCTGTTTGTTCTTTAAACTCTCTCATGTCTCCCCTAAAGCCCATGTAAAATCCAATGAAGTTGCCTTTATTTTAAATGTCACATTTAAAACAAATTAAAACCAAGTACTCTCTTCTGAAGGTACCTATCTATACCCATCTTGCCCCTCCCCTAAGGAGAAAGTGGCTATCTTATCTACCTCTCCTGCTGTGCCTAGCTCACAGTTTGTACCTGCCTTCTCCTTTTGATCTAGTCAGGGCTAGTTTATTTCCCTCCAAGGAGGAAAGGGAATGGGCTCCACAAACAAGTTTCAGTTGTCCAAAAGAAGCAAATCTACAGAGGCATAAAGATGAATGGCTGCTTTAAACTGGGTGTGGCGCTAATCCAAACAGATTGCTGGAATGGAGGGCATCTAAGGCTTCAGAGAGTGACTCTGTCTTTAAAAAAGCTGGCTATAGTAGTGGCACTTGCCTTTGATTCCCAGCACTCAGGAGGCAGAGGCAGGCAGATCTCCAAGTTTGAGACCAACATGGTCTACAGAGTGAGTTCCAGGACAGCCAGGGCTGGATACAGAGAAACCCTGTCTTGAAAGACAATACAAAACAACACAAAAGCTGTCTAGATGGCTCAGTGAGTAACACATGGAAAACTGAGTCCACAAAATTGTTGTCTGACCTCCATATGTGATCCTCAAAGCACAGCACCTCCTCTTAACAATAACATTAGCTCTTATTTTTTACATGTCTGAGTGTTTTGCCTGAATGTATGTATGTATACCACATGCATACCTATTTCCCACAGAAGCCAGAACGGAACATTAGATTCCCATGGAACTGGAGCTACAGACCGTTGTGAGCCACCATGTGGGTGCTGGCAATCAAACCCAGGATCCCTGAAAAAGTGCTCTTAACTACTGATGAGCCATCTCTCCAGCCCCCTCATAATAAATTTTAAAATTAAAAAAAAAAAAAAAGGTGTCATACTTCCCCATCCCCAAATAAATAAAAAGGCTGCTCAGAGTCAGGGGCAAGAGGAATGATCTTCAGTGATTATTAATGAGTGTGGGTTTCCTTCTGGGATGAAGATGCACTAAAACTGACTGGTGACAGTTGTATACTCCATAGACACACTAAGAACCATATGGCATGATCTACTTACTTACTTACTTACTTATTTATTGGTTTTTCAAGACAGGGTTTCTCTGTGTAACAGCCCTGGCTGTCCTGGAACTCACTCTGTAGAGCAGGCTGGCCTCAAATTCAGAGATCCACCTGCCTCTGCCTCTGCCTCTGGGATTAAAGGCATGTGCCAACACGCCCATCTGGAATGATCTACTTTTACTGGATGAACTTCATAATCTGTGCCTGAACACCGCAGTCGAGCTGCTGAAGGAGGTTAGAAACAACGGCAACACCAGGGAACCTCATCTGGTACACGTGTACCAGGGAATCTATGACCTTACCCACCAGAGCCTGTTCTCCTCCACTGGGACTCACCTTTTATTTCTGCTATAAACACTCTTCTTTGGTTTGGGAAATGAGCAACTTCCCCACCCCTCACCTCCACAGTTGAAACCTTTAACATTTTATTTTAATTATTTTCATTCATGTACATAATGTATTTTAATGACATTCATTTCCCCATTATCTTCTCTTATTCCCTAGTAAGTTTTTTCTTGCTGTTTGTGGTTATGAACAGAAAGCTTAAGGCCAGCCTGGGCTATATGAAACATTAAATATATACATTGTTGTATATATATATATTCAATATATTTATATATATTTAATAGAGAGTTATAGGTTTTTGTCTTTTTCTTTTCTGGGTTGATAGAAATGTGCCACTACATGCAACATTTCAACAGAAGAGTTTTCTAGTTAACTCTTAAGATGCAAGCTGAGCAGACTTTCCTATTTAAGGGTCAGATTGGATTTGTTCTTGCAAATCCACAAGCTCATATGTAGAGATGGCTAATTAGGAAATATGAAAGATTCACCTGAAAAAACATTTACCCACAAAACTCATTGCAAGCATGCTATCAACCTTGGGCAAGTACGCTATAAGTAGGAGTGAGAGAGTCTTGGTAAGGATAGGGTTAATGGAGCAGCCTTTGTGGGTTCCCAGACAGGGTCTTCCCCACTCAGCCTTCCAAGTCCAGCGCTGGACTAAAGGGGCACCACAACACTGTGGCCCCACACTCTTAAAAGTTCCATATCTGAGACTGGAAACTATCATCAATAGGTTAGAATGAGCCAGGAGGTCATGGTGCCCACTTTTAATCCCAGCACTCAGGAGGCAGAGACAGCCACATATCTGTGAGTTCCAGGCCAGCCTGGTCTTACACAGAGAAACCCTGTCTTGAAAAACTGGGGAAAAATAAAACAAAAAAACAAAAACAAAGGTCAGAATTGAGAAGTAAGGTCTCCTAACAGCTCAGGTGCAACAGAGTAAAGAGCTTTGACCCTGTGATAAAAGTTAAATGGCAAATACACTCTGTATCCAGGCAGAACTGTAATGCACTAACACCAGACCTTGTGTGGGGGATTAAATGAGAAAAGGACTTGCTAGGCAGCATTTCTCAGATCCGTTATCTCTTCCCCCTCACACCTTGGGGCAGAAGGTCAAAGAGCATCTCTGGTTGGAAGTCTGAAGTGGCCAGGCCTCTCACTCCTTCAGTTACCCAAGTCAGCATGCAAATACCTCACCTCATAGTCTTTCCTTGGAAGGATCTCATCCTCCTCTTCCTGTGTCTCCCCAAGGATGGTCTGGAAAAAGAGAGTCACAGGATGGAGTCCTTTTTGCTGGTCAAGGGTGGAAGGAGGGAAGTAACGCTAAAATCTAAGTCAGCTGGAGCTTTCACCAAAGAGGAACAAAATTTAAAAAACACATTTGGGATGGGTATTTGGTCACTAGCTGGGACCTACAATTCTATTGCTTGACACCCCCACCCCCACCCCGGTCATAACGCTCACCTTCAGGACACCTGAAAGATGTCAGATGGCAGCTTAGTGAGGAGAAAATTTGGGTTTCATCTGACAATAGACCAAATATGAAATCAGAGGGTACGCGTCAACTCTGAGAACACAACTCAAGTTTTCCCAGGCTGCTTTGCAGGGGGAAGCTGGATCATCAGCGTGACCCAGAAAGAGTGAAGAATAGGATGCGAAACGGCTGGAGAAACTACACCGGCTGCACGAGCGTCAAGTCTTGCGACAGGGCTCATTCTGAAAATTCATTCAAAACTCCTTTCGGATGGAAATAAAAGGAAGCACGCGCGGCATCAACCCAAGCTGGCCGAGATCCTCTCTCCTCGGTCTCCAGAAAGAGCTTACGAGAAAAGAACTCTGACTTGGGCACCCGAAGAAAGGCGGATGCTTTGCAGAGCCTAGGCGGCGGTCCCGGGCCCCACCCGCAGCCACCTGCCGGCGCAGTTCGGCTCGGCCCCACCCCCGGCAACGCCTCTTGTCATCCCTTAGCAACTGCCCCCTCCCCAGCCCCGCCGCCGCTCACCAGCTCCTCGGGGGTGCGGCTCTCACGTTCACCGCAGCAGCAGCACCACCTGCAGCAGCAGCACACAGACCCCCTGCATCCCGCCATCTTCCTCCTTTCCTGCCACTCCGGACCCCCTAAGCCAACCCCCCTCCCACCCGGGATCTGCGCCTCACGTGACTGGCCCCGGGAGGGTCACGTGGCCCTCTCGAGCTTTGGGACGCGAGGCAGGGAGTGGCTGCAGACGGGTGGGGCGAGAGCTCGCGTCACACGACGCAGTAGCGCGCCGGCTTCCCAAGAGATCGCCGGGCGCGGCCATGTTGGGGGCGGGACTTCCTGTCGCCGCCTTCTATGGCTTCCGGCTGCCACTTGTTCTGTTTCCCTTGGCAACCGGTGGCTGCGCCCCGCCTCCTCCGCATGTGCTAGGGTGATGGCGCCGCAACCGCCGAGGTTCTGACAGGACGGTGAGTGTGGCTCGGAGGCTTGGGGCGCCGTGGAGGAATTCACCCGAGTCGAGAATGTCTCATTTCGTCACCCACCGATGGCGAGGCCTCCTTGTGGGCGGGCAGCTGGGGGCTGGCCCGTCCTGCCTCTGCTCTTGAAGGCTCCGGCCGCTCCTCCAGCCTAAAGAACCCCTAGTGGCTGTCACCCCAGCCTCCTACCTGCACGAAGGCATCCCAAGCTTAAAAGAGGCCTGGGTCTGGGGCCGTGATCCAGCCTCCGGAGCCGTCCAGACCTGTGACCCACTGACCAGGTGACCCGATTCCCGTCCCTCAGGCCACCCAGCGCCAAGGTGGTTGTCAGCCATAGTGTCTGTCGAGCTCTGTTATCGATCGATCGATTGATCGATCTCGTTTGTTTTGTTTTGTTTTGTTTTTCGAGAATGGGTTTCTCTATGTAGCCCTGGATGTCCTGGAACTCACTCTCTCTATCTGTAGACCAGGCTGACCTCGAACTCAAGAGATTCGCTTGCCTTTGCCTCCTGAGCACTGGGATTAAATGTGTGCGCCCTGGTGCCAGGCTGCCAGTTTCTTAAAACCTGCCGCCCTGACAGGATCCAGAAGGAGTGGTGGACTACTGGCCTTCTTGCCCAGGAGCCCACGATGCCCTACTGTTCACATATGTCCATCGCAACAGTTTTGGGAGTGGTGGGCTCACTATTTGGCACAATCTAAGTGATCAGTAGGTGGCAGATAGGCATTTTGAGACCATTAGGTTTCAATGAGTACTGGCTGTTACTACTCTGCCGGGCACTGGGGATGCCAGGAACAGGATCCCTGGTCCTGGACCAACAGCTGAAGGGTAAACAAAACAGACTTGTTAGACCACAAGTGGTGAGTTGTGGGATCCCAGCTAATAATGGATAGTTGGTAGGTGCTGGTCGAAATTTGGCATGTATTAGAAATGCTCAAATCTTGGAGCTGTATGAGTCAGCTCAGCAGGAATTTTTTCCACCTTAAGAATGAGGCATCTCCCTTGGATATAGAAGAAAGAGGTCTTGACTGACGTGCAAGGTTAGCTTTTTTCTCACTCTCCATGAGAACCTTGCAGTTTTGGTTCAGAACAAAACTGGCATAAATAGATAGGGGATAGCGTTGGCACTGAGTAGGGGCAGAGTTTTTAGTCTGGAATGGGCTCCTTGACCTGTGTTCTGTGCCTTAGGAGAAGAAGGAGCCGTGGATTTCTTCCAGTGCTTGAGGCTAAGACCCAAAATAGTACATTGGCTTAGAGGTGGAAGTTTCTGTGAAGGAATGAACCTGGCTTGGCTTCCTCTGTTGCTCCGTGTCACCACACAGATGTCCACCATTGTGTGTTTGCCCATTCCTGTGCAGTAGTCGTGTTGGCTTTACTTTCTGGTGTTTGCTATTTCCGGACCAGACTCTCTGCACTGTTAGCAAGGCTGTGACTGCTGTGACAGGATCCCGCATGTGGTGGCACTGTGGTGACTGATTCCTTTGACTTCATTGGTGTGCTCAGGGAGAACTGGTGCCAGGGTTCAGCCCCTGTTCAGAGTTGAACATAAATCCCTACCCTTAGTGACTCCAGTCTGCCTGCCGTGTGTGTGTGTGTGTGTGTGTGTGTGTGTGTGTGTGTTGTTGTTGTTGTTGTTGTTGTCGTTGTTTTGGTTTGGTTTTTGGCTTCTTGAGACAAGGTTTCCCTGTGTAACAGCTCTGGCTGTCCTGGAACTAGCTCTGTAGCCCTGGCTGGCCTCAAACTCACATCACAAGATCCGCCTGCCTCTGCTTCCCAGGTACTGGGAGTAAAGGCATGTGCCACTATCACTGGCAAGTCAGCTTGCTTTTGCAACCCAGCCCCTGTCAAGTTCTAGCTCATAACACAACAGTTGTTTTGGAGTAGTGTGAACTTGGGAAATCAGGGTCCCTAGCCACGCTGCACAGAGAACCTATAACATGTTCCAGGCGAGGCCAGCAGCTGTGACCTGTTCCTTCTTTGGAGGGGGAAATCCAGTGACGCTGAATAGCTACTAGCCTAATCTCCACCAACCCCTGCAGTCCCTGCCTGCTCACACTCTCCCCTCCCCCACCCTTCATCCGGCTCCTTTGACTGGCGCCTGAGCCTTCTCTCCAGCCCAGAAACCTTACTCCCGCCCCATGGTGTGGCCCCAGCCTTAGCTCAGGGCTCTTTGTCACAGCTCCGCCCACTTTGGGCACACCCTCCAGGAAAGATTCCCTGTTTCTTCCCCACTCACTCTGGGTCTAAGCTGACCGAGATGAACCATCGAGAAGCCAAGGTCCCCCCAGCTGGCCGTTGTTACCCATCTCTAGGAATGTGGGCCTCAGAGGCTGGCTGTGTGAGGCTTTCTGTGCCACCCTCTATCAGGTAGCTGTCACCAAGGATCCAAGAGCGGCTCGGTGCCTAGGGGGAGGTCGTCAAACAAAGAGCCAGACGACAGCAGGGGGCAAAGCGCTTGAAGCCTCTGGGTAGGAGGTGTGTGAGCCTCCCTCTTGTCCGCTGCCTACTCAGATGGTGGGTGTGCATGGCGTTTGGTTGCCAGACCTCTGAATCCCCTGGCCCCCACCCTGTACAGCAGGAATCCAGCCATGGTGAACGAGGGCAGCGGCAGCGGCAGTGGCAGCGAGAGCTCCAAGGACAGTTCGAGATGTTCCACTCCCAGCCTGGACCCGGAGCGGCACGAGAGACTCCGGGAGAAGATGAGGCGCAGAATGGACTCTGGTGACAAGTGGTTCTCCCTGGAGTTCTTCCCTCCCCGGACTGCTGAGGGAGCTGTTAACCTCATCTCAAGGTGAGTAGGGAGGTTAAGCAAGGGGGTCGGCGGAGGGGAACATGAGCTGCCCTTTAACCCGGCAGGAAAAGGCATTGGAGAGAGGAGGCAGGAAGGGGCAGAGGCGACAGGGCGAGTTTGGTCTGCAACTTACAACTCCTTGTCTGCAAAAGTCCCTGTGAAGCAGCATCAGGGTGGGCCAAAAATGTTCATTCTGAGGTTGCATTCTTTGGCAGAACTTGGGGCTGGCTCACGAGCAACTTAGGAAGTCAACAAATAGCAACTTAGGGAATATGTTGAGCTAGCTGGACATTGTGAGTGTGCTTTTCCAAATCAGGAAACGCATGCTTTGTGGTCGCACTTTCTGAGTCCCAGTTCCTTTTCTTCAAGTCAGAGAGTGCTTTGCTAGACCCTGTGCTTTGTCCCTAGGATCACGAAAAAGATAGAAAGGAAAGTCAGGCATAGTGGTACTCAGAGGCAGGAGGATCACTCTGAGTTCAAAGCCAGCCTAGGCTACCTAGAGCCCAGGCCAGCCAGTTACATAATGACACCCTGTCTTAAAAGGGGGGTAGTGAAGCCAGGCAGCGGGGGTGCACACCTTTAATCCCAGTGCTCCAGAAGCAGAGGCAGGCAGATCTCTGTGAGTTCAAGGCTAGCCTGCTCTACAGAGGGAGTTCCAGGACAGGCTCCAAAATTACAAAGAGAAACTCTGTCTTGGAAAAGAAAAAAAAAAGGGGGGGGTGGGGTGGGGTTTGGGGGATGTAGCAAAGTTGGTAGATTATGTAGTTTGCAGGAAATCCTAAATTTGGTCCCTTGCACTACATAAACAGGGTGTGGGAACACGTCTTTAATCCCAGTGCTCAGGAGGGCAGAGGCAAGCAGGTCTTAGTTCAAGGCCAGCCTGGTCAAGATCTGAGCATGGTGGTGCACACCTTTATTCCCAGCACTTGAAAGGCAGAGGCAGACAGATCTCTACGGGTTTGAGGCCAGCCTGATGTACATAGTGCGTTTTAGGACTGCCAGGGCTGCATAGTCAGAGCACGTCTCAGAAACAACAAATAAAGAACACTCTCGCTACACAGGAGTTTGAAGTCAGCCCGGGCTACATGAGACCCTGTCTCAAAACCAACCACGAAAGTTGATACCTTTTAATCCATACTTGCTATGTGCTGCTCCCTAGGTTCAGGAATGTTAAGGGCCCAGGCTATTTAGACACAGCCTGATAGCTCTAGCACACAAAAGCTTTTGAATCTCAGTCAGGAACCCAGCCTTGCTCTGCAGGCTGATGCAAGGGGGCCACAGTGGCAGCAGAAGAGAAACCTGTGTCTGCTCATCTTTCTGCCTTTCTCAAAGCGAGGTCTTCTGCCTGCCACTGCTGAGATCCCAAACTCAGGCTGTCAAGATTCTGAACTCACCTAAAAGCAGCCAGTGTGCTTACAGTCTGAGAGGCAGAAAGTGCTGTTCACACAAAAATGGTGACATTGTTATCCCGCAGTGCAGTGGCAATGGTCGCTCACTCACTGAGCTCAGGCCCTTGTCTGGTGCCGCACAGCCATCTGACCCTGTCTCCTCTTGGATGTGGAGTAGGTACTGTCGTCTGCCACATCTTATAAACAAAGGCACCATGGATCAGACAGATCGTTAGGTAATGTGCCTGGGAAGTAAACAGTGCTCTGACATCAGCTTGCATTCTCCGATGCTCCGCCCCCCCTCCCCCCCCTGCCCCCAGGGAGAATGAGTGAGCCCGCTGCCCCCCCCCCCCCCCCCCCGTGGGGGCAAACTTAAGAAAGAAATCCTCCGCAGGTTTGACCGGATGGCAGCAGGGGGCCCCCTCTTCCTAGACGTTACCTGGCACCCAGCTGGAGACCCTGGCTCAGACAAGGAGACCTCCTCCATGATGATTGCCAGCACAGCAGTAAACTACTGTGGCTTGGAAACCATCCTGCACATGACCTGCTGCCAGCAGCGCCAGGAGGAGATTACAGGCCATCTGCACAAAGCCAAGCAGCTTGGCCTGAAGAACATAATGGCACTGAGGGGAGGTGTGGCGCCAGCACCCCTCCTTTCTGGGTTCTTGCTTTCCTGAAGGCTTCTCATGTCCCCAGAAAAGTCCTTTACTTTCCCTGAGCCCCACAACTATAAACTCATTTGGGGCCCGCTTGCTGCAGGAGGATCAGTGAGCATTGTGGGTAGCGAGTCCGCCATGGGCTTCACACAGGTGGAGTGGCCTCTTCCGCCTCTTGACCTGGATGCAGTCCGTGGGGATGTGGCTGGTGCCTGACAACCCTCTGCCCCCCGTCAGTCTCTGGCACTGTCTGGTCTAATCATAGTGTGCTGTGCTGGCATTTCCCAGGAGCCCTGGGTGCTTCCTGTCTTCAGGCCACTCAACAGTGGGAAGTGGGAGCCTGGTGGGTGGGTGGGAGGGATCTGTGGCCTCTGGCCGCCACGGGACTCCTCAGGAGTAGAAAGCCCACCCAGAATTCAGGAGCTCTGAGAGAGCAGACAGTTGGGAGAAGGTGCCTGCGCACACCCAGGACATCAGGGCCAGGCCAGGGTCGCCAAAACTCTAGGCTCAGTGGAGAGTCACGCCTTCCCTGGTCCCAGCACCAACAGGGGCACCTGTAGAGTCAGCCTTAGCAGACCTTTGACAACTCCACCTCCTGTTTGCCAGGCGTCAGGCTAGACTTGCATGGTAGGAAGCCTCTGCCTTGGAGGAGCCTACAGCCAAGCATAGGGGCAGGTGGAGGGATCAAGAAGACTCTGTGGAGGTCAGGGGACACCCAGTGACCATGACCTCCAGCCACCCTGCAGACCCTGTAGGTGACCACTGGGAAACAGAGGAAGGAGGCTTCGACTACGCCGCAGACCTGGTGAAGCACATCCGCAGCGAGTTTGGCGACTACTTTGACATCTGTGTGGCAGGTGAGTGGGGACAGGGAAGGGACAGGGTAAGAGGAAAGGCAGCCAGTGTTCCGTGGAGGACGTGGTGATTGGGTAGATACAGAGGTGAGCTGAATGGCGCTGCTCTTGAACTCCTTCCTCACCCTGCCACCCGCTGCCCCGGCCTGGTACACTACTTCCATTGCCAATGCTTCCCTCCTCTGCCCTCCATGCCCCACCTTCTCGTGCGTGTGCGTGTGTGCGCATGTGTGTGCATGTGCATGTTGAAGGACAGGGGCAGGGGATTCATCAGGCCCTGAAAGGAGTCAGGAACCGAGGCCCTTCTTCACTCCCTCTGTACCAGAGTCCGGGGCTGACTTTTCGCTGTGCGTCTGTAGTGGGAGAGGCCCTCATAGACACACTGCTCTATGCATGAGTCCTGCTTCTGTGTGTGCATAGTGTCAGTATCAGCCCCCAACCGTGACAGTTCTCAGTGTTAGCTCTCAGTTCCTAGGACATGAGACTCACACGGGCTCAGCTCTGACCCTTACACTAAGGGATGGGGAGGCAGGTAGAGGAGGAGGACGTGTGTTCAAGGCCAGCCTGAACTTGTCTTAGAAACCCAGAGCTTCAGAGCTTGCCTTGTGTGTGTAAGGTTCCAGGTTCCATCCCAGCACCAAGAAAATAAATAGATGAATAAGTGTTTACATTATCAAGTAATATAGCAAGTAGTGACATATATTTTATTTTGTGCGTGTGAGAGGCCAACTCTCAGGAGTCAGGTTCTCTTTCCACCATGTCAGTTCTGCGTTTTAAATAGAGTGTCAGACTTGACAGAAAATGCCTTCACTTACTGAGCCTTAACGAATATAATTTTTAAAAAAGGTTTGCAGCTTCAAGAAAAATTGTCATGCGGGGGCTGGAGAGATGGCTTAGTGGTTAAGAAAACTGACTGCTCTTCCAGAGGTCCTGAGTTCAATTCCCAGCACCCACATGGTGGCTCACAACCATCCATAATGAGAACTGGCGCCCTCTTCTGATATACAGGCAGAACAGTGTATGCATAATAAATAAATCTTTAAAGAAAAGAAGAAAATTGTCGTGCATAAGTTTGGGCTTTCCCCAGCAAACCCCCCCCCCCACCTACATGGGCTCCTCTCAGCAGGCTGCATAACTGGCTAAGACCGGGAAAGACTGCTCAAGACAGTCAGCTCTTCTGACTGTCACTGCTGCGACAGGCCTGGATGCGGCAATTTGGGAAGTGAGGGCTCAGGGGCCAGAAGTTCTTGCTGCTCCTGCAGAGAACCAGAGTTCTGCCCCAGCACCCATACCCTGTGGCTCACAAACATCTGTAACTCCGGCTCCAGGGGATCCAGTGCTCGGCCCTGGCCTGCACACACAGCACACATACACTTAAAACTACCATGCAGGTCACAGCAGAAAAAGACTACAGCAAAGTGAGCAGAGCCCAACTGTGGGCCAATATGGATTTGCCTGGCATTGCTTAAACCGCTTAGCTGTGACTTCGGAATTTCCCGCTGGAAAGAGAGCTGAAGTGCTGGCGCCTGGTCCCCTGGTCCTTTCTGCCTTGAAACAATAGTTTTTATATCTATGCTTGGTGACTGGTTTCTCAAGAACCAGATGTCCTTATCTCAGCAAAGCAGCTTGGCTTCCAGATAGTGGTTCAGGTTGGCTCTCTGCTTAGCTCTGCTCCTGGTGGAACTCAGGCAGAGGGGCCTCTCTGTCTCTGAGGTTGCCTCTCAGAGCTCTGCCTTCCTGCCTTTCTGCCTGTGCAAGGTTGCTGGTGAATTTGGTCATTGAGAGGAAGAGTCATAGCGTTCACAGAGTCACCAGTGGGCAATTTGGGAACCCCACCTTCTGCATGCTCAGCTCATGGCCATCCCATTGTCCCATTCCCTGTGCCCCGGTATAATCAGACTGTAGGGAGGGGGGAAAATTTTCCTTATTGATTTTTGTGTTTTTCAAGACAGGGTTTCTTTGTATAGCCCTAGCTGTCCTGTAACTCTCTGTAGACCAGGCTGGCCCCAAACTCACTGAGATCTTCCTGCCTCTGCCTCCCAAGTGCTGGGATTAAAGGCGTGCAATACCATCATCCAGCTTAATGTGATTTTTAAAAAAAGTTATTTGTGTATATGTATGTTTGGTCTGTATGTTGGTATGCATATCTGTGTACTATGTGCATTCCTGGTGCCTACAGAGGCTAGAAGAGAGTCTTAACCTTAACCTTTCAGTATCCTGACTCAAAAGGAATTCAGTGTCATACATACTTTTTTAATTTAAAAGGGCTGGGTGCATGCCTTTAACCATAGCATTTGGGAGGCAGAGGCAGTCAGTCTCTCTGAATTCAGGATCACCTTGGTCTAGAGTTCCAAGCCACCAGTCAAGGCTACATAGCTACATAGTTACATAGCTACAAGGCTACATAGTGAGACCCTATCTCAAAGAAGCAAAACCTCTCTCTCTCTCTCTCTCTCTCTCTCTCTCTCTCTCTCTCTCTCACTCAGAGGAACTAGGGATGGAACTCAGTAGTTGAATGCTTGCCTAACATGCATAAGAAGTTGGGTTCAATCCACAAAACAAAAGAAAACGTGAACTAGCGCCTTAGGTCCAATCTCAACTCGGTGACTACAAAGTGCAGGCCTGATTTGCCTGAGTAAGACGGGGGAGTGTGCAACCTTCAGAACAGTCCCCCCACTCCTGGAGGCTCGTTTACAGGTTCTGTGGTACAGCTATGAGCTCAAACAGCCACAGTTCGCTTGTCCATACTGCTACTGAGAGGTGTGTGTGTGTGTGTGTGTGTGTGTGTGTGTGCAGAGCCTGGGCTGAGGACTGCCCAGGCCCCAGACGCTGGGGTCTTCACTCCTTGAGCAGGTGGGTTGAGGTCAGTCTCTTCACTATCTTCTCCACTGGTAGGTTACCCCAAAGGCCACCCCGAGGCAGAGAGCTTTGAAGAGGACCTGAAGCACTTGAAAGAGAAGGTATCTGCAGGCGCTGACTTCATCATCTCCCAGCTCTTCTTTGAGACCAACACCTTCCTCCGTTTTGTGAAGGCCTGCACAGAAATAGGCATCTCCTGCCCCATCCTGCCCGGGATCTTCCCTATACAGGTGAGGGCTTGCTTCCCAGGCTCCAGTGCACTGTCCTGGGCCAGGGCTCAGGGTCATGCTGTAGTTCCTCAGTGATACTCGATGCCCACCAGGCATTTGGTCACCTCAACTGTTGCCCTAAGAAACAATAGTGCCTATAAAGGGCTTGTTCTTTGGCCTGCTGACAGACATCACTGAAAGTAATTACAACTCTCATCAGGAATCTTGGTTAAGCTGAACCCGATGGTGTACACTTGTAATTCTAGCACTGTAAAGGTGGAATTACAACTTAAGTCTGGCAGATGACTAGCTAGTGAGGCTCTGGAATAGCTGAATTAGGTGACCACTGTGTTGGGCTCAGGGGCTGGCTTGGGCTGATGGCAGGGATGAAGCAGGCAGCTCCCAGACTCTGCAAAGGAGGGGAAAAGCCTTGCCCTTCAGTACCACCTGACTTTCCACTTTTCCCAGGTCCCGCCACATGTAACTAATTAGCCAAGAGACCAGGAAGGGAACCCGGGCTAGAGGTAACCCCATGCCTCTTGTGTCTTGGACAGGGCTACTCTTCCCTTCGGCAGCTTGTAAAACTGTCCAAGCTGGAGGTACCACAGAAGATCAAGGACGTAATTGAGCCAATCAAAGACAATGATGCTGCCATCCGCAACTATGGCATTGAGCTGGCTGTGAGCTTGTGCCGGGAGCTGCTGGACAGTGGCTTGGTGCCAGGCCTCCACTTCTATACCCTCAACCGTGAGGTGGCCACCACAGAAGTGCTGAAGCAACTGGGCATGTGGACTGAGGACCCCAGGTGAGAAATGGAAGGTGGAGGAATATTCCAGGGGAGTCAAAGCAGCAATGGTGCAGGCCCTTAGAGTGTTCACGTGCAGGCTACTAGTGACATTGCAATGGCCAGGCTTGGTGACTTCCTCTAGTTAATCCCTCGGCTTTTCCCTCTTCCTTCTCCCCAGGCGCCCCCTGCCCTGGGCAGTCAGTGCACATCCCAAGCGCCGGGAGGAATGTGTGCGCCCCATCTTCTGGTCCTCCAGACCAAAAAGCTACATCTACCGCACACAGGATTGGGACGAGTTTCCCAATGGCCGCTGGTGAGGGCTGCAGCCACTCCTTGCTAAGAACTGATGGTGCCTGGGAGTGGGGGGGGTAGTTCGGGATGGGATTTATAGGAAAGTGCTCTGACCCCTCTGCTCCTGCCAGGGGTAATTCCTCCTCGCCAGCCTTTGGGGAGCTGAAGGACTACTACCTCTTCTACCTGAAAAGCAAGTCCCCCAGGGAAGAGCTGTTGAAGATGTGGGGTGAGGAGCTCACCAGTGAAGAAAGCGTCTTCAAAGTCTTTGAACTTTACCTCTCAGGAGAGCCAAACCAGCATGGCTACACAGTGAGTGGGGTGGGGTGGGGTGGGGTACCTGGAGTGGGTTCCCTGGGGTCCCCACTCCAGTCAGTCTTGTCTCAGCCTTGGGCTGGACATGAGCTGGGCCGTTTCCTGTCTTGCCGATGTGCACCTCAGCTACGGGAAAATCCTACTCAGGAGCCCATGGAGGCTGGACGCAGGCTGGGTCTCTACAGTGACATCCCAGGCCCAGACTCGTCCATGCCCTAGCTCAGCTCACCTTGCCCTCTGCAGGTAACCTGCTTGCCCTGGAATGATGATCCCCTGGCAGCGGAAACCAGCCTGATGAAGGAAGAGCTGCTGCGCGTGAACAGGCTGGGCATCCTCACCATCAACTCACAGCCCAACATCAATGGGAAGCCGTCCTCTGACCCTATTGTGGGCTGGGGCCCCAGTGGGGGCTACGTCTTCCAGAAGGTATTACAGGTTGCTTGAAGCTACTCACTCTGCTTAAGATATCCCCAGGATGGCAACAAGAGCCCCGTTTTTCCCTCCTAAGCCCTGCATTTTGAATAACTAGGGAGCAGAGCAAGTAACAGGTCACCTGGGAAGAAGGAGGAAACGATCAGCTCTCGGAGCTCCGGCTGCTCATGAGATTGCTGCTTTAATCCCAGACCTGGTGGGGCTGAATTGCACTCCAAAGCAAGGCCTTGGGCCTTGGACTCAGAATACCTGGGTTTAGGTGCCTGCTTTGCTGTTTCCCTTGATACAGCCCCAAACCTGGCTTCCTCCTCTGGGCAAAAAGTACCCGCCTCGCAGTATTCTGGACATTCTAGAAAAATCTGCCTTGCCTAGTCCTATTGGTGGCCTGTGCCAGCCTTCTCCCTTGGCCTGAGCTGGTCAGAGTAGTTCTCACTTCAGCCCCTAACATGCTTCTCTCCAGTGGCTGGTTCCTTGGGACCACTCCAGACAGACAGAGAAGCCTGGAGATCTAGTCAGAAGGCAGAAGGCTGGCAAGGAGCAGGGATTGACATGATGGTGTCTTCTCCTTCAGGCCTACTTAGAGTTCTTCACCTCCCGGGAGATAGTGGAGGCCCTCCTGCAGGTGCTGAAGAAGTATGAGCTCCGGGTCAACTTCCACATTGTGGACGTGCAGGTAGGCCAGCTCCCGGCTTGAGGACACCCACATTTATTCTAACAGTCCCCACACCACCAGGCCAGGCGTATTGTACGAGGCAGGCCTCTTGACAGATGAATATATGCAGTGACAAGTCTGTCTAAGTAGGAAAGGCATACAGTGTAGGATGCTACAGGATCCTGTGTGGGCTGAGTCTGTTACTGTTGTGTGTGGTGTGTGTGCGCATGCGTGCACATGCATGTTCACTCACCCATTACTCTCTGCTTTATCCCCTTGAAACAGCATCTCTTACTGAACCTAGAGTTATGTCAACAGCCTGCATGCCTCAGCAATCCTCTTATCCACCCCATACAGTGCTGGGGTGGCAGGCACGTGCCCAGCTTTTCACATGGATGCTAGGATCCAAACTTGTGAAACAAGCACTCTTACCCATTGAGCCATGTCCCCAGACCCTTGCCGGAATCTTCTTAAGGACAAAGGGCATTGTGGGAAAAGGGCAAAAGGAAAGGATCTGCACTGCACTGCTTATGGAGAAACTGCAAATAGGACATGGTAGTTCTGACCCGGGACCAGGAGCCCTGACATCCTGCCTGGTGCCTGGAGACTGCCTAAAAGCAAGGGAGCCGTTCTCCCAAGTAGCAGGGTGGCTTTACCTCCATTTCTTTTTACAAAGTCACAGCATGCAACTGCGAGGGTGGCAAGGATCAGGGGACATAGTTGGGGGCCCTTGTGGCCTGAAAAGAAAACAGCAGAAAAGCCAGGTGTGGCAGTACAGGTCTATAATCCCAGGATTTGGGCAGCTAATTGCTAGAGAATCTTGAGTTCAAAGCCACCCTGGATTATAAGCAAATCCTTGTCTCAAAAAAAAAGAAAAAAAGGTGCAGCCGGGCCGCCTTTAGTCCCAGCACTTGGGAGGCAGAGGCAGGCAGATCTCTGTAAGTTCGAGGCCAGCCTGGTCTACAGAGCAAGTCCCTGGACAGACTCCAAAACAATACAAAACAAAAAAAGGTGCAAGGTAGCCTAGAAGTCTAGTCAGGCGGTAGCGGCAGATGGGAGCTGCCCAGGATGCCTGTAGGGCTGTGGTTCAAGTAGCAGGTGATGCTGTTCATAGTGACACACCAGGGGGGCAGTATAAGGCTGGGTGTGGTCTGCCAGCAGTGGGCTACAGCTGTCCTATCTCTGTTCCCAGGGAAAGAACATCACTAATGCCCCCGAGCTGCAGCCCAATGCTGTCACGTGGGGGATCTTCCCTGGTCGAGAGGTCATCCAGCCTACTGTGGTGGATCCCATCAGCTTTATGTTTTGGAAGGTGAGTAAGTGGGTAGGAGGGTGTGTGCCTTGCCTGCCTTGAGAGCCCTGAGCAGACAGTTGTCTGAAACACACGGCTGCAAACCACACCCCAGGGTCTAGGAGGCCTCGAGTTAGCAGGTGGTGCTTATTTCCAGGCTAGCTGGAGTGGCACTGTCTTGCCCTTCTCTGGGTGGCCTGCAGGGAGACGGCAGGGCCCAGACCTGCACATGTGTTTGCGTCCACATGTAGGACGAGGCCTTCGCCCTGTGGATTGAGCAGTGGGGCAAACTGTATGAGGAGGAGTCCCCGTCCCGCATGATCATCCAGTACATCCACGACAACTACTTCCTGGTCAACCTGGTGGACAACGAGTTCCTGCTGGACAACTGCCTATGGCAGGTGGTAGAAGACACATTCGAGCTGCTCAACAGGCACACCACGACGGGAGAAGCACAGGCCCCATAAGCCTCCTGGAGCCTCCTCTCCCTCAACTCTCCACACATGGTAATGACTGCAGGGAGCATCCAGGCTCTGGCTGGACCTGAGATGCCCGGTTTAGGAGCAGGTGCTCTCTGCTCAAGCCCATGAGATGATCTGAGCAGGGCCCAGCTGTGAGCAGGCACTGCAGCCAGCTGCCATCTTCTCTGTGCAGCCTAGCCTAGAAACTAGCTGTCCCTGACATCCGTCCCCAGTCCAGCCCTCAGGCCTCACTGCCTGAGGTAGTGACTGGCAGGTACAGATGGCTGCTCCTGAGACCTGGCTCTCAGCCCGCTGGTCTTGTTTGGGGGGGAGGGGAAGGCTGTAGAGCAGTGGAGCGTGAGTGGCCTTGGAGAGACTAAGCAGAAGCAGGCGGGATGCGGGGGTCCTTTTATTGCCTCGCAGAGCTCTGGGAGCTACCTCTCCCGCTGTGGGCCTGTTCCTTCTCTCAGAGGACTAGGCTTGGTTCTGTTTATGTCTCAGGAATATTTCTTGGCATTTCTTGTCCCTGCCCTGCCCCACACCTGCTATATCTGGGCCACTGTCAAGGCTTCCAGGGCACAGGCTGCTGCTAGTTCCTCTCATGGGCTTCTGGCTACCAGGCGCTGGTACCACTTTTCAAAGGCCTGGAAGCAGGGAGGGACAAGAAATGCCATTTGTCTCAAGCTCCCTCCTGGGCCTGTCAGATTCACACCTGTGTGTCTCAACCAGAGGCCTTTTCCTCTGCCCTGGCAGCCTACCCTTTCTTAACCCAAACATGCAGAATAGACTGGACTTGTGACCTGGGAAGCTGTGCCAGTGACCTACACTGCAGTGCCAGTGCCACAAACAGCCTGGTTCTCAGACTGAGTGACTGTGACACCAGGCTGGACTTAGGGCCACCAGTCACAGGCTCTCATGTCCAGGCTGTGACCTCTGTAACCCCTCCCCTCTCCCTGGCTTAGCCCAAAGGTGACACTGGTTTTGGGAGGAGTGGCTCACTGGCTAGGAGAAGTGAGGTAGAGCCACCTGGGAAAGGACCCCGCTCTCTTCTTGCTGGGATAGCTGTTGAGCCACCTGCAGCTGAAGGACCTTTTTCCGCCATGTCCTCCAGGCCTGTTCCAGACGCCATTGTCTGAGCTACAGAGAGAGTTGACAGAAGAGAGTTGACAGAAAGGGATGTGACAAGGGGCCATCATCTAAGAAATGTTAGCAGACAAAGGCTCCTGAGCGCCCTCTGCAGGGTGGAGAGGAACTAAGCCTACCTACCAGGCTCCGAGACAGCCGCTCCAGTGAACATCTACCCAGCGCTGCCATGCCCTCACCAGGCACCTGGCCTGCTGGGAAGCCTGGATATGCTGGCACTGTAGCTGTCTATTCCTAAAGGCCAAGCAAACCATGACCTCTGCAAGGTGAAGAGCAAGGGCCCCAGGGCCACCCCTCCCCCATGATGCCATACGCACAGCTGATCCTGCCACCTTTGAAGAGCTTCGCCTTGGCCCTGGATGGCGCTGGTCCCAGAGGTTGGGGGCTGTGCCCATACAGGCAGTGGCAGCCAGAACTGGAAGGTTACACAGAGGGGCCTCTCTGTGTCACCTGGAGAGGAGAATTGTGTCGAGAGAGTAATGCCTTGGTTTGGGAGCGCAATGGCCAGGTCTCCGGGTTGTGGGCTGGCCCAAGGAGCTAACAGGAGTAGAAGAGAGTCTCTCAAGCAGCTGTGAGCAGGGGCAGCGTTTCACGGGGCTTGGCCTGAGGGCTGAGACCCAGGGACTCTGCTCCTTACTCAGAACACAGGATGTGGTTCTCTGTATGCCTCTGCCGTGCCGCCGTGCCGGGCTACACAGCACATTGTGTACAACCGGTGTCCAGCAGCCGTGGATCTGAGGGAACAGCAGGGGCGCAAGGATCAAATGCTGTGGGCTTGAGTCTGCTGACCAGGAGAGATTCCTGTCTTTCAGCCTGCCACCCAGGAATCTCCAAAACCCCCCCCCCCCGCCCCAGAGGGACAAGCTGCCAGTACATAGCACTACCTCCTCTGACCATTCTCCCATCCAGCTGAAGACATCTAAGCAGAGACTGAGCCAATAGCTGCCCTGTGACAGAACTCAGGCTGTCCCCCAGAGCTAAGTTATGCTCCTGATTGAACCTTGGACATTGCTGAAGCCTTGCTCCTCAGATGTGGCCTGACTCCAACTAAGACAACAAGTATGGGTGACCCCACCCCACTACAGGATGGCTCACGCCTGCACACAATGCCAGGTGAGGGCCATCTGGTGTTGTGTACATGTGCGCCTGTGGTAAAGAGTAGGACCTTGGGAACCATTCTCAGTGTCTGCTTGTTTTTTCTGGAAGCCCAGTATTGAGAGTACAGTATATGGGAACCTTGCCTTTACTGACAAAAGAAGAATGAAGTGTGTGTACTTTTAAAGGGTGGCGGTGTCCCCCTGAAATTTCACTACTTAAGCTGAGTTGAAGCATCCTGGACTATACAAGCTGGGTCTACACAGCCCGGAACAAGTAAAGCAGCATGAGACCCCTTAATCTGCTGTGTCGCTCGGCCCATACATACCTGGGAGCACTGAAATCCAGCAACACTATTGTAACTCCGTTTAAGAGGCAAAAGCCACTTTGGTGACTATCTATCTTAGGCCCCTTTTTTGTTTTGTCTTCCGAGACAGGGTTTCTCTGGGTGATAGCCCTGGCTGTCCTGGAACTCTGTAGACCAGGCTGGCCTGAGATCTGCCTCCTAAGTGCTGGGATTAAAGGTGTGTGCCACCACCCGGCTCCCTTAGGCTCTTTCTAAAGTCGGTTCCGTTCTTTCTGGCTCCTAGCGATGCCAGGTTGTCTTTAGGAACGCTGCCTGGCCTGTCAGGATCGTGGGCTGGGTCCCTCAGCTGTATCTCCAGGCTGCTGGCTGCGCTGTTTCTTGCCCATGCGTTTGTGATGCCCTCTCCACTCCTCCCAGGCCACAGGCCTCGCTCTTTGTTGTGTCAGAGCTAAGAACCAAAAACCCTACTTTCTACTTCATTTTCTGTAATGGGGCACATTTCATTTTTCTTCCAATAAAAGTAAAATTGCTGCTATCTCCATATTTCTTTAGTTTGTTTGTTTGTTTTGAGACAAGTTTTCTCTGTATTGTTTTGGAGCCTGTCCTGGAACTCCCTCTGTAGACCAGGCTGGCCTTGAACTCACAGAGATCAGCCTGCTTCTGCTTCAAGTGCCAGGCTTAAAGGCATGTGCCACCAATGCCCAGCACCATATTTCTCTTTTTAAAGATGTTGGTGTGTGGGTGGGTACACACAAGTCAGAACAGGGACTGAGTATTCAGATCCCCCTGGAGCTTCACAGGGTTGTAAGTCATGGATGTGGGTGCTGGGGACCAAACTCAGGTCCTCTGGAAGAGCAGCTAGTGCTCTTACCACAAGTGCTCTTTACCATCTCTCCAGCCCCAGACTGTGCTGAAACTGAATTTAAACCCTGGTGAAGTAGCTTGGGGGTGCACTTGCTTAGCATGTGCAAGCCTGCAGGGTCTGCATACCACTCTTAAAAAAAAAAGAGTTGGGTGGTGGCACACACATTTAATCCCAGCACTCGGGAGGTGGAGGCAGGCAGATCTCTATCTATGTGAGTGAGAGGCCAGCCTCATCTACAAAGCTAAACAGAGAAACCCTGGGGGGGGGGTTAATATGTGTGATAAGTGTGGGGAGAGGCATGCATGCCTTGGTACACATGGTGGAGGCCAGAGGACAACTTTGTGGAGTTTGCTGTCTCTTTCCACCTTTACATCTGTTCTGGGGGGTCAAATCAAGTCATCGGGCTGGCATGGCAAGCACCTTTATCTGCCCAGCCACCTTGCTGACCCACAAATGCCTTTCTTGAAATTATCTGTCTTTTTGACAAATAGTGTAGCCCTGACTGGCTTCCGACTCAACAGATGTCTGCCTGCCTCTGCTACCCTGGTGCTGGGACTGAAGTCGTGGGCTAATATACTCAGCCACAAACACTTTAAAAAATTTGTGTCTGTTTCCTTAATAGACAAAGACCCTTTGTAACCAGATTTGCACAGGGCTGTCTCTCAGGTTTGCTGATGGGTCCCCCTGCCTCTACCACCTTGCTGACCACCCAGAACTGGGTCGGGTGGTGTCTGTAAGTCTGTTTGACTCTAGCGCCACAATACCATCATGGGCAGAAACCAGCTCATTTTAAGACTGGGGAAGTGACTCCCCTACAACACACACAGAAATACACTCCTGGGCCCACCTCACCTGTATCACAAAATTTGGGGTATCCAGTTGCAGGAGGTACCCTCTGCTGGCCAGCCTCAACCAATGCCTGAAGTCCATGCTCTGTGCCTGGGTCTGTGGCTCCAGCCTCCATCTCAACAGAGTTGACAGCCAGTCAACCCAGTGGGTCCTGAGACACTGAAACCTCTGCCAGCCATGGGTGATATCAGTTTGATGGACATGAGCCTGGACTGTTAACCGCATCCAGAACTCTAGGACCCTGGAGGAGAAGAGGGTGTCCATCAGAGCCAGGATTCTAGGGCTCTGCAAAAGACAAATGCCCAAGCCTGGGCCCCCTCCTGCCCCTTTGCTGGATAGTCCACGAAATGTGCACGGAAAGTCTCAGAAGTGGGTATTATATCACACACACCAGGAACAAGCATCCTGTCTAAAGGGACAGTCCTAACTAACAGCTACACTCTGCTCCCCTCCCCTGGCAAGATGCCAGTACACTATCTCTGTTGTGTTGAGCACATCTGGCAAGGCCGCAAGGCACGGCAGTTTCCAAGGATGGGTCACCACCAAAAAGGTGAAGGAATTGGGATCTACTCCAAAGATCAGGATGTCACACTCAGCAGGCACCACTCAGCCACCAAAATGTGCTTCGCCCTTACCAAAACCAAGTTCAAAAGCTGAGCAGAAAGCACGGTGTGAGGTTGTGCTCCGGCCTTGGACACTCACCTGGTTGCCAGCTGCTGGGCAGCATGAGCTTGGTGGACCTGGCCTAGGTAGGAATCATCCATCCACAGGACCCAGCACGGGGCCACCTGGCCTGGACTCAGGACTTGAGCTCTCCTTCCTGCCTGTTGCTGGGCCTCAGGGTACTGCCCCAGAGCCACTCGCCATACCACAAAAGCCTGCTGGGCCTGGGCCCTCCTCAGCTGCTGGTCAGCTCCACACTCTTGGGAAAAGCTCCTCCTGCCCAGCACAGAGCCCTGGGCCATGCACGGATCCTGTGCCTGGGGCCCTGCTCTGCAGGCCGCCTGTGAGCTAGCAGGTGTGGCCCCCAGAGCTCCTTTCAGGTCATCCTGGAAGGCTTGCAGCTGGTCCTGGGACACTCCTAAGTCCCTCACTCGTTCACACCAGGCCTGGAAATAGCTGCAAAGGGGGAGGGTGGGGCACAGGTCAGCTCTCAGTTGGCTGTTGTATTTATTCAAAGTGACACCTGCAGACGTGCCTGTGATCTCAGCACTGAAGCAGGAGGATCTCCTGGGCTAGCCTGGGCTTGAAAAACCAAAGGCTGGGTGTCTAACTCAATTGGTGAAGTGCTTTCCTAAAATGCACAATGCCTTGGGTTCAGTTTCTAGCACTAAATTCGCTAGGCAGAGTGGCATAAGCCCATAAGCCCGCCCCGCCCCCCATACAGAGGCAAGAGGATCCTTGGCTGCCTAGTGGAAGAAGCCTGGGCTACATGACTTTACCCTCTTCTGACCACCATGGGAGGACTGAGGATCTGGACCTCCTCACAGCCGGAGAAAACACCTCTGTCCCCTTCACTGGCCTGTAAAGTCAGAGGACTGGTTTGGTCAGGAGGAAGACTGAGGCTTGTCGCCAGCCCCAAATTAATGAGAGGCTGCTGGCTTAGACCAACTCCCTTCAGGTCCCCACCCCACCGAAATCCCAGGCCTGCAGTCAGAATCCCAATGCTTTTTATGTCCTCGGCTCCCTGCCTTTCCTATGTGTGTGTGTGTGTGGGGGGGTGACAGAGCCCTCCTACCCAACAAGCCCCCAGATCTGAAGACATCGCTGTCCCAGTCCCAGATACTGCCTGCTGCCAGCCCCACCTCTGAGACTGTTCATGGAGAAACTGCTGTCCTGGGGGCAGATAGACCAAGAGCCACTAGAGAGAGCCCCCCTTCCCCTGCACCTGCTCAGCCTGCCCTCTGCCCTACACTATCTGCTAGCTAAAACGCTTTTGGTCACCAGGCTTTGCATTCAGGTAAGTGAGGCACCTTTTTGTGTGTGTTTTGTTTTGTTTTTCGATACAGGGTTTCTCTGTGGTTTTGGAGCCTGTCCTGTAACTCGCTCTGTAGACCAGGCTGCCTTCAGACTCACAGAGATCCACCTGCCTCTGCATTTGCTGGGATTAAAAGCGTGTGCCACCAACGCCCGGCTGAGGCACATTTTTGTTTTTCTTGGTGCTGGAAACTGAACCCAGAATATCACCCATGCTAAACACATACTCCCCAAAGGATGCCATTCCCAGCCTCAAATTTTCTTTTTTGTTGAAGATTTTGATAATGTTTAGGCATTAGAAGAATTGGAGAGTTGTAAAAATCTAGGCGGTGGTGGGGTATAGCTCAGTTGAAAGAAAGCTTTGTCTTGGCCTGGGTTGGATGAAGGCCTGGGTTTGATCCCCAGTATTGTACAATCTGGGATTAGTGTCTCAGAACTATAATCCCTGCACTTGAAAGGTGGATGTAGGAGGATCTAAGTTCAAAGTTACCTGAAGTCAGCTACACAGCAAACTGGAGATGAGACCCTGTCTCAAAAACAAAACCCAAAACAATAATAAACAAGACCTAAACTCCCAGGGGCTGGAGGAGTGTCTCGGTAGTGAGAACATGTATCACTTTTCCAGAGGCCAGAGTTCCATTCCCAGCCCCCACATCAGGTGCCTCACAACCGCCTGTAACTCCAGCTTCGGGGGATCCAATATGCCTCTAGCCTCTGAGGGCACCAGCATGCACATATTAAAAATAAAATAAATCTTTTTTTAAAAAATGTAGGTTTCTGCTTTCGCTCTAAAAACTAAGATTTGACGTTTGTTCCTGGTGGACAAGTATTGAGCTGTATACGCTGGTGGGCGTAGAGGATCCTGAGAACGCCACCAATGGGCCAGCAAGCTGACCCAGTCAGTAAAGGACTTGAATTCCTGAATTCAGTTCTCTGAATCCATATGGTGAGAACCAGCTCTCTCTGACCTCCACGTGGTTGCTGTTGGCATATGCACATACAGGCTCACACAGGGAGAGGGACTGGGGGAGAGGGAATAACCAGCCATTCCTGGGATTAGATTGCAAAGAGAGAGGAGTTTCTAGTTCAGACACACACACACACACACACACACACACACACACACACACACACACACGGCTCACTGCCTCCTGCATCACTCTCTTTGTATGAGTGAGTGAGTTCTACAGAGATGCCCTGTAGTGAGACTCACCAGCACTCCCACAAGGGGGCTTAAAAGTGGGTGTCTGCCCTACACAGAGCTTTCAGCCCTGGGTGACCCCTCACTACAGCCCTGTGGGAGAAAAGGAAGCAGAGGGGCCCATAAGCTGTCGGACTCCCTCTTGCAGAGGCAGGTGGATCTCTGTGAGTTCAAGCCCTCCTGGTCTACAGGGCAAGTTCCAGGGCATCCAGGGCTACACAGAGAAACCCTGTCTCAAACAGCAACAACCACACACACACACACACACACACACACACACACACACACACACACACACAAGAAATCAAACAAACAAACAAAAAAAACTGTAAGCAGGAAACCAGCAAAATGTCTCAGTGGGTAAGGGTGTTTGCTGCTGACCCTGACAACCTGAGTTAAATCCTCTGGATTTACAGAGATGATGGAAAAAATTGACCCTTGTGAGTTGTCTTCTGACTTCTATATAAGAGCCATGGCACACACACACACAACCAATTAACTAATTCATTAATTAAAATGTAGGGGCTGGGAGTGTGGCTCGGAGTTTGGCTCAGTGGCAGACTGGAGCGCTTGCCCAGCATGCCAAGACCTTGGATTCCATCCCCAGAACTGAAGTTAATTAGTTATATAAAATGCTCAAGTGTTGGGGCTATTTGTTGCTCAGCAAGGGGTGGGAGCCTCCTGGATGTGACTATGACTTGGCTGGGGTCAAACTGAGTACAGAGAGAAAGGTCCTCCTTTCTGCTGAGCCAGGATCCCGGGAAGCTCGCCAGGATCCATCCCCCTCCTTCCCCAGACAGGCTCCTCTCCCAGGCTGCTCGCTCAGCACTCAGCAAGCCTGTCTCTTCTGCCCAACTAGCATCATGGCCCTGAGAGCACTGGGGCTCTGCCTTCCTGACCTCAGAACACAGGCAGCGACTCCTGGAGGCCCGGCAAAGCAAAGGTGATGGGGGCAAAGGAAGGGTGCTGATGTTCTGAGTTTGCCATGGACTGTCTCATGGGCTCACACAGTCACCCCAATGAAGCCTGTTTACAGATGCTGGAACAGGGACTCGAGTACTTAGGCAGCTCCAAGGACAGCCAGGGCTATTACACAGAGAAACTCTGTCAAAAACAAAAAAACAAAACAAAAGATCCACACAGCAGGAGACGGGAGAGCCAAGACCCAGTCGAAGTGTCCTACACTCAGGCCTTCATGCACCCTCTGCGATGCAGCCCCTGGGCTCTGAGATGGCTATGGAGTTTCACTAAGGGGCTCTGGCCTTCCCCGCCCATCCTTGGCTCACTTTGCCAGCAGGAGAGCCAGCAGCTCAGGGCCACTTGCACCAGTCCCTGGCCCTGCTCCTGACTCTCTTCTGCACTGCCCACCACTGCACCAGCAGCTGCCACCACACCCATCACAGCCCGTGGCTCTGATCCCAGCTGGCTCTGTCCAAGGCCCTCGAGCTGCAGACCAGTGGCTTCAGGGAGGACACTGGGGAGGAAGGGGAATGTTCACTATGTCTTTGGGCTAGCCTCACCTTCTGCCCTCTTCCAACCTCCCCTCAACAACAGGTATAGCCTGGGTGAGCTCCAACCAAGGAGAGGATGGGTTGCTGGGGATCAGAGGGGTCTAGAGCCCTTCCAAAGGACTCTATGACAGGTGATCAATGCCAAGTCTAGTGCTCAGCCACTGAAGTCAGTAATTACCCTCATTTTACAGACAGGGAAGCAGAGAAGTCAAGTAACTTGTGCCAAAATCTCACAGCCAGAGGCACAGAGCAAGTGTTGGGATATAAGCAGTCCCTTCTCAAGCCCCGCCCTGTGAGGTGAGAACATCTGGAGAGTGTCCTGCCCCCGCCCCCACCCCCACAGCAGGATTGGACAAGAGGAAGTGGGCACCATGCTGACTGGGATGTGAGCAGGGACGCCATGCTGACTGACTGGGATGTGAGCAGGGGGGCCCCTGAGATGCAGACTCCACAGCCTGCTGCTGGGAAGGCCAAGGATGGGTAGGAGGAACAGCCCGGAAGCACAGTGGACAACAGGGCCCTCCCTTCCTGGGGAGGGGTTCCTACCGCCTCTGCAGGGTACGCCGGTACAACCTCACTGCACCCCCAGTCTGCAGGACCTGCACCTGCCAGGGAAGAAGGCACAGTAAAGGCACAGAACCTGTCGTGCCACCTGGCTGCCTACAGGATGCCCACCAGGAAGGTCTCTAGGAGGGTGGGGCCTCTGGGAAACTGGGAGGTATGGGGTAGGTCCTGGGTCCCCCCATCTCCACCCCACTCTGGCCCCTCACCTTCTCCAGTGAGCATCCTGATGCTCTGCAGCCCAGCCAGGCTTCCCCTCTCTGGCTGTTGCCCCATGGCTCCAGGGCTAACACGGTCTCCATGGTGTTTAGGGGAGAATCCAGACCCCAGACCCTTAAACGCCACTGCCTCAGGATGTGCTGCAGAGCCCGCTTCTGCATGCCCTGAAAAAAGGAGCTGGGGGAGGGGGGCAGGTAGGTCTATGGTCTCCCAGCACCTATGATTGGGACAGGGCTGCCATGAGAGGATCCAGCTGGAAGGCCTTGATCAGCTGAAACCAATGGATCACTGGGAGCAGCAAGAAATGATGTCATAGCTCAGTGGTGGAGGCTTGCTCAGTGTGGATGAGTCTGAGGGCCTGATGCCTGGCCCCACAAAGACACAAACAAGTCTCTCTAGTGACAGCCCTGCCCACTGCCCTCTAGTGGGAAACTCAGTTAAAACAAACAAACAAGCAAGCAAACAAACAAACCCACTTTTCCTAAAAGCAAAGCAAAGTGAAACAAAAAACAAACAATCAAACACAAGCCCAGGCATGGGAGTTCACGACTGTAACCACAAAACTCAGGAAGCTGAAGCAGGAGGATTGCCAATAGTTTGTAGCCATCCTGAACTATGTGCCATCATGCTTGCTAGAACAGGGTTCTCTTTCTTCTTCTTCTTCTTCTTCTTCTTCTTCTTCTTCTTCTTCTTCTTCTTCTTCTTCTTCTCCTCCTCCTCCTCCTCCTCCTCCTCCTCCTCCTCCTCCTCCTCCTCCTCCTTCTTCTTCTTCTTCTTCTTCTTCTTCTTCTTCGTCTTCTCCTTCTTCCTTCTTCTTTTTGTTTGTTTTGTTTGTTTGTTTGTTTCCTTTGAGACAAGGTTTCTTGGTGTAGCCCTGGTTGTTGTAGAACTCACTCTATTGACTAGTCTGGTTTTGAACTCAGTGATCTGCCTGCCTCTGCCTCCCAAGTGCTGGGAGTAAAAGAAATTGCCACCACCACCCTGCTGTAACAGAATTCATAGCTCTGTAACTCCTGGCTTATTCTCACTGGTAGCCTAGTCTAGAAGTTGGCCCCTGATGACCCCAGCCTCCCTTCGCCACGGCCTAGGCTCAGAATCCTGGTACCACCTGTCCTTGTAAGGGCGGCTGGGAGAAGGTGGCCCCAGCAGCTTTCTGCTTTGTCACTGTCTCAGTGTCCCTCTGCCACCTCCCAGGGCCTGATATCTGCTGGGAGACACAATGTGTCAATATCAGGCCTCCTGTCGAGGCCATGCGAAGGCTGGGGATGTTGACTAGGATCTAAGGGACAATGGCCATGTATCCACCTTGTGCCTGGGGGCTGACCCTATGTCATCAGTTTTGGGATACCTACAGGGCTTGCTGGAGCTGGTAGAGTCGTGTCCTCCAGAGCATCAGGACCCGGTGTAAGGCCAACCTTTGGCAGGCTTCCCACAGGGAGCACCCATCTGGCTTCCTGGGTAGCTGCTGGGCCTGGACCACTGTCTCCAGGGAATAGGAGGTGGCAGTTCCTGGGACTAAGATGCTGAGGGCCTTATCCCCTGGGGAAAAGGCAGGACGTGGTTAAGTTGCTGTTCATAAACATGCAGCTGCATCCCCAGGCCTCCTGGGCCCTCCCCATCAGGGGCACTGGCCTACTGTCTTCCACATGCTCCCCATAAGGCTGCCTCAAGTCCCCCATCTTCCCCAGCTTGGGAAGGGTCTTCCTGGAGCAGAGGGCCATATGCTTTCACAGTAGAATGTGGGACAACTCAGCACTAAACCAGAATAGTCCCCTGCCCAGAACAGCTTACACGGGGACAGGGCTATAACCCAGCAAGGCCTGGTCCCTCTGGGAACCCTTCCCAAAGGGTAAGCCCCCACCCCAAAGATCCAGCTCAGCAACGCCCTCTCCCATTGTCATATTCATGAGTTTCACTGGGCTCTGGAGCTCAATTAATTGGAGCTCTGGTTGGAGGGAAGCTCCCCCTTCCTTCCCCCTCCCCCTCCCCCCATTTGCCACTCTGCTCACCTGCCTTCCGCCGATAGAGGGCCAACTGAGTCACCTTTGTCACATCTGAGGCCTGGAGCTGCTTCATTTCCATCCACTGTCCCAAGCATATCCTCAGGACCCTCAGCCTTCGGTGTGCCAGGTGTCGCCTGCACTGGGCCCCCCTTTGCACGAACCGTTGCCAGGCCCTGAAGCACCTAGAGAGAGAAGGGGAATTACCCTTGGCAGCCCCTGCAGACACCTGCATCCTGAGACACACACACACACACACACACACACACACACACACACACGCACGCACGCACGCTCACACGCACGCACGCACGCTCACACACGCACGCACGCTCACACACGCACGCACGCACGCTCACACGCATGCACGCACGCACGCACGCTCACACGCGCGCGCACGCACACACACGCATGAGCACCACACACACGCACACACGCACGCACACACACGCGCACGCACGCACGCACGAGCACACGCACGCACGCACGCTCACACACGCATGAGCACACACACTCACACACGCACGGTCACACACACGCATGAGCACACACACGCGCGCGCACACACGCATGAGCACACGCACACATGCACACACACGCATGAGCACACACACGCGCGCGCACGCACAAGCACACATACACGCACGCACGCTCACACACACGCGCACGCACGCATGAGCACACACACACACACACACACACACACACACGCACACATCAGTGGCCCTGCCCTTCCCCTTTCTGAGCCTCTGTTTCTCACCTACAAAACAGAAGGCTTCGAGAAACTGAGCGAGGCATCTGCTCAGGCCACAAATGTCCTAGCACCCTCCCACCTGGCCCCACACCACCCTCGCCTCACTCATTCTATTGCTTCCGTCTCTGACCAGGGTGATATTTCTGTCATCTCGAGTCCTATCAGCTCAAGGGCCTGCTCAGCCTCCTGAGGCGTTCTTTTTGCTCCTAGAATAAAATCTCAACTCCTTCCCATGGCTCCCAAGCTAAGTGGGACCTGACCCCGAACACCTTTTCCACCCATCTAAAGTCTGAAAACATTGCAGAGGCCCCCTCAGCTGCCCATTATTGCTGAGTTTTAGGTTTGTTTGTTTGTTTGTTTGTTTGTTTGTTTCAAGACAGGGTTCCTCCATGTAGCCCTGCCTGTCCTAAAACTTGCTCTGTAGACCAGGCTGGCCTCAAACTCAAGAGATGCACCTGCCTCTGCCTCCCGAGTGCTGGGGTTAAAGTTCACCACCACTACCCAGTTCTGGTTTTCTCCTTAATGTATTTGGTCTTCCTACATTACCTAACGTTACCTTGATATCCTGGATTCCAGCAATCCTCCTGCCTCAGCCTCCTGAGTAGCAACTGGGCCTATGAGCTTTTACTACTCCGCTGGCTCTTTTTAAGGCCCTTGCATGCTCTGTTTCCTTTGTGAGGTGCTCTGGTCCCTGCAAACCTCCACTAGAAACTATTCATCCTTCATGCCGCTCACCATGTCTAGGTCACTCGGTCACTTTCAGTGTTAAAAGCTCTTTCGGGGAATGGGGGGTCAACATGGGGGCATGAAATAAAAAAAAAAAGGAAAGGCCCACAGATAAAAAAAAAAGGTACTATGGGGGCTGGAGGGGTGGCTCAGTGATTAAGAGCACTGGCTGCTTTTGCAGGGAATCGGGGTTCAGTTCCCAGCATCCACACCTGTCAGCTCAGGAACCACCTGTAACTCCAGATCCAGGGGCTCCACTGCCTTCTTCCAGACTCTGTTGCATGTATGTGGGCACATACAACCATTCACGCACACATATGTAAATAAAAATTAGTATAAAATATAAGCAAGTAAAAACAAACATTATACTGTCTGGTTACTCAACAGCTTACTAACTACATGGTTAGGTAGGCCCTGACTGTTCCTCTTTCATAATTATAAATGGTGTTGTGACTGGCATGCTTTTGTCCAAACCTTTGTCCTCATCATGACTCTCTGTGGACGAAGCTGGTGGGCAGGGACAGAGTGGGGATGGGGCAGTAGGCCACCAGCTGCCTAGGCCACATTGCCCAGTCTTGGTGTTCAAGCTCACCTGCATTTCCAGGCAAGGCCTGTGGCTGCTTCTCTTCCCAAGGAAGGGCTTCCCCTAGAAGCAAAGAACGGAGCTGCAGCCTGGGTGTGGGGTAGCCCCTGTTTCTGCTGCAGAGCAACTCCTCTCCCCTGGGTCAAAAGATAATGGGCAAACGGATGCCGAGTGAGGCCTGGAATGAGGCTCCTGTCAGCCACCAAAGCTCTGGCCCTAACCTAGCACTACCCATTTCCTTGGGAATGATGGAATGTAGCAAGAACCCCAAGAGACAAAACTTTCCCTTGGAACAAACCTTAAAAGGAAGAATATCCACACATCCTCCCAGGCCAGGCTAGCAAATCACTAATTAAAAAAACAGCAGACAAGGGGCTCGAGAGATCATTCATGAGCTGCAACCTAGGCCCTGCAGATACCCTCTCTCAGTAGGTGTAGCCGCCTCTCAGACATGCCAGAGCTGCGTCATTCCCTCCACGCCCCCACCTAGAGAACACTGACCTCTTGGAAGCTCCAGGCCAGCAGAGCCTCTGCACATTGCTCCCATGCAGCCTCCAGCCGGGCCTCCCGGAGCCGTAGGACCCAGCGCAGTACTCTGAGGCTCTTTCGAATCAGCTGCCTGTGACTCAGCGCCTCGGCCTTAGCTGCTGCCTGGTGCCTCTGTGACAAGTGTCTCCAGGCTCTGAAACTTCTGGACAGCAGCTTCCGGCTGGGAACAGAGCAGGGCTGATGAAGGGGTGACATAACTCTCAGCTGCCTATGACTCCATTCGTATGACTTTTCCAGTAATTGCGAAGGTGACTCCGGCCCCCTTCCATAGCAGAAGTCCTAGCTGCACACCCAAAGAACCCTCTTTGCTAATGCCTGGACTTAATAGTCCCCTCCAAGTAAGAGGCTCCCAGAGAGAAGGGCATTGCCCTACTACACTGATGTCTACAATTCCCAGTGAGCCAAACCCAGGGGTGTAGAACTTATCCTTGGGCCCTAAGGCCCCTGGTTTCTTATAAGGGACGGTGTGAAGATAGTTATGTCCCCTTGAAGTCCTGCTGTGGCTCTGCCATCAAATGCCTATCTCCGTCAAGTCTCTAGCACAGGCAGACGGGTCAGGACCTATCCCTGAAGTGCCTCCCCCCATCGTCCCACACAGTAGGACCTCACCACGCTGCCTGGGGATCCGAGGCCCCAACACTTTGAGCCTTGTTCTGCAGAAACAAAAGCCATGACAGTTGTCAGGCTAAAGAGCAGGAGTGACGACACCACCACCATCACCTGACCCCCAACACATACATATACACATCCTGGGACTTCTACCTGCAGAGTACTCTGAGCTGGAGCAGCATTTGATGGGCAGGAGGGCATCTTCTCCCCATCCCTGCCTGCTTTTCCCTGTGGGGCCTTCTCTCTTCCTGCCTGCCCAGGCAGGACACTGAAGAAGGTTGGAGATTCGAGTCTGGCCTCTCTGCTACCTGCCTCTCGTGTGACACTTAAGTGTCCTCTGTTCCTCTTGTTATATGGAAGGTCTGGGGAGCCCCTCTCTCTTGCCCCAAGGTGCTGGGTAGAAAGGACCTCCTGGTCTGAGTCAGAGAAATCCCCAGCCAATGTCCCCAGAGTGGCCTTGTGTAACAGGGGCTTGTATACAGGGGACTCTGAGAGTCTAGTTTGGACCCCAAGAGTCCCCAGGAGGTTTATACTTTCCCTGGGGTGCTCGGGCCAAGGCTGAACAGGGGTTGACTGTCTACTACGGGTGTGGGGCCCCCTGTGTGTAGGGCCTGGGTGCTCCTGGGATGTCTGGCTCCTTGAATGTGTTGCCTCAGGCTCAAGGTGTTGGATAGGGTCCAGCAACCAGTGGTTACTGCTGTGTGAGGAACGGGATGAGACCCAGGACCGGCTGTGGGCAGAGACAGACAGGTCCTCCAGGGTGAGGGGCTCCCCAACAAGCCTGGGTGCCCCGCTCCCTGAACCACACCAGGGCCTGTGGTCAGGCCATGTATACCCATTAAGAGGTGCTAAGCCCCCAGAGAGTCTTAAGTCCAAGCATTGGGTGTCTGTGGCCTGGGGTGTCTGCCTCTGGTAGAAGGATGCTCCAGGTGGTGACAGGCAGCTGTTCCGTGGATGGGGGCTGGTGGTCCCTTGGAAGCACAGGTTACTCTGCTGTGCAAAGGGCTCTCGGGTCCTCGCTTGGGACCTCCCTGCTGAAAGCTGTAGGTTACTCTGCTGCCAGAGACCTGTGTCACCTAGTTGGCCAGTTGTATCCTTCAGGGCAAGGGCCAGGCGGGGACAAGGGCTGGTCAGATTGCTTTGGACTTGGTAAGCTTTCTGGCATAGCACTGAGTCTTGGGAGCGTATGGTGGCCTGGCACTTAGACATCCTCCTGCCTCCTCTACTGCCCAGGCTGATGTCCAGGCTCCTCCAGGATCTCTTCAGCTCTATAAGGAAGAGAGACAGCCACACCCTGGGAACCAGCTGATGGCTTCTCAGGTAAGACAAGTGGGTATCCAGGCCTCAGAGCTGGGGAGTGGTAGGGCTCCTGGTGGGAAGGACTCAGGACTTCAGCACCATATCCTTGAGGGAACTCCAGGCCCAGGGGCCTCGGAGCCAGGTGGTCATGTGGTTTGACAGAGGCCTGGCCACATAGAGCATGGATGAGGAGGGACAGAAGGGAGCCTGAGGGAGGGCTGTCTGCAGCTGGGACCAGGGTGTATCGAGGGCTTTGGATCTGGGGGCAATCAGCTGAGAAGAAGGGGTAAAGGGAGAAAAGGAAAGGGTGAATGGTGAATTTACCCAGTGGTTACTCGGAACACTCCCACCCCTTAGCACCCTGACTGCCCTCCAGTGACCCCAACTGACCCAGGCATAAAAACCAGAATCTGACAGAGCAGTGGTGGCCCATGCCTTTAATCCCAGCACTCAGGAGGCAGAGGCAGGTGGATCTCTGTGAGTTCAAGGCCATCCTGGTCTACAGAGTGAGTTCCAGGACAGCCCCGAGATTCTGGCCCAGAGACCTATATCCCTAAGGCCCTACCCCTCAGGGACTCCACCCTTCAGAGGCAATGCCCTCCCAAGATCCTCCCCTTTGGGGCCCCTCTTTCCCAAGCCCCACCTTTCCATCCTTCTCAAGAACCCTCCCTTGAGATGATGCTGTACCAACCAAGCCAACCTTGGGAAGCAAATCTCCAGGGCCTGGAAGGTGCTGGGCAGGTACCTGGGGTATCCACTGTCACCGCCTTACCAGGCTCAGTGGGCTCCTTACCTGGCCCCAGGACAGTCACAGTCTTCGGGGGCACATTCTCCTTGAATCTGGTGGCAGGTCTTGGCTCCATGGGCTGTGGGTCAGCATTCAATTAAATGGGTTGGGGTAGGGTAGAGCTCAGGGTGGAGTACTGGCCTGGCATGTATGAGACCTTGGGTTGGATCCTAAGCTTAAATACAGGGATGGGCAGTCAGGCTCTCCGGAGGAAGGAGATACCCTGTGAGACCCTTGGGCCACGTCCTCAGCTATTCTGGACACGGTCCCTCCCTCTCTGTGTAGCAGTTTCTGTCCACTGCCCGCATAGCTTCTCCCCTTTCTGTTGTTATATTTTCTTCTTTTTTGAGTTTTTAAAAAATGTATTTATTTATTATGTATACAACATTCTGTCTGTATCCCTGCAGGTCAGAAGAGGGCACCTGATCGCATTACAGATGGCTGTGAGGGAATTGAACCCAGGACCTCAGGAAGAGCAGCCAGTGCTCCTAGCCTGTGAGCCATCTCTCTAGCCTGATTTTTTTTTTCTCTCTCTCTCTCTAGCCTGATTTTTTTTTTTTAGGCAGGGTCTATGTAACCCTGACTGGCCTGGAACTTACTATGTAGACCAGGATGACCTCAAACTCACAAAAGTTCACCTGCCGCTGCCTCCCAACTGCTGGGATTAAAGGTGTGCACCACCATGCCAATCTAAGGGCATCAGATCTCCAGGAACTATAGTTACGGATGGCTTTGAGCCATCTTGTGGGTGCTGAGAACCAAACCTGGGTCCCCTGGAAGAGCAATAAGTGCTCTTAACCACTGAACCATCTCTCCAGTCTCTCTTCTCTTCGAGAGTTTCTCATGTAGATCAGGCTAGCCCCAAGCCTGCTATGTATAGATAGCCAAGGATGACACTGAACCCCCTTCCCCAAGTGCTGGGATTACAGGCTTGTGCCACCACACCTAGTCTGTGCGGTGCTGGAGCTCAAACCCTGGGTTCTCTGCATTCTAGGCAAGCATGCTACAGAGTCTCATCACCAGCCTTTTTACTTTTTCTTTTTCTCCCTCCCTCCTTCCTTCCTGTACTTAAGTTCTGCTTCAAACATCACCCAAGCCCTTCTGCCATCCATGGCAGCATGCTGCCCACCCCTCACTCTCTGTGCCCTGCATGTGTTCCTTCTGGCATGTACCATCACTATGTGTATTGAAGAGATGATGGTCTTACCTATACAAACCCAGCATACAGAATAGCCTGGCACATGGCTGGGCTTATGGATGTGTTAAGTGACTGTATCACGATAAACACCAGCTCAGCCATTTGTAGGCATTCTGCTGTTTAATCTGCAGTCGGCCCTAAGAGTGCTTCCCAGTTCTAGAAAGGAAGCCACTTGGGCTTAGGAAGGCCACCAGCTGGTTGCACAGTCGCACAGCAGGGCAGCTCTGCTGAGAAGGCTGGTTTGTAAGCACACGTGGCTTCCCCTGCCATCCCCACGCCCACTTAAGGACACTCAGCGCCTCCCTTTTCTCACCATAGGAGCCTGTGACCGGTTTCCTGCCCTCCTGGACCTGCCCTCTCAATCTTTCTTGGGACCTTTCTTTTGACCAATCAGGTTTGAACCGGGAGGGGCTCTCCGCTGGGGACCGCTAACGATCACAAGAAATGTGAGGTAGAAGAATTTCAAAGACAGGAGCGTGCCCGCCTAGCCCCGCCCCGCCCCGCCCCAGGGTGCCTTGCGCATTCCCAAGCAAGAGTTGGAGATGCCTTCACGTGCTTGGGTCCAAGTGAGTTGCATGCGCTCTGTGCGAAGGTTCTGACCCAGGACTTGCATCTCAGTTCCAAGGCAGACACATTTTTTTAAGTTGTTTGTGATCTCCGGGCCGCGGGTCCCCCCAGAAGTGGCTGGAAACCACCCCACATCATCTCGTCGTTATGTTTTGATATTGAACCGATCATGCTTCCCTTCAAAACTCGCGCATTTCCCACATCACACACCTTTGCCTGGGCTGCTCCACATGCTCTCTGCAACGCCTGCTTTTCCTGTGACACTTGTACGAGGAGGAAAGAGCCTGGGAGCAAGTCACAAGGCGCGTGCTGTCGGGTGGCCTTAGACACACTCCCAAACTCTCTGTGTGCTGTTGGGTGGCCTTAGACACACTCCCAAACTCTCTGTGTGCTGTCGGGTGGCCTTAGACACACTCCCAAACTCTCTGTGTGCTGTCGGGTGGCCTTAGACACACTCCCAAACTCTCTGTGTGCTGTCGGGTGGCCTTAGACACACTCCCAAACTCTCTGTGTGCTGTTGGGTGGCCTTAGACACACTCCCAAACTCTCTGTGTGCTGTTGGGTGGCCTTAGACACATTCCCAAACTCTCTGTGAACCCCCCACTCCATTTTTTTTTTTTTTTTAAGCGGTGCTGGGGATTGAACCCACGACATGTGCATGCTAGGTAGGACCTTTTCCGCCGCATTCCATCTCTAGCCTTCCTCCTACTCCTTTCTTCTAAGACTATGTCAAGCCTGGTGTGTGGTAGCTCTGCAAAGGCAGAGGCAGGCAGACCTGTGTGAGTTCCAGGCCAGCCTGGTCTACACAAGTGAGTTCCAGGCCAGCCTGGTCTACACAAGTGAGTTCCAGGCCAGCCAGCACTGCATATGAGCCCTGTCTCAAATAAGTTAAAAAAAAAAAAAATCCATGACAATTATCTTCCTAAACCTGGTGGATGAGGCCGTTTGCCACCTTCCCACACCCCATCTTCTGTCACTGAACTTCTTCCTATATCGTCTCTAGGCTGCTTTTCTAGAGACTCCTTCAAACCTGTCTTCCAGGCCACCAGGCCTCAGGTCAGTGTGCTGCATTGGTTTCTGCTTTAAACCTATGTTTGCCATCTGTAGAAGTGGTTGTTCTCTTTTCTTACCAGTCACCCCAGCCTCCATAGAGCATATTCCAGCTCTGAGATTAGTTCTACCCCTTGTCCAAGGCTCCTCTTTCCAAGTCTATGCATCCCCAGGTCAGTTTCCCGTTTGGGAGCTGGGGACCCTAGGTTTCCTGGTGGTGAGTGAGGGTAGGGAGAGTAGAGATGCCGACAGACTGGCTTTCATATTCTGGGTCACAGGTAATTCTCTTGTGTATAGTATTTTAAATGAAGTCCATTTGCAAGCCACTGGAGCGGGAAAGCACTTAGCTCTCTCCAGCCTCAGAGCCATCCGTGGCCTCTGCAGGCCATGTCTGGCTCACACGTGTTTCACAGAATGGAACCTCAGAGGGTACTTCCAGCCTTCTGAAATTGTGTAAAGGTGCCCCCACCATGTTTACACCATGGATAAATGAATAGCTATTTGGACGGACGGACTGGTCACCCTTGCCCTTGTGAGGTATCACAGCAATACATACAATAGGCTGTAACATTTACTGAACATCCAGGTTATACCCTTCTCCACTATCACCCAGTCCCTGAGTCACACGTGGTTATTATCCTCACTTCTCTTTAATTTACATTTTTATTGTGTGTGTGTGCACGCACGTGCCCTATCGCCATGACGTTCACGTGGAGATGAGAAGAAAGCTTTCAGGAGTAGCTTTCTCTTCTTACACCATGTGGATCCTAGGAGTCAAGCCCAGGTCATCAGACTTGACGGTATGTTCCCTCACCCACTGAGCCATCTCTATAGCCCATCTTATTCCCATTTTTCAGATCAGGAAACCGAGGCACATGGTTGCCGGACATTGGTGGCACACGCCTTTAATCCCAGAACTCGGGAGGCAGGGGCAGGCAGATCTCTGTGAGCCCAGCCTGGTCTACAGAGCTAGTTCCAGGACAGGCTCCAAAGCAATACAGAAAAACCCTGTCTCAAGAAACCAAAACAGAAAGAAACAGTTGTTTAGCAGGTGGTTGTGCACACCTTTAATCCCAGAAGGCAAAGGAAGGTGGAGCTCTGTGAGTTCCAGGCCAGCCTGGTCTACTGAGCGAGTTCAAAGATAGCCAGTGTACACAGAGAAACCTATTTCAAAAACAAAAAAACAAACAAACAAAAAACAAAACAACAGAGCAAACCCAAAGAGAAGCAGTTGTCTCTTATATGGAAGTTTCAGGGTACCTTTAGGATTTAATTACTTATATTGTGGAGGGGGCATTGCCACAGTACAAATACCGTGGTCAGAGGACAACTCTCAGGAATCCGGACCCCGAGATCAAATTCAGATTTTGGTGGCAAGGCCCTTTCCCACGAGCCATCTCATTACTCCATCTTTAAGATGTAAAGGACGGTTCACTGGCTGCAAGGTGAGTTGCAGGCTGGCTGTTGAGAACTGGACTTGCTGGACTATTCTGGAGACCGAGGACAGCCCTGGGTGGGGCAGACCTGCAGTTTTCGGGGCAGTTTCTCTGACTCTGTCCTCAGGAAGATTCAACTCAACAAGAGGCGGGTGGTGGTGAGGACAGCTGGTTGAAGAGCTCCATTCCACAAGCGCAGCCCTTCTGGGCCTTGCCTGACCTGCCTGTATTCTCCTCTCCTCCCTCTGGTCAGTGGCAACTGCAGGCTCCAGCCCCAATCCTGCTGCTACTGATTCCCAGCCTCTCTCCCTGTAGCATGTCTGCAGAGCCTGCTGGCCCACCTTCACAGTGTGCCCAGGAGTTGACAGCTTCCACACCCCACAGCCCACAAATGCAAACTATTCTTCGAGGGTGTATCAACCAGTCAAATTAACTGACTCAGTGTAGTGGAAGCCAGTCTCCATGGTGGCTCCTGACTTCCTCTTCTGTTGTCTAACCCTCAGCACTCCAGCCACACCTGCAGGGCACTGCTCCTACTTCAGGCTTCCTGCGGGCTGGCCTTCCTTCCCCCTGGACCAGTCCCTACTGCCTCTAGGGTATGTCTCTTGTTTTCACCCTCCTCTCTGGCACGGCATGTTCTTTTTCATGGAGCTATTATGTGAGGCAAGCAGCCAGCACTGGTGCCCTCAATGTTTCTGCTTGCCTCGGGGCGTCTCCTCCATCAGCTGGAAGTTTGTCACCCATCATGGGACAGCTCTTGACCAGTGAGAACTGGTCTAGTTTCAGTCTGCTCTGGAGAACCCTTCCAGAGGTGGCCCTCCTCTAGCCTCCCTGGAGTCAGTCAGATTTGGGGGCCTACGACCAGGAGGAGGGGATGGGTCTCAGGTTGACCTGGCCTAGCTGTTTAAGCCAAGCCCCTCCCTCACTTTCTGTATCCAAAAGCCTGACCTATTCCAAGGGACACAGGATACCCCAAGCCTTCCTTCTGCTAAGAACCCCTCACAGAAACATGAGAAAACAAGTTGCATTTTTCATCCTGTTGACCTCAGGCTACATGGCTCCTCCAAGGCCTCGGCAGTCATGAACTTGACTTGTGTCCCAGGGCATGTTTTTAATATTCTGGGTTATTTGCTTTCTAACATGTATCTACTGGGGGCAGGGTGTAACCTCATACCATGACATGAGTGTGGAGGTCAGAGGACAACTTTCAGAAGTCAGTTCCAGAGGCCAAAGGCAGATCATCAGGCTCAGTGGTAGATGCCTTTTACCTGCTGATGTTTTATAATGTGCTGTACACACCCTAAACAAATTATTTTTGGTCCAATACAGCTTGCCTGAAGGTCAGAATGCAAAGCCAAACACACCAGTTAGCCAGAAGCTGGGCAGTGGTGGCACACACACACCTTTAAGCCCAGGACGTGGGAGACAGAGACAGACGGATTTCTGTGTTTCAGGCCACCCTGGGCTACATGAGAGTGAATTGGTCTAAAAGAGAAACAGAGCTCACACCTTTAACCCCAGCACTAGAGAGAATATCAGGAGCTCAGTGCAGTCTCAGGCAGCAGCAGCCTGAGATCTGGAGAGGAGCCGTGCAATTTGAAGATGCAGTCTGGGGTCTGGTGGATCACCCCTTCAGTCTGCGCATTGGTAGAGGTGAGAACTCTCAAGCGGCTGGCCTCTTTGCTTCAGGTTGGACCCCAATATCTGTCTCTGGGTTTTATTATTCGTGCTACAAACAAACCTAAGGATTTTGAGAGGTGGAGTCACACCTAACGCCCTCTAGTGGCACATGCTGCCCTTCACCCTGGTTACTCACTAGGCTCAGTGTGGATGCCAACAGGTCTGGGTTAGCTGATGATTAAGGGATCCCAGAAAGGCTGATTCTTTCAGGACCCTCGCCTCTGCCTGTGGCTCCCCTAAGTCTTCAAGTATCTGTCCCCAGAGACCTGGCAGTTGAGTAACAGTGGGGGCCCTGGCTGTGCCACTTCAGGCGGTGTTCAACTGTGGTCAGAACACAGGGGCTAGAGGAAGCCATCCATGCCTTGCCTCATGTCTCACTCAGTATTAGGGGCAGTGCAATTGGTTACTTAGGGCCCAGACACTCAGACCCCTGTCACTGGGAAGGGGGTGGGGAGGCCATAACCACCTCTGGAAGTGCTTCATACGGCAGAGCAAGATTTAAACCAGCGCCGGGTCATCTGATACATGCCACACTGACCAGCATTTCCTCTGCCTCCCCCCTGTTTATCTGGAGCCAGGCCCATAGAAGGTTCTACCTGCAACTGATTTCAGAGGTGAAATCATCCCAGGAGGGCAAGGCAGGTCCCAGCTGGGGGATGAAACATGGCTCAAACACAGCCCAGCCACAGAACCCCGAATTTTAATGCCAGGGCTGACAGGGGCCTCTGCAGACCTACTGCCTCCCGGCCTGGGGTCCCCAGGCACCAAGCCATCAGGCAGTGACAGACACAGGGAGACAAGCTGAGCAGGACAAGAAGCTCCCAGAGCTTCTAGGAAGGGCTGGGCCATCTTAGGGCCTGGGAGGAAACCATCCCTGGTCCTTAAGGCATGGCCCTGCAGCACTCTGCACTGCTCGGCAGCCGCATGGTATAGTTATGGAGTGGGAGGTGGAGAAAGCAGCCACAGTTTTAGCCAGGGGTTAGCAGGTGTGCTGAAGGGGGTGCTCCCTGGAGAGTTAGGGCGTGGCTCTTCTTAGCTGGGAAGCCAGAGAATTGTGACCTCCAAGGTACTTGACTCAGGCCACCTCTGTGGCAGTGAATGGAGGGCACTCCACTGTGGGTCCAGAAAGGAGGTGGCAAGCATCCTGCTGGACACCCGGAAGACTGTGGGGTAGCTTCAGTACCCCCGGGGGGCAGCTTGGCCCTTGTCCTCCAGGCTGGCAAAGGGCGCTGCAGGAGAGTCTGAGGAGTCAATTGTCTGGTAGGCGCTGTGCTCCCGAGTCGATCCGAAGAAATCTAGAGGACAGGGAACATGAGGATAGGAAAATGAAACCAACATGGGGCCCTATGCTGAGCACAGGCCGCAGAAGCGCAGACACCACGCCTTTAGTGGGCGGTGTCCATCCAATCCTCACGTCTGTATGGGGCACAGATTTGCAGGTGAGGAATCTGCAGGGGCAGCAAGACGAACTGGTCTATGATGTGGCTTGAAGCAGATGACACTGGAGTTCAAACCTAAGTAGCAGATCCCATGGTCCAAGGCTACTGGCTGCTGTGTCACCCCTGCCTGCCCCCCCCCCCCCCCCCGCAGCACCCGCTCAGGGATCTGATGAGTGGTGGCTGCCCTGAGTCCACAGCCTCCTCTCCTATTCTCGGCCAGGCACAAGGGCTCATACATATATATATACATACATATACATACACACACATACATATATACATACATATACATACATGCATATACATATATACATACATATACATACACACATACATATATACATACATATACTTACATACACATACATACATGCATACATACATCACTGTCTCTAGACGCCCCAGAGCTGGCTATACTCAGAAGGAAGGTTAGGGTACCCCTTGTCTCTCACATTCCTCCCTCTACACATTTATCCTGAGACCACAAACAAGTCCCAAGAGCAATAGGCCTTCATTCTCTCATCTGCTCCCTCCACACCTGGGCAGGTCTAGTCAGTGCTGAGGTAAGCCGGAGTGGGCAGCCACAGGCCACTCTTGCCCCGGCTCAGTTCTCCCATGGGATCCTCCCAGGATACCTGGGGACCATGTCCAGCCCCCCCCCCTCCCCGGGAGAACAAGGTCAGAGAGGGCAGGACTATGGCTTGGCCCAACACCAGAGAGCACAGTGTGGGCTTCACCACAGGTGAGAGGGACTGGCACACAGGGTTCCCTTGCCCAACAATAAAACCTGCTTTCCCTGGCGCATCCTCACTGCCGCCTGCCTAGCACTGTGTCTGCCCGTAAGGGGTTCATCCCACATAGCAGGAGAGCCCACACAGCTCCAGAGCCAGTGCTAGGTGGAAACAGAAAGAGGGAGTTGTCCCTGCAGCCACCTGCAGGCCCAAACCGGAGGCTGCCTCTGGGAGCAGTTCACCTTCACGGCTTTGCATGTGCTCGGGGCTGGGGCAAGGCTAACAGCAGGGAAACCCACGCCAAACTGGGGCCCAGGCTTTTGCAGAAATGACTAGGAGCTGGCACACAGGACCAGGGAGAGGCGGAACGGTGCGGGACTTACCTGGGCGGGCTGGGAGTTCGCCCCCTCGCTCACGGTGCATGTGGTAGACGAGGCAGCAAGAAAAGGGCTTGAGCAGCAAGCTGAGGATGGCCATGCCAGCACTGAAGCGGCCAGTGTCCCCAGTGACTAAAATTCGGTAGAAGATGCTGATGTAGATAATGTCCAGGAAGACAGTGGCCACCAAGCCACCAAGAAACTGCAAGAAACACCACTATGGGAACACGGGCACTGACAACCCCCAGACCCTCACGCACACCAGCCTAGAGCGCATCGTATGGTGACCCCTGAATGAGCTAGGAGCAGGACACAGGAATCTGGCTGCAGCCGACTGCCCAGAATTTGAGAGGGACAGTCCCTTGGTGTCCTTACCATCTGTCTACGCTACAAGGAAGCAGTGAAAAGCCCTTCTGGGGTCCTCCTAAGGAGCCGCGGCTTCATCGTGAAAGGCTGGGCACCTCCTACCTGGAGCCAGGTCAACTCTGAGTCTATAGAGAAAGGGTGCTCCCTCTCATCGGGGCCTCCCAGTCACATCGTTTCCCTCCAAAAGACAACCTTGAAACAGGTCAGATTGCCCGGGAGGGTAGCCAGTCTTGGGGTTCTGTGACTTTCACACTGTGTAGTTAGCCCAGCTAGGTGGCTCTCCATCCAGGGAGGCTTATGTACCAGGCTTTGGAACAGAAAAAGGAGGGGTATGAGGAAGAGAGAAGCCTGAGACGGATGAAGCCAGTTCCCCGCCCTCTCCCACCCCCACTCTCCACTCACCATGCCTATGGCATCGACAGAGTCCGGCTGGGCCACAGCCCACACGCCCAGGGCCAGGACAGTGAAGTTGCTCCAGGCATAGGAGCCTGAGAACAACAAGCAGCCCCTGCATAGACAGACACGATCTATCAATCCACAGACAGACTCTATCAATCCACAGACAGACTCTATCCATCAGCCCGTCACCACCCCGGGCTGCCCGCCCCTCCCACAGTTCCTTCCTCCTGCTGCAGGGGTCTTAGTCTCCCCTGAGAGCAGACCACCTGGTTGGCCTCACCCACCCTCTCTTGCCAGCACGGGCCCACAGCTTCTCCGTTATAGGTCTTGCTGTCACTCTTGGCCCTTGGCAGGCAGTTCACGAAATAGCATGCGGTGTGTGGGTCAGATCACGTGACTCCTCCATGCCAGCCTTCCCAAAGGTTTTCTGATCTGTTTGAAGTACCTTCTATGTTGTGGTCTATGGTCCCATGACCCCCAGCTTTGTTTTCCTGATTGCACAGCCATTTCTTGTCATCTTGGAGCTCAACTTGCCTAAGATCTGCTCCCATGCTGACCTGACCCAACACCCTCCCTGCTGTAGTTTTCAGGGATTCACTATCAACTAACATTACTCATTAGTTTGCCTGCAGCGCTGGCTCACCACAGTTAACGCAGGGCACTTCCTGCGGCCTGGCACTGTCCTACACACTCTAAGTCTATTCGTGCGAACATCTGTTCTTGGAGTGAGGTCTTCTCACGAGCCTCACTTTACAGATTCAGACCTAATAGTAACTAACGAACCAGGTCACACAGCGGCTCAGGGAATGGAAATGAGGATCGGGCTGCGCATTGATACGGCTGAGGAGAAGGTGTTATTAGATACGAGGGAGAGAGTCCAGACTGAACGTGGACAGCAACTGAACCAGGCCATGAGAGGGCGGATGTGGGGGAGAGCGAGAGAGGACCAGAAAGAGAGGAAAGAGGAGAGAGGGAAAACAGACAGGTCCAGGAGAGGAGCCAAGAGCAGAACTAACAGAGTGCATCACAAAACTGAGTTATACAGAGTCAGAAGCTGGGGGATGAGAATTGAGCCCAGGCTCTGGCTGGAGCGGGTTGGGGGAGGGTGAGAAGTGCTTGAAGTCACAGGTACTGTGAAGTCACAGGTAGGGGAGCCACAGGTACCGAGTGAGACTTATCCTGGGTTTCTCTGGGACCTGACGCTCAGCAGCAGGGCTGGGACTGGAACACTGGGATTGGCAATTGGGTGATGAGGTCTGATATTTTTCAGTCCTCCTATCTCAGCAGCTGTGAGCTCTGCCTAGCCACCAAAGTGCGGCAGCCTCAAGGGAAGTGACCCGCCTCGCTGTTTCCATCACTCACAGCTGTAGGCATGTGCACGGCACTTCAAAGCCTGCAAAACACACGCGATCTCAGTGGTTCCTGAATGGCAGGAAAATCTTCCTGAAGCTCCGGACACATGACAGAGTGACGGAGAATGTCAAGCGGCACCCTGGAGCCTCAGGTAGGTGTTTGGTTGGTAAGCACTGCTGCAGGGGTCAACCCTTATCCCACTGGTCAGACAGAAGGCAGAACCAGCCCTGGGCAAATGCACTGGTAATTGTGACCAGTTGAAACACTGCAGAATGGGACCTGACCAGGCCCCAGAATGGGACCCGGGAACACACACACACACACACACAGCAAAGTGTGGACACAGACCCCAGGGGACGTAACACACAGCCAGGAGACATCTGGACGCATCCAGGCAGCCAGAGTCACTCACTCACCAGGTTGTCAGCAGCCAGTGGACCAGGAGAATAACCTATGGTACAAGGACAGGGATTGGGTGAGTCTGCGAACGAACGCAATGTCACAGGCAGCACAGAGCTCAGAGCCAGAACACACAGGAGACCCCTGCCTAGCATCTACAAGGGTCTCACAAATGTCTTAAAGAAAATCCAACAACAGCAAAGGGTCTGTGGTGAAGGAGAAAGAGGAGCTGGCTGGGAACAGGCATGGCTCCCTCTTTCTGTTTTCAAGGATTAGGGATTCCTCTGGGGAGCCCAGGCAGCCACAGGAGGCTGGGAGGGAGGAGGGGAGGGGGTAAAGTTCAGGCAAGTAGAGTGTTTGCCAGGCATACTTGAAGCCTGGCGTTCAATCTCCACACTGTATAAACTACATAAACCAGACACAGTTGTGCACACCTGTAATCTCAGCACTTAGGAGGTGGAGGCAGGAGGATCAGAAGCTCAAGATCGTCATCCTCAGTCACATAGTGAGTTCAAGACTAACCTAGGCCTGTTCCAAAACAAACACACACACACACACACACACACACACACACACACACACAAAGGTGGAGATGGTAGAGGATGTAGTCCAAAGGCGTGGTTTGGTTGGCAGCTCAGATTTCAAGTTTAATGACTGAGGGGAGCTTGAGATTTCCCTGTAGGAGACATCACGGTGTGACTCATGATAAGGACAGGATCCCTCCTGCCTGCCTGGATTTCTGCGTTTGGCATCCTTGAAATCACAGTCCTGGTGCTGATTGGCTTCTACTGCTGATCCAGAGGGCACTGCCTGGAGAGCTGAGGTAGTAGGCAGATGCCATGGGATCAGGACCACGGGGCTTCTGGGCTGAGTCCTGAGGGTAAGCAAGGAATCAGGCCAGGGCAGGGAGCCAGGACCACATGTCTGAGTGGGAGCAGGGCGTGGCCCAGGCAGAGGCTTCCTGGAGGCCAGGAGCTCTGCTGGAGCAGCTGGCTGAGCTAGGCTGAACACAGGGCAGTGCACTGGACCGGAGCAGACAGGCAGGAACCCTGCAGGAGCGCCCCTGGGCTCACTGGCCAGCTACTCTAGCCAAGTTAGTGGGCTCCAAGTAAGAGGCTCACAGGGGCTTGTTGGCTGTCAGCCCAGCTCTGGATTTGGTGAGAGACCCTGTCTGCAGGGAATATGGCAGCGGGTGATAGAGCAGGGCACCCACGGGAAAGGAAACCTGTCAAGAGACTAAGCCTCAGGCTGGGCATGATGGTACACACCTTTAACCTCGGAACTCAGGAGGAAGAGGCAGGTGGATCTCTCTGAGTTCAAGGTCAGCCTGGTCTATAAAGCAAATCCAGGACAGCTAGGGGCTGTTACACAGAGAAATCCTATTTCTAGGTGTGTGGGGGGGGCACCTAAGTCTCTCCTGCCTTAGTTTCTCCATCTTTGTAATGGGAATATAATCAGCCCTCAGCGATATGACTTCCAAAAAAGCTGCAGGGAGAAACAGAACCAAATGGCCCAGCCCTTCCTGGAAGTGCACAGGGGAGGGGCCAGTGCTGTCCCTGCTAGTAATTCTTCAGAAACTGAGAAGGGCCAGGCCACAGGAGGAAAGAAGCCTGAGCTGGGGGCCTCTTACATCAGAGCAGCCACAGCAGGGGGCTGCCTGGCTCTTCCCCAGACAGGGCCAACAGGCCAGGGTAGCAGGGCTCCCTGAGTGCTGGGTGGGGAACACAGGAACACAGGGCCCTCTTGGTGTGTATCGCATCACACAGAGACCGGAACACCCGCCCCAAGGGAACCTTGACCGCAGGGGAAGCAGGCCCTGGCCAGTTCATGTGGACTGCCATCCCTGGGCTTGTCCACCTGGTTCCTGGGGAGACTCCTCACTCTGCATGGACTCTGTCAAAGCCCCGCCTGCCCCTTGAGCCCACGCCATGGAATCCACTACCCACTTTGTCTACAAGGAGCAGAACTCACGCTGCAGAGGCCCAGCACACGGGGTCCAATCAGAAAGCCAAAGAAGGACTCAGAAGCAAAGCCCAGATCAAGACCACCTGCCCCGAGTTTTCTTTCTGCTTTTGTTTCAGGGGCTCGCAAATGTTTCCAGGTCTGAGGTGTCTTTTGGGTTTTGTTTGTTTGTCTTCCCAAGAGAGAGCTGGCTGGCTGGCCTGGAACATGCTCTGTTAGAGCAGGCTGTTCTCAAACTCACAGTGATTCACCTGTTTCTGCCTCCCAAGTGATGATATTAAAGATGTAAGCTGCAGCCACTACCACTGCCTCGGAACATCTGGTTTGAGTTTTTAATCCCCTCATCACCCAGGAAGGCACATTTCCATCCCTTTTCACAGTGAACAAACTGATACCCAGAGAGGTCAAGAAACCTCTTCAAGGTCACACAGATAACTTAGTGTCAATGCCTGGCTTTAAAACCTGGCCCCAAAGCCACTCTGTCCACCATCGGGGTCTGCAAAGGCAGAGGAAAGTGAACTTTAACTTAGAAAAGGGTGGGTCAGCACAAGTGGAGGGGCCCCATGAGGATTAACCCTTTCTTTGGGGCTGTAGACTGTGGCTCAGTGGGAGAGAATTGGCCAGGCATATGGTACTCTACCACCAGAAACAAAAGAAACCTTTGTTTACTACTCCCAAAGGAGGAGAGGATGGGGACTTCCCAGACCTCAGCTTCATACAGCCCAGTGTGTCCTGTGCAAACACTTGGTGGCCTGATAGATAAGACCTTACGATGCCCCCAGGACAGCTGAATTCAAAGGCTACCCAGGAGAGGCAGGTTGACAGGGGTAATCACACCTGGCTCCTTGGCTCTGGAGGGCAGGGGGATGGAGGTATGTGAAGCCCCCAACACAGCAGGCCTCATGGCCACTGTTCCTCCAGCTGGGGCCACAGATCCTCCTCCTCCAGTCCAGTCCCACCTGAGCGACTTAGGCTCAGCCTCAGCATGCTTCAAGAGAAGCAGGAGTGGTACCCAGCTCGGGACAGACTTCTTTCCCAGAGCCTGGGGCAACTGTTTTTTTTTTTCACCTGCCCCCCCCCCAGCCTACTCCAGCTGAGTTGGGCATACTAGGCATGCCTTTAAAGGACAGAGAGTGACGTGAAAGGGCAGCCACGGTGTCCCAGCTGTCCTCCATAGGGTACAGTTCTTGCAGACAAAACGACCAAAACACCCAGGCTCATTCGGATTTCAAGTTATGAATAATTCAGTATGTCCCAAACCCTGAGACACACAATCAAAACTCTGTCATTGATGTAAAACCCAAAGGTGACTGGATGTCCTTCCTATGTGTTACTTCACAACCTCTAGCGTTCACTTGTTTCTGACTGGACCCGGCTAGGATCCATGGAGATGCAGGGCTTGTCAATCAGATCAAAGGAGGGCCCAGTCTCTGCCCTGTGATCCATGATCTGTGCCTATGAGGCTTGTAGTTGACACAGACCATCAAAACCAATGTTAGTTCAGTAACCTGATACTAGGAAATGTCAAGCCCTGGAGCTGGGTCATCTCCCGGGGTTCAAATCCTGACTGCACCACTTATTTCTTGGGGGACCCTGGCAATTGACTTGCCTGATCTAAGCTGAAGTTTGCATCTCTCTAAGAGACTATGGCTTCTCTGGCTAGGCCTTTAATCCCAGCACTCAGGAGGCAAGAGCAAGCAGATCTCTATGAGTTCAAAGACAACCAGAGCTGGATGACCCTGACTCAAAACAAAAACAACAGAGTCCAGTTTCAGCTTTGTTAGTGGACAACTGAGATCAGTAAGCAACACACGCTGAGCGTTTCCTTAGATTGCAAGAAGTCCTGGCTTTTATCCCCAGTACTGCATAACTGGCCTGCAATTCCAGTACTGGAGAGTCACCCTCAGCTACATAGGGCTAGCCTGTACTACACGAGACCCTGACACAAATGAATAAGACATATCAGCCCTACCATCACAAACACCGCTCTTTTCTCACCGATTCCTATATTTTATGGTGTGTGTGTGTGTGTGTGTGTGTGTGTGTGTGTGTGTGTGTGTGTGTGGTGCTGGGAGGAAGCCCAGGCCTGGTGTGGACTACTCAAATGCTCTAAGATACATTTGAGGGCAGGTGTAAGCAGAACGAGGCACAGCCTGACCTCCAGGCTGCCTCCAACAGTTAGTACCGAAAGCTATAAGCCCCACAGCAACCTCTAGACCTCTCTCCAGGTAAGGGGCCCACGCATGCCCATTCCTTAGCTCCAATCATGTCTCCCTTCAGCGGCTAGCCACATAGGAAACCCGGCAGAGCAGATCACACAGCTTAGCCCATGTATAATCACCAAACTGTGGCACTACATTGCTGTTCCAAAGCAACCTATCTCGTCGGCCCCTTTGGTCTCAGACACCAACAGGTGCTAAACACTGGGAGTCTCAGGGTTTCCAGGCCCAAGATGGCCGGTTTAGTTCCAAGTCCACACCCCTCTGACCGATACTGAGAGACCAGCCCCTGTGTTGCAAACCAGAAAGGCTGAGAAAGAAAAAGAACTCGGGAAATGAAGACATCATAGGCAGTCCCGCTGCCGGCCCGGCATAGGCTTTGGGGTTTTTTGCTTTTGAGAAACTTCTGCAGTTCCTGCTTCTTAGTTATGAAACAAGGACGCTGCATGAGGAAATTTGGGAGAAACAACTGTTTGGGGGGCACTGGGCTTTCGCCTAACCTGTGCCAGCACACAGTGGGGCCCAGCGGGACTGCACTGGAGGGGGTCTGACATCTCAGGAGGAGGGGTGACCCTGTGCTGTGGCTGCGGGACGTGAGGAACACAGACCCGGGCGGTCCTGGACCCGTGCCAGTCTGGGTCTGTCCGGGAGGGGTGGCCCTGTCTGTCTCTGCCCCCAAGTGTCCCACCCTCTCGGTGTCCGCTGACTCCTCCCTTGGGCTCTGCACCTTCCCTTCTGCTCCGCCTCGGTTTCCCAGGACCCTGAACCCCCGCCCGCCCCGGCCGCGCGGCCACCTTCAAGTTCACGGCGGGCAGCTCCATCCCGACCCCAGCGGAGGGCACCTGCACGACGGTCGCGGGGACTCCTGGGCTCCGAACTCGGAAACAAACTTCCAGGCCCCGCCTGTCGCGTTGCGCCAGCTCCAACCGTGGCTCCGCGGTGAGCCACGTGGGGCCACCTCGTGCGGCCACGTGACTGCAACCGGTTGCTAGGAGACAGCGTCTAGCAGCGGGCTCTAGCTCCAAGGCTCAGGCTCCTGCCACTGCCTAGGCCCCAACCAGATGCTGTGCTGCAAGCAGAAAGTCGGGATTTCTGCAGCCTGGGGCGCAATGAGCCTAAGTGGAAACGTGGTGACCTCTTGCAGTCAACGGAGCCTGGGGCAGCCAAGCAGAAACTGCTGGTGTCTGTCCGGGGACATCCTTCCTCCTCCCTTCCTTCCTTCCCTCGAACAAGGGTTAGTACCCTACCTACCTCATCATCCTTGTGACAGTCAGTTCATGTTCGTAAAGCAAATGGTGAGACCTGTAGAGATGATTCCATGGTTAAGAGCACCCGTTGCTCTTCAAGAAGACCTGGGTTCGGTTCCCAGCACCTACACCGCATCTCACAACCCCATACTTGTGACTTGTGACCCAACTGCCCAATTCTTTCTTTCTTTCTTTCTTTTTTTTTTTTTTTTTTTTTTTTTTTTTTTTTTTTTGGTTTTTCAAGACAGGGTTTCTCTGTATTGCTTTGGAGCCTGTTCTGGAACTAGCTTTGTAGACCAGGCTGGCCTGGCCTCGAACTCAGAGATCATCCTGCCTCTGCCTCCCGAGTGCTGGGATTAAAGTCGTGTGCCACCAACCCCTGGCCAAAGCCCAATTCTTACTGTGTTAAATTTCTCCTTCGAGCTTATTGGATTTCAAGAGAATTTCATAAAATTCATTCAAAAGAAATAAAGGAAAAAGGGAAAAGCAGGTATGGTGAGACAAGCCTGTAAATGACAGCACTTAGGAGGCCAAGGCAAGAAGAACACCGCTGGATCAAAGGCAGCCAGGGTTACAAAGTAATACCACGTGCACTTATTTATTATTTCGTGGAGTGGGTGGATACACGCTGCCACACCATGAGTATGAAGCTGCGAGGATAACTTAGGGAGTTGGTTCATTCCTTCCAAGCAGGGTTTCTGGGTAAGCAAGGGGAGATGGAAGAGCGAAGTCAAGAAAAGGGCCTTCAAGCTGATGACTGCCTGAATAGCTTCAACCACTAGGATAGCAGAAGCAGGAGGACCTTTCGAGCCCAGTAAGGAGGAGGTCAGGGCTCAGTGTGATAGCATCCGTTCATTGCACTTTCATCGCCAGCAGGGACAAAGGAGGAGGTACTCAAAGCCTACATAGAACTCCAAATGAACTGTGCTATGCCTGGCGTTTTGTTTTGGTTTGGTTTTTTTTTTTTTTTTTTTTTTTTTTTTTTTGTGACAGGGTTTCACTGTGTAACCCTGGCTCTCCTGGCACTCAAGGATGGCTTTGAACTCACAGAGAGCTGCCTGCCTCTGCCTTCTGGGTGCTGGAATCAAGAGTGTGCACCACCACGGCCCACCTGTGCCTGGCATTTCCTAAGTGTCTGATGCACACAAGCTTCCGTGCCATCAATGTACAAGAAGCAAGCCACTTGGACCCTGCTTACTGGCATACCAAAAGCTGGAGGACATTCCATCTAGGCACTTAGCAGAAACTCTGCCTTGTTGCGCCTCCAGCTGCGCTGAGCTGACTGGAAGAAGAAGGAGCTGCCAGTCCTGGGTGTGGATCCTCTCAGAGTACAGCTGCAACTTGCTCTGGTCTCCACAAGGTTAGAAGCCATATGGGAATCCACAGAGCTGCCTGAGTGGACACATGACAACATCCAGACCACAGTTCCTCAGATAGGAAGGATTTTTATTCTAGGTAGATGAGGGAAGTTTTTTGGGAGGGGGGCAGGCCTAGTTTAATTCCTAGTTTGGAAGCACAGCTCTCAGCCCAGAAGGAAGGCCAGCTACAAATCTGCCGTTGCAATGGACAGCTTTTCTGTTTTTGTTCTTAGGCAGAGTGTTTCTGTGTAGCCCAGGTTGGCCTGGCCTTGAACTTAAGAGTGTCCTGTTTTAGCCTACTAATGGCTGGGATTACAGGTAGGTGTCTTTATATCTGTCTAATTATGGTTTATTATCTAAGTTTATTTAACTGATATAAAAATTATAAACATTAACAAGGTACATTGTGATGATTGCATACATGTATACATCTTGTAATTTTGAATTTTAATTATGTATAGTTTGCATGTTTACATGTATGAACGTATGTCATGGTCCCTATGTAGAGGCAAGAGGACCAGCTTCCTTGAGTTTCACTTTCCTACCTTGTTTTTGAGGCAGGGTCTCTCTTGTTTTTTCTGAGTACACCAGCCTAGAACCTGGGTGATTCTCCATTTTCCACCTCCCAGTTTCTGTAGGGAAGCTGGAATTAAAGATGCATGTGGGTGGACTTTTCTGTCCCGTCAACCAGCTCCCAAATAGCCACATGGAGACTTATTAATTACAAATGCTCAGCCAATAGCTTAGGCTTGTTTCTAACTAGCTCTTACCACTTAAATTAACCCATTTCTATTAAATTGCTTGCTGCCACATAGCTTATGGCTTGTTACCTCATCTTGTACACGTCCTGCTTCTTCTGCATTTGGCTGATGACTCAGTTCTTCATCTACCCGAGCTCTTTCCCTGTCTGCAAGTCCCAGCTAACTTCCTCCTGCCTATCTATTGGCCATTTAGCTTTTTATTAAACCGATGAGAGCAACACATCTTCACAATGTACAAAAGGATTGCTTCACCACAGATGTATACTATTACATCTGGCTTTTTATATGGGTCCTGGGGACCAAACTCAGTTGTCAGGCTTGTGTGGCAAGTGTGTTTAACCACATAGCCATCTTCCTGGCCCTTTAACCTGGTTTTAAAAAAACATTTATTTATTTAACTGTATTGTGTATGTATGTATGTGTACCTGAGTGAATGAGTATATGTACACATGTATATGAAGGAGCCTGCAGAGGTCAGAAGAGGCATTGATCCTCTGGAACTGTAGTTGCAGCTGGCTGTGAGCTGCCGTGTGGATGCTGAGAATCAAACGTAGGTCCTCTGCAAGAACAGTAAGGACTCTTAATTGCTCAAGCATCTCTCCAGCCCTCTGTAGCATGTTTTTAAGGGCTAGGGTATAGCTCTGTGGTAATACACTTGTCTAGTATGCATGGAGCACTGAATTTCAACACCAACACACACACTCACACACACACACACACACACACACACACTCACATGATGTCATTCTGTAAATATGTTTTTCATATTGGTTAATGAATAAAGCACTGTTGGCCAATTGGAAAGCAAGATAGGCGGGACTAGGAGGAGAGAGGAAGTAGTAGGGAGGAGATTCAAGATGGAGGATAGTGAGAAGAATGCCAGCCCCTCTCTCCGGTAAGATAAGACCACGTGGAAGTCCTTAGATTAATAGAAATGGGTTAATAATTAAGACAGAGCTAGCCAATAAGAAACTAGTAGCTGGCCAATAGCATTATATCAAATACAGAGTCTCTGTGTGTTATTTGGGGCTGGCATGGCTGTGGGACCAGACTGGCCAGCAGAAAAAACCTTACTGCTAACACTCACACACACATACACTCACACACACTCACATACACACACACTCATTCACACACACTCGCTCACACATTCTCTCACACACACTCCTCGCATGTGCACACACACACACACACACACACACACACACACACACACACACACACACGCACGCAGGTGATTTTGCTCAGTTGGTAGAGTGCTTGCCTAGCACCACAAGGCCCTGGGTCGATCTCTGGAACCGTATAAACCGAGTGTGGTGACATGTGTCTATAAACCCAGCACTCATTTAAGGGGTGAAAATAGGAAGAGTCAGGAGTTCAAAGCCAGCCTATGAAACTCTGTTCCCCTGTGACGATTTAAATAAAAATGGCTTCCTGTAGGTGAAGTTTTCCTGTCCCGCAGCCACTCTCAAATAAGCACACCGAGGCTTGTATTAATTACAAATGCTCATCCAATAGCTCAGGCTTATTACTAGCTAGCTCTTACATTTTAAGATAACCCATATCTCTTATTTACGCTCTGCCACATGGCAGTAGGTTCATCTACGTCTCCCTCTGAACCTGGCTGACAACTCCAGATCCTACCCTTCTTCTTCCTGGGAGAATTGCCTAACCTTATTCTGTTTAGCTATGGGCCAGTCAGCTTCCTTATTAAACCAAGCACACGGTGTAAAGGAATATTCCACAGCAGCCTCCCATAGGATCATATGTTCGAATGCTTGGTCCCCAGTTGGTGGAACTGTTTGGGAAGGATTAGGAGGTGTGGCCTTGTTAGAGGAGCTGTGTCACTGGGGCAGGCTTTGAGGTTTCAAAAGCCCACACCATTCCCAGTATTCTCTCTCTCTCTCTGCTTCCCACGTGTGGGTCAAGGTGAGAGTTCTCAGCGACCACTCCAGAACATGCCTACTTGCCTCCTGCCATGATTCTGACTACGATGCTCATGGATTCTAACCCTCTGGAACCATGAGCTCCAGTGAACATTTTGAGTCACCTTGGTCATGGGGTCTCATCACAACAATAGAAAGGCAATTAAGATTCTCCCCCTCTACAGACAGGCAGACTGACAGACAGACAGACAGACAGACCAATGCACTCTTGTACTCACAGGGTCCTGTCCCACATGCAGAGGGAGGAGTGATACAGAGGGGTCAAGAAGCTTCTAAGCAAGCAGGCTCTGGCTGCTCTCCTTCGTTTGTCATCGTTAGAGCAGACCCTTCCCCTCTCACACTTCTGTGTGACTGTGTGCTTCCAAGGCACCTTTCCTGAAAACCAGGCAGCTCCCCTGGGTGTCTGGGTCTTTTGTTCTGAAAGCGCCTGTGTTGAATGGACCTTGGATTAACTGTGTGTGCCATGCTTCCTTTCTGTCCTGAAAGCACACAGGCCAGGCCAAGATGAAAGGGATGGAGTCCGGCCAGGACTGTGGACAGTCCCTGCTGCCCTCACAGGCCAGGCGCTGTCTTCTTCCCCGCCATCTGGGGCCAGGTGGGAGGGGACACATGAAGAACCAGTCGGCTGGGCAACTGGGGTGGTGTGGCCTGCAGTGAGTGCACAAAGGGACAAAGGAGGAGGAAGCTAGCTGATCTCAGAGGAGCCCGGGTTTCTGCCATGACCTCATGACCTGCCCCACATCCCCACAGGCTTCAGAGCCAGCCATTTAGTGACTGTACTTTTGGAATTCAAGTTTAAATTCTCTCTCTCTCCCTCTCTCTCTGAGACAGAGTTCCAGGCTGGCCTCAAACTCAATATGATGAATTTTAAAACTGTTTTTATTACATTACAGTGTGTGTGTGTGTGTGTGTGTGTGTGTGTGTGTGTGTGTGAGTGAACGCTGCAGCACAGGTGTGTGGAGGAGACAACTTGCAAAAGTCACTTCTCTCCTACCGTGTGGGTTCCAGGGATTGAACTTGGGTCCTCAGCTTGTCAGCAAGCTCCTGTACTTGGTGAGTCAGCTCGCTGGCCCAGAACTTTACCCTCCTGAGCAGGACTAAGCCTCAGGAGTGTTGGGAGGGCCCCATGTGGCCATCTTGCAGGGCGCCCAGCCACACAGCTCCTGGAACACAGTAATGGCTCTGGGCTGCTGCCCCTCTGCTTCATGAGAAACATGGTGTCTATTGGCATCTCAGCATCTCTGGTACACCGAAATGCCCACTGAATTGATGAGGAAGGGTAAATACATGCTAGGTGGAGAATTGATGCCCAGATCCTCCCCTACTGGCAAGCCAGGGAGCTGGACTCACCCTAAGGAGGGATAGTGCACTGGGCATATTTTTTTCATGATTTCTTAGACTATTGTTTAACTGTTTTCTGCACTGGTTATTTCAAGGCCTGAATTCCCTGCACTCCCCACCCCAGCCTTCCCTCCACCGCTGGGTATCTGTGTCCTTGAGTGAGTCACTTACCCTAAATGAGGCAGTGATATCAGGTCTAAGACAAGACACGCGGGGCTTACAGAAGGCTCCAAAAGGAAAGGGCTTTAGGAAGACTCCTGCTGTCCTGTGCTCCATGAGGCCGGGGACTCTAGCTGTGATGAAGTCCCAGCCTCTTCCTTTCCCAAGTGGGCAAGTCAAGCTGGAAGAAGCAGCAGAGGACATAAACCCAAACTCCAGCCAAGGGCACACACGGCCTGTGAGGAAGTGGGGGCTAACAATTAGGGCCCAGAGGTCCCCTCAGCAGCATGGGGGTATCGGGCCTTTGGATTTGGTCTTCTTCCCCATGGTGCTGAGCTTCATAGACACACTGGCTCTGTGTTTCTTGGCTTCAGGTCTGACAGGACTGGAGAAAGCCTGGATGGTTAGGCAGAGCGTCCTTTGGTGGTGGTGTTTTAAGATTTTATTTTTCTTTCATGTGTATGGGTGTTTGCCAGTCAGAATGCCTGTATGCAGTGCCCAGAAACGCCAGAAGAGAGCTCATCCCCGAAAGACACATTTTAGGTGTCTCTTGGAGAGTCTGGAATAGGACAGTATAAAAAGCTGTTAACACCATAGAGAGATGGTGTAGTGGTTAAGAGCCCTTGCTGGTCTTGCAGAGGACCTGGGTTTGGTGCTGTAGTTCCAGGGGATCCTTCTCTGACTTTCCTGGGCACCAGGCATGCATACCATATATGTGCATGCATGTAGGGAAAGCACTCACACTCAGGAAATAATCTAAAAAATGAAAGCTGACAGTGGGTCACCTGGATTACCCTGTCTTTGTTCCATGAAAGGGAAGACATAGATAGGGGTCCTGGAGTGATTTATGTGCCTCCGAGCAGGTGAGTCACAGTGAGAAGTCACGCAATGTGAAGGTGGACCAGCCAGGTGTTCATCCTGCTGTTGTTACCTTATAGATCCAAGCATGGCGTCAGTGCAGCTCAGCAAAAGCAGTTTCATATTGCCAAGGAGTGAGGAGGCTAATATACTGGTGGTGCCTCTCCAGGCTCTCAGCGATCAGGTCCTCCAGGGACTGGAGCATTCAAGCCAGACAGTGAGGGATGCACCCAAAGGCCTGGTGGGAAAGGTAGATGGGGAAATGGCCTCTGCTCTTCTGTATTCCGGAAAACCAGCGGAAGGAAAGCAACCACAGAGGCTATCTCCCTGAAGGACAGATGCCTGCTCTCCGGTTGTCTGTTCATTGATGCTCCCTTTCATTAGGTGAGAGAGAGAGAGTGTGTGTGTGCCCATATGTGTGTATGAACGCTGGTATATATGAATATATGTGCGTGCTTAGATGTTTTGTTCCCCCTATGTTTTATCCTGAGCATCTTGTCTGATTGCATTCCGGCCTCTGTACCGAGCCTTCCCTGAAGGCCTGTAGCTCCTCCGATCTCCCATAGCCTGTCAGGTTTCTGCTGAGCTTCTGGATCTCAGGTCCCAGCCTTTCCCCTTTCTGACCCTCCCATCTTTCTGCATGGATGCTGTTGGAATTTCTGTTCCTGGGAGCATCTGAGGGCTCTGTCTGCAGACACACAAGGGTAGCTGTGGTCCTGGGTCTGCCACCCTGAGATGCCCATCAGCTGCCAGTTTCTCTGCGTGTTTGTTTTCCTTGTATCTGATCCCACAGTCTCTAGGAGGTTGACCTTCCTTGCACAGTGTGGTAAGATGCTGGAGCCAGAGATAAGAGAGGAATGAGGAAGGGGGAGGGAGGTAGAAAACACCTCCCAGGAGGGATCGATCCCTAGGGTGAAGCCTGTGGGGGAAGATGGGACTGCAGGTTACTGGGGAGGGGTGGGCATGTGTCGGTGATCTGCTCCTAGTAGGTGCCCAGTGAACTGGGGCCGTTTGAGAGGCCAAGGACTCACAGGCCTAGGATCTGGTTTTAGAGTCAGATTCCAGTTTCACCACTTACTAGCTTCATCCCACCCTGGTGAAGAGATTTGTGTTTCTCCGTGCCTCAGTTTCTCTTCTCTATTGAGAGGCTCTGAGGATTTTCAGTTGCATGGAGGGTGGGGGCTTCCTCCGATAAACAGGAACCACAGCTTCGTTTGCAAGAACGCATCCCCTCTCTGTGCCAGCACTGCTCCAAGGTTATGGCTGAGGATACAGGGAGACAGTTCAAGACCACACATACAAGACTGCACCGACCAGTCACAAGGATGCAGGAACCCTGCTTCTGGTCCCCTTCGTGCACCTGGGAGGGCACTCCATGTGCGGTGCAGGGGTGAGAGGGAAATAAAGATGGAGAAGGAAGAAAATGTTTAGTCATTTCCTACCTACTCACTCTGACATCCCAGCCAGCCTGACTGGCATTTCGTGTTCTGGGCACTCCAGGCACAGGGACCCACACAGGTAAAACATCAGCCACTGCCACCACCCAAAGCTTGGGATGACTGATAGCAAGGGAGCCCAGAACTGCACTGCCTGTCACATGTCCAGGTGTTGTGGCAGCTGGGGAGTGAAGCTCTCGAGCTTCTGTGATGGGCAGTTTTCTTGCCCTGAAAGCTTTAAGACCAGAAACGGAGGCTGTGGAGAAGAAATCGGGCCCCAGGCAACATTAGCTTCTGCCTCAGTTTCTGGCCTGACAGCCTGTTCTGCAGATTGTGGACTTGCCAGTCCACACAGTCTATACGCCAAGTGCTTAAAATAAAATAAAGCAGTGTGTGTTGATATGTATACACAGATACATATATGCACCGTATGTAAACACATAGCTATGTAAAAGCATATGACTATAAATACAAATATTTTGTTTTATTTTTCAGATTGAGACAAGGTCTCACGTCATCCTGGCTAGCCTCAAGCTCATTATGTAGAAGGTGACATTGAACTTCTGCTCCTTCTGCCTCCATCACCCAAGGGCTGGGATTGTAGGCACGGAGCCACTGGGCCTAGCTTGGTTCTGTTTCTTTAGTAAGCAGACAGATCTACCTCCAGTGCAGCCACCAGACCTCTGAGACCCATGCCCAGGCCACAGACACCCTCAGATGGAGTATCTTGGCTCACAGGGCAGAGGCACAATGAGGTTTGGTGTAGAACTCTGCAGTTCTAAGATCAAACAGGCCAAGTCCCAATGTCACTCTAGAGACACTGAGCCAGAGGCCCTATAGTTTCAGAAATCCAGGGTCTCTTGAAGGATGCTGGATCTGGCTGGCAGAGGTTCATGATTTAAGAAACTCTAGGTTTGGGAAAGCTGGTCCCCACCCACTCTGCACAGCTGGGCAGGGAAGTCTTGCAAGGACATCAGGCTCTGAAAGTGTCTGGATGCTGTAGAATAATCCTTCTGTGCATGATGAAGACATGTTGCTCTCATTGCTAATACAAATCTGATTGTCAATGGCTAGGCAGGACTTTGGGGGCAGAGAGAATACTGGAAAGAAGGGCAAAATCAGAGGAGATGCCATAAGACACAGAGCAAGCAGGAAATATGTGGATGAAGTAAATGAGCTTTGGGGAAGCACATAGATAAATAAAAATGGGTTGATTTAAGTTATAAGAGCTAGCTTAAAAAAAAACAAAAAACAGGCCTACGCTATCAGCCCAGCATTTATAATTAACATTAAGTCTCTGTGTGGTTATTTGGGACCTGACTGGTGGGAAAGAAAAGTCAGCCTACATCTGGGCTCTGCCTTGACTTTGGGATACCAAAGCCATTGCCACTAGAGTCAGAACTGCTCTGGTAGCCAGACCTGAGAGGACCTGGTGAGCAGACTGGAATGGTACCCAGATAAGACATTCTCTCAGGCACCAAACCAGGCCACAGCAAGCAATTCACAAGCTTTCCCAAGGTGGCATCTGAGCCCACCCCCAGGCCCTGCAAGGACAGTGTTTGTCCTGCACCACCCTGAAGGAAGTGGCTGCTGCAACTGCAGGGTGACCAGCACCCCCAGTCCCCTTGGACACCTCAGCTGCTCCAGCCCTGCAGACCTCAACATCTAAGTAAAGGACCTAAGTGATGGGCGAGGTCCAGGTGAGAGAGGAACCACACTTGCCTTGCTTGCTCAGAGCAGACCTCAATCACATCAAGTAAGTAGCAAATGACAAGGGAAATACTAGGCTTAGGGTCCCCTCTCAAGGCTCTGGCAATGCTCCCTGCCAGCTAGACGGACCATTTCCTGGAAGAACAGGGTCAAGACATGGCTTAGCAATTGTCACCTCTTTATTTACAGCTCAGAGAATACATGCAATAAAGCATAGTAGCCCTCCCTTGTCGTGCCCACATTTCAAGGAGGAGCTGCAGCCCTCCAAGGAATTTCTCAAGAGTACAAAAGTCCAATAATGGAGGCTCCAGGCCTAGGAGCCCTACCTGGTATCCTCTAAGCAGAGCCAATAACAGTCCAGGAGACAGGCCTTGAATCGTGGAGTTTATCCTTGCTGGCAAGTTGCCAGGAAACAGACCTCAGAGTTGGCAAGCCATAGTGGATGCAGGAGTACTGAACTGACCAAATGTCCTCACCGCCAGCATCTGTCTTCTGCCTGTGACCTTCATACCCATCATCCAAGAGTGCCCTGGAGAATGTGTTAGGAGCCAGATGCTGCCGGCCACTCCTGTGACTGCAGTTCAGTAGGTGTGGAGTGGGGCCCAAGGTTCTGTGCTTCTACCAGACTCCCAAGTGATGCTGGACCTTCAAACCAGGAGAGGCTTGGCCATAGATTTGTTCCAGGTCACATGCTCTTCCTTACCACCCCTTTTCTGTATGCACACAGTGTCTATGACCTGTAAGCACACACTCACTGTGGTCTGTGAGCATGAAGGCTGCTCTGTATTAATGTAGTCAGGCCCCAAGAAAACTCAAAGGGGAGCCTCAGCAGCTGGCCTCTCCAGACCCCACTTCCCTGGCACCCAGGTCTCCTGGTTCTTTACTGTGTAAACATGCTCCTTGCAGGTTACATAGATGCTCATTGTCAGCAGCTGCAGAGGGAGCCTGGGGAAGGCTGAATGAGGTTTGGGGAGGACTCCAGCACCTCTTCAGGAGAGGGGGTATAGCCTTGGAATCTGATCTCCTCAAAGAGCAAATGATGTCATTTTCCTTTACATCTCAAGTCATAGTCCCCTCGGCCCCTCTCTACCCGCCATGAAACCACCCTTCATATTGCCAGACAAAGCCCAGAAAAACAGTCCCTGTCTGGGGACATTGGGGATTGGTCAGCGTGACCTCCAGGCTTCAGCTCAGGTGTCTGTCTGTGCTGTAGGGTGTTAGCCCCTACTCAGCTGCCCACCAGGCTTTTATTCGCACAGATGTGTTGCTGTGTAGCCACACGCTTCTCCAGCTCCGCCCCCCAGCGAGGGGACCTATATGCTTCCCCAGAGGGGTCACTTGGTTTTGTGAAGGGCACTTTGTTTTTTGCTTATTTGTTTGAGGCAGGGTCTCTCTACATTGCCCTGGCTGTCCAGGAACTCTCTTTGTAGACCAGGCTGGCCTTGAACTTATAGATATCCACCTGCCTCTGCCTCTGCCCTCCAAATGCTAGGATAAAAGGCATGTACCACTATACCTGTCATGAAGCGCTCTGTGGAGCAACCAAACAAATCATCCTGAACTAGGCGTGGTGGAGCTAACCTTTAATCCTTGCACTCAGGAGGCAGAGGAGGCAGATCTCTGTGAGTTCAAGGCCAGCCTTGTCTACATCATGAGTTTCAGGCCAGCCAGAGCTGCATAATGAGACACCATTTAAACAAAGCATCATTAAAGCCAGGTGGTGATGATGCACGCCTTTAATCCCAGCACTTGATGGGCAGCAACAAGTTGATCTCTGTGAGTTCAAGGCCAGCCTGGTCTACAGAGCAAGTTCCAGGACAGGCTCCAAAGCTACAGAGACAGGCTGTCTCGAGAGGGAAAAAAAGCATCATTGAGTATGTGATGGATCTCTGTGAAGAGGCCTGCTGAAGTTTGTTAGCTGATATTCTAGGTGTGTGTGTGTGTGTGTGTGTGCGCACGTGTGATGGGCCAGGCACTATTTTAAGAATCAGGAGTTTCCATTTCACAGATGAAAAGTCAAGGCACAGAGACCATAAGCAACTTCCCTAAGGTCAGCAAAGTGAGAGGAGACGCAGGCTGTTTACAGCAGTGTGCTACAGCGATCGAGCAGGAGGAGGGGGACCAATGTTCTCAGCTCTGGTTGCCATGGCAGCCCCCTGGGGAGGCTTTGGAGGCTTCAAAGCCCGGACCAGTTAGCACGTAGCTCTGTAGTGGGGCACTTGCCTAGACCGAGCAAGGCCCTGTGCTAGAAAAAAGGAGACTGAATCTGCATTACCTTGCTTTCCCACAGCTGCTTTGATCCTTCCCGCTCTTGGCCCTGCCCCCATCCCCAAGCCTATCAGACCAACTTGGGAAAGAAGAACAAGCGTATTTGATTTCTTATAGATCTGCCTGCTTCCCTGGACCAGACAGACTGGTTACCCCAAAGCTGTAAACAGCCCTGGCATCCCATGGACGTGGTCCAGGCTGGGGAGGGCTGCTGCAGGGAAGGCTGTTTTCCTTTGCAAAAGTTGACCAGGAGGGAGATGCCAGGTGCAGGAATCTAAAGGGTTCTCTGGGACCAGATCTGCTGGGACACACATTCCGGGTGGTGACGATAACGGTGAAGTTGTCATCATGGCTCTAGCCAGTGAGCACGAAGGCTGCACCCCACTTTCCAAGGGACATTACTGCTGAAGTGAAAGGGATGGAGTCCAGAGATGGTCTCAGGGAGGTTGGGCATCACCAAACAATGTATCAAGTGAACACGTGTGTGTGCGTGGCTTTCCAGTAGGGTAGATGTTCTGAGGACAATTTAGGAGGGGTGGCCCCATATTCCGGGGCTGGATGATCAAGGTCATAGCACAACAGCGAAGTTACTATTTCCCTCAGTCACTTCATGCCTGTGATTAGCACCTGCCAGATGGAAGGACCCATCCGCATCCGCGGGGATTGTTCTTCACCTGAGAGCAGCCCCCACCCGCGCGCGTGTGGAGGGGCGGGGCTGGGGAAAGATGTAGGAGCAGGAGGAGAATGAGGAGTGGGGATCAGACCCAGGGCCGGCCCTGTGCTGGCTGAGCAAATGGCTCATTTTGCTTTGCGTGAGATACAGTCTCCTGCCGTCAGGCCTCACACTTGCCGAAGGTGACCTTAAACTTGTGATCCTGCGGTCCCTGCCTGCCTTTGACACCGTGCTTGGGGGTGGAAGGCAGGGTTCATGCGCCTCAGGTGAAGGCATTATAATCTTAGCCACTCACTGGCCCCTCATGCTTTGTTTTCAAAGAACGATACGCCTGCCAAATATGCTGACTCACGCCTGGTAATCCAGCATTTGGAAGACTGAGGCAGGAGGATTGTCTGAGTTTCCCAAAGGCCAGATTGGCCAAAGAATGAGACTCTGTCTCCTCAAAAGACAATAAGCCTCGGCTAGGAAAGGCTGAAGACAGTTGTGTCTGTTGCCAACACTGGAGGATCGTGGGTGACCCTTGCATAAGTCTTGCAACTCAAGTGTGCTCCGGTGGTCTCTTGCCACGAACTCTGGAAATTCAGTGGCACTTGGAGTTTGCCTGGGACATAGCATTCCAGGGCCACTCTGTCAGGTGACCTCTCTCTCTTTCCAATTCTTTCCAGGCAGCGAAATCTCGTGATTTTCCAAATTATAGTTGCTGCAATGCTGGTGTAGAGCAGAAGAGGGCGCGCTCGACCCGGCTATCACGTAGAGCAGGATCAGTGAGCTGCGTGGGTCTCACCGGGAGGTGGGTGGCAGGCACAGCTGCTCTCAGCCAAAGCTGTCCTCCAGCTTGGGGGTGAGTGTACTGGGCCTGCACCCGCAGCCTCAGCCATTGGTTCCCCCACTCAGCCCCAAGCTGAGCTAGTTACTAACGCGGTCTTGTTTGTCCAAACCTCCCTAGCTCAGACCCGCAGCTGGTGGGGAGGCACCATTCGGGGCACTAGACGTTGATAAAGGACCCCTGGTCGCCATTGGCTGTCTCGGGCTCCACGCAGCGCCCCTTCCTCCGAGTGACCCTGCGGTTCCGGTGGAATTTGGCATAGCAACGCAGCCCTGAGCAGAAGGAGACAAGGATGCCATGGCTGCTGGTTACCATCCCCTACCTTCCCTTCCCCTCCAGCCTGCACAGGTATCTCATTCCTCATTCCTCAGCCCCTCCACACCACCTTGTCTCGAAAAGTCCCAACACTCAGGAGACTGAGGCAGCAGATCTGAACTTAGGCCGAGGCTGGCCAGGACTACATAGCAGACACAAAACTAACTAACTAAATATACAAAACCTAAATGTTGAATCTGGAGCTTTGCCTATTAGATACACATTCTATCGCTGAACTACACATCACCTCATCTCCTATTTAGGAAAAAAAAGAGTTGAGCATGAGCCCACTTTTTTTATAGCCTTATTACAATTATGTTTTATTAAGTTTTAGGTCTGTATGCAAAATTTTAGATACAGATTGTGGCGGTCCTCTGACCTTCACATGGGCCTAGCGCATGCACACCTACACATATCACACACACACAATCCCAGAAACACACAAAGTCTCTCCCAGACACCCTAGTTAACCCAAGCGTGGCCCTGGTAACCCCAGTGGGCAGGTGTCCAGCCCATGGCTCACTCTACTGGGGCCTGAGATGTGAGTAGCTGTGTTTCACTTAAGATCATAGTAGGTCACATGGGCTGCTGGGAAGTTTGTGATCGAAAGCCTAGAGTTTGTTACAGTTTTAAGACAAGGTCTCCTGTGAACCAGGCTGGCCTCCCATGAGGACATGATGAGGATGACCCTGAACTCTTGAATCTCCTGTCTCCATCTCCAAAGTATTGGGATTACAGGTGTGTGCCACCAGGCCTAGTTTTATGTGGCGCTGGGTGAGGCACCCAAGGCTTTGGGCAGCTAGGAAGTGCTCTACCCTAAGCCAAATCCCTGGCCACAATGTCCCAGGAGGGGGAGTTAGTCAGGAGCAGGAATGTTGGGCATCTACCAAAGCCCTTAGGAGCCTTGAGACCCCTAGCTGGCCTGGCCTGCTGAATGCCAGCCTTGGGCCCTGGGTTTAATATTTCAGGGGAGTCCTCAGGACTTGAGGTCCCCATGAGAGCTCTTGGTACCTCTCAGGTCCTCCCTGTGTGGCATCCGGGTTAATCCCTTCCTTTCGGGCCATTTTTAATGTGTACTGAGCTCTCCAGGCTGCAGCCTATACTCTCCCTTCTGTCCCTGGGACCTGAGTCTCCAGGGAGGAACAGGAATTTCGGCGGGTGGAACCAACCAGTATAAAAGGACACCACGGGGATTCCCAGAAAGCAGGGTGAGCACCTTGCCATCTGAGGCCCACAGGAGGAGCTTTACCCCTCAGAGCCTCCCACAACCCCTGGCCAGACCTGGGTTGGAGCTCAGTCCAAGGACTGGGAGCCCAGAACTCAAAGACTGCCCGTACACTGTGCTCCTGTGAACTGGCCTGTGCTCTGAACACAGGCAACAGCATCTTACAACATGTCCTCTCTAACCTTCCAGCCTGCTCCCTGTCCTCAATTGTCCCCTGCAATTTTTAGGGGGGGGCACACGGTCCCATACTAGTCAACACGAAATGGCTTTGAACTCCCGATTCCCCCGTCTCCACCTCCCAAGTGTTGAGACTATTCATGCAGCACCACACCCCATTTACACTGGGATAGAACCCACACTAGGCCAGCTCAGCTGAGCCGCATCCTCAGCCCCAGACACCATGTGGCCCCTCTGCTTTAGTGAGGGCAGTACTGGCTAGACCACGTGACACCTCTGCTTCTACACGGACGTTGCTTCCAATCACTAAGGAAACAAAACCCAGTGAGGGCAGCAAAGTCAGGGTGGTTCTCGAAGCTTTGCCTCTCCTTATTTCCAGCCTTCTGGTGTCACTACGCGACAAGCCAGGCTGTGCCTGCCCAAGGCCCCTGCTCCTTCTTTCTGCCTCCTACGGGAACCCCTCGGGCTCTCTTTCAACCTCCATCACCCACTCTTTGCTCTTTTCCTAAGGACTCTATAGAACACCCTGGGGGACACACCAGCCAACCTTTCAGGCTTTCTTTACGGCCCTCTGACTTTTTCTTTCCCTTTTTCCTCTTCTCGGGTGTGTGTGTGTGGGTGGTGGATATGAGACCCTCTATAGCCCAGGCTGCCCCGGATGGAACCCCATACGTGGCTGAGGATGACCTCGAGCTCATGAGTCTCTGATCGCTACACTTGGAGTGCTGAGATCACATGCCCCGCTCCAGAGACAGCTTATCTATGGGTTTGTTTCTCAACATCTCATTTCACCGAAACATAACACAGGAGTGGAGAAGCTGCAGGCTTGATTACCATGAACTAGACTTGGTGTGTGGCCCAGGTTCACACAGCACCTAGGGGAGGAATCTGCCCTCAGAGCCTGGAATGCAGGTTAGATAACGCTTGGCTTGGCAATTTAGACACCTTGCTTTTAAAAGGGTGCTTATCTCTCAGAGGTGTGTGCCAAAAGTAATACTGTGTAAAGACGTAAAGATCATATTGAAATGGAGGGAAGTGTGTGGATGCAACAACCCCTCCCAGGATGGCCCCTGTTCGCGTTTATTGAAGCTAGGTGACAGGGACCACCATGATACTTTGACTTCAGCAGTGCAGATCTGAAGACAAGTAGAATTCTTTTCCTACCTATCTCCTTCATATTTCTCTTTAACATTTTTTAAGATTTATTTTGAGGCTGGGCAGTGGTGGTACATGCCTGTAATCTCAGCACTTGGGAGGTAGAGGCAGGTGGGTCTCTGAGTTTGAGGCCAGCCTGGTCTGCAGAGTGAGTTCCAGAGAGCCAAGGCTACACAGAGAAATCCTGTCTTGGAAAACCAAAAAGAAAAATGATTTATTTTGAATCTGAATGTTTTGTCTGCTTATGCATATGTGTACCACATACATGTTTGGTGCCTGTGAAGGTCAGAAGAGGGTGCTGGATCCCCTGGAACTGGACTTATGAATTGTCCTGAGCTGCCATTCAGATGTGGGGAACTGAACCTGGGTCCTCTGCAAGAGCAGCAGCCAGTGCTCTTGACCACTGAGCCATCTCTCCAGCCCATCCCTGGCCCTGTCTTTCATATGGGTAGAGGTTTGAACTCAAGGCCTGGCATGCACTCTTCCACTGAGCTATATCTTCATCAATGTATGTATTTATCTATTTAGAGACTGGGTCTTAGTATATAGACCAGGCTGGCCTTGAACTCAAGAGATCCACCTACCTCAGCCTCCTGAGTGCAGAGACTAAAACGGTAGTACACTCCCATACCTAACAAGTCCTTTTTAGAGAAGTTCTGTGGCAATTGGGCATGGTGGTTCATGCCTTTAATCCCTGTACTCAGGAGGCAAAGACAAGTGAAACTCTGAGTTGAAGGCCAGCCTGATCTACATAGTGAATTCCAGGACAGCCAGGGCTAAAAGTCCCGAGGCAGAATTATGCTGAGTTGCATGCATTGGCAGGCCTCAAACACATGATCCTCCTGCCTCTCAGGCAGCTGGAATTACAGGTAGGTCTGACATCATTGCTGTCTCTCATTGTCCTCCCCCTCCCCTGGCTCTCTCCTTCCTCCTTCCTTCCTTCCTTCCTTCTTCCTTCCTTTCTTCTTCCTTCCTTCTTTCCTTCTTCCTTCCTTCTTCCTTCCTCCTTTCTTTCTTCTTCCTTCCTTCCTTCCTTCTTCCTTCCTCCTTCCTTCCTTCCTTTCTTCTTCCTTCCTCCTTCCTTCCTTCCTTCCTCCTTCCTTCCTTCCTTCTTTCCTTCCTTCTTCCTTCCTTCCTCCTTCCTTCCTTCCTTCTTTCCTTCCTTCCTCCTTCCTTCCTCCTTTCTTTCTTCTTCCTTCCTTCCTTCCTTCCTTCCTCCTTCCTTCCTCCTTCCTTCCTCCTTTCTTTCTTCTTCCTTCCTCCTTCCTTCTTCCTTCCTTCCTCCTTCCTTCCTTCCTTATTCCCTTTTATCTTTTTTTTTTGGCTATTTTACCTTATTTTTGTGTATGAGCGATGGGCCGTGTACACATCCCACAGTGCACAGGTGAAGGGCAGAGGACAATTTTGGTTGGCCCTCTCCCTCCCTGCTTACCACAGTTCCAGGGACTGAACACAGGTCACCAGGCTTTCGGGGCAAGTCCCTCTACATCCCGGGCCAATTGCTAGCAGTGGCTTGTTGTTTTCCAAGCAAGGTGTCACTTGTGCACCCTAAGTTGGCCTCAAACTCACCATTGCCCTGCCTCGGGCTCTCAAATGCTGGGATGCCACCACAGGCAACTTTTTCAATTCCTTCCCTTTTCCCTCTCCCCTCCTGGCCTCTCCTTTTCTCTCTCTTCCTCATTCCTTTCTTTCTTCCTGTGATAAAAATAAAAGTAAACACAAGAAACAAAGAAGGAAGGAGAGAGCCCACAATGATGCCATAGCCCGTTAATTCCGGCTGCTTGAGGTAGAAGCAGGAGGTTCATGTGTTTGAGGCCTGCCTGTGTGACTCAACGTAGCTCTACCTCAGACGTTTTGTTGTTATCCTTGCTGAGACAAACACTCTACTACCAAGGTGTTCTTCCAAGGCCCTCACACTCTCCTAAATATGAGTTTGAGTAAGTCACCTCACCCCACTTTCGAAGTGGGACTCATAAAATCTTCCTTCCAGGGGCGACTGTGATGATTCCAGGAAGGAAAGGACAGGCACCAATGGCCACATGTGTGCACGGGGCACATCCTTCCGTTTGAGGAGGGTGCTCAGAGCAGTTAAACCAGTAATCCAGTGAGCCCTTCCCTATGACTTCTGGGAAACTCACCCTCTCCTTGTTCCCCACCGTCTCACTTGGGAAGCCTTTCATCTAGAATTCTGCAGAGAACATGCCCGACTTCTCAGGTTGGGCTTTTATTTAAAGAGACGTGTTCCTGCCTCCTCGCTTCTCCCTGTCCTGATCCTGAGTGATCACACCAGCTTGTATTTCAAGAGGTGAGAAACACAAATCAGAAACGATGCCAGGAAGGAAGACGCATTGAGCTGACAGATTGGAAGAGCCCAGCAAAGCTGTTCCTACTGATGCCTTCAGCTCCCAGGGGATTGTCCTACCCATTCCCTCTCCCCAGGCCCCTCCATCATATCCACCCTCTGCCGGGAAACCTCATGCCCCACTCGCAGAGCTGGCTGGACAACAAAGGCTTCATGGTTCTGGGAGCATGGTGGGGAGGGGGCTCCCCCCCCCCCAGCGTCCAGACTGACCTTCCATGCACATGCAGTCATCAAAACATTTGTTGTTGAGGCCGCGGTTGTGGGGCGTGCAGAGATGTTCCCGGAGGTCACAGCAAGTTCCTGGCAACATAGCAAACACATGTGGTCAGCCAAGCTGAGCGGCTCTTCCCCACCGCCCTGCACAGAGTCCCACTGGACAGGAGATCTATCATATGTGTGGCAGGCCATGCCCTGGCAGGCCATCTGGTGTATAAGGCTCCAGGCCGGAACTCCTGTTAGATGTCATGGATGAAATCCCCGGAGGAGGGTGGCAGAGACCCAAGTCTCCCCAGATGGGCCATTTGATTGATCATGGGAGGATCAAAGGTGGTGTGGGGTTCACCTCCCAGGGATAGGGTTGTAAACAGCTAGGGGTGCCAGAGCGAGAGCCAGCTGAGAGCCGGGAGGGGCCCCAGGGATCATGGGCGTCAACATCTTCTTGGACAGATGGGGAGGACTGAAGCCTTGGGTGGCAGCAGGGATACCCTAGGCAGGCCTGAGGCGTCTCTTTGCCCAGTACACAGTTGGCTTCCAAGTAACCGTCCTGCTGGCCTTGATTCCAACCTTTTCTTCACACTCAAGAGTGCAGGCAGTGATGTAGGAACGGACAGCCTGTCTGGGCTGGTGTCCCACATCTACAATAACAAATGGCTACTCTTTTGCAGAATATCCTGCTGATGATGCCTGGAGACGGCCACTCCAGTCTCCCCTGCCCCCATATCCCAAAGCCCTCATTATTTGGTAGCAATAAGGGACATCTGTAAAGTCACTGACCTCCTGCTGTGAGCAGTTTCACATGCTGTGAGCATGTCCCAACCACCCCCTCCCTCAGCAGCATGGCTGAGGCCAGGGCCACCACTTCTGCCCAGCAGGTGGCTTCCCTGGCAAGCCAGGCTCTTCTCCACAGCTCCCTTTGAGCCAGCATGACCTCAGGCCCGAGGTCTCCTGCCTTGAATATAAGTGTCACCACCAACACCCCAGGTAAGCATCCCCCAAGACAGGGTCTGGCTCTCAGCTCCCTATGCACCCCAGGATGACCTTGAACCCCTGACCCTCCTCCCTTCGATGCCCGAGTGCTGTGAGGACAGGTGTTCCCCTCTAAGCACACCTCCGAGTCTGCTCTAGGTTCACCGGACACCACAGGGCAGCGGTGCAGACTCTAGTCAGACAGCAGGCCCCTGTGTTCATCCTGCTATGCTGGGGAAGGGCTGCTGACCAGGAGAGGGTGTCACTGAACCCATCCCCAGAAAGCCAGGCAGTGGGTGTCACGCTGAGGGGACCGAATTAACCCCTGTGTTTGTCAAGAGGCCAAGGTCAGGAGCAGAGCAGTCCACTCAGGGTAGGGTGGATTGTGGGTAAGAAGCTTAGGATCCAAGCAGATCCAGGCTGTCTGATCTTGGAAACGGGCCCCTAGCCTCTCTGGGTCTTCATTGTCCTGCTTTGCCTGAAAATGAAGTCAGTCGGTCTCGACTCACACCTCACCCCACTTCTGTCCATCTGAGTTAGTGTAAGGCAGTGCCTCTCTGGAAACGGTGGCTGCTGTAGCTGCCATTTACAGTGCATAAAGGGTCGTGACGCTCAGGCTTGCTCCCTTGTCAGAAGGCCTCACTTGCCTTCCGGGCCTTCCCGCCCGCCCAGCCTGGTGTCCAGTGTGGGTGTTGGGTACCAGGGTACCTGGCAGGCAATCCTGGTGATGGTCGCATGGTTCTGCTTCAGCTGGTGTTGTCTCGTTACCGCCACTGGTGAAGTGACTCCAGTGTTTCTCTGGGGACAAGGAAACTGGGGGTCACATTAAGCACAAGACTTGGGTGTCACTGTGTCAGTGGCCACCCCTGCAGTGTGACTGGGACAAGACCCTCTGCCTCACTTTCTTCCCTAACGCAGGGTCCCTAGCCCGTCTCCCTGTGAGAGACATGGGAGCTGCCTAGTGTGCAGGGGAGGGGAGGGGAGGCTGTCCGTCACAGGGAGTGCCGGGCCCAGCCTGACTGATGCACTCCAGCCCTGTGGACACCTGTGCGTCACCCTGGACTCAGCAAATGTCCTCACTCAGTAGAGAGGAGCCCAGCACGGGGCGGGAGGGCAAGGTAGACTTACCTTTCTTCTTTGCAGAAGGCCACACCTCTGGCTTTAAGTCCTCATAGTCAGTCCAGTCAAATAAGGCCATGTCCAGTGTGGGCATCACGTCCCCATCAGACCTGGGCTGCGCCTGCAGAAGACGAGGCAGGGAGGAGACCTGGAGCCTCCCAAGAGAAGATTCTAGGTGATGGCGAGGGAGGCTGATCTACTTGTTCAGGATTTGAAGCCCATGGGGGGGGGCATTAGAGGTGGACCCATTGCTCATTTCTCTGTGGTTCCTCTCAAGGTACTGTAGAGACCACATACGGGCCTTGATCTCTCTCACAACCCGACCCACTCTCAACACAGGCACACTCACAACCCTGACACACTCACAGCACAGGCCCAATCACAACACTGACACACACAGCACAGGCACACTCACAGCACAGGCACACTCACAACCCTGACACACTCACAGCACAGGCACACTCACAACCCTGACACACTCACAGCACAGGCCCAATCACAACCCTGACACACTCACAGCACAGGCACACTCACATCACAGGCCCAATCACAACACTGACACACTCACAGCACAGGCACACTCACAACCCTGACACACTCACAGCACAGGCACACTCACAACCCTGACACACTCACAGCACAGGCACACTCACAACCCTGACACACTCACAGCACAGGCACACTCACAGCACAGGCACACTCACAACCCTGACACACTCATGTTGGGAGCGGTCTTTGTGGGGCTGCAATTGGAGCCAGCCAAGCTGGCCCCAAGTCCATACCTGAGTGGGGGGAGTGTGAAGGAGGGAAAGGCTAGCTATAGACAATAAAAACAAAGACAGAGACAGAATAAAGATCAGGAGGGCGAGCTGGGCATTGGTGGCACACACCTTTAATCCCAGCACTCGGGTTTATTTTTCACCACTCTTATATACCATAACCAAAAAAGGGGAACACAGTATCATGTAAATGGAACAAACAGACATTTCTTCCTCGCTTATTCTAAGGGTTCAGTAGCCACACCTTAACTCCAACAGGGCTGTTGTTATTTAGACTAAGACAGCTGAAACATCCTTCTGTAGCCACACCTTTGACCTTTAGGTGACTTGCTGACAGCTTTGAACTCTCTGCCCTTGTGCCAAGATGGAGTGCAGCCATCTTTATGGGCACCCACACACTTGCAACACAGATCACTCACAACTATGACCAATACCCTGGAAACTACTGAGGACCAGATATCACGGCTGTGTCCTCATGTACATCATCACCAGGGCTCAGCAAGGCGCAGATTGTAACTACTGCTCATGGCCTTAGGTTTTGCCAAATTCTCTGGAGTACGAGATGAAGAGGACAAAGAAAATCCACCGCCATTTCCTGATGCTCAGGAGATATGGTTCAACCAGCCAATGATGCCTGGAAGAGCTGAACCCTGTTTGTACACTGTTTACACACACACACACACACACACCACACTCACCACACATACACACCATACACACACACACACACTCACCTCTTATGAGTCTAATTTACAAATGAGGCACAGGCAATCAAGGCTGGAGAAATGGCTCAGCAGTTAAGAGTGCAGAGGACCTGAGTTCAGTTCCCGGTAGCTACATCAGGTGTTTAATGTGTGCCTGTAACCCCAGCTCCAAGGTATCTGTTGCCTCTGGCCTCCAAAGGCAGCTCCACTCATGTGCACATACCATATACACATAATTAAAATGATAAAAAATATCAGCTTAAATGAGGCACAGTAAGAGATTAACAAGAACTCACAAAACAGCCCCACAGCAGTGGATTGCAATAGAGGGATATGGCTTTATCTTTTCTCTCCCTCCCTCCTTCCCTCCCTTCCTCCCTCCCTCCCTTCTCCCCTCCCTCCCTTCTCTCCCTCTAATGTAGCCCAGGCTGGCTCCAAAGTCACTATGCAGCCAATGATCACCTTAAACTTTAATCCTCTGGGCTCCACCTCCTGAATTATGGGATTATGAGCATGCAACACCCCATCTGTGTTTTACAAGGCTGGGAATCAAACCTAGGGTTTCGTGCATGCTAAGGGAGCATTCTACTAACTGAGCTACGCATTACATTCATATGTCATATGAATAATACATATTTATATATCATGTATTATTGATCCAGTTCAATGGTGTTATTTCATTTTGGGTGTTTTGTTTTAATTTGAGACAGGGTCTCACTTTGTAGCTCAGGTTGGTCTAGAACCCTCATCAATGTGGTGACAACTCCCTGTCTCCTAAGTGCTGGGATTGTAGGTTTGAGCCACCACATCTGGCCTTGAATCATTTTATTTTAGGAAAAACAAAACAAAACAAAAAACCTTTAAGGGGCTGGAGAGATGGCTTAGCAGTTAAGAGCACTGGCTGCTTGCCCTTCCAGAGGACCCAGGTTCAATTCCCAGCACCCACATGTTAGCTCACATCTGTCTGTAACTCAGTTCCAGGGAATCTGACACCCTCACATAGACATAGATGCAGGCAAAACACCAGTGCACATAAAATTAAAAAACAAAACTTTCTAAGCCATAGGAGAGAATGACCTGACTCCTTCATAGGCAACAATGACCTGCTGAACTCCTGCCTCCTTCTGGTGAGCAGTCAGATCTGTGTGAGCATCTCTGTTCTGCTTCCCATTTACTTTTTCAGACTTGGGGAGTAGACAGCTCAGCCAACTCACTGATCTATGCCACTCTAGGTCATGGGTTTTTAAGTCTCTGTGGCTGCTTTCCAAACTCTCCTAGACTTTAGAGGCCCTCCCCAAGGGTCCCACCTCTATGTGTGTAGACATCGGTATGCTGAAGCTGCACTGGCTTCCACTACCACCCTTCTGCTGTGCCTCAGTTTACCTAAGTAGAACAGGAGCTAAATCAACTAAAACTCAAGCAGCTGGACACACCTGTTAGGGATTTGTCTCGACTAGATCATTGGATGTGAGAACACTCACCCTAAATCTGGGCCTCACCTTGTGGTACCCCCCACACACACACACATGAAAGGACATGGAAGAAGGACTTTTCACTTTTTGTCTGCTTGTCCTCAGTTTTGGTGGCAAGTCCATCTGTCCTGCTGCTGAGGCATTTGCTGGTATTAGAACCCGCTTCTTCAGTATTGCAACATTGAAAAGGTCAGCTGAGATATCCAGCTTCATGGACCAAACAGCTCCCTGATTCTTTGCCTTTCCATGGGGAGACAACAGCCTCTGGACCGTCTGGTCCACACCCTGTGAGCCACCACGGATGTGGGATGTCCTTCTATACACTACAAACATGTATTGCTTTTATTGGTTGATGAATAAAGCTGCTGTGGCCTGCGGCAGACTGTAGGTAGGCAGGAAAACCAGACTGAATACAGGGAGAAAGAAGGCAGAGTGCAGAGAGATGCCAGCAGCTGCCTGAGGAGTAAGATGTCAGAGTTTTATCGGTAAGTCATGGGCCATGAGGCGATTCACAGAAGAATAGAACTGGGTTAATTTAAATGTAAGAGCTAGCCATCAGTCAAACAATTGCAATTAACATTAAGACTCTGAATGATTATTTTATAAATGGCTGCAGGACTGGGCGGGACACAGAGAAGTCTCCAGCTACACACTCCAATGAATTTCTTTTGGATATATACCTTAAGTCTATCAGTTCTGTTCCTCTGGAGAATCCTGACAGAAGGTATGAGTAACAAGGCCACATGCCCTTACCTGGGGCCGCAGGGAGGTGACGGGCAGGATCCGGGACCCTTCTGTGGTGGGTGTGGCAGCGTCTGCCGTGGTTAGGAAGAGCACGGTGGGTGCCAGGCTGGTAGAGGACTCCTCTGTGGCAGCCTCCAGCATCTGGTCTTCAGAGGGTTCCACTTTCTTCATTAGGGAGCTGGGGCCACGGATGGCAGCTCGGCCTGAGGCAAGGCAAGCACAGGCTGACTGCCCTGCTGCTCAGTGTCTACCCACAGGGAAGCCCGACTTTTCTGCTGTAAGCCAATGCCTACTGGGCATCACGGGCCCTTGGCCTGCCCAACATCCTTGCTGTCTACCCTGCTAGAGAACTGGAACAGCAGTCACTGGGGGAAAGGGGCTGGTTAGAGGATTTTTCTGGAGTAGGTCTGGGTCCAGGATGCCTGGAGGCAGCCAGGGACATAAAACCACAGAAGCGGTTAAGAACATTGTTTGCTCTTCCAGAGGTCCTGAGTTCAATTCCCAGCAACCACATGGTGGCTCACAACCATATGTAATGAGATCTGGTGCCCTCTCCTGGCCTGCAGACATACATGCAGACAGAATACTACATAATAAATAAATCCTGCTGCATGGTGATGTAAGCCTTTAATCCCAGCACTTGGGAGGCAAAAGCAGACAGTTCTCTGTGAGTTCGAGGCCAGCCTGGTCTACAAAGCTACACAGAGAAACCCTGCCTAGGAAAAAAAAATCTTGAAAAAACAAACACTGAAGGCTTCCTGGAGGAGGTGAGGCTCATGGAGGTTGAGGGACACTGCTTGGGGACAGGACTTTGAGAAAGCTGGCTGGAGAGCCAGGGCTTACCCACACACCACTTCACAATAGTTACTTCCTCTAACTGCTGCAGGGACTCTGAGAAGTGGTTGCTGCTCTTCTACATGGAGGAACCCAAGCCAGAGAGGTAAGGCGGTTCCACCGAGGACACATAGCATTTGTGTGTCAGGGCCCAGGTGTGAACCTCCATCCTGAGTGGGAAGCCAATATTCTTAAGCTCCTGGAGCTACCTTTGAAGACACTCAGGTGTGGGAGAGTGGGAGGGCACGGGGTCACAAACTACAGGACCAGGTCAGAAGGTGTCCTTGCAAGACACCGCTATAAGTTGTCTTGGATCCCTTGGTGCCACCCCGCTTTGCAGAAATGAACCCGGTCAGCCTGAAGCTTCACGAGTGATGATGAACTGGCTTGGCCTGTGGACTTCATCTGTCCCCTGCCACCATGTCACCCTCCCTCAGGAGGGCCCTGCCACTTCACCGACGCTAAGGAACGTGGAACTTAAGGGCTCCGTGTGTACTGTGCCCTCCTGCTGGTCCTCAGGTATCAGCAGCTTCCAAATTGGCACAAGGGACCCCCAAGAACGGGAGGAGAATGGAAGGACATGTGACGAAGCTTGCTCTAGCCATGTGGGGGTCTCTCTCAGATGACCTGCAGGGAGGCAAGCACCCTCGCCCTCACTATCTGCAGGAGAAGGCATGACCTGCTTCCTTCCTAGAGAAACACCCCCGCCAGCCCATCTGTGGCAGTTGCTCTGTCCCTTCTCTCAGCCCCCCCCCACTCCCTCCTGCTTGTCTTCACAGCCACCAGACACCATGAAGTGAGCAGCTCTACTTTACTTCCATGAGGCTCTGCCTCGCTACAGGTCCAAGCAACCCTAGCCTCTGAATCCCTGTAACAGCAGTCTGTTCACCGTGACAGACAGCTGACCGCCACATGGGGTCACTGGTGTGCAGGGTTGGAGGGTGCTGACCTGAGAGCCGCCGAGGATTTAGTAGCAATTGCTTCGGTGAGCCTAAGCCTAAAAGCTCTGAGCATCGGGTCACCTCCCCCTACACTAAGGTTGGGCGGTATCTCTGCAGAGGGACAAACCGAGGCTCAGGAAGGTGGCTTTCCCAAGGCCACAGACTAGTGAGTAGTGGAGTCGGACACTGGTCTCGGCAGATCTGGCTGCAGAGTCCAAGCTCTCAGCTTCCCTCTCGGTTCAGGAGCTCATTAAAGGATGTGGGGCAGGAAGGTCCCGACTCTTCTCAGTAGGCAGACAGGGCTTAGAGTCGGCTAGATTTAGGTCAGATGCAAGGTAGATCTCCCTGGTCTAGGACAACTGATCACTTAAGGAGGCAGAACTTCCATTTCGAGTTCATTTCTCCACCTCTGTCCCGGCCCCTCCGCCGCCTCTCCCTGCTTCCTCTCCCTAGCAAACCACTCCGAATTGACTAAGCTGCACGCCCTCCTCTAGAAGCCCACTTCTGCCCCTTTCTCTCCCGGACTTAAAACACTGGTCCTCTGACCACTTCCTGCCCTCAGCATTGACCTAGAGCCTTCCCCGAGTGCAGGGCTCGCAGGGCTCCAGCTACCTCGATGCAGTCGCAGCCGGTCCCTGCGCCTCTTGTGCTCTCTGCCGCGTCTCTTCATCCTCTCCCACCCGGAAGAGCGCGGCTCCTTCTCAGAATAGGGCAATGCCAGCCCCAGAAGCATCTCCTTGTTCTGCAGAAGGCCAGCGGGGCGCTGTCCAAGTGATATCCGCGAAGCCTGCCTAGTGGCAGTGAGCACAGCCCCTTCCTGGGCCCGGCTGGGCATGCCTGGACCCCTGTCCTTCTTGCCCAGGCCCCTTCGGCCATGATGGCTGGCCTGAGGCACCCAAAGTGTGGAGCTGGGGAGGTGGGGAGGGGTTTCGGGCAGGTTCTGGGCAGAGGATCCAGATGCGAAGGTGCCTGCCTCGTGGAGCTCCGGGAACAGCAGGAGGACCAAGAACAGCATGGGGACCTTGGGGACAGTGGGCCCTGCCATTAGTTCTCCCTGAAAGAAAAACAGTATCATGAGAACAGTACAGAACGCCTCCCCACAGCCCCTCACAAAGCTCTGCGTTTGCACCTGGTTATCCAAACTGTTTTCCCCATAGGGGTGGAGGAGGCTCTGCTCCCTGGACACGTTTTGTTTTAACTTTTGAAATGTTTTGGATTGCTGTTGAGGTTCTGTTTTGTTTTTGAGATAGAGTCTCTGGGAGCCCGGAATACGCTTGAATCGATCCCCTTGTGTTGTAACTGCAGGCAAGAACGCCCAACTTCTTCCCTTTGTGGGGAAGGATTAAAAATTCATTACATTGGCAAGTGTGGTAGATCGCACCTGTAAGCCAGCACTTGGGAGGCAGAGGCTGGTGGATCTCTGTGAGTCTGAGGTCAGTCTGGTCTACAGAGTGAGTTCCAGGACAGCCAGGATTGTTACACAGAGAAACCCTGTCTGAATTTTTTTTTTCCCATTAAGTTACAATTATTCATTTATTGTGTGCATGTGGAGGTCAGAGGACCTTCTACTCGTGGGTGCCAGGTATCAAACTCTGGTCATTCCACTCACAGCAAGTTCCTTTACCCACTGAATGTCTTGCCTGTACTCTCCCTTTTCAAATGTTGTTAGACGAGTATGTGTCTCTCACAAGAGTGCAATGCCAGAAGAGGCCAGAAGAGGGCGTTGGGTGCTCTGGAGCAGGGGTGTCAGAAGCCTCACATGTGTGCTGGGAACCAAACTCAGATCTTCTGCAAGAAAGACAAGCAATAAGAGCTTCTTAACCTAACTGAACCTTCTCTTAAGCTTATAAACCTCCCCTTGAGACATGGTCTCAAAGTAGTCCTAGCTGGTCTGGAACTAAAGCAGTCCAGGCTGGCCTCAACTCACAGAGATTCAACCACCTCTGCCTTCCTGAGTGCTGGGATTAAAGGTGTGTATCACCACATCTGGCTTCCCTTCCCTTCTCTCCCCTCCCCTCCCCCCTCCCCCCCTCTCCTGCCAGGCCAACCTCAAACTCAGAGATCTGCCTGCTTCTGCCTCCTGAGTGCTGAGATTAAATGTGTGTATTGCCACCATCTGCATTCTTTTCCTTTTTAAATTTAATTTACTCCTTATTTTTTAGACAGGATCATGTTCGGTAGCTGGGGCTGCCCTTGAAATCATGGTGCTCCCTCTGTCTCAGCGTTCTGCCTGCTGGGGAGTACAGGCACGAGTCCCCATGCACCGCTGGATTCACTTTCACGTGTCAAAACTGGATGATGCTAACGGTTTCTGACGGGAAGGGGCCAAAAGAGCTGGTGAGCACCCCACAATGCAGTTTGGTCCCCCAACAAAGGATTGTCCTCATGGGGCTAGGAAGATGGCTCAGTGGCTAGGGGCATTTGTTGCTTGGTTCCCGACACCCACATGGCAGCTCACAACCATCTCTGACGTCAATTCTGGAGGATCCGACACCCTGTTCTGGCCTCCACTGGCACTGTGTACACATATGCAGATAATGCATAGAGACACACGCAGATAAAACACCCATACACATTTTAAAAAAGTCACCTGAGGCTGAGGATCCTTCCAGACTAGTCTAGAAGTCCTTTCTCGGCACAAACCTCTGCCCGTGGTCAAGCCCTCTGAGACACAGCTGGGCCCCTCAGAGCCCAGAACCCACCCCTGAGATTTGACCTGCTGCCCACATTAGAAACTGGAGCTGCCTTCTCAGGGGCCATCTATGATGACTCCTGTCACCTCCCACTTTTCTGAAGTGGGAGCAGTTTGCAGGACGGTAAGTCACATCCAATGAGTTAGTGTCTGTGGCTGTCCAGGGTGGCCTAGCTCTGTCCTTGCTCCCATTTCCACTGCCCCCCCCCATTTGATAGAAGCTCATGGAGCCCAGGTAGGGGAGAACTCATTATGTAGCCAAAGATGCTGATCCCAGCCAGTCTGAAAATAGGGGGTTAATGGAAGGGTGTCTGTCAGACTCTGAGGGTCCTCCTGCCTGTAACATCCTCATCCACCCCAGCCTCACTGGCTTGAACTCATACCAGCTCAGCTGGCTGATTGAATTTTTATAACGCAGGATTCCATTAGGGTCCCCAAGGTGCTGATGTCACCATTTCTTCGTGATTTGTGGCTTTATAATTGCCCAGGGCAAGGAAAAGTTGTCAGGTCTGGAAGATTCCCTGGTTCCCAACATCCCTCGCTCTAGCTGGCTCAGCTTCTGAAGCCCTTAAGCCCACCCCAATCAGGCTCACCTTCAACAAGCTTTGAGGGGGCAGCTGCCTTGCCCAACCTTGGAGTCAACCCTTGGGTGTCCCACATGACCGTGAGAAAAAAATGCACTCACACCTTGCTCCTCTTCATGCTGGGCCCTGGGCTCCTCCCAGAGCTACTGGCTGAATGTCCGGAGGGCTCATTGCCTTACATTTTGTCTGCTATCCCAGGGCAGATGGAGAACAATTTGGGGGGGGGGGGTTCAGTATCCACTGGACTGCCCTCCTGACTCTAATCTCTGTCTCTGTCTTTTCCTTAGCATCTTTACCTGCCATTTCTCAATCCACACGCCCCCTCTCAGGTACAAACTGGGCAAGCCAACTGGATCTTCCTGAAGACCCCCAAAGATGGCTACCACCCATAAAGTAAAACAAATAAATAAAACTTAAAAAACAAAACCCAAACCACCCACATAAGATAAGCTCCAGCCCAGCCATCCTTCTGCTTCTGCTGATAGCCCATTGTCATGGCTCTGTGCAGTTGTATGCTCAGCCATTGCATGCAGGAGCCCCAGCTCAGCAACATTTTCTCCCAAGGAATCACACACACTGCCTGGCTGTGTAGCAGGTAGGATTTCAATACTCCTTCCCAGACCTTTAGAGCCCCATCCCGCCCCGGCCCCTGTGTACAGCTTCCAGGGCCTCCCTTCATGACTATCATGGCTCCCTCTTCCCATTTAACTGGTCTCCTCACTTTAGCACTCAAAAACCTTATGTAATGGGGACCCAGCCTACCCTTGGTATCTGCTCTCTCCCCTTTGAAACCAGTGGAAACACTTGCCTGGGCTTCAGATACACTCTACTGCCGAAAACAATGTCTCCCTTCCATACCACCTTTCTCTGAAGTCCCATCTGTTCCAAATGCCCCTTCCTTTAGGAGGCCTCAGTCAGCCCCACTTCAGTGTATCCTTCCTTGATACTGTGTGCTGATGCTCCCCTCCAGTGTAGTGCTCCCCTCCAGTGTAGTGCTCCCCTCCAGTGTAGTGCTCCCCTCCAGTGTAGTGCTCCCCTCCAGTGTAGTGCTCCCCTCCAGTGTAGTGCTCCCCTCCAGTGTAGTGCTCCCCTCCAGTGTAGTGCTCCCCTCCATGCTGGTGTCCCTCCTCCATTGTAGTGCTCCCCTCCATGCTGAGTGCTCCCTCCAGTTTAGTGCTCCCCTCCAGTGTAGTGCTCCCCTCCAGTGTAGTGCTCCCCTCCAGTGTAGTGCTCCCCTCCAGTGTAGTGCTCCCCTCCATACTGATGTCCCTCCTCCATTGTAGTGCTCCCCTCCATGCTGATGCTCCCCTCCATGCTGAGTGCTCCCCTCCAGTGTAGTGCTCCCCTCCATGCTGGTGTCCCTCCTCCATTGTAGTGCTCCCCTTCATGCTGATGCTCCCCTCTGTGCTGATGCTCCTCATCCAGTGTAGTGCTCCCCTCCATGCTGATTGCTCCCTCCAGTTTAGTGCTCCCCTCCAGTTTAGTGCTCCCCTCCAGTGTAGTGCTCCCCTCCAGTGTAGTGCTCCCCTCCAGTGTAGTGCTCCCCTCCATACTGATGTCCCTCCTCCATTGTAGTGCTCCCCTCCATGCAGTGTAGTGCTCCCCTCCATGCAGTGTAGTGCTCCCCTCCATGCTGATGGTCCTCTTACATGCTGATGCTTACCATCCTCCCCCACCCCCCCATGATACTTCTCCTCCTTGCTGGTCTCTTGCCATGGCTTCAAGATCTCATGTGCCTGGCTACCGTGGCAACAGCTAGAGGGAAGAGTGGGTGCCCAAGCCATCCTCAGTACAGATGCACATCTAGGAATCTGTATGTGTAAGGATCCGGGATGGAAATAAATCCCTGGTATGCATGGGAGCGTGTGTATGTGTGTGTGCGCGCGCATGCGTGTCGTGTGTGAGTGCACAGGAGCTGGCAGACTTCATAGAGCCCCCTCTTCCCCCTCTTCAAGCTCCAGGGATTTGTAAGAAGATCTTGGCACAGCCCAGCAGTCAGGATGCCAGCCTGGCAGAGAGCCACTCAGGCGACATGGGCCACCACAGAAGCTGTGCCAAGGCTCCCCAGAGAAGATGGGCTCCAATCCATTCCTGTCACTCTGGAAGCCAGTTGGAGGCTGTGTCACAAAGCACCAGGCATTTGGATGCAAAGCAAGGCAGGTGCTCCCTGCCCAGCATCGTGGGTTCTGAGATGGGCTCCGAACTGTTCCTGCTCACACTGGAGATGGTCCCTGAGGACGGCCCAGTCTCCACTGAAGATGTGCAGTGACTCATCAAAACCAAGCCAAACAACAGTATCCATCAGAGTATAGTGCCATTTCCACATTTAAAAACAAAAACAAAAACGAGGACACTGTCTGGGGATGGAGGCTCATACAGGTCATTCCAGGATCCAGGACTTGGTAGACAGAGGCAGGAGGATTACAATTCACTTGAGGCCAGCCTAGGCTAGCTAGTGATTTCTGGGCAGCCTGGGCTATAGAGTGAGAGACTCTATCTTAAAACAACCACCACAAAAATAAGTGTAAGAAGAGACCGAAGCTCTTTGACAGGGTGACACCTGTCACCCCGTGCTCAGGGGACATAATGCTTATCCTTATAGCGATCAGCGCCAGGGACCATCTGCCTGACGCCATGCTTGCCTGTATTTGATGTGACCAGTATCTTCACGGGTGAAGTGTGAGAGCCAGAAACCCGCAAGGAAAAAAACGAACCTGAGGAGGGAGGGGGAGGGGAAGGGCTTGAATTCGGGCTCCATCTTGCCTGGCACAGTGGGGAGTGGGCTAGTTGGCTGTCTCCATCCAAGAGGCAGCAGGTGGCGGTGTCATATGCAAATGAGGCATCCCTCCCGCTGAAGCGGGCTTTAATTCTCCAGGCCTCTCCCCACCAACAGCCCAGCGTGGGGCGCATGGGGCGGGGCACAACACTGGGGAGGGAGGGGCTCCTCCAATACCCGCCCGGCAGACAACTGTGGAGTCCGACCACCTGGCCTCCTACAACAGCTGCAGGGCCTGCATTCCTGTCTCGCTGACTGGCGAGGCCCACTGGTTGCATGGTGGATGCTGACTGTGCATGGTGTGGGCGTACCGCTCTGCTAGAGCCTAAGGATTGTGCAGTCCACTCAGAGACCTTGGGCCCATCCACTGGGTTCCTGACCCGGGTCTCCTCCTCCAGCGATAAAGCTGAGCCATAGTGTTTGATGGAAATAATTGTGAAGGCTCGGAAGCATTTGCGTCTAATTAGGTGGGGGTTTTGTTTGTTTGTCCGTCTGTTTGTTTATTGGAGAGGGAAACTGAAATAGTAGTGTCTTACTATGTTGTTCTGAAACTCGATATGCAGGCCAGGTTGGCCTTGAACTCAGAGATATCTGCCTGCCTATGTCTCCCCAATGCTAGAATTAAAGGTGTGCACCACCATGCCCAAACAACTGGGATTCTTGTTGTTGTTGTTAACTGTTTTTCAAGCAGGTTTCCTCTGTGTAGCCCTGGCTGTCCTGGAACTTACTCCATAGACCAGGGTGGCTTTAACTATTTGCATGCCTCTGCTTCTTGAGTGCTGGGATTAAATGATTTTTTGGTTTTGGTTTTTTTTTTTTCTTTTGGTTTTATTTGTTATTGTTTTTCAATACAGGGCTTCTCTGTGTAGCACAGGCTGTCCTGGAACTGGCTCTGTAAACCAGGGTGGCCTAGAATTCAAATCTGCTTGCCTCTGCCTCCTGAGTGCTGGGACTAAAGGCCACTATCACCCCGTCCGGCCAGCCTCTGCTTCTTTACACAGGATTTTTTGGTTGTTTGACTGCTTTATTTTTTGTTTTTGTTTTATTGTTGACTGACAGGGAGGAGCGTGTACATATGGAAGTCAAGGACAGTTTTCAGGAGTTAGTTATCTCTTTCCACTATGTGGGTCCTGGAGATCGAATTCAACTTGTTAGGCTTGGCGGCCCCAGCCTTTTCTAGGACAACTCACTGGCTTTTGTTTTGTTTTGAGGCAGGGCTTAATGTTTAATGTAGTCCAGGTTGGCTATGTAGCCAAAGGCAACCTTGAACTTTGGATCCCCTGGTTTTATGTGGTGCTGGGACAGAACCCAGGGCTCCATGCATTGCTAGGCAAGTACTCTACCAGCTGAGCCATGTCCTTAGCCCTTTACCCACTTTAAACACAAAGAAAGCTCACCATGATCTGGGTTTCTTCCGAGTCTCTGAGGAGCATTGTGGGTGCCCACAGAGCACTTTAAGAGAACTCTGCCATACCCCCAGGACTTTCTGGCAGGACCGGAGGACAAAGCAAAGCCAGCCTGAGTGAGGCTTAGCCTTGTTGGCAATGCCTGGTGTGCTGGCTAGTTTTATGTCAACTTGACATAGGCTAGAGTCATCTGAGAGGGGGGAGCCCCATTTAAGAAAAGGCTTCTCTAAGATGCTGAAGGCAAGCCTGTAGGGTGTTTTCTTAAGTATCGATTGGTGTGGGAGGTCATCACTCCTAGGCTGATAAGAAAGCAGGGTAAGGCAAGCCAGGAAGCAGCACTTCTCCATAGCTGGCCTCTGCATCAGCTCCTGCCTCCAGGTCCCTCCCTGCCCTGACTTCCTTCTACTAGCAGTGATGAGCAGTGATGTGGGTATGTAAGCCAAATAAACCCTTTCCTCCCCAGGCTGCTGTGGTCATGGTGTTTCATCACAGCAATAGTAACCTAACTAGGACTCTCTGGCTTTATAACTGAACAGGCAGTGGGCACGCCTCACCCATTCACCTTCAGTAGAGATTTTAAGTAGAGCTGTGTAGAGCAATAGCTGCAATTGTTCCGTGAGGCTGAAGCCTGTGTGTGGGACCTAAAGCCATGCGCGCCTAAGCCAGGGTGAATCCTCTTCTGAGGAACTGAGTTACTTGTGTGAACTGGTTACACTGCTCATAAAACACCACTTTTGATGCTGGGTGGGAGGCACTCCGGAGGCAGAGATGGGCGGGTGTCTATGAGTTCGAGGTCAGCCTGATCTACAGAGCAAGTTCCAAAACAGGCTCAGGCTCCAAATCTACAGAGAAACCCTGTCTCAATCACTCCCCAAATCCCCCTCCCATTTTTTGGTCTTTAATGTCATCACTCAGGAATCAGAGGCAGAAGAATTTATTTAGTGAGTTCCAGGCTAGGCAGAGCTACATAGTGAGATTCTGTCTTTAAAAAATGGAGGGGGGAGGGGCTGGAGAGATGGCTCAGCAGTTAAGAGCACTGGCTGCTCTTCCAGAGGTCGAGTTCAATTCCCAGCAACCATATGGTATCTCACAACCCTCTGTAATGATAGCTGGTGCCCTCTTCTGGCTGGCAGGCAAACATGCAGACAGAATACTGTATACATAACAAATAAATAAATAAAACCTTTAGAAAAGAGAGAGAAAATACTTTAAAAATAAATAAAATAAAAAATGGAGGAGAGAGAGGCAATTCTGAAAAGAGTCTTTTGAATTCCACAAGCACACTGTGGCATGTACCTCCATCCCTACTGGATCCGAGGTTGTAGCTTAGTGGTAGAATGCTTGCATAGCATGTGTCAGGAGGGCCTGGCTTTCACCCTCAGGACATCAATACAAAAAGAGCTTTGGAAATGGACGCAATGGTCTCTAAAGTCCTGTCTACTAAGGGAGCCTGGGAATTCTTGGTCAAACTGAAATGTGTCTTCCACCTGTCTGTATGAGCTGCCAACCCCTTAGAGGGAGAGGTAACACACGCACGCACGCGTACACACACACACACACACACACACACACACACACACACCGGGATCCTAAGGAGACAGCAGATCCTGGGGATAGATACATTAGCACAGATAACTTGAGAGGGTTAGAAGTAGGGACACAGAACTCCGGTTCTGACAGCCTGTGTCTGCTGTTCCCTCTCTCCAGGTCTCCAGGAAGCCCTGCTTTGCTCTCTGCCCATGTTCCTAGCAGTGGTTGCTGATCTTTGACATAAGAGACTCTTATGGACATTTCTACTGGGACAGCACCCGGAGACCTGCGTTAGGGCTGCTGCTCCCACTGGGGCAGCTCTAGAATGGAGTTCAGATTATCAGGAGAGTAGCAGGACACAGAGAGTCCTGATGTTGGCAGTTCCCCTGGGACACATCTCAGATGCTCAGACGCCTCTCTCCTCGTAGAAGCAAAAGCCTTCTGGGCTCAGAAGAAACTTGAGGCAGTTGCATCCTGTTAAGGTGACCAGGATGGATCTTTAGACCCTTCAGAGACCAAGAAGAGTCTCTCAGGAGAGCTTGCTCTGGAAGTGCCCATCTGTTTTCTTTTAGAGCCTGAGTCTCATGTAGCCCAGGCTAGCCTCAGACTCCTTATGTAGCTAAGGATGACTCTGAGCTTCTGATCTTCCTGCCTCTATCTCTTGAGTGCTGGGACTACAAGTATGCACATGGTTTACATGGTGCTGGGCAGCAAACCCATTGCTTTGTGCATGACCAGACAAACACTCTACCAGTTGAGCTATAGGCCAGCCCTGAAATGCCCATTGAAACCCCGTCCAGATGCTGTCTCTTCTGGTACTATTAAGGTGGGCAGTCTTGGACCCAAGTGACGAGTTTTCTTCCTTCCTGGACCTGGGTCAGCCATTCTAGCCCATACATAGTCTATGGTGGGCTATCCCACAACTTCTCTTTTGATGATTCTGGGACCAAAAGCTGAATTCTGCCCTGAGATTGACAGCCACAGACAAGATGGGCCTCTGTGCAGAGCTGCTCCCTCCAGCTGGCTGCTGGCCCTGGTGTTTCATGTTCTACCACTCTGCTCTTCAGCCTGCCCTTGGTTTCTGCTGAAGGGTGTCTGGCAGCCGGACTGTTTCCAGACACCTGTGTCGGGCAGATGATGTTGCTAGTTTTGTTTTTGTTTGTGTTTTTGAGACAAGGTCTTAGTATCTAGCTCTGACTAGCCTTGAACTTGCTGTGTGGACCAGGCTGACCTTGAACCCATAGAGCTCTTCTTCTGCCTCCTGAATGCTAGGATTGAAGACCTGGGCTATCAGGCCCAGCCAGAGAATGTTTCTTGTGGGAACCATTTCTGATGGGGCATTTCTGTACTTCAACAAAGCTCTGAAGGATGAGTTAACAGGGGTTGGACTTCCTGCCTCCCTCCTGCCTCCTCCATCTCCTTTGGAGCACCTCTGGCATGGCTTCACCAAGCCCTTGCTTGCAGCTGCACAGCAAGCTCGCGGTCAGCCTAGGATAGGAATGTTGCCTCAAACAAAGACAAAAATAAGCCACACACACACACACACACACACACACACACACACACACACACACACACAAACCAAACCCAATGAGCTCTGGGCAAGCTTCACCAAGCACAGTGAAAGAATTTGGACCAATTTCCTAATCACTCTAAACCTCCATTTCTCATCGTGTAACATGCAGGGAACCATGAGGCCCGAAGGAGGCAGAGGTTTATAGAAACACAGTAGTATCACCGCTGTGATTGAGCCTTGGAGGAAGAGAGGGAACAAGTCAGGGTAGACTGGGAGGAGAGAGATTCCTGAGAGCCACACTGTCTGTCCTCATAGGGTGATCAATGGAAAGTTGGGACCATCCCAGGCTAGCCTGGAGGGGCCATTGTCTTGGTAAATGAGGTTTGGCTTCTCTCAAGGATACAGAGCCTAGGCAGTTCCTGTCATGTTCGTTGTGCCAGTAACCACCCCCCTGCGTAACCCTTCACATACCACACCCTACACAGGCATCACACACACACACACACACACACACACACACACACACCCTGCTCACCCTTTTCAGAGCCCTCACTCAGCTTCTTGCTCCTGCACTCAGTTCTCAGGCTGGATCTCAGCCCCTTCCAAATCACAGGGACTCAATAACTTTTCCTGTCCTAATCTCTCAACCCCTAAGTTCCAGAACTTCATTGTCTTGGTACCTAGACTATTGAACTCGATTTGCTACCTGCTCAGATACATCATTTACTCTCCAAGCGGCAATACACTGGATGTTGGGTTCTGGCAGAGGCTGAATGAAGCAGAGCAGAAACATGCTAGAGAGAGGGCCCGGAGGTTGAATGCTTGCTCTTCTTGCAGAGGACCTGAGCATCCACATGGGGCCGCTCACAACCACCGCTAACTCCAGCTCTAGAGGGATCTGCTGCTTCTGGCCTCTTGAGGCACCTGCATTCACATGTACAAACCCACACGAATACACATAGTCAAAACCAAACACGAATCTTATAACAACAACAACAAAAAGCTGCTGACTGTGGTGGTGCACACCTTTATTCCCAGCCTTTGGGAGGCAGAGGCAGGTGGATCTGTGAGTTCTAGGCCACCGAGGGGTACATAGTGAGACCCTGTCTCAATTAACCAATTGACCAGCCATTCACCTGACTAAAATAGCCACTAACAGTTATGCCAAGACAAAGATTTGAGGGACTAGCCCAGTCCACGAGTTAGAGGCAGAGGTAGAGCCAGGATTTGAACCCATAGTCACCTGACTCATTTTACTCTAGCCACTCATTAAGCTACCATTCTGCTTTTAAAGTTTTCCTCTGTAGGTGTGTGTTCTAGTGTTTTGCTTGCATGTATGTTTGTATGCCACATGTATGCTAGGTGCCATGTGTATGCTAGGTCAGAAGAGGGCATCTAATCCTCGGGGATCAGAGTTGACAGTTGTAAATTGCTCATAGATGCAGATAATCAAACATGGGTCCTCCACAAGAACAACACACACTCTGAACTGCTGAGCCATTGTGCTAGCTCCCTGAAGTTTCCATTCTTAACCATTTCCATTATAGCCGCTGCAACTACCAGGGTCCAGGGATGTGTGCCGAGGTACTGACTCAGCGCCCAGCATAGAGGTAGCATCTAAAAGGTCCTCCTCATCCACTCCACCTGCTCTGGCTCCAACAGGGCAACCATCCTTCTACCGGTCACCCTAGCAAGGAAGTGTACCAGATGGTGAATGCCAGGCCATGATGTAGCAAGGCTTTTCAAAACTGGACCCAGAAAGCTTGTCCTCTAGCAGCAAGCATTTGGCTACCCTCCAGGGACCTGTCAGGGAAGGCCAGCTGTACCTTGGCCACAGCTGTAGAGGAAGGATTGGAATGGGACCAGCAAAGGAGGAGGCCAGACAAGACAGAGGCAGATCCTAGACAAATAGGTCTGAACAGGAATGCTAGAATGACCTGTTGCCAGGGGCCATGCCCAGGGCCAGTACTGAAGGGAGCCTCTGCTCTTCCCAGGGGTCAAGGAGGCCTGGGTGCATAGACCCACCCCCACTCCCATTACTCCAGCTGGCAGAGCAGCTAAGTGGTCAGTTGGGACATAAAAGTAGACTTCATATGGTGGCCAGGCACAAAAGAGGCCAGGTTTATCTTCCAGAGCCCTTCACAGTCCCATAAACACAGGAATTTCCCCACAGCTTGCTCTGTCTCCAGCCAAAGTCCTTACCTGGAGTCGGCTCTGCCCCCAGCCCAGCCAGCAGAACCCAACAGAATGCAGGGAGAATCGACAGCATGAGCTTTTCCATTTATTCCTGCCCTCTTCACCAAGGATGCCAGGTAGCTGTGTGCAGCACACCTCATGGGTGTCAGGCTCTGGAACCACACTGAAAGGAGACCCAGCTCCCATGGAGGGAAAGGAGACACTTTTCCACCAGTCCTGGGGTCATGAGAGTCAGAGAAGCCAAACAGAGCCTCTAGAAGACCTATGATCTTAGCCTGCAAAGATAGGCCTGAACACAGGCCTGAGAGACAATGTAGCCCGAGGAATCATCCTGGCAAAGGGTCAGAGGAAGTCGGGAGACAGAGACACTTAATGCCTTCCATCGCTGCTGAAACCTAGGGTGCGGATGGGGTTGTGGGGGGAGGCTGGGCCAACAGAGGTTTCTGTAGTTAATTTAGTGGCCACATTTGGAGCCAGGAAGGCAGAGGAGGTGGCATCATCTTCATTTAGTGAGGCAAGAAGGGTCTGAGTTAGCTACCCGCCTCCCTGGGGGGGGGGGGTGTTACAGGAACTGCTGAGCTAGCTTCCTGTAGGATTCCGGAGGATGCAGAGACAGAGATGGAGGGAGATCGGATTGTTGTTAAAGCTGGGCACATGTGCCAGGCAGGAGCAGGAGCCTGTGTGGGGTAGGGCAGGTGAAAGCCCCCATTTCCATTCTTGCCTCAGTGCAAGAAAGCAGGCTACAGCTTAAACAAAAACACCCAGGGAGCCTCCACCCTGCCTACTGAGAGAAGGTTGCATCTCCAGAAACTGCCCTCGTGGCTGAGTGTGCTGATCACTGTTGAGCTCCGGGGGCAGCCGACACCAATTCTGACCAGGGACCACATAGATGAGGAATGGGGGAGGGCTGAGGGGTTGAAAAGCAGTTTCAGAACTTGGCTAATCAATCTGCCTTTACAAGGCAAACCCCTCAGCTTGTAGTGGGCGCCATGGAACAAGGCTTGGGGGGCAAGACAGGGGTCCAGGGCTGGGACGATGACATGTCTAATGGGCTGTAGGTGCTGGCAGCATACCTGCAGCCCCATCACCTTGTATGCAGAGGGAGAGGTCTCTGCAAGTGTGGCTGGCTGTATGGGCAGACAGGGGATGTGTGGAAGTGTGATGGGAGTGACAAGGAGAGTTCAGAGAATAAGGTTTCAGGGGGTGGCAAGGTCTCTAAGCCTGGACTTTGTGGCAGGCTCTGTGGATCCCTCTCGAATCCCCACCAGCGCCATGTAGGTACCTAAGATACAGACACACAGCTCTACACGTAAATCCTGTGTCCCTGTTTTCTGAAGACACTGAGGCTCAGAATGCACTCCTTTGTCCAAGACTGCTTACATCCAGAACTCCTGTCTGCCCAAGCCCAGAGCGGCAGCCACGAACCAGGACCAGTCAAGAAACACCTTGCCTGCTACCAGACTGAGGGATAGGCACCCTAGAGGGACAACCAACGGCAGCAAGGACCACCTCCTGAAAGAGTGAAGGCCAAGAGAGTACCCAGCTGAGGCGGCTAAACAAAACTTGCCAGGGAAACCCAGATACACGCACACCTTAAACATAGCCTTGGTGTCAGAAGGCAGCTGAGTCCTCAGGACTGATGGAGAAAAGCCCCGCGGTGGGGAAGGAGAGGAACCAAGCCAGCCCAGAGAAGGGAGCACGGGGTGCCCTCGAGGTGGTAAAACAACTCTAGTCCAGACCAGGGTGGGAAAATGTGAGGCCAAGCTACACCAGCTTTGGGTGAGCCTAGCTTTCCCCGAACACACCCATTCTCCAGGGCATCAACGAGCAGGACCGAGGCACCCTGGACAGCTCTGCCGCGGCTCAGGGAGTCTCTGGAGACTTCTACTAACGGTGATGGATAAATTCCCCCAACTGAGAAACCACCCAGAAACAAGAGACAAAAAGGTATCAGGTCCCAAAGGGAGAAGACTAGTGTGGAGGACCGCGCTCCAGAGACGCGGGACACCGAGAGGGAGGCAAGGTCGCACTGGAGGCAGAGTGCCACAGTGCACAGAAAAGTGAGTGTCCAGTCCGGTGCCAGGGGGCGGACCAGGCTGCCGGGGACAGAGCTGAGAGAGCCTAGGGGACACGAGGCGCAAAGTGGAGACAGGAGACGGACGGACAGACCGACACCTGGGTCGGAGAGCAAGGAAGAAGACAGCATCCTCCCTCCCTTCCAGCAGGTAGTGGACCTTGGTTAGGGCGATCCACCAGGTGAGCGGAGGGCGGGGCCGGGGGCGGGCCGAGCCGGGTCTTACCTGTCCAGCGGGCGGGGAAGGAACCGAGGGCGCAGGGCCGAGCGCCTGCGGGAGCCGAGCGCAGCCGAGGGCGGAGCGGGATAGAGCCGCGAGGTGCTCGGGCGGCGGGAGGCTGCGCGGGGCTGAGAGGGAGGGAGTGAGCGAGGGGCGGGGACGGCGCTCAGGGAGGGGACGTAGGAGGGGCCGCGGGGCTTCGCGACCCCCAGCCGAGGGCCAGCCCCTGGCCGGGCAAAGCCCGGTGCGCTGCGGGCGCCGCGCCCTAGCCAGCTGCGCTCTCCGATCGCCGCTCGCTCCCCCGAGGCCTTGGCGCCGCCGCCAGGGCGCGGGGCAAACAAAGGAGGCAGACAAAGGCGGGCGCAGCCCCGCGGCCGTGTGAGCACCGGGCGAGGCGGGCCCGCTCCTCCCGGTGCGTAAGAGCCACCTCGGCGCTGCCCCGGGGCGCGTGGGACGGGTGGGGCGCCGGGCAGCGGTGGCGCATCTGGAGCGGCCCCGCGGGAGAGCAGGCGACAAAGGGCAGTGGCGGGGCTTCCCTAGCGGACCCCCTTCCCCCTAACAATAGATCTGGGCTTCCCGCTCAGCTGCGGCCACGTCTGACGGGTCCGGAGCCGGCAGGGTCCCCAAAAGGATTATTCCGCCTAGGCTGTCAAATGGGACGGAAGAAATACCCGCGGCAGGGAAGGCGGGACAGACAGCGGCGCGGCCTTTGTAGCCTGAGAAAGTGCGCGGAGTGGGGGAGGTTCTCAGAAGTCCCTTTACCAAGAGGGTGTGCATGAGAACCTCAAAGTGATTGGACCTCACCTGGGTACGGATGACACACCTATGTTCCCTTTCCCTGTAGGGAAGGAGAGAGACACCCCCTCAACACACGCACACTCGAGTCAGCTTCTCTCTACTCTCGCGTCCCTAGCCGGCCTTGCGCGCTACTCAGTCCAGCCTAATCCGGACAAAGCCAGCCCTCGGGGCGGTTCATCCATCACGGCGCGGGGCGCCGTGTCCTGCCGACCCCGGGAGTCCGAGAATGCCGGGTTACGGGTCCCACGGCCCCCATAACTCACAGCAGGGTCAATGGGGCCGCAGACATTGCAAAGATCAAAGAGTAATGGGGCGGACCCGGCACGTGGGAAGCGGGAGAGGCTTCCATTTCCAGTGTGACACATGGTGGCTTAGATGTTTAGGAGAGCGGCTCTGCACCAGGCAAGATGCCTGGGTTCCTCCTCCGGTGCCAAACCCAAATTTTCTAACTTCTTGAGCGCGTCATTTAAGGGAACTCGGGGTTTAAGGCTTAATGGCTGTGGTCTGTGTAAGAAAAATATTCTGAACCTCCCAGACCACGGGAGAGGCTCCAGGGAAATTAACCCATTGCCATTGTGAGATTATCACGTGACCATGGAGGGCACAGAATAGCTTGGCGAGAAGACTGGGTGCTTACTAGCTGGAAGGTTCAAATCCCTGCTTCCGTGAGTACCGTCTGAAGACAGCATCATTATGATTCCGGAGCTCGAGAGTGGATTGCACTAGAGTAAAAGCAGAAGCAGTTTGGATCCTAGCACCCGCATGGCAGCCCATAACCACCCTTAACGCCAGTTCCAGAGGATCTGATGCCCTCTTCTGGCTTCCTTCTTCAGATGTAAGAGGTACACAGGCCGTCATGCAGGCAAACATACACATAGAAACAAATCTTAAAACCAAAGTGCCAGGTTTATGGCGCATACTTTAGTCCCAGCCCTCAGAAGGCAGGGGCTGTGAGTTCAAGGCCAGCCTAATTTATACAGTGAGTTGCAGGACAGCAGGTGTAGAGAGATCTTTTCTCAAAAAACGAACACCAAGGTGAGCAGTTAGGAACTGTAGCAGAGAAGCAGCTGGACATACGGATGGAGCGGTGAGCAGGAGCTGGGGTTCTCTTTAAGGATCGGACAGTGGCCTGGTGTGCATGGACAGCATACAGAAGAAAACACCCTTGGAGGCTGTTTCAAATGTTGCTCTGCTTATTGTCCAACTGTGAGACTCCGTTCCCCAGGTTCTTCCAGAATGACACAGTTAGGAGAGGACTAAGCTCTGACCCCATCTAAATTATGGTGACTTGGGGCTCCAGTTTCCTCATCTATAAAATGGGTCAGTTGATTGGCCAAAGCAGATCCAAATGTCCATGAACAGATGAGAGCACAAATACACTGTGGTCCATCAGTACCAGGAGATGCTAGTTGGTCCTGAAAAGGAATGAGGGGCAGCAAAGAGTGTCCTAGCCTAACAACCTGAATTTGAACCCCAAGACCCACATGGTAGGAGAGAAGTGACCCCCCCAAATTTCCCTTTGACCTTTACACAGGTGGAATGGGGCACACTGCCCAATAAACAAACAAAAAGTTAATTAATTAAAGGGACTGAAGTTGGACAGGAGATGTAGTTTAGTGGTAGAGCACTTGCCCAGCAAACGCAAGGGCCAGGGTTCAATCCCTAGCACAAATAAAGAAATAAATAAATAAAAACAGCAATATTAACAAAAAAGAAGATATATATATACATATACATACATATACATATATATGTGTGTATTTATATATCTCACACACTGAATAAACCTTGCAAACATTAAGCTGGATCAAAAAAGCCTCATATAAGATGTCACAAAAGTCTAACTGCATTTTTGTTTGTTTGTTTTTCAAGACAGGGTCTCTTTGTGTAGCCCTGGCTGACCTGGAACTCACTCTGTAGACCAGGCTGGCCTCGAACTCAGAGATCCACTTGCCTCTGCTTCCTGAATGCTGGGATGAAAGATGTGCACCACTACCACCCAACATAAACTTCTTTGTAAGAGTTTTTGTCTTTGTCTGCATGTGTGTTTCTGCACCATGTGACTGTAGTACCCATGGAGGCCAGGACAGGGTCGTGGATTCCCTGGAACTATTGTAGTCACAGAGGGCTGTAAGCCACCATGGTGTGGGTGCTTGGAACCAATCACAGGGGTTTTTGCAAGAACAAATGCTCTTAACTATTGAGCATCTCCCCACCTTTTAAATTTATTTATTTATTTATTTATTTATTTATTTATTTTGATCTTTCAAGACAGGGTTTCCCTGTATTGCTTTGGAGCCTGTGCTGGAACTCGCTCTGTAGACCAGCTGGCCTCGAACTCAGAGCAATCTGCCTGCCTCTGCCTCCCAAGTGCCGGGCTCAAAGACGTGCACCACCAACACTTAGCTAAAGAATAACTTCTTCACTGAAAAGTAATTTAGGCTGGGCAGTGGTGGCACATGCCTTTAATTAATCCCAGCACTTGGGAGGCAGAGGCAGGTGGACCTCGGTGAGTTCCAGGCCAGACTGGTCTATAGGGCTACATAGAGAAACCCTGTCTCAAAAACCAAAAATGAAAATAAAAAGGGCTTATTTATTAAAAACTGGCAGCTGAGCTTGCCCAGGATGGTGGCCTCAGAGGGTACTTAGGACACACAGTAGGGCATATAGTGTCTGCATTCCTCTGAGTGGAAGTCAAAGTTGCTACAATAAACCCTTCTAGTCATTGTGGACAGATACCTGAAAGAAGTAACTTACGGGAGGAAGCATTTGTTTTGGCTCACGTTTTCAGAGGGTTTGGGCATCGTGGAGGGAAGGGGAAGAGCAGAGATGAGCAGTTCACATAATAGAGGCTAAGACGTTCTTTCCGTGTCCCTGGCCCATGGAATAATGCCTCCCACATTCAGGGCAGGTCTCCCCTGCATCAATGAATTGTCTCTAGAAATATCCTCCTTGATCCAGGCCAATGTGACCAGCCAGGCCAGCACATCCACAGAGGGACTGGTATGTGTGGGCTCTGTTCTCACTGAAGGCTTGGAAGCAGTTCAGTATCACTGGCCTGAGGCAGAAGCTTTGGGATGGGTTGGTGGTTAGCGCGCGTGGGGGGGGGGGAGTCCTAGCATCTGGGGCAGTTGTGTCTGCTAGGCCCTGTTCCAGAAAGTCAAATGAGATTAGAAAGATGGTCTACTGGTCATATTTGTGCATCTCATGCCATGAAGGTATGTGTCCATCTCCCCTTGAAAAATGGAAATGGGGAAGGGAGGATGCTAAGGATAGATAAGTGGCTTTTGTTTGCTTGAGACCCAGTTTGTGTCTCAGGCTGGCCTTGAACTCACTATGTAGCTGAAGATAACCTTGAGCTTCTGATCACCCTGCCTTTACCTGAGTGTTCCACCACCACATCCAGGCTATGAAATGCTGGGGATCAAACTGAGGATTTCATGCATGCTAGGCGTGCATTCCACCAACTCAGCTACATCCCAGCCTCAAGACATTTTGAAAAGCAAGATGGTTTATCCAGTGTGGTCCTTCTGAAGGCTTAAGTAGTCTGGGTAGTTTTTGTTTTGTTTTTGAGACAGTTTCACTGCATTGCTTTGGCTGGTCTAGAACTCTCCGCATAGTAGACCAGGCTGTTCTCAGATTCAGAGCTATTCTTGCCTCTGCCTCACCAGTGCTGTGAGTTAGGGTCTGTGCCATCATGCCTGATGGTCTGTACAGAACTGCTCTACCTCTTAATCTTCATTTTTATGTATGTATGTATGTATTTATTTATTTATTTATTTAGTGTGTGTGTGTGAGTGTGTGTGTGTGTGTGTGTGTGTATCAGAGGACGTCTGGTGGGAGCAAGTTCCCTTCTTCCATCATGTGGCTCCTGGGGGTTAAATTCATTCTGTCAGGCTCATTAGTCCCGTGTAGATCTTAATGTCACCATCATGTGGCCACTAGTTGACCATTTATTCACTGTGTATTCATAAACTCAATTGTATAGAATTTTATTTTGTTTTGGGTTGGAGAGATGGCTCAGTGGTTTAGAGAACTCGTTGCACTTGCTGACGTTCTGGGTTCAATTCCAAGCATGTTTATGATGGCTCAGAACCACCCATAACTCGAGTTCCAGGGACTCAGAAGAGGGTGCTTCTGACCTCTGCAGGCACCAGCACATGCATAGCAGACATACCTGCAGGCAGGCAAAGCATTCATACACATAAAAAAAATCCAAACTAAACAGAATTGTATCTTAATTAATTTATTTTGGAGAAAGACGCTGTTGCTCTGGCTGGCTTGAATCTTGTGGCAGTCTCCCAGCTTCCCGACTGCTAGGACTCAGAGTGTACACCACCATGTCTGCATAACGCTTTGGGACTGGATCTCTAGTTTCCCGTTTCACAGGTGAGCAAACTGAGGCAGAAAGAAGAGGGTCTCCTGGTTGCATGAGCAGGTGGTGGAGAGAACCACGTGGACATACGAGCAGGCAGTAGGTGTGGTGGGCTCCTGGAAGACCAGCCCATACTCTGCCTCTGCTGGCATCAGAGGCCTTAGCTTATCCTTTCTAAGGAAGGCCCTGGGCGGGGCCCTTGCAATCATGTCCTCTTTTATCTTCCTTTTAGTAGCTCACTTGACACTTGTTCTTGGAGAACCTGAGCTAGCCAGGCACTGGGTGAGGTGTTAAACAAAACAAACAACAAAACAAAACAACAAATACAACCGGAAAAAGTGAGCAGGCCAGGCCAGGCCCCTTCTCTGAGCAGGCCAGGCTGGGTCGAGCATCAGGGTGTCCTGTGACTGCTTTGTGTGGTTGGTTTCCTTTCTCTCTTCCCTGCCCCATGTGCTTATTGTCCTGGGAAACATGAGACAGATGGCAAAGATGTGGATACTTTATTAATTAGTTTAATTAATTTTTTACATTTATTTATCGAGACAGTGAGATCGAGAGAGCTCAGTAGCATGCGTGTTCTTGCAGGAGTCCGTTTTCTCCTTCCACCGTGTAGGCCCTGGGGATTGAACTCAGGTTGTCAGGATCAGTGGCAAGCCCCTCCACCTGCTGAGCCATCTCACCTCCCCACGGGACACTTTTGTGATCGTGATCCCCTCTGTGGACAGGAAACTGGCTGTAGAAACATGTTGTGAGTCAATACACTTGGATTACGAGGGTTTTCCCCAATGCACTCTTCATGTATTGGTTCAGCACACCCTGAGAACCTTTAGGCACAGCAGTGAAGGCCTGATCTTTGCAGGGCTGGTGCTCACACATTATTTGTCTTCTGCCCTCTCTGTTTCCACTTCTGTATCTCTTGGGAGGGATGTTCTCTCTGTCCCCATTGAGGGCCTCCAGGGACCTGCTCTAGTTAGCAAACACATACACACTCTCTTTTCTCTTTGACATTTGACTTTCCTTCCAAGCCCCACCCCCCATTACATAGTGTCCTTATGGTGAAAAACATGCTACTAACATTGAAAAAGCAGGCTCCCACCAAATGGGAATTCAAAAAAACAATAATTTACCCCATAATACAATCTCAGGTCTCCAGCTGTCCAACATGCTGATATGACTAAAGTAAAAGGAAAACCCTGCCTGCTGAGTTGCAGGCAGAGGTCCCCAGCTGGTCCCATGCTACCTCAGCATGTCCCCAACCCCCACCCATATCAGTAATGAAAATGCTGATCAGAAGCTGGGGCTGGGGTGGGGTGGATAAAGGAGGACTCCAGCATTCCCCATCCAGCCATGATGAAATCTTGCTGCACCTAGGTCTACCAGGCAATGAGTTGCCCAGCTAGCTCTGTGTGGGGAGGGCCTTCAGACAGGGAGTGATGTGTGCAGGGTTGCTGTGGCCATGAGAGGTGTATCAGTTCCTAAAGCCAAACCAGCCATCCTACTGGGTTAAGCAGTGACATGTTACAGAATGCAGGCAAATTCCGCTGGCAGTTCCCACATTTTCTTGGGTATACATGTTCCCTGGGGAGCTTGTTATAGAGCTGAGCACTGCTGTAAGCCTGCCCTGGTCAGGCAAGTCAGGGCAGCCGGGCAGCCAGGGTTTAATAGGGTCCCTGGGGGCTGAGATGCAGACTCTCTAGGTCTGCATTTTGAAAACTGCTTTGCTCACATTTCAGGTTAATCCTACCTCTGGCCTGCTATTTATCTCTTCCCAAGAGAAGGATGTAAATATGGGTTTGAAAGCTTCTGGGAAGGAGGATGCAGGGATGAACTTTAAAGCAACATTCTCTATGGAAACAGACTAGGACAACTCTATACTCCTGGAGGGCAGAGTCCAAGTCAGTGGTTCTCAACCTTCCTAAAGCTGCTTCCCTTTAACAGTTCCTCGTGTTGTGGTGACCCCCCCAACCATAAAAATACTTTTGTTGCTACTTCATAACTGTAGTTTTGCTACTGTTATGAACCTTTATATAAATATCTGATATGCAGGGTTTCCGATATGGGGCCCCTGTGAAAGGGTCATTTTACCCCCATAAGATTTGAAACCCACAAATCGAGAACCACTGGTCTATGTTCTCTTGGTTTCTAGGCCTGCCTTGTCACCCCTAACTGCAGGCCACTCTGTGGTGATACATTATTTATGATTTATTAAAGCTTGCCTGAGGATTCAGAAAGAAAGTCAGCCATAAGCTATAGAAGCCAGGCACACACTTTTAATCCCAGCAGCCAGAAGCTAGGAGGTGGTGGCACACGCCTTTAATCCTGGGTCTCAGGGTTAAGAGGTAGACCGATCTCTTCGAGTTCAAGGCCACCCAGCTTTACACAAGATTGATCCAGTCCTAAAGAGAAACAGCTCACACAAAGATGCTCTCAGCACCTGGGATCACATGCCTTTAGTCCCAGCACTAGAGGAGTATAGAAGACAGGAGCAGGGTCTTCAGTAGTCAGTGTCAGGCAATCATTCTCCAGACACATTGAGAACAGGAACGCCCCAGCCCTGTTAGTGGACTCTCTGGCGGCTTGGCAACTTTGCTTCCCTGATCTTCAGCTTGAATCCCAGTACCTGACTCTGGGTCATTTGTTTTTCCTGCTACATCTCTAACCCCAGGTTTCCTATCTGTTAAATAGAAGGTTGTGAGTTAAAATGAATTCCCATCTAGTGTTGAAACATAATCTGTGTGGCTTCAGTGAATGAAGGAGCGTTCCTGGGCCTGTTTTACGGAGTGTGGGGCTGTAAAGGCAATATGTAGCTCCTAGGGCTAATGAAGGAATTAACAGGATTCAGAGTTTGGGGAGGTAGAGAGATGGCTTAGCGGTTAAAGAGCATTGCTCTTCCAGAGGACAGGGATTGGGTGTTGGGGGTGGGGTTCAGCATGCAGCACCTATATAGGTGTTCACAGCCATCTACAACTCCAGTTCCAGGAGATCTGACGCCCTCTTTTGGCATTCATCTGCACTAAGTATTCACATAGTGTCTGTCCATCCAGACATACAGGCAGACCAAACACCCACGCACATAAATAAATAGAGATCAGGGTTTGTTACATAAAGCGGTTCCATATTATGGATGTAATTCTCGTACTACTAAAATGATCTGAGGCCCTTTCGGATCTTCTGCAATTGGGTCCCAGCGTCTGCAGCACTACGGCCCGCCCCTCAGCAGGCTGCGTGACACACACAGGACAAGTCCTCTTTAGGCTCATCGGCAGAAGACAGCCAGGAATTCACACGTATTCTGAGGATTTAGTGAGTCAACCTACAGACACCCTGCCCAGGCGCCTAGCACTTGGCTGCTGCTTCTAAAAGGTCAGCTATTGTGAAGAAATCGTGGTACATTTAATTCTTTAGGGAGGTCAAGCCCCATAACACTTGGGTTCCGGGTGGGGGTGGAGCGTCTCGGGTGCTTCCCAGACCTCCCCTGTCCCCGCCCCCAAGCCTGCGGATTCGCTTTCGGTTGGGCAAGCTGAGACTCCGGGGACGCTGATTCTGGACTAGCAGCAGATGTCGCTGCCCTCCCTTGGTCCCCAGCTGTGCTTTGCAGCTGGCTCTTACTTGAAACAACTAAACAGAAATGCCCGGGAGGAGGAAACACAGCGGTCCCGTGTAGAGGCCACCGAAATCTCTTTATCGCTGCCACCTGAAGTTCAAAGGCCCCTTAGCTTACTCTGCTGAGATCCCTGTCGCTCAGGCGAGTCTCCGCCCCAAGCCCCGCCCCCGAAGCTGCTCCGCCTCTCCCAGCAGGGTGAGGCCCGGATTGGACAGCTTCAGGGGTGGGCGTGGCCGATGGCAGTGCTGGTTCCGCGGGAGCATCACGGTGGTTTCGGAGGCCAGGGGATACTGGGGGACCTGTGAAGGTCCTCGGCCGGTGGCTGCTGTCACCAGAGCAAAGTTTCGAACCTGAGGCCGAAGCCGGAGCCGGCCGTCGTAGAGGAGCGCGGAGAGGGCGGGATTTCCGCCGGGAGGGATCCGGCCGCTCAGGGGGTGGGGCTTCCCCGACCGGGCTGCGTTTCCCGCGTGCGGGGCGGGGTGCCGTGGGTCCCTGCTGACACCCTCCGCGCCCTCCCCCAGGCGGCCAAGGATGACCACGCTCACGCGCCAAGACCTCAACTTTGGCCAAGGTAGGAATCCGGGCCTGCAGCCCGGTGGGGTGGGGTGGGGGTGGTCCTGGCTGGAGTCCTGCTCATCAACTGTGTCTCCCCCACAGTGGTGGCCGATGTGCTCTCCGAGTTCCTGGAGGTGGCCGTGCACCTGATCCTCTATGTGCGCGAGGTCTACCCAGTTGGCATCTTCCAGAAGCGCAAGAAGTACAACGTGCCGGTTCAGGTGAGCCCCGGTGGCCGGCTGGACTAAAAAAACCTTTATTCTACCTACAAGCTCCCTCAGTCTCCAACGGAGGCTGATAGCGGACAGCCTCCTGCCTCTCACCGCCTGGCTTTTCCTGCCTTGACCTCAGATGGCATCGTCTGGGTAGGGACTCTGGATAAGAGCTATTCCAAGCTTGCATTTTAAAGGGGTCCCAAGCTGGGAACATTGGCTTGGATAGAGTATTTCCACAGTGCCCAACATCTTCTTTCTCTCCTCATTCTCCTTAAACTTAAACAATTATTTATTATTATTTCTTTGAGATAGGGTCTCACTGTGTACCATCCGGTGTAGATTTCCCACTGTGTAGACCAACCAGGCTGGCCTTGAGTTCATGGAAATCTGCCTGCCTCTGCCTCCCCACTGCTGTGAGCAAAGGCATGAGCCATCATATCTAGCTTATTTTTTTAAGAGTTATATTAATTATGTGTGTATGTCTGTATTTGTATGTAAGGGTGCCCACTGAGGCTAGAAGAGGGCATGGGAGCCCATGGCATTTGTAAGATGTGTGTGTACTGGGGATCTGACTCTGGTTGAGCAGCAAGTGCTTTTTTTTTTTTTTTTGGTTTTTTGAGATAGGGTTTCTCTGTGGTTTTGGAGGCTGTCCTAGAACTAGCTCTTGTAGACCAGGCTGGTCTTGAACTCACAGAGATCCTGCCTCTGCCTCCCAAGTGCTGGGACTAAAGGCGTGTACCACCAACGTCCAGCTTAGCAGCAGCAAGTGCTCTTAACTACTGAACTACCTCTCCATCCCTTTTTAAATCCAGACCTCATGTAGCCTAGCCTGCTCTCAGAATTGTTAGGAAATGAGGGCTGGCCTTCAACTCTTGACTCTCCTGCCTCCGCCTCTTGAGTCCTAGGATTAGCAGAGAACATTACCCAGCTCCTCTTTTGTTTTACTTTCCAAGACAGGGTTTCTCAGCATGACCCTGGCTGTCCTGGAACTCTGTGTGTAGACCAGGCTGGCCTTTAACTCAGCGAATCTGCCTGCTTCCCAACTGCTGGGATTAAATATGTGCACCACTCTGTTTGGCTCCTGTGTTTAACTCTAAAAGGTGAAACAGCTGACATGCTGTCACCCTGCCAAGTCCCTCCTTTCCCAATATAGACAGTCAACTTGTGGACAGTACTAGGAGGTGGCACAAGAAGAAAACAGCTAGCAAGCTCCTCTGCTCTCTAGCAGCTTCTTACTTAATCTTCACCTTTATTACATCTTCCCAGATGACATCATTAAGGTCAGAGATGTCAAGTCATTTGCCCGTGGCCACACAGCCCTTCTCCCCACCCCGCTAAGCTATGGTTGTTCTGGCTGGCCTAGATTCAGAGATCTGGTGTTGTATGCCACCATGCCTGGCCCTATACAGCATTTGTTTTGTTTTTTCGAGACTGGGTTTCTCTGGGTAGCCCTGGCTGTCCTTGAACTCACCTGTCTCTGCTGCACTGCAGCCTGGCTCTACCCAGCTTCTTAATATTACTGTTTAATGCTAATGCTGAGATGGAGTGCCTGGTGCCTGTCTTGAGTATCTCTCCGGGAATAAATTCATCCACAGTTCTTTTTTTTCTCTTCTCCAAGACAGGGTTTCTCTGTGTAGTTTTGGAGCTTGTCCTGGTCCTCTGTAGACCAGACTGGCTTGAATTTACAGAGATTAGTCTGCCTCTGCCTCCTGAGTGCTAGGATTAAAGGTGTGCGATACCACTGCCTGGCTCCTCCATGGTTCTTAGCACCATGATGATGAGTTGGGTCTCTCAGGCAGGGAGATCTGGGGAATGGCTGTTGTGTGGGAGTTGTTGGTGTCTCCCCAATTTATGCCCTGGGCTTTAACAATCTTGTGTGGTTGTGTGCAGATGTCCTGTCACCCAGAGCTGAACCAGTACATTCAGGACACCCTACACTGCGTCAAGCCACTCCTGGAGAAGGTAAGGCGGCTGCAGGTTCTAACGGACACTCCACACCCAAGCTCTTCGTCCTTGCTTCTGGGCTGACTCTGTGGGGAATGCTCATATCCGTTATCAACCAGAAGTTTCACTCTGAAGACTGTACCCAGCTAGCAACAGGTCCTGGCATGCCAGTCATATCTGGAGTGTGTTGGGCCAGATCTGGGTGGGGCCTTCCCCAGAAGACTTGTTCTTCTCATGCCCCCATGGCCTGGCCTGGCCCTGCATCCCTGGTCCCCATTCTCTCTGTGCTGGGCCTCCTTGGGATTTTTTTTTTTTCTTTTTTTCTTCTATTCTATCTTGTCCTGGTCTGAGACTTACTGGGGAACCTCACTGGGAGCCAGGCATTTCCTACTGGCCAATAACATTCATGTCTTGGGATCCAATGTGCACTTCTCAATTGCTGGGCTCCCAGGTAGCCTTAGCCAGTACCCTGTCCCCCCTTCTCCCCTGGCCCTGTGCATAGCTCTGCTGGAACAGGTGTCCCTGTGCTTACAGAATGATGTGGAGAAGGTAATGGTGGTGATTTTGGATAAGGAACACCGTCCAGTGGAAAAGTTTGTCTTTGAGATCACTCAGCCACCCTTGCTGTCCATCAGGTAAGCTGTCACCCTTCATCGACTGGCTGCTGCAATCTCTCACACAGATCCCTTCTGGCTCCATATTCCCTTAGTGAAGACCCTCAAACGGCAATATATATTGTTAGCATCAGAGACATACTTGCCACAACCTTTGTGAACGGCGCAGAGGTGACAGGGTCATCCTGTGTCACCCCTGGAACATCCCAGGAAGTGGTGAATGTTAGTCCCTAGCCCTATTGTGTAGATGGAGAAACCAAGGTCTTGAGAGGTGACCCGCGTGTGCGTGCGTGGTGTCACCCAGTGACTGTGAAGTCCAGGACTCTGACCAAGCTGACTGGTTACCATAGTATCTACATTAGCTACTCAGCTATTTAAACAAGGCCTTTCTCCTCCTTGGGGACCTAGAAGTGTGCAGGGACTTAAACTGTATCCTGGGTGTCCTCTAAGTAGCTGAACATTAGGACGGTGTAAAGGGAGCCCTGCACCCTGCCTCCGTTCTGCCTTGTGGGTGGGACTGGGCTGGCTCTCTCAGGCACCAAAAGGTGTTTGGCCCAGACTGCTTCCAGAGTGCCCTGTGCAGCACAGGGTCGGAGGAGCACAGTAGAATGGGAGGACCTCCTTTTCCTTCCCAGTTCCGACTCCCTGCTGTCTCACGTGGAACAGCTGCTGCGAGCCTTCATCCTGAAGATTAGTGTGTGTGACGCTGTCCTGGATCACAACCCTCCAGGTGTGATGCCCACTGCCCCGCGGTTCCCTTGGTTCCCTTGGCATGCTATCTTCTTCCTAGTTAGCTGCTCTAAGCCAGCCTCTTCCTCCCTGCCTTTCAACACCTGAGAGTTCATCTCTCCAGGACTGACTGCTACATTTCAGGCACCCATTGACACTGTCGTTGCCATTGGCTACACTTTACTTCTTGTGGGTGGTGCTGCCCAGCCAGTGAGGGAGGAGGCGGGATGCTGAGACTATTTACTTACCTTTGACCTTGACCAAGCATTCCCTCTGCAGGCTGCACGTTCACAGTCCTTGTGCACACAAGGGAAGCGGCCACCCGAAACATGGAGAAGATACAGGTCATCAAGGTGTGTGTGTGTGTGTGTGTGTGTGTGTGTGTTCAATTTCAGAGTGCTGCCTGTGGCTGGCACTGTTGTTTATGGCAGTGTCTGGCATCAAGTGGGCTCCCCTGTATGATACCCACCTGACCACATCCGTGTGTACCCGAGGATGAGAAGAACCACAGTGAGGCCAGGTGTTGAGCAGCTAGCTCGCCCTGGCTCTTCTGAACAGAGTTCTCCAGAGAGGAGCCCTTACCCTTCGGTTTCATTTTAGAACTACACTGGAGTATAAACTGCTGGGATTCCCAGCACCCTGACCGCTCCTGTATAATGTGGGTCCTGGAGGGGTTAGCAGAGTGAGGACAGACTGAGGTGTAGCCCCTTCTAACCCTCATCTGATCCCATCCCTAGGACTTTCCATGGATCCTGGCAGATGAACAGGATGTCCACATGCATGACCCCCGGCTGATACCCCTAAAAACCATGACGTCGGATATTTTAAAGGTGAGCTTTCAGGGGTCAGGGGAGGGAGGAAGCTCTGTTTAAGACTCAGGGGCCCAGAGCTAATTCCAGGTTAGAGAGCATACTGTCCAAAGTCTGGTGTGTGTGTGTGGTGGGTCCTCCAGCTTCTACCCCTTCCTCTGAGTCTTCGCACTTCATGTCTGACCAAAGCTACTTCTCTACAGATGCAGCTCTATGTGGAAGAGCGAGCTCATAAACACAGCTGAGGGTGTGCGCCTGCCACCTAAGGCCCAGCTGTTCCACTCTGGGGCCCCAGCCCAGGGCGGTGCTGCAGGGTTCCCTGACTCCAAGTGCTCTTATTGCCTTGACAAGTGGCCGCCCTTCTGGTTGAGCTCCTCAGTCCTGCTTGACTTCGTGAGACAGCCTTCCCAGGAGGCTAGGGAAGGATGCCAGGACCGACATCGTTTCTCAGCAGCCTCCTGGGGCTTAGCCGGCTAACACTGTCCATCTGAAATACTGTGCTGTGAGTTATTGTTAATAAAGGGGCCCCAAAGGGCTGACTGCATTGTCATTAACCAAAAACAGTAGAAGCAAGTACAGCGAAGCTGTTCTGGGGAGGGTGCCAGCAACCCCACCTGTAAACCCCAAAGCAGGCTGGATTTACTGAAAACATTTATTACTACAAAATGTCAAAGCCGTGTGACTGTAAAATCACCTCTGAGTTGATGGGTTTACTGGAGGTTGGAGGGCAGGCGCTCATGGAACTGGGGATCTGACTGTCCACTAAGGTTTCAATTTGCAAAGCAGATCCCAGCAGGGGGGTGGGGGGAGATGGCTGTCAGAAAAAGTCCAAGAGGGATTGTGGAGCTGAAGCTGGGTGTTTTCCTCTTATTACTACAGTGTCTTCCGGCAGAGGTCTGGCAGGGGCGGGGTTCTTGGCTGGTCTGTGAGTGATAATGATGCTGCTGTTGGTGACACGGGGCCCGTACCAGCCTTTCCAGAACTGGGTGTCCTGGCCCCCATGCTGAAAAAGGATGTGGCGGACGCCTGGAGGGTAATCAGAGAAGGTGTGGGAGACCTGGGGAAGAGAGAGGGGGTAACCATTGAGACTTGCCATGGTGAGGAGGAAAGGCCAGTCCCGCAGAACAGTGGTCCCTTGTTCCTTAACAGCCTGGCCTGGGGAAAGTGAGTGTCAGAGCAAGCAGGCAGGGTCTCACCTCCTTCCATGTGGCATCATTCCACTGTTGGATGGTCACCGGCGGAGGCTCAAACGAGGCCAGGACAATGTAGTCGGCCGAGGTCAGCTGTACCCGGAGGTGATAGATGCAGCCACAGTCCGCTCTGGGGGCAAACCTAGGGAGGGCAGAGGAGAGGGTGGGTACCCCTGCCTCTGAAGCCTGGCTCTGGGGACAGCTCCCATCTGTAAGCACCCCTCTGTCCATGACTGCTAGCTGGCTTTATATTCCTTATGTCCCTGTGTCCACGAGAAGCATCTATCTACATATTGCCTCAGTTTTCCCACCCAAGAAAAGGGTGTGAGCTTGAAACCCCAAATGGCTTTTTTCTATGAAGATGCTGTCTGTCCACGTCTGTCACCATATGGCACTGTAGGTGGGAACCTGTGCAAAGGGCTGGCTTACAGCTTGCTCCATTATCCTCGGGGAATTGGTTCCAGAGTCTTGTGGGCACAGAGAGGGAACTTGAGGCAGGACCATAGGGAGGGGTTGAGGTTGGAGCTCAGCAGTAGAGTGTATGAACTAAATACAGGAGGTGTGGGGTAACCAGAGGGAAGGGGTAGGAGGCCCTGTGTAAGAAGGCTGTGATGTCAACAAAACTCAGAGGGCTGATCTGAGGCCTCACTGGCCGCCTACAAACACAGCTGAAGTTTTGTGTCCACTGTCACAGTGGCTTGGCAGGAGGGAAGACTTAGAGGGTGGGGACACAGGCCACTCACCAGTCCTTAACCACAATGTCAGGCCGGAAGTTGTCCATCAGCTCCTCCCAGTAGCCTTCAGCTTTAAGGTCTATCATCTGGGACTTGAGGCACATGCTGGGGTCGGAGGACAAGACTTGCATTTTCAGTGTGGTAAATAGGGCCCCTCTTTGCTAGATGGCTCAAGGGACCCAGGAGACCCTCCTCCAGGACAGACCCTGGCTGGAACACCCCCACTCTATCTGAGGGAAATGGGTAGTCTTTGGTCCCGTGGGACATTGTGGAGTGTGGCTAGTCCTGCTCCAGACTTTATGTTCAGTGAGCTTCTGGTCACATGAAACCCACCTCCCCACTAAGTTCACTGCTCCTGGACCCCTGCCTGGGCCCCCCTGGCCCCCCTCCTTCTCCTCCCAGAGGCCCCTCTTTTCCTGGCAGTTGGCAGAGTCCCCTGACTCTCTGCCCTCAGCGTGGCCTCCTCCAGCCTCTTCCATACCATTGCTTACCCATAAGAGGTGACAAAATACTTCTTGACCCTGGGGTCAGGAAAGTTTGTGCCATGCTCCCCAGGGAGGCTCTCCACCTTCCACTCATCCCCCTGGTTGGAGTCTATCTGCCATGAGTTCATGTCCTCTGGGGAAAATTAGAAGCGCAGATGAGATCCCCTTCGAACTCTGCCGTAGCTGCAGCTGCAGCCCTGAGGTATACAAACACTTGAAACTTCGAGACCCTATCTGGTCCTGGGAGACTTTAAGGGGTTATGGACACCAAAGGATTAATTAGCTTGCTTCTCCTGGAGTGTACTCAGCAGCCAAGGTGAGCAGGCCACCAGGCCAAGAGCACGATTGCTCTCCCCCAGGGCCAAAGTTCTGAATTAAGTTACTTCCCCAAACCACATTTCAACCCTGAGAGAATGATCACCAAGGAAAGGCCTGTGATGGAGCGGACCTTAGGGCTGATGGGAGTTCCTTCCAAGCTGGCTGCTCACCTGGCCACTGGCTTTCTTAGGTTTAGGAGGAAGAGGCCTTGGTTAGCTATGTGACCCCGATCCTAGGGGCCAAAGGGACCCACTGTTCCGACATTAGATGCCCTTTTCCTGGGCAAGTGCCAAGATGGCACATTGGTGTACCCTGGGCTGGTAGCCGCAGGAGTCCTGTGATAGTGAGGGACCTCCGGGAATGGGGTCAGATCCGGGGATTTCCCCCCTTTAGGCTGTGTTCTGTTAGGAGCCCAGAAGCTTCACCGGGTGAGCTCTGGCATTCTACTCACCACACCCCAGGAGCCCACATTGTTTCCATGTATTCTAGGGGGCTGCCCAATATAGAACCAAGGGAGTGGGAGAATTTGGAGCCGAGCTGGCATGATCACAGGTCGCGGGAGATTTGAGCAAGGCTAGACCTGGGGACCAGCTAAAAGACAAAGCTGCAGAATGGCTAGGTGTTCTGGCAGCCTTGCCGGGAAGCTTCTGAGTAGAATCTGGGGCAAGTAGGGAGATCGAGTGTCTGAGGCCCGGCCTGTGTGTTCAGACAGGTGAGAGCCTTGGTCATCCTCAGAGGATGGCCCTTCTGAGTGCTAAGCCAAGTGACACTTGAGGGCCCAAAATATTCTACAACGTAGACAGCCACTCCCACTGTTTGCCTGACATTCCAGAATCCTATCGAGGACAGGGGAAAAAATGGCAGACATTTGAAGAGCACAGACAAGGCCTCTTAACTTTTTTTTTTTTTTTTGGAGACAGTCTCACCATGTAGCCTTAGCTGTCCTGGAACTCGCTCTGTAGATCAGACTGGCCTTGAACTCACAGATATTTGCCTGCCTCTGCCTCCTGAGTGCTGGTGTTCATTGCCACACAGGACTCAGGCTTCAACCCAGAGGGTGAAGATGGCTCTGCAGGTAAGGTGCTTGCTGGCAAGCCTGATAACCTGAGTTGAACCCCACGATCCACGTGGTGGAAGGAGAGAGCCAACTCCCTGAGCCTGCTCTCTGACAGCCACACGCACATATCCCCCAACCATGCACACAGAATAGTAGATAAAGGGTCTAGGCAGGGCTGATACCCGAACAACAGAGTGTGGTATGTAAATGTTGGGGACATGGGGACATAGCAGGCATTGTGGAAGAGCAAGTACACAAGCCCCGAGGTTCAGAAAAGTAGAGGGCAGGCTCCTGGGGCAGCCGCCTCCCTGCCCCCGCGTCCCCACCCCCACAGCGCACCTTCGGCACACGGATTCCTAAGGAGGTTCTTCTGCAGGCTGCGCAGGAAGTAGAAGATCTTCCAGTCGTCCACGGGCTCGTCCCAGGCTTTGGTGACGAAGCCCTCTCGCAGGCACTTGCGTTTCCAGAGAGTCACCACATCAATGAGGTCTCGCCAGAGGCTGCAGACCAGGCGGCAGTTACACAGCAGCTGGCGGGCGGGGACGTGGGCGAACAGCTCCAGAAGAATGTTCTCCGGGAGCTCGTTAATGTTGACCATGGTGGCGATGGGGAGCTAGGCTCCCCGGCCTGGGAGGGGCAGGGGATGAGAGTGGCTGTGAGCGTGAGCCCCGAGCAGAAGATCCGAAATGATTGGCGCCTCCCCTCCCACCAGGTTCTAGAGCGTGTCAGGCAGGTCATTCGCTGACCTGAAACCTTGTGAGGAAGCACCTACAGGGTGGGGGTGGAGTGTGGTTCTTGAGATTAGCAGGGACCTCGCTGTGTGCATTTGCAAAAGGGAAATGAGAATGAACAATGTACCGAATTTAGCAGCTTGTGCTCCAAGCAGCAAGGAGGCTAAGGCAGGAAGACTGTCTGCGCTACTCGGATTCTAGGTCAGGTTAGCCTGGGTTGGGTTTCAAAGACCACCACAAGAACGAAATTAAGTTTTTTAGTTCTTCAAGATAGGGTTTCTCTGTGTGGCTTTAGAGCCTGTCCTGAAACTCAAATTTGTAGACCAGGCTGGTCTCAAACTCAGAGATCGGCCTGCCTCTGCCTCCGGAGTGCTGGGATTAAAGGTGTGCCTCACCACCGCCTGACCACAAAATTGAGCTTTAAAAAACTTTGCAGGCTAATGATGGAATCTAGGGCTTCCTGTATGCTAGGCTCAAACTCTTGACACTGAACTGTGTCTCTGGCCTTGAGCCCAGCAGTTCTAGGCCAGTTTGAGCAGCAAAACAAGACTTCGTCTCAAAAAAAAAAAAAAAAAGGACAAAAACTAAAACACAACAACCACAAAAAGACAAGATTTTTAAAAGCGCCCCTACCCCCACTGAAAAATAATTGCTTAGGAGCTAGGTCTGGTGGTGAATTTTTGTAATACCAGCACTTGGGAGGATCGAGTGTTCTAAGTCAGCCTCTGTTACAGGAAACTCTGTCTGTAACCCCTCACCCCAAACTGCTTTGTTTTGGAGCTAGTTGGTCCCTTGACCTGGAAAGAGTCTTCTGTGGCCACTCTGCAGTTTCTCAGGTTCTCTAGTCTAGTACTGCTGTGACATCACATTTTTAATGCCCAGGTGTCAGGTATGTGGCCTTGGGCATCAGGCCAGGCCAGAATGGGAGTGTCTGATTGTCAGAAAGCTCTAGGCCACCCTGGGAACCTGACCCTGGGGTGGGGGGTGGGCTGAATAGGGCTCTATGCTGTGACTCAAATGAGCTCACCTGCCTAAGCCTGAGGGAAACACTTCTCCACCTACTTTCTGGGAAAGGGAAACTCCCCATCTTCCCGCCCCCTGGTGATCTTGTTAGGGCCCCTGTCCCAGATGCCCTGGAGGAGTTCTGGGTGTGTGTGTGTGTGTGTGTGTGGGAGGGAAGAACCACGAGGTATCTTGGCCTTGTTTAAATGCTTGGCCAGAGAGGCAGTCCAGGGCCTGAAGAGACTGCTCAGCCATTAAGAGCACTGGCTGCTCTTTCAGAGGACCAGGGTTCAGTTCCCAGCACCCATAGGGTGCTGTGGGTAACTCCAGTTCCAGATCTTACAACACCAATGCACATAAAAATTAAAGGGGGGGGGGTGATAACATAGGCAGGGTAAGACTGCGGTATAGTACGCTTTACCATTGTAAAAAAAAGTCAAAATACAAATAAAGACCGGGGTGGCACACCCTCATAGTCCCTCATAGTCCTAGATAACAGCGGGGATTTTGAAGATTTCGGCCCAGCCCGATCAGTTTATAAAATGTAAAGGTAAATAGGGCTGGGAATATGACTCTTGGCAGATGCCTGCCTGTCAAGCACGTGTGCTTCAGAAGGAGAGGCAGAAAGATCAGAAATGTCTCCCCCTCAAAGGTGGAGCCGCCGGGTGGTAGCACGCTTATCTGGCACCTGGGAGACCCCCGCCCCCGGTTCCATCCTCAGAAACAACCGACAAAAACCCAGTTAAACTAAGTGGATTGAAAGGTGCCGGCAACTCCCAGTCACTGCCTAAACCAGTGAGTCACTGGGCGCCGCCGAGCGGGGGCCTCCTGCGGCCGCGGCCCTGGTGGCATTCCGTCCCAGTGACACTTTCACCCACAACAAGCCACCTTGCAAGGGAGATGGCAGTGCCCCGGGTGTCCTTGGTGGGGAGATCCACGCCGGGCTCTGCCCCGGTCACGCGCGGACGTCTCCCCCCCCACCCCTTAGCCCCCTGCACCAAGGAGAAGCCGGTGTCGCCGCCGTTCCGGACACTCGCGTACGTACAGCAGGCCCGGCGGCGTCCCGGCGCGGGACCCGAGGACACCGGCCGGAGCGGCCGGAGCCTGCCCACGAGCGCGTGACCTGCGCCCCCGCCCCGCCCCGCCCCGCCGCCGTCCCACCCACCCGCGCCCCACCCGGCCGCGACCTGGGCACCGCGCGGCCGCAGCTCTGCTGGGCCTTGGCCTGGACCGTGGCGCCGCGATCCTCTGTCGCCCCGCCCCGCCCCGGCCTCCCACTCGCGTCACGCACCGATCAGCCGCCCTCCGCGTCCGGGCGAAGACGCGCTCGGGGTCCTAGGGGCCCTCGGCACGCCGCTGCTTCCAGGGCTCTACAGGCGGCGTTTCCTGGGCTTCGGTCTCCCCCTCCAGGCGACAGGCGACTCAGCAGCCTGCTTCCTCCAGCGAAGGAAGCGCTACCTAGAATCCAGTCCCTACCGCACTCCAGCCAAGACTTAACCCGGCCCCTCCCTCACCACCGGGAGGACCGTTGTTCCTCTTTCCGGAGGATTTTCTTGATTCGTTTGTTCTTGTTTTGAGACAAGGAGGTCTTTCTACTTGGCCCTAGCTGTCCAGGAAGTCACGCTGTAGATGAGGCTGGCCTTGAACTCACAGCCTCTTCCTCCTGAAGTGCTGAGATTAAAGGCCTGCACCACCACGCGGTGTTCAGTTTCTTTCTGGGTTTTGAGTGATCCTGAGGAGAAAAACCTTTTCTGGTCCTAGTCAAAATAATTAACTCAGACATCTATCAAGTGCCTGTTTGAGGCAGTCATCATGGGTTGTGAACGGTGGCTGAGGCTCGAGGGGAGTTCACTAACTCTGGTCAAGGCAGGTGGCTGGTGAACTCTGGCCCATTCCTGCTAACCCCCATCGGTTTTATTCTTGAGTGAAATAACGTTGACAAGTACTGAACACCTACTGTGTGCTGGGCTCAGTCTAAATCAATAAGGCTCTGAGCAGGGGACAGCAGTAATAGAAGCCTGGCACAGCTTGCTTGGGCTGCACAGAGAAATCCACCGAGATTGCTTGGAGGGCAAGAGGCCTGTAGCACTGAGGGCTGTGTCCCTTTCGTTAAGGGCTACCATGGCCACACTTCTGTAATGGTCAGCCCCTCTCTTAGGGACAGGCAAAACTGTCCATGAACCTATCCCTCCCTCCAAAGCCACAGGGCACAAGGAGGTTGGGAAATGTTTTATTTGGCTATGCAACAGGAGGGATGGGCTGGGGTCAGGGTACAGTGCGGGAATGGGAGCTCCAACAGTTGGGGCTCGCACATCTCCAAGCCATAGATAGAGAACTTGGCCAGGTCCTTCTACTCTGTTTCCCCATTCCAACTCTCAGAATCCAGGCCCATCCTTTCAACACACACACACACCCCATCCCACCCCATCCCAACCTTGAGTGGGATTCCATAGGTTTTCTGGGAGCCCTGCATTCATTGGTACACGCCCCCGTCGTCCCCCCCCCCCCCCCCCCGGTTTTCTGGACTTTGCTGATGGTAAGGATAGTCTGATCCTACCTGCCTATCTGGTACCAGTCCTGACTTCCAAGCCAAAGCTAGGAAGACAACCAAGACAAAAGCCACAGCTGACAACCAGGCTAAGGTCTGGCCTGCAGAGCCACCGTCTATCCTAGATCTGCCCCCAAGGTCTTCACTATCAAAGACAGTCCCCAAACCTGAAAGATATCTTGCCTGTCCCTGCTGTATGGGCCCTGAAGGAGAACAAAGATTGGGGGTAGAGACAGGTCTGGGCAAGCATCCGAGCTTGGGGCTCTCTCTCTCTCTCTGATAACTATGGAAACCTCTTGTATCCACCTAACCTGCACTCCTTAGAGGGATGACCTTGCTGGAGGGCCAGCCTCTGCAGAGAGGAGTATGGCCCAGACACTAGAAGTTCTACAAAGAGGAGGCACTGGGGGTAAAGACAAACAGGTCTGGGAGTGCCTGGCTTCCACCCTCTCCTTCCCAAGCCTGGACATTTCTGAAAGCTGTTTACCAATTAGGGCTCCGAGGATAGGGGCTCAGGGGCATCAGGGCAGCGGGGGCCCGATGATGATGCTGCTGTTGGTGACTCTAGGGCCGTACCAGCCGGCCCAGTAGTGAGTGTCCACGCCTCCGTGCTGAAACCAGATGTAGCGGACGCCGGGAGGATAGTTGGAGAATGTGTGTGAAACCTGGGGGGGGGCAGACAGAAGGGGGTGAGCAGTCAGGGACTACTACATGAGACCTGTCTCAAAAAGCAAAGCAGGGGGACTGGAGAGATCTTTTTAAGAGTGCTGGATGCTCTTGCAAAAGACCAGAATACGATTCCCAGCATCTACATGGCAACTTATGACCATGTATAACTCCAGTTCCAAGAGATCCATTGCCCTCTTCTGGCTTCCTAGGTATACAGGCAAAATACACATGCACGTAACACCAAGATAAATCTTAAAAAAAGGACAAAGCCAGAGCTGGGGATGTAGATTCATTGAAAGTACGCGTGTAGCATGCTTGAAGTCCAGGATTCTATTCCCACCACCACAATGGCACATGCCTCTGATTCTAGCAGTCGGGAGGTGAAGGCACGAGGCTCGGCTGTGGCTACATATTGCCTTAGAGCCCCTCCTGGGATACTTGGGACCCAGTCAGAAAATGACAAAAGAGCCAATGTTGTAGCTCAGTAAAGTTCTTGCCCTGTAAAATGCACAAAGACCCATGTTCAATCCTCAGCACAACATAAACCAGGTGGTAGCAAACACCCGAATCTTTAGCTCTTGGAGGGTAGAGGCAGGAGGAGCCCGAGCCAAGGCAAGCAGTAAGGTGGTAACCAGCTTGGGCTACATGAGAGCCTGTGTTAGATAGATCAAAACACAAATAAAAATAAAATCAGATGACATAAAGACCCATATTACTCAGCTTAGAAAGGGTTGGGTTTTACTCAAGGTTCAACTGGCTGAGGACTTGTGTACATAAAGGCTTGGTTCACCGGTGTTTTTTTTTTTGTTAATAAAGTTTTACTGGAACAGGACTCACTTGTTGTCTGAAGCTGCCTTCCCACACAGCAGCAGTCCTTGTGACAGAATGTTTGGGTATGTGTGTATGTGTATTTGGGCATGTGGGTGTAGTGCCCACAGAGGCCGGAAGAGGGCTCCAGGGCTGGAGTCACCTGACATGGTGCAGGTATCCAAATAGTAAGAGCAGCAGGATTTCTATGTAACCACCCAGGCTGGCCTTGAACTCGCAGAGATCCGCCTGCCTCTGCCTCCCGAGTGCTGGGATTAAAGGTGTGCACCACCACCGCCAGAGATGCAAACACTCATAACCTTTGAGCCATGTCTCCAGTCCTCACATCTGGGTTAAACAACTCTCAAAATGACATTTACTTAGTATGCATGTGAGTATGTGCACGCACATGTATGCCACAGTGCATGTGTGTCGGTCTGAAGATAACTTGTTGGAGTTGACTCTCTCCAATATGTGGGTCCCAGGGACTGACCTGAAGTCCTCAGGCTTAATAGCAAGTGCCATTTCCTCATGAAACATTTATCTTGAAGGTTTCAGCCTGGCTCGTTGTTGCTGGTGTACTTACTTATTTGTTTATTTAATGTGTATCCCTTGCTGACCTAGAACTTGCTGACCTTGAACTCACAGAGATCGTCTGCCGCTGCCTTGCTACACCCCACCTTGCCCAGATGTTTTACTTATTTGTTTCTTGTGTGTGTATGTATGTATTTATGTATTTTTAACACCAGGTCTCTATGACCTAGGCATACCTGGGATGCACTATAAAACTCAAGCTGGCCATGAATGGTGGTCTTTAATCCCACATTCGGGAGGCAGAGGCAGGCAGATCTCTGTGAATTCGAGTCTGGCCTGGTCTACAGAGCGAGTTCCAGGACAGCTTCCAAAGCTACACAGAGAAACCCTGTCTAGAAAAAACAAACAAACAAAAAAGAAGAAGAAATAAATAAAGAAAGAAAGAAAGGAAAAGAAAACAACAACAAAAACCTCAGACTGTCTTGGAATGGTATAGTGATGCCCCTGCCTCAGCCTCTTAAGTACCAGTGTTTCAGGCTTGGCTTGATTCACCACACTGGGGTTTGTGTCTGGCTTCTGTGGTAGAGGCCCTTGTTTGCCTAGCATGTGTGAGGTCTTAGGTTCTGTATCTAATTCCACCAAAAGAAAAGAAAGACAGCACGTGTGACCACGGCATAGATAACAGCTGTTTCTCAACTGTTTGTGGGCAGGTGCAGGCAGACCCACCTTAAACTAAAATCCAGCTAAATTGAAAATGTATTTGATAAACCCATTGCCCATTAGAAAAAAATGCTGGTGAGTCCAGATGCTCCTAGATTTACTGTGGGGTCACAGTCCCATTATAAAGTAAGATTTAAGTTGAGAGGGGAAGATCTGGAGAGATGGCTCAGGGTTTAAGAGGACCCTTGCGGAGGATCAAGGTTCAATTCCCAGCACCCACAACAGGGCAACTTCCAACCTCTATAGCTCTAGTTCCATGGGATCTGACACCCTCTTCTGGCCGCCTTGGGTACTGCATGCATGGGGTCCACATATACAATACAAGTTGGGGACTCTTGTAGTAAGGTTAGTTATTAATCTAGCAGCCACACCTGGATATTTTCTCTTTCTTTTCCTCTCTTAGATAGCACACGTTGTTCTAGACATTGCTATATATGGCCTTCTAATCTTCCTGTATCCACTTCACAAGTGTTGAGATTATAGGCATGAGCCACCATATTTGGCTCTAAACATTTTTATTTTTCTGTGATGCATGGGTTGATCCAGTACATTCTAGGCAGACATTCCACTACTGTGTGTTATCCCTGGCTCTCTTTTTCATTGTTTCTAATTTTAAGACAAGGTCTCCCTAAGTTACCAGGCTAGCCTTGACTAATGCTCAATGCTGAGCATTTCTGGTGGCACAGTGTTTATTTATTTTTATTAGATATATTTTAGATATCATTTTATTTTATGTGTATGAGTGTTGGCCAGCATGTATGTATATGAGCTATTTATGTGCCTGGTACCTGCAGAGGACTGATGAGGGGATCAAATCCCTGGAACTGGAGTTATAGATGGTTGTATGCCACCGTGTGGGATTTGAACCTGGGTCCTCTGCAAGAGTAAACGCGATGGGGACTGCTGAGGGCATGTCTTCAGGCCCAGTTATTTATTTACTTTTTAGTACTGGGGATGGGGCACAGGGCTTCATGTAAGTTATGTAATCAGTCTACCACTGAGACATTGTAACGAGAAGGTTTTTCCTCCTGCCGCTGGTCTGGTCCCACTGCCTCGCCAGTTCCAATTAACACACTGAGACTCTGTATTTGATATAATGCTGTTGGCCAGGTACTAGTTTCTTATCAGCTAGCTCTGTCTTAATTATTGATCCATTTCTATGTGTTTCCACGTTGTCTTACCAGAGAGCAGGGGCTGGCGGTTCTGTTCTATCCCTTCACTCCATGCTGACTCCTCCTTACTCCTTCCTCTCTCCTCCTTGTCTCCTAGTCCCTCTTATCTTCCTTTCCTATTGGCCAACAGTGCTTTATTCATTAACCAGTATGAGAAACATAATATTTACAGAATGACATCTCCCATCACATCCTTTCTGGAAACTTTTTTGAGTTGGGGCTCTCCTAGTCTCCCATCTCTCGTATCTAAGAGGGAGGCTTACTCTTATTTTTCTACTGAAGCAAATGAGGCTGAGGCTTAGAGCAGCAGAAACCCAGGTGAGAGGTGGCAAAATTTGGGTCTGAGTCCAGGTCCCTGCAGGGTCCCTGCCCACATACCTCCCTCCACTTGGCATCGCTCTTCTGCTGGATCGTTGTGGGGTCTGGCTGGAAGGTTCCCAGTGGTGCGTGTGCCGATGACAGGAGCTGTACGCACAGCTGGTACTTGGACCCACAGTCTGGTCTGGCTGCGAACCTGTGGGTAGAAGAAGGAAGGGTCCATAAGGACCTGGAAGATGGGGACAGGGCAGAGGCGCCTGGGTGGCAGGCTCCCCCCAGACCCTCACTCCTCACTCACCAGTCTTTGACCTCGATGTCCGGTCGGGTGGCATCCATCAGCTCTGCCCAATACCCTTCAGCTTTGAGGTCCACCACCTGGGACTTGAGGCAGGTGCTGGAGGGGGGCTGGAGTTCAGCACTGTACCCTGATGTTAGGACTTGGGATCCCCCCACCCTAAGGCCCTAGATCTTACTAATAGGAAGTCACGAAGTATTTCTTGACCTGGTCATTGGGGAATTCCTTCCGCTGGTCTTTGGAGAGGTCTTCCACCTTCCACTCATCACCTCCGTTCACATCCAGGCTCCAGAACTCAAATCCCTCTGTGGTGAGAGCAACATGTGCCACGCAGGAGGCCCCCCCAGAGCACCTTCTCCATGCACCCCTTCCTCTCAGTGGTGGGATGGGATGCTCTAACCTCCAGCCGTGAGCTTTGTCATTGTAGGTAGCACCCTAGTTGCTTCCTGTGTACACTGGGTGTAGGTAAGGGACTTCCATTGAGAATCCTGGATGACCAGACCCCAGCTGTGGCAGACAGTGCTCTGGCGGGCACACTCCAGCAGTAATGGGCCGTGTGGCCATAGACCCATTGCCTTCCTTCTCTGAGCCTTGGTCCTTTTGTTAGCTAGAAACGAGCATAGAAGCTAACCTGTGCTGGCACATACTCTGCCAGCCTAGCAGGCCAAAGCAAGAGGATTGCTGTGAGTTCAAGGCCAGTCTAAGCCACGTACTGAATACCAGACAAAACAAAACAAACCATAACATTCTTCTCAATATATTAGCTAGGTTTGGGCTGTAGTCTGTCTAGCATCAGTCAAGAGCATGGCTATGAGAAGTCAAGGAACACAGACAGGCAACTGGAGGGTCTGGGTAAGCCTGGACTTCATCTGTTACTACTTTTCCCGATGGTTGACCGTGCAACAGAAAACAAGTTCCTTCCCATAGTAACTCATCCTCAGGGTACAGAACAGCCTAAGAGGTCCAGATAACTAGACGCCTTGTGTCTGACCTGTTCTTAAACCACAATGCAAAGGAGACTTCATCCCCCATTCTCCCATAGGTAAGACTCCTTCTGGGACAGTCCCTGTAGGCCTCACCGGGGGTCTGTAAGTGAGGACAACAGATGTGGCTTCAATTTGTGTCTAGCAATCTGTTCCCAGTTGGCCACCGTTTCTTTTCCTAGGAAAGGTTTTTAGGAGAGGCTGCCCTCAAACTCATGACGCTTCTGCTTGCTTCCCCAGTGCTGGGTAACAGTGTGAGCACTGTTACCAACTGAGAAATAATCCATTCGTTTTGAGACAGAGTCTCACGTATCCCAGACTGGCTTCTAACAATGACCTTGAACTTCCTATCTTCCCATGTCCACTTCCCCAACACTAGGATTACAGGTGTGTGCCATCCTACCCAGCTGAGAAATGATCTATAATAAACAGTACCCTTGGCCTCAGTTTACCCATTTGAAAAGAGGGTACATCAATAGTACCAACTTCTAGCCAGGTGGTGGTGCACGCCTTTAATCCCAGCACTCAGGTAGAAGAGGCAGGTGGATCTCTGGGAGTTCAAGGACAGACTCCAAAGCTACTCAAAAAGCCAAAAATAAATAAAAATTAAAAAAATAGTACCTGTTTCCAAGAATTATTGTGAGAGGAATAAAGGCCATAATGTAGACAACCAGTGTTCAAGACATGTCCACTGGTCACCTTACAGAGCATGTCTCCTGGCAGATACTCTCCGTACCCACCTTCCGCACATGGGTTGTGAAGGAGGTTCCTTCGGAGGCTTCGCAGGAAGTAGAAGATCTTCCAGTCAGCCACAGGCTGGTCCCAGTTCTCTGTGATGAAGCCCTCTCGAAGGCACTTGCGTTTCCAGAGTGTCACCAGGTCAATGAGGTCTCGCCAGAGACTGCAGACAGGTCGGCAACGCAGCAGCAGCTGGCGGGCCGGTATGTGGGTGAAGAGTTCCAGTAAGATGTTCTCAGGCAGCTCGTTGATATTGCCTACAGCCATGGCAGTGGCTCCTGTGGGTGTTGGAGAGCTGCGCTATACACCCAGCCTTCTCCCTGGCACCCGGGGACAGAGAGATTGCTAACTCAGCTGCCACTGACTGTCTCCAGAGTCACTGTGCTGCGCTGACCTTCAGCTTTCTCTTCAGCAAGCAAACAGGGCAGAAATGGCACTTCCCTCCAGGGTCACAGGCAGCTCAAGGTGCATGGGCTAGGGAATTTCTTAGTAAACGGTGAGCTCTGATTTCCTCCAAACTCGGCCCTTAAGACAGCCTCTAAGGCTGCCCAAGGTCACACAAACAGGAGAGGACGGAGAAGTAGCCCTGGCCCTTACAGAAGGTAGAGCCAGCCGTGTTCAATAGGCCAGCGGTCTTTAAGAGGAGGGCAACAATGGAAGGCCTTGTGAGCTCTCTAGTCTAGCTGGCCACTCTGCATCCTCTCCCATCCTCCAACGAGGAAAGGGAGAGAGACGATAAGCGGGGGCTATCACTGTCTCAGGACCGGTCACAGAGTACAAAAGGCTCAGTGAAGTTCTCAAGATCTTAGAGAATATGACCCGCTTACCTGAGACTGGGGAAAGGTGTGCGGGTGGACAGGAGCCTTCCTATCTCCCTCCTGCACCCGGGTGGTTGGACTTCAGCCGGAAGCTGCCCCCGCGCCCGCCCAGGGCCCCTGCAGTCTCGCATTTCTTATGCGTGGCCCTAACAAGCGCTGCCGGCGCAAGAAGAGATTCAGACCTCTGAACACGGATGGCGTTCCCAGTCCAGGTCCTTGAGGCCTCGCAGTGCAGTGGGGGCAAGCCCCGAGGCCTGGGTCTTAAAGGCGCTGGGCCCCCAGGATCGCAGAGCGAGACCCCCTCGCACTCCCTCTAGGTCCCTGCCCACCGCGTCTCCGTCCCCGCGCTGCGTGCTCCCCCTCCCGCGGTCACCTGCGATCCGGAGAGCTGGGCGATCCCCCAGGCCGTGAGGCTGTATGGCCTGGGCCTGCGTGGCCGGGATACAGACCTGCCCACTACTGGCCAATCCTCTCCCTGCCGGGGCGCTCAGGGCGCCCCTCCTTCGGTCACCTGTGCTTGGTTGTGTTGCGAGATGGGTCCTGGCCATAGAACAGCACGCAGAACACGGCCCCGCCCACTGCCTACCAGACCCCGCCCCAACCCCGCCCTACACCATTGGTTCCTCCTCCTCATTCTGCTTGCCACCCGCGTTTGGCAGCGCTGCGCCATACCCCCGGTTCTTGGGGCTGAGCCATCCGTACCAATGGTGGGCCGAGATGCGACCCGCCTACTGCTTGGCAGACCACGCCCATCCCCACCCCATTTTCCCTGTCACTTGCCTTTGGTCCAGCTGCCTTAAAATGTTGGGTCATGGAACTGCGTCTTTCTGCCAGTTGGCCCGGGATGCGATCCAGCCCACTGCCCTCCAGGCCCCGCCCGTCATTTCTCCAGGCCCCGCCTCACCCGCGCACTCCGGGGACGCGCCCCTCCGCAGCTTAGGAAAATTACCTTAGGGGCGGGAAGTCGCTGATACCCCCAACTCCACTTGGTCTGGCGCCCGCACCCTCTGCTCCCCAACTGCCCGACCCAGGTGTCCTCACGCAATCACCCTCCAGGCGTACCGGGAACCCACCCATCCCGTGGCTACATCTGCCCCTCCCCAGTACCCGGCTCCTCCCAGAAGCCGAACCTTGGGCTCTGGGGGCGCGGGGCTCCCGGCCCTCAACGTGGGGCCAGAGACGGGGCGGGGCGCGCGGGGCCTTTAAGAGGCGCCGTGACACGGACCCGGCTGACGCGGGCAGCTCCAGGACTCGCCACCCGCAGCGCTCCGGCTCCTCTCTGTCGAGACCGCAGCGCAGCGATGGATGGAGATGGTGATCCAGGTAGCTGTAGCCGGCCCCGCTCGCTCCAGACCGGGGAGACAGGGAGGACTAGCGTCCCGGACGACGCTCAAACTTTCGCGACAGCAAAACCCTGGAGACAGTCTAGGGAGCAGTTTTCTGCCTGGTGTCTTGGTGTGGAGGGAGGAGGAGGCCTGGGTCTCCAAAATGGCATCGGAGGACTCTGGCATCCCAAGCTCCAGACTTCCTGGGGTTTGAGAGCCGGGTTCTTGCAAGCTTTTGCTTCCATCAACTTCCTCTTTGCTAGCCCGGCCCTCCCTTCCTCAAGAGCCTCCGGAGTCCCCGCCGTGTCCCGGGGCTTACCAGCCTCACCTTGCATCCACCCCAGATTCCTGAGGGACTCCCTCCTTTGGAGGGACCACCTTGTGTCGGGGTAGTGGGCTGCTCCATGGGACCAGGCTAGTGGTGCGGAAGAGTTGTGGCTGCTTTTGGCGGATGCTCTGGGTCCCCAAGGAATGCCCAGTCATCATTTCTGGCACCAAAGACCCCAACCCTCCTCTCCCGCTCCCTGCCAGGCCTGTAGGGGGTTGTTTGCTGAGTCAGGCTGGGGAGCAGACCTGCCTGCATGACGTCCACCCCTTCCTCACAAACCACGCTTGGAGTGGTCACTCTTTAGGGGAGACAGGGAACAGATGCCCTCTAGGGTGGCTAGGCTTCCTTCCATCGCCGAACTCCCTGTCAACATCGTCTACAGGGCCCCAGAATAGGCTCCTGTCCCCAACCGGTCCCCTTTCCCATCCCCCCCAGGAAGTCCCCGGATTCAGGGGCCCAATGCAGGTGAGTGAGTCAATGAGGGGTCAGCGTGCAGGGCTAGATAACTTTCCTACAGCAACAATGTGGCAAGTTGTGTGCAGGGGGGGGGTGTAATTGGATCTGGGGCCTCAATGCCAGGCCTAGGGGCCAGGAGAGAGGACTGGGTGAGGTGCATCTTTCCGGGGAGCATCAGGTATCCGCTGGGGCCAGGACGGGGCTGGGGTGGCGATTAAGAGGTGAGGACATTGGGCCCAACTCTCCAGAGAGCTGTGGGAAGCAGGCGTTTTCCTCCCTGTTTGAGTGGACCTGGGGAAATGCTAGGAATCTCTGAGCCCCAGTTTGCTCATTACCAACAGAGGAGTTAACCTCTACATGGGAAAATGTGACCAAAAAATGCTAGAAATGCCGGAAAGTGGTGTGTGTGTGTGTGTGTGTGTGTGTGTGTGTGTGTGTGTGAATGTGTTTGTGGTGTGTGTATGTGGTGTGTGTGTGAGTGTATATGTGGTGTGTGAGTGTGTGTGTGGTGTGTGTGTGAATTTGTGTGTGGTGTGTGTGGTGTGTATGTGGTGTGTGTGGTGTGTGTGTGTGAGTGAGTGTATGTGTAAGATCCACCATGGCTGATGAAGAACTGTGTACCCTAAAGAAAGAGGGAAATCCTGGTTCAGCTTTCCAGTGCTCACAGTGTGGGGACTGATGCCTGCATCACATACAGAGGTCTGGGGAATAGGTCAACTGTCCCCTCATCTGACACGGCCTGCTCTCTAATTGCCTTGGATTTGCAGGGTCCAGTCTTCAGGAACTCCACTACCTGGGGTGGCTGGGTCCCCTCCCCATAGGCCCTGTCTCCTTTAGAGATACCCGGCACTCAGTGTCTGCTTACTCAAGGCTTCCATGGCCCAGATGAGGCGGGCTGAGATCCAAGTGATACCCGGCTGTCCACACTGTCCTGGTGTACAATGAACTGACTCAACTCAGCCTGAGAGCCACTTCTTCCCTCCTGGGGCTCAGCCCCCACCATGGGATCAGGAGTTCCCCCTGGCTTAGGAAGAGTGGCTGTCCCCATGCTGTCGCTCCTCTGTGGGGAGGGGATAAATATCAGTATAAAGCTATGGTCTGGCATGACGCTGACCCATTTCACAGATGAGGAAGCTGGGGTGAGGAATGGGAAGGGGACTTTTCCGCAGTCACCCAGTACTTCTCCCCCTGTTGTTTCCCCGCCTCTACTTTATACAACAGTGTCTCGCTGGGGACAGCCAGACCTCTGCCCTATTCTCCCCACTCTGAGTCCTTGGGTCCCCTACCCTAATACTGCCAGTGGGACCTACGTCATGTTCCTTCACATTTCCAAACCTGATATTTTCATCCACACTATCAAAACCAAGACCAGGTTTCTCTGTGTTGCTCTGGCTGTCCTGGAACTCATGTTGTAGACCAGGCTGGCCTTGAACTCACAGAGATCCACTTGTCTCCTCTTCAAATATGCTGGGATCAGAGGTGTGTGTCACTACCTGCTGGCTCAACACATTCTTTTGGCAAAACTGGCTGTTAAAGCTGCTTCTGTGTTGGACCCAGTGGGTTCAAACACAGTCTCCCAAGTACTTATAAGTTTGTGTGATCCTGGACCTTGTCACTTCTCTGTCCCCTTCATAAAATCGACAGAGGCCCAACCTGGAAGAGATGGTTTGAGGATTCAGGAAGTAATTCAGAAGCTCTGAGCAGTACCTCTCTCTTGTAAGGGCAAATGCAGTCGTTGCAGACTCCAGGCTGGGGGCTAGGCACTAGGAAAAGAGCAGTGCCTTCCAGGCCAAGTTCTTGTGGTCAGTCCTCTGTACACAAGGCATTATTAAACAACCAGACCGAGAGCAGAAGCCTGGAAGCCCTTGAATGCCTTTGAGCTTGGGCTGTGAGAGGGTGTGCGCTTCTAAAGGTATGTTCAGGAAGGCTCCCCAGAGGAAGCAAAGGACCCAGAAGTCTGGGAGGGTGCTTGGGAGAACTGGTCCATTAGTACAAGGCCATCTGCAACCCCAGATCCTCATGAGTATCTACTAGCCCTGTGGGCGAAGCGGCAGCTGAAGCAATTCTGGTTTAGGGGGAGTGTCTGTGACTCTACCTCCCTGGGCATCGTTTAGGGCCACAGGGAGCTGTGTCTCTGTCTCTGTCTCTCTCTCTCCCCGTGTGTGTGTGTGTGTGTGTGTGTGTGTGTGTGTGTGTGTTGCTATGTAGTCTTCCTGTAACTGTAACATAGGGCAGGCTGCCCTCACACTTACAGAGGCTCACTTGTTTCTGCCTCCTGAGTGCTGGGATTATGGGTGAACGTCCTCAAGTCGAGGCTGAGAACTTCTGGCCCCCGCTGTGGTTGCCTCAGAATGGGACGTGGAGGGGGGCAGTTTGGGAGTCACAGCTTTCCCTTACTCCCCGGCCCTCAGAGAGTGTGAGCCACCCTGAAGAGGCGAGCCCGGAGGAGCAGCCAGAGGAGGCGGGTGCCGAGGCGAGTGCAGAGGAGGAGCAGCCCCGCGAAGAGGAGGAGGGTGAGGAGGAAGAGGCAGAGGCGGCCGAGTACCTGGCCCAGTTGCCGGAGCCGCTGCTGCTGCGCGTGCTGGCCGAGCTGCCAGCCTCGGAGCTGGTGCAGGCCTGCCGCCTGGTGTGCCTGCGCTGGAAGGAGCTGGTGGACGGCGCCCCACTGTGGCTGCTCAAGTGCCAGCAGGAGGGGCTGGTGCCAGAGGGCTGCAACGATGATGAGCGGGACCACTGGCAACAGTTCTACTTTCTGAGCAAGAGGAGGCGCAACCTGCTGCGTAACCCGTGCGGAGAAGGTGAGGGCCGCATATTAGAGTGCCCATTGTCCCTTCTAGAAAATGGCCCTTGGTGCCAGCCCACTTCAAGGTTAATGAGATGAAACGCTTGGTGTAATGTCCAGAACAGCCCTCTACTTCCCCGGGAGTCTCTTCCCAGGGTATCCACTTCCCTGGACTGGGGTGGGACAGGCCCAGTGGACACTGGGTGTGTGGGGGGGTGGAGTGAGGAAGTGTCTCCGGGCCCATCATTTATCCATTGTCCACCAAGACCTTGAGAAAGTACCCACATCCATTCCGCCTCCCACTGCCAAGGCAAGAGCCAGGCCTGCCACAGCCTCAAGTAGAGGCTGTGTGACCAGGGTGTGACTGTATGTACCTCTACAGAGGACTTGGAGGGCTGGTGCGACGTGGAGCACGGTGGGGACGGCTGGAGGGTGGAGGAAGTGCCTGGAGACAGTGGCGTGGAATTTACCCAAGACGACAGCGTTAAGAAGTACTTCGCCTCCTCCTTCGAGTAAGAAGGGGAAGGGGGAGAGGGAGGAGGTGGCGGGGGGTGGGGTGGGGCTACCGGACCCTGACGCCTGTTCCCCCCAGGTGGTGTCGCAAAGCGCAGGTCATTGATCTGCAGGCCGAGGGCTACTGGGAGGAGCTGCTGGACACCACCCAGCCCGCCATCGTGGTGAAGGACTGGTAAGCAGCTGTGAAGAAGGGGTCTGCACAGGAGGAGAAGGGGAGGTGGTGGCGGCGACATTAGCCGTGTGCCATACTTTCAGGGTTGTGTCCACGTGGGCCACCGGCCTGCAAGGGTTGGCAACGGATAGAAACCTACTTTCTGCCTTGAGTTTAAATGTTAGCAGATGTGTGTGCGCTTGCCCTTGCTCACAGCAAGGCAAGGATGCGTCCTGTTTACTCTCTACACGTGTACTCATACCTATATATATTCCCATTTTTGTGCCTGTGACAGTCCCGACAATACGTACAAGCCTGGTCTGGGCATTTAGTCCCTGCGTTTGGCTCCGGGGCTCCCTCTTCTTTATGGCTGCAGCTTCCTAATCTGTGAAATGGGAATACTGTGAAGGGGGCGGGGGACGGGACACTGGCCCGGCATGGATGCTGGGCTGGACGGAGATCTCTGGGAGAGTGGGGCTCAGCAAATGAAGCCTGCGCCTCGCACTCTCCTGCAGGTACTCGGGCCGCACCGATGCTGGCAGCCTCTACGAGCTCACCGTGAGGCTGCTGTCGGAGCACGAAGATGTGCTGGCGGAGTTCAACACCGGGCAGGTGGCAGTGCCGGAGGATGGCGGCTGGATGGAGGTGATCCTGCAGGGCCGGGGGCGGGGCCGAGGCCGGGACATCCTGGGTGGAAGCTCCGCCCACGGATCTCCGGCTCAAAGAGGATGGTCCAGGGCTCGTAGAGCCAGCTCTAAGTCTCTAAGTAGAGCCAGCTCTAAGTTCAGCTCGCAATCAGAGTTGAGGCCGGGGCGCTGCGCCCGCGTGGGACAACAGGAACAACCTTAGACCTCTGAGGCTGACGCAATACCCCTTCATCCCCAGATCTCCCACACCTTCACCGACTACGGGCCAGGCGTCCGCTTCGTCCGCTTCGAGCACGGAGGGCAGGACTCGGTCTACTGGAAGGGATGGTTCGGGGCCCGGGTGACCAACAGTAGCGTGTGGGTGGAACCCTGAGCGACCCTCCCCCAAGTCGCCCTCTAGGGGCGGAAGCCTGGGGTAGAAAGGCCTTAATTTAGTTGGTAGCATCCTCACCTGCCTTGTCCACTCCTTGCACCCCCCTCAAACCCCGCCCCTTCCCCCAGCCTGGTCCTCGCGGGGGACAGAAGGATTTGTTGCCTTACTGTGGGATGGTTTCCATTTGCATCTCCACTGCAGTCGCTTCTAGAACGTACGATCCGAGTGGGGGTGGGGGGAATGGGGCTGCTGCTGGATCCCACGCACCTAGCACTGTGCCTGTCTCAAAGTGGGCACTCAATAAATATTTGTCCAAAGAAGGAAATAATGGAAGCGCAGATGAATGGATGTCTCCCCCACCCCATTGCTCTCGGTCTCCCCAGGGCCCCTGGCCTGGCCTGGAAAAGTACTTGGTGACAGTCCAGCGGCTCTGGTTTCCAGGGGCTCTTGGGTTGGTATGGGGCCAGCTGGGCCTGGGCAGGCCTGTGGACAAAGGCTAGGATTGTGAGACTAAGGAGGGCCTGGCTGAGCCTGGCGCCTGAGGACATTCAAGCTGCCCAGAATCCACAACAGGGCTTGGTAAGGGAGTGTGGGGGTGCCTGCTCTCCGGACCCCTCTTGGCCCAGCAGTTAGGCTGTGTGTCTTGCTGAATTGCCCCCGCCCCTCTCTGGAGCAGTTTTGTGGTGGTCCCACCAGGTCTGGATACACTTGGGCATAGAGACGACGGCTCTCTCTCTCTCTCTCTCTCTCTCTCTCTCTCTCTCTCTCTCTCTGTGGTAGAGGGCAATGGAGAAAGAAGCTTGGCTACTCTCTTCCTCTCTTCATTCATCCCTGCTTGACACTGACCTTCCTGGACAGGACAGGTTGTCTAGAAGCTGGCTCCTGGCGCCATGCTGGGGGGACAAGCAACGAGAAGGGTATGTTAGGCTGTGTGTTTGAGCTGCTTGCCTTTTGGCATCCCAGCCCCTTCCGAGAATGCTCTGTGACGGACTGGGGGCCCAGATACAAGTGCTGTGACCCCCAGCTCTGCTTTCATTCTGAGGTTTGGTGCCACCTGCTGGTGAGGTGGGACAGCCGCAGAGCTGGAGCCTGCCTGCCTGCCTGCCTGTCTTCACCCTGACAGACACCCATTACTTCCTCCGAAATTTCAGGGCTGCAACCCAAAGCCCTGTGGGCCTTGAAGTGAAGATGTCCTGCCCCTCAAAGAATCATCAGACTGACCACATGCTGTGACCCTCATGTCTTGGGACTTCCTGTCAAATGGCTGCAAGAACTCTGCCATGGGGCTCTGTCAGTCAGATAGGGGAGATACACTTTGATCCCAGGACTTCCTGGTCTACATGCGTGTGTCTGCCACGTGTGTTCTGGTGCCCATAGAAGAAAGCATACATTGCCTGAGTTGGGATTTCTGGTGTTTGTGAGCTGCCTGATGTGGGGCTGGAATGTGAACATGGCTCCTCTGGAAGGACAGCCATCTCCCCAGCCCCACTCGACTCTGTCCGGTTCCCCCACTTACCCCTGAGTCTGTGGGGGAAGCCATGGTCCTCGCCCACCTTAGTTGCTAATCATAAGGGAAGCAGTTGGTGGCCTTGGGCCCAACACAACGGAGGGAAGCAAGAACTCATGCGCTCCTGGGCTGAAATGAATATTAGGTAAGGTAGAGCTTTAGGGCAAAGGATTGGGATGTGTGTGTGGAGCTTGCCTGGCTCAGAGGAGGGAGCCCAAAGCACTGAGGTCAGATTTTCTGTTTCCAGGCCAAAATGGCTTCTCAAGGGGCGGAAACGCACAGAAGAGACCGAAGTAGAAGGATGAAGGGTCTCCCAGGCTGGAGTGACAGTTCAATTCAGTTGTTCAGGGAAACCGGCTGCCTGACTGAGATGTGGATGTTAGGGGGTGGGGAGTTGGCATGCCTGGGTCATGGGGCACAGGGCATTTGCTGATCTCTCAGAGATGAGCAGAAACTGTCACCATCCCCCTATAGCATGAAACAGAATAAGGTACCAAATGGCTGCCAGAATCAATGTAGAAATACAGTCCCCAGTGGGGAACTGTGATCCAGGTTCATCCTGGACCCTCATCCTCAAGGGCAGAGGGGAGCCTGGGGTTAGAGGGGGGATGGAGGGTAGGGAGTGGGGAGGGTGAGCTGAGATTAGTGTCCCTCAAGGACAATCCCATGTGTCAGCCAGCAGGTGGCACCCAAGGGCTCTTTCTAGGTGGCCGAACCTTGAGTCCCCTCAGTTCCCTTCTAACAGCTTGATATTTATGGAGCTCCTACTAGGTTTTAGGCAGAGATCAAACAGGAGCATTGGCTGGAATACACACTATAGGCAGAGAAGCATGGCTACAAACAACCAAATGAACGTGGCTGTCAACATGTGGGACACTCTACACACCAGGCACCCTTTAAGAGCTTTGCATGTGTCACACACTGAGTTATAATAGCCTCAAGGGGTAGACAATTAATTTCTTTTAATGTCTGAGCATGGTGGCCTGTATCTTTAATTCCAACACTTTGGAGGCAGAGGCAGGTGGATCTCTGTGAGTTTGAGACCAATCTGGCCTACAGAGTGAGTTTCAGGCCAGCCAGCTACATGGTGAGACCCTGTCTCAAAACAAACAAAACAAAACAATACCCTCCTATACAAAAACTCAAAAATCAAAAACAATGATGAAAAGGTAAAATTTAAAGATGAATTTTTATTTTCTTGTTTTTGGTTGTGAGCCTAGCCTTTAATGGCTGAGCCATCTCTCCAGCCCCATTTTTATTTTCTTTGTGTGTTTGAGTGCATGTCTTTTGTATGTAAGCCTGATGAGAGCAGGACATCTCCTGGGGCTGAAATTCTAATAGTTATGAGCCTCCTGACATGGCTTCCAGAACTTGATCCTGGATTCTCTGCAAGAACAGCAAGTGCTCTTCAGTACTGAGCATCCTCTCCAGCCCTTATTATTCACACACACACACACACACACACACACACACACACACACACATATTTAATGAGTGAGAAAACCGAAGCCCAGACAAGTCAGGCAAATTTCCCGAGGTCACACAGCCCCCAGGTTCTTCACTGAAGTAGAATTCTACTCGGCTACTTGAGCATCGGATCTCTACAGTACTGTTAACAAAGCTAGATTGCAGATGGTGGTGTCACTTGGTCAAGGTGATCGGGAGGGATCTCTGTGAAGTGACCTTTGAAGATGAAGAGGTCTGGGAGAGGAAAGTCACATACCCAGCAAATGCAAAGGCCCTGGGGTTGGGGGTGAACTTCCCTACACATTAGAAAAACAGCCAGCATGCCTGGAGCAGGGGGCACACAGCTGGACATGGGCAGAGAGATGAAGGTGGTGATCCAGAGAATCTCCCGAGTACTCACTCTGCCCTGCGCTATGCGGTGAGGGGGGTAAGACAAGCTTCCTGCAGGGAGAGGAAGTTGCTGGGAGTGGGGGATTAGACACCGGCAGTGTGCAGTCTTGGTCATGAAATCACATTTGCAGGTGACAGGAAGGTAACAGTGATGACCGGCAGTGTATGCCGTGGCAATGGGTGTGTGCTGAGGACTCCTGTTAGAGCTTAGGTTCATCCCTCCTGCTCACCAGCCCCTTCCCGGAGACACCCATGCATCATGCGTGTCAGCTGCTGCTCCGTTGCTGTGATGAAAACGCTCGACAAAAGCAGCTTAAGGAAAGGAAGGGCTTATGTGGTTCACAGTTGGAGGGTGCAGTCCGCCAAGGCATGGGGCAACCCAGCATGGAGGTGAGATGCAGGAATGAGAGGAGGCTGGTAGAACTGCATCTGTAGTCAGGAAGCACGTGTGTGGGATGGGACTGTTCATGTGTGGGATGGGGCTGTTCATGTGTGTTATGGGACTGTTCGTGTGTGGTATGGGGCCATTCGTGTGTGCGATGGGGCTGTTCGTGTGTGGGATGGGGCCACCACCTCATTGAACCCAATCTAGAAACCCCTCTCAGACAAGCCTAGAGGTTTGTCTACTAGGAACTGTCAAGTTTACAGTGTTAGCCATCAACCTTTGCATAGGTGTGAGAGGCTGTACGCAGATGCACGGGCTGCTCTGGTGGCTGGAGGATAGGGAAGCTATTTCCAGCTCAGGGTTGGTCGAAATCACCATGGCACAGAATCTGACTCCTACTGGAGTTCCATGGAGGAGCAGGGGCCAAAATAGGCATGGCCCGGGTGGTGACTTCAGGGTTCTGGCATGGGACATACCCCGGGATGATTGAACCAGTGTTAGGGGTTCTGAAACATTTTAATTATGGGGGTCATAGGTTGTAAAATGGATTTACTTGTAGATTCCTGGTGATTGTTTCTGTTTAGCAATTTTGTAATGGAATTACATATATAATTAATCATATGTATATGGGTGTTTTGCCTGCATGCATGTCCTGGTGTCAAGAAGTCCTGATGAAGGCTGGAGAGATAGTTCAGAGGTTAAGAGCACTGGCTGCTCTTTCAGAGGTCCTGAGTGCAATTCCCAGTACCCACACAGTGGCTCACAGCCATCTATAATGAGATCTGCATTCATATAGGCACATGTCAAATAAATAAAGCTTTTAAAAAAAGTCCGGAAGAGGGTGTTGGATCCCCTAGAATTGTAGTTACAGACAGTTGTGAACTGTTTTGTGGGTGCTGAGAACTGAACCCAGGTCCTCTGGAAGAGCAGCCAGTGCTCTTAACCTCAGAGCCAATAAAAGTCCCTTTTCCTTTTCTAATTGATTTGCCTTGTAACTCCGGATTTTGTTGAAGGAAAGGGCAGTTCCTCTTACCACCACCAGATGGCAGCATCGGCTAGGCAGCCTCACATACGGGATTTGAATCCAAACCCTGGGCAGGCTTCTGGCTGAGGGTTGAGTCTCCATCCCAGAGAGCTGTGATTTGAAGAGGCTCGACCCAGAGGAGTCTATCCATGACAGGGTCTCATGTATCCCTGAGGCTGACCTTGAATGTCTGCTTCTCCTGCCTCCAGCCTCTGGATCCTGGGATTACAGGTGTGCCGCCATGCCTGGTTTAGGTGGGATGGAAGCCAGGGCTGGGAAAGCACTGAGAACCCACTGAGCTGTTTCTGAGGCTGGGTCATTGGAGGCCCGAGCTTTACAGGACCTACAGGACCCAGAAGGACTTGGGGTGGCCTTTGGAGCTTCTCTGCTTCTGCACCCCAGGAGAGCTCTGGGCCCTCTTTGAGCCCCCTCTCCTGAAGTGAGGGGAGGGTACCCAGGTAGATCTGATCTAACCTCCTGTGAGTAATGACTCCACTGCTCCCCCTTCCCCTAAATTAAGCCTAATCTTGTGTTGACTCTGCCGAGCAGGGAGAATAATGCAGAAGATTAAGACGGTGTTCATTCTCCTCCAACAAAAGCCAATTAGTTGCTGGTAGGATTATCTCTCTGAGTTAGAGCCCCCATCAGCTCCACAGACAACCAGCAGCGAGCGTGCTTCAGTTTAGACTGTGCTGACAGGAAAGATTCCTGTGCTGCAGGAAAGATTCTGGGGAGATAGAAGGAAGAACTGCCTGGACGAGGAAGGGGCATGAAGGGGTGAAACTAACTAGCTGTAAGTCCTGGTGGAGATTTCCGAAGCTCCCCTCCCCCAATCCTCAAATGCACATCCTGAGCTTGCTTTCTGAGGCCCAGCCTCAGTGATCATCTCAGGCCACTTGGGTCACCTCCAGTCAGTGAATGTGAGGATCAAGCCTCCTCCCCTTCCCAGTTCCCCCTCTCTTTCCCTCCCCCAGGAATCAGGGAAGCCACGTGTGTGGGGTTAAGAGCACACATTTTGCGTAGGCCTCTAATCCCAGCTACTGGGAAGGCTGGAGCAGAAGGATAACAAATCCAAGGCCAGCCTGGGCTACAGAATGAGTTCAAGGCCAGTCTGGGCAACTAGGAAAACTTAGTCTCAAAATTAAAGCATGAAGAGAGGGCTGGGGATGTGTCTCAGTGGTAGAGCAGTCACCCCTCAGGTGGGAGGCTCTGGGTGGTGGCGCAGAGGGGAAATGAAGAGTTGGGTTGGCAAATGAACACACCCGGGCTCCCCCTGGCTTTGCCTCTTCTCTGCACAGAATCGGTCTGGGATCTCCAGGATGCTGCCTCGATGTTCCTCAGGCTAGCCTGAGGTCTTCATACCCCAAGTACTGTGGGCCATGGGGAGAAAAGGTCCATAGGATCTGGGCTACTGTCTGCTTCCTTACGCAGCCCTTACAGAGACTTTACTTTGTCATCCTGATGTGTACAGGGAGAAGCTGGGGTTCAGAGAGACCCCCTGTATCCTGCAGAGCCACAGGGGCCCAAGGGACCCCAAAGCAATGCTCTTCCCACAGGGCTGCGGTGTGCGTGTCTTGTGACTATGAAAGGCGATTTCCAGCAGGTGGGGAGCTGTGACAGCCTCAGCCTTTCTCTCTGGCTCTCAGATGTAGAGCCATGGTGTGAGCAGGCTGTGTGGTTCCCCTCACAGCCCCGAGGCTCACCTTCTCCTGCTCTGTGGGAAGCCTAATACCCCACCTGGACAGCACAGCCTCATAGACTTTCATCCGTGAGTCACTGATATTTTCTGATCACGACAAAAGTGTCCCCAAAGGGTCCTAATGGCCCAGGATATACTATAAGTCGCACGGCCCGCGAGCTCAGTACCGTTCATCTCTGGTCACGTTTAATCCTCCCAGTGGACTTCTGTTCAGCTGTCTTCTCACTTGGAGCCACAAATGAGCAGAGGCTCAGAGAGGGCCAGCCTGGCTAAGAGTCACACCGTGCATACCCGCAGGGGTGCCGGGCTTTGGATCCCAATTCTATAGGCAGAAAGGTTTCCTGTGCCCCACAGACTACACTTAGGCTGGGCCTGGGGCATACACCTGCTCATGGCAGACCCATTTAGCACCCCAACATTTATTAAGGCCCTTCTATGTGCCAAACACCTATTATGCTCTCAGGAGACAACAATGAGCCTAAGAACCCTTGATCCCGGAAGCTCAGACTGATGTAGGAGATGGATTTTTTTGGTTTGTTTGTTTTGTTTTCTTCCCAGACAGGTTTTCTCTGTCCTGGCACTCACTTTGTAGACCAGGCTCTCCTTGAACTCACTGAGATCTGCCTGCCTCTGCCTCCTGAGTGCTGGGATTAAAGAAGTGTATCACTCCCGTGTTCTCTTTTTTTTAGAGGGGAATTACCACCCACTGTGTGACTGGAGTCTTCTGGGAAACAGGGTTGTAATCAGCCCCATGGAGTTCTTCTCTGGAGGGCAGGCAGCTGGAGGGGCACAGGAAAGTGCAGGATGCAAGCCTGTGGAATAGGTATTGGCCAGCGAACAGCCTACTTATGAGGGAACAGTCACTTTAGTTTGGACGAGCAGTCAGGGAGGGCTCCCTGGAGGAGAAGGTGAGTGGACCCTTAGCCTCCGAATGGCAGGGGCAAAAACATGGATCTTCCTGGCCCTTTCTGGGCCACAGGGTCTTCCTGACTCACTGCTGTTCGTTCTATGGTGGGACAGGGACCCTTGTGGATTTTCTGTCCGTAGATGGTGATTGAGTGTGAGAAGAGGTGGCCCCAGACAGTGGGCAGTGTGTGAGGAGAAGGGCCTTGTCTGGAGACCCTCAAAGTGACAATCTTTAAGACGGATATCTCAGGAAAACAAAAAACAAAAAACAAAACAAAACCGAAAAACAAGGAAGAGGGAATCGGGCGGGTGGAAATGATCTTCTGGGCTGGCATTTCCAGGGGAATTAAATCCTCTTTTCTCGTCACCGCCGAGTGGAATAATCCAATCTATGAGGCGGAAGCCCCCTCCTCTTTATTGCTGCGTCTTTGACCTAACCGTATCGGGCTGCGCTTGAAATCAGACTATCCCAGGGAGGGAGAGCCGGAGGGAGGGAGCGCCAGCCCCCGGACCAATTACTCTGCTCGCCGACACCAGAAAAATGAATTATTCCCCGAAAGCAGCCTCCTCAGCTGATGAATTCTGCACTGCAGAGCTGCGGAGTTCTCCCAAATTGAATCGAAGCTTTGAGAGATGTTTAAAACCAGGTGGAGTGTGCATTGGCGGAGAGGGGCTCTGCTAGCCCTGTGGGGCTGCTACTGCTGGCCCTGGGTCCTGGAAGGGAGCCGCACAGAGCCCACCTGCCGGCTCCGGACGTTCCCTGAGCTCACCACTGGGACAAAATGCTTTGTTCCCAGCCCGAGGCTCAGAGAGGCCCGGTTGTCTGTCTGAGGCCACACAGTGAGCGGGTAACCATGGCAACCTGGTACCTTTCCGTCCCTGTCCTCTGGGCCTTGCTAGAAACGCCTCCTCATCCAGCTCCCTCCCTGGGAAGCCCAGATTGAAGGCACTGGCACTGAGCAAGCACTTGGCATTCTGAATCCTGAATCATATCATAGCTGTGTGACCTAGGGCACGGAGCTCCATCTCTCTGGGCCTCAGCTGCCTGACCCCGCCCCCAGTGAGGCTGAATAAAACCCTGCCACCCTGGCAGCTACAAATGACAGAAACATTTGTCATTCCAAGTAGCCTAGTAAAGCAAACTTGGCATATTAGCCAGAGTCCTCTAAAGACACAGAACTGATAGGGTTGCATCCACAGTGGAAGGGCTATTCTCTGTCTGGGTAGTCCCACAATGGCTGCCTCGTGAGCGAAGGCCGAGAATCCAGTAGCTGTTCAGTCCGTAGGGCTGGGTGACTCAGCTGTCCCACTCCAGCACTGGAGTCCTGGAGGATTCCTGGAGACCTATGGGATCATTTGTCTGCTTTGAAGCTCTGAGAGGCTGACTCTAATACCGGTGAAGGAATGCCTCAGTGGCAGAATAGATGAACTTGCCAGCAAGAGTGAGGGCAAGCAGGCAAAAAGCAAAGATTCCTTCCATGTCCTTTAATGCGGACTGCTACCAGAAAGGATGGCCCAGATTTAGGATAGATCTTTCTGCTTCAAATAATCTGATTAAGAAAATCCCTCACAGGGGTGCCCAGAAGCTCGGGTTCTAATTGGCTCCAAAAGTAGGTTGACAACCAGGGTTAGCCATCACACTTGAGTTGACATTATAAAGGAATGTCTGGAATCTCTCTTCTCTCTCTCTCTCTCTCTCTCTCTCTCTCTGTGTGTGTGTGTGTGTGTGTGTGTGTGTGTGTATGTGTGTGCATACAGCATGCATGTGGAAGTCAGAGGACAATTTGCAGTAAGTGACTCTCTCTTCTTATCATGTGGGTACTGGGGATTGAACCCAGGTTGTTAGGTTTGCTGGCAAGCCCCTTCATCTGCTGAGCCATATCATGAGTCTGTGCCAGTGTTTTGAAGGCTCAGATTTCCTCTGCTTCTCAGTTCTCTGAGGTTTTATCTCAGGCAGGCTCACTTGGAATTTGTGAACTCTGTGGCAGAGAGGGCCTGAAGAGGGGAATCTTGGGTGAGGGAGGGGTCACAATGGTAAGGTGGAGCTTCACCTCTCTCCATCTTGCCCAGGATGGTATCATTCCATGTCTGGCCGGAGTTCTACAGGCATCAGTCACTCCCAGCTTCTGTTGAGGGGCATTCGTGTGTTTGGGTGCAGGAATGAGGGGATGTGCCTGGCCCACCCTGGCTTCCTTCACCAGCCTGACCACAGGCAGAGGGGTTGGGCCCCAGGGAGGAGGCAGGCATCATCTCAAAGTACTGGAGCCACACAGATGTTGGGAATCGCTTGCAGACGTGAAGAGAAAGGAACAAGCTGGTCCCAGCCATGCTTGCTGCCGCCTCTTCCCCCTGGATTCCAGCAGGTGTCCGTGGGTAGAGGAACTACAGTCAGGGATATGCTGGCCTGCAGGGCTGGCCTGTGGGCTGGGATGTATCTTTCTTAGGCTTCAAGTGTCAGGGGCTGGAGATCTGATCAGAGATGAAGTAGGGGACTGTTGGGGTGCATAACGGGAGGCTGCAGACCTCTAGCTGAGAGGGCTCATTGGCTCTTCACTCCGATACACTGTCTAGGCCGAGTGCCTCCTTACACATCTGCCCCACACCCTGCTATGGCCACAGTGGGTAGGAAATTTCCCCAGTGGACAAGAGCATCTTGCTAGGTGTCACTAGACCTGGTGCACTGCGGAAACTCTAGGCTTTGGTCACAATGTCACATGAAGGTAGTGCTGCTGCCTTGCCTTTAAACTTCGTTGTTGTGGCTGCTGTTGTGTGTATAATGGATGTGTGGAGTGCACACATGTGCCACGGTATGAGCGTGGAGCTTAGAGAACAGCTTTTGAGAATCAATTCTTCCACCTTTCCGTAGGTTCTGGGGCTTGAACTCAGCTCGTGAGGTTTGCAGGGCAAGCGCTGTGCCCTCTGACCTATCCCATCATCCCTGCCTTTCATAGCACAGTCCTGCAAGCCCAGACATGTGGGACCCACCAACCCTCGCCTGACTACACCCCAGGAGTCAAGGAAGGAGATGGGAGGGGAACCAGAGTTGTTCACACTCACTCCCCAGGTATAGATAGGAAAACCGAGGCTGCGCTGAGGGAGAGAATAATCATAGGGTCCCCCAGGTTCGGTTGAGATGCATGTGTCTGAGGTCTCTTGTTTTCTCCAAAGTTGCTTTGGGTGGCTATGGGGAGTTCAAGAGGAGCCCTGTCTGAGGACGGGAGTATAGACATCACCTGGCTCTGAACCCAGGGAGGATGAAAAGCAAATAAGCGGAGCCAGGTGGAGCATGGTCTCTGGGTTTCTCAGGTTCAGCACCTGCTCATCAGGGACACCTTCTGGCCAGAGAGATTAAAGTTTGGGTTTCTGAGAGGTGACCCAGCACAGAGGTCTCCAGCTCCACACGCTCCCAGCCGCAGGAGTCTGGGGGAGAATGTGTATCTCACTGAGTCTGTCTCCTTAGCTTTGAAATAGACACAGAGGTTGGCCCTGCCTTGTCAAGTGGGCAGAACTGAGAGCAAACGTGATGTGAACCTCTGGGTAGCCCCTGGCCTGGCCAGTGCCCAACACCTACCTAATCTTAGCAGTGCTTATCCCGGAGACTCAGAGGCAGAGGGTGCTGGGCCCGGGCCCAAGAGAAACAGGATTGGGGCACCCAGGGTCTTTCTGGGGGCCCATGGGACTCTGAGGAGAAGTCAGCAGGGCATGTGGATTCTCAGCATTGACACCAGCTGGCACCAATGATGGGTATCAAAATCTGCTCCCAGTGAAGAACCTTTCTGGTCCTGCCGAGTTCCGGTTTCCATGGCAGCCTCTATGTAGGACTCTGCCCGGGATCTGGGAGTATCATTCTTTATTTTTTTGTTTTTTCAAGATAGGGGTTCTCTGTGGTTTTGGAGGCTGTCCTAGAACTCATTCTGTAGACCAGGCTAGCCTGGAACTCACAGACATCCACCTGCCTCTGCCTCCCAAGTGCTGGGATTAAAGGTGTGTGCCACCAATGCCGGCTGGAAACATCATTCGTTAAAAAAAAAAATATATATATATATATATGCATACATATATATGTAGATATATATACACATATATTTGTATGTATATATATTATAATCATGGATACTAAAACCTAAATAAATAAATAAACAAACAAACAGTTTTAGCCAGGTGGTTGTGGACAGACACACATACATGCACATGTCAGGGTATGCATATGGGAGTCAGAGGGCAGCCTTCAGGAATCAGTTCTGTCCTTCTACTGAAGCTTCCAGAAATTGAACTCGGTTAGAAATGTGTGGCCCTCTCCTCTTCATTCTCACGCACAGGAGAGAACTGAGACTCAATGGGGTGGGCAGGGTTTTACATACACACATCATCACACAGTTAATTAGCACAAAACCATACTCCGCCTGAGTTTCTCCAATCTGACGGGGGAAGCATGGCCTCCACACCCTGTGGCACTGAGGCCCTGAAGCTGCTCTGGTCCCCTTGAGATGTTGGCTCTGTGTTCATGCTAGGAGTCCTCCAGAACCATTCACAGGAAGCCACGTGAGTGCCTCTGGGGCCAAGGGCATCAGACTGTCCTGTCCCCATTTCCGGCTTGTGGAGAGAGACCTAGAATTCACTACTGGTCTTTCCCCGCCCCTCTAAGCACTTAAAGAACGGACCAGAACTGATAGCTGAATTAAACCTGCTGAGAGCCCCTGTTTAATTGGAAATGCCATCTGTAATTTAAATGTCAGAATCAGGGATGGTTATTGCAGCCGCCTTGAAGGCTGGGGCTCATTTCACAGTTTCAAAACAGACCAAGAGAAACAGCAAATGGACCGTGGCCTGAGGCATCGTGGAGCGATTAATAACTTCTCTGGTCCTGCTGCGCTCTGGCTTTCATGGCAGCCGGGACAGAAGGCGGTGCTTGGGGGCTGGGGGGCGTGAGGTCTGGGCTCAGAGGCTCAGTCCCTGCCTGGCCTCCACACACCTTTCCTTCCCATACATCCAGCAGCAGGGCTCTCCTGGCTCCACCAGAGGTTGCTTTTGTCTTCCTAGGATGACAGCCCCGCCTCCTGAGCGGACAGCCTTGTCTCTGAAATCTCTCACACCCACGATTCCTATGGCCAAAGACAACCAGAGAAATCCACCCACTTGGACGTTTCCCTCCCCTAGGCTGTCCCTTCCTTCATATTCTCTGCTTGTTAGAGGAAACTGTGGATTGACAGATTTAGGAGGGAGACTGGCGATGGGCAACCACAGCCTCCTGCTGACTTTGCAGGGGATTTGGATGTGGAGGGGGCTTCCAGTCTTCCCAAGTTCAGGGCTCTGTTCTCTGTGAAGCTGTCTAATCTTCACATGCTAGTGTGTGACACACTTGTCCCCAGGACCCCATTCCTCCATGAGCCCCCAGATCCCATCCTCACCTGCCTCTGAGACCTGGCCAAGAGCTATTCTGTGGGGACTTCTGGGGTGTGGGAAGACATGACGCTGTCCTGGAAGCCAAATGGGTCAAGAGTCAGCTTGCTCCCCATGCCTGTCACCTAGAGTTGGGGAGGGGTCTTGTGGGTAGGGTCATTTTGATAGTGGGAAGAAAGAAAAAAGCAAAGCTATGCTGGATGCTGGGTGCTGGAAATAAGGGTGACCAGCTGAGTTCTGAGTCACAGTGGCTGCTGAGGTGAAAAGGGGTTGGTCTCCTTGGAGCGATTAGGGACATGATGAGGCAGAGAGAGTTGACAAATCCATACCCTGCTCTTCCCCTGCTGCCCCCTCCCCCTCTTCCTCCTCCCCTCATTCTGAAACAGGATCTCATGATGTGGCTCACATTGGCTTCACACTCTCCATATGTCCAAGGGTTGTCTAGAATTCCTGATCCTCCTGCCTCTCTCCACCTCCCCGGTGTTGGGATTACAGGCAGGCATCGACATTTCTGTTTTATGTGTTGTTGGGCATCTGACTCAGGAACTCAGGACTTCATGTGTGTTGGGCAACTCTACTAGCTGTGACCCAGACTCCTTTCTTCATTGTTTTTTTTTTTTTTTTTTTTTTTTTTTTGTTTTGTTTTTCTGAGACTGTTTCTCTGTAGCCCTGGCTGTCCAGGAACTTACTCTGCAGACCAGGCTGGCCTTGAACTCACAGAGACCCACCTGCCTCTGCCTCCCAAGTGCCATCGGCCAACAGTTTGATAATTAATATGTCTCTGTGTGTTTATTTGGGGCTGAAAAGCAGTGGGACTTGGGGGGACAGAAACCTCCATCTTCACTGTCCTGAGCCCTGGTTGAGGGTGGATGGAGTCTTAGATCTCTATCCTGCCCTTACCCCTCCTGTCCCTCCCTATCAGCTTCTGCCCAGAGGTTCAAAGAGATATTCAGGGGCCTTGGATGCAGCTCAGTTTTGGGAGGGTTTGCCTAAGGTACACAAGGGATTGCATTCAATCCCCACCGTCCTATAAAATGGGGAACTGTGGTGTCCATCTGTAGTCCCCTAGGATGGGGACTAACCAATAGTTCTGGGCCATCCTCAGTTATCAGCTACAAAGGGAGATAAAGACCAGCTTGGGTCACAGGAGAGACTGTCTCAGGAAAAAAAAAGGTCTGGGAAGATGGTTCAGTGGGTAAGAGTTTGCTTCACAAACACGAGGTCCTGAGTTTGAATCCCCAGCACACGCTTAAAAAGCCAGGCGTGTCACATGTAACCCCAGCACTGTGGGAGGCAGAGACGGGAGGGTCAATGGGGCTTGCTGGCTGCAAACCTAGTTCCAGGTTCAGTGGCAGACTCTGTCTCAACAGAGTAAGTGGGAGAGTCCTCTTCTGCTTTACACACGCGTGTGTACAGGCACATATACTTGCAGACCCTTGTGGCACATACGCCATACATACATATGCACAAAGCACACACATGAATGCATGAACAAACAACAGAACATTTGAGTTCTAAGTACACTGATAGTTACAAGTTCTCTGTCAGGACCCTCCCCGGCCACACCCTCCTCTCCCACACCCACCCTGCCACACCCTCCCCTGCCACACCCACCCTGCCACACCCTCCCCGACCACACCCTCCCCTGCCACACCCACCCTGCCACACCCTCCTCTCCCACACCCTCCTCTCCCACACCCTCCCCTGCCACACCCTCCTCTCCCACACCCCACCCTGCCACACCCTCCCCGGCCACACCCTCCCCTGCCACACCCTCCTCTCCCACACCCTCCCCTGCCACACCCTCCCCTGCCACACCCTCCCCTGCCACACCCTCCCCTGCCACACCCTCCCCTGCCACACCCACCCTGCCACACCCTCCTCTCCCACACCCTCCTCTCACACACCCTCCTCTCCCACACCCACCCCTGCCACACCCTCCTCTCCCACACCCTCCCCTGCCACACCCTCCTCTCCCACACCCTCCTCTCCCACACCCTCCTCTCCCACACCCTCCCCTGCCACACCCTCCTCTCTCACACCCTCCCTTGCCACACCCTCCTCTCCTGGGTAGACACAGCCTCTCCTGGGCTGACAGACCCTTGTCTCCAGAGCATGGACCAAAATCTCTTGGCTTCCCTCCCCATCTCATCACTCCCACTCTCCAGATGAGGAGCTGGGTTTGTGTTACCTCTCCATCACTAGCGTCTCCTCTCAAGTCTGCCTTACCGTTTTCAGGTTGGTGGCTTGAAATTAGCCTTTGTTGGAAGATTTAACACTGTGGCAAGTGGCAGGTGCCAGGAATCAGGCATTTCCACGTTAGGGAGCCAGTCAGGATCTGCCCACAGGCTTTTGTGCCTGGACCAGGACTCCCCTAGAGAAGCAGCCAAGGATGATGTCTCCCTGGAGCATTCCATCATGCCCCAACTACTGATGAGGGGCTGTTCCCAGTGCTCCCAGGAGGAGCTGGCACCTTCAACATCACAGGTGGTTTGACGATGGGGATGTGGCTCCCTGCCACCCTTCCCTCCCAGGTTAACATGGAGATAAGACCATGCAGCTAAGCTAATTGAGGTCTCGCTCAAGGTTAACTGGTACTTTTATTGGTGTGAGTGATAGCTCCATCTGGGTCTGAGAAGGAGGCGGGAAGGTGATGATGCTGAGACCAGAGGGCCTTTCCCAGAGGGAGCTGAGCCTCTTCCCTGACAGGTACTCTATGGCTGCCATTTCCCCATCCCCACTCATCTGAAGGGCAGCCTGTCTGTGGTGGGGTTCTCTGCCCACCCTCACAACAATCTCATTATTTTCAACTTACTCACTTTTTTTTATTGTGTGTATATATGTGTGTACAAGCCAGAAGATAACCTCAGGTGACATCATCCTGTTTTTTTGAGATAGTCTCTCACTGGCCCTGAACTCACTATGAAGGCTGGGCGGGTTGGCCAGCAAGCCCCAGAGACCCACCTCTCTCCCTCTCAAGAGGCGGGATTAGAAACTACGAGGTTCGGATTTTTTAAATTAACATTTTGATTTACTTAATCAATGTGTGTCTGTGCACCGTTTGTACCTGATGTCCATGGAAATCAGGAGAGGGCATTGGTTCTCCTGAAATTGGAGCTACAGATGTTGAACTACCAGGTGGGTGCTGGGAATTGAACCCGGGTTTTTTTGAAGAACAGCCATGGCTCTTAACTGCTGAGTCACCTTGCCAGCCAGACTTGTAAGTGGGTGCTGGGAATCAAACTCACACCTTCACACTTTTGCAGCAAGCCCTTCACTGACTAAGCCTTCCTTCTTGCCCTGCTGATGCACTTCCTTGCCTGAGGAGGGAAACAGAGGGTAAAGGCCTTGCAAACTGCCTGCTCTCCTGCTTCCTACCCCTCAGCTCTTCAAAGGCGCCTCCTCATCTTGGCTTCCGTCCAGCTGTGCTTGTCTGTTTACTTATGTGCTTTGAGTCCAGGCTGGTTTCAAACTTGTGATTCTCCTGTCTCTGCCTTCTGGGATTACAGGTGTGCCCTCCCCATGTGGTTTTGGATGTGATGTGACTGTGTCCTGCAAAGGCCAAATGGCTGGAAGCTTCAGCCCTACCATGCTGGTTCAGAGGTGTAGAGATTTTTAACATGTGGGGCTGAACGGTACAATGAGACCGTGGATTGTTTTTTTACCTCTTAGCTAAGTTTGTTCATTATCCAAGACTGGATTCATTCTCATGAGGAGAAAGTGTTATTATTATTAATATTTTGTTTGTTTGTTTTTTGAGACAGGGTTTCTCTGTTTAGTCCTGGCTGTCCTGGAACTCACTCTGTAGACCAGGCTGGACTCGAACTCACAGAGCTCCGCCTGCCTCTGCCTCCCAAGTGCTGGGACTAAAGGCATACACCACCACTGCTCAGCTTGTTATTATTATTTTAAAATAATGGCTAAGTGTGGTGGTTCACACCTGTAATCCTGGAACTTGGGAAGCTGAGGCAGGAGGATTGTTTTATGGCCTGGCTCCAGTTTCTTTCTGACTCCTCACATAGTCCATGATGCCATCTTCCACTAGCCCTCACCAGAGCTCAGCACATGCCACACCAGGCTCTTGGATCTCCAGAACTGTGAGTCAGATAAGCCCTTCCTTCATAGCCACTGGAAGAGACTAAGACAACCTGTGACATACAGAAAACCCTAGCCTTTGCCCTTTGCTGAAGCTCAGACACTCAGAAAGGGAGAAAGACAAGGTGAATCAATATTAGCGCCTCAGAACCAGTTCGTTTGTTTGTTTGTTTAATAATGATCTATTTATTGTGTATACAGTGTTCTGCCTACAAGTATGTCTGCAGGCCTGAAGAGGGCATCACATCTCATTACAGATGGTTGTGAGCCACCATGTGGGTGCTGGGAATTGAACTCAGGACCTCTGGAAGAGCAGCCAGTGCTCTTAACCACTGAGCCATCTCTCCAGCCCTGGGTTTTGGTTTTTCAAGACAAGGTTTCACTGTGTGGCCAGAACCCACTCTGTAGACCAGGGTGGCCTCAAACTCAGAGATCCTCCTGCCTCTGCCTTCCGAGTGTGGGGATTAAAGGCGTGCACGGTCATCTCCAGGCCAGAACCCTGATTTTTGTACCCTCTTTAGATGTTCATTGACTACCATAGGGAGGGACGAAAAGGAGGGCCTGGGACAGGTGTGACAGAAGCAGTGGACATCATGTCCCCTCACCCCACACCTGGCTCTCCTTGTTCTCATCCATTTAAGGACAGTGTCCCTAGTCGACGTGAAAAAAGTGACATTTGTTCTAGAATTCAGTGTTAGAGCAGAGCCTGAAGCCTTGGCTCCTCTTTCCAGAGTTAGCCCCTCCCATCTGAGCCCAAGACCCGCCCCCTCTGGTAATTATAAGTAACATTAAAACTGCCTCCTGGAGCAAGTTATTACTTCCAAGAATAATAGTCTGTTACTACAAGAAACTAATTAACAGCATGCAATGAGGGGGAAAAATTCAATTAATTAGTGGTTTAAAAAGCGCTCCCAATGACTCAGGCCCAGCTTGGGCCTTAGGGTGGGAGACACTCAAGGGCTGGGTTGGGGATGGGGGTGAGTGTAGAACTCAGTACCCTGTGGGACTAGGATGATCCCCGAGGCCCAGTAGAGTCTAGGAGGAGAGCACCCCTGTCGTGTTCAGCCCAGGTTTTGCTAGGTCCCTCCTGAGCAGAGCCACACTGGTCCCTTGTAACTTACGGTAGGATTGACCCTGCATGGTGGCTTGGTAGCTCTGAGGAGGCGGGAGAGACTTGATTTCCTTTGTCCCGGTTGCTAGAATGCGCAGAGCTCATCCTACAGGAGCTGGTTCTCACCTTCCACTATGCGGGTCCCAGGGACTGAACTCAGGTCGTGTGGCTGTGCAGCAAGGGCCTTTCATTGAACCTGGAGCTCACTGATTGGCTAGACTGGAGCGCTGGCCCTAGGATCCCCCTTTCTCCACCTCTCCACCTAACCATGCGGGGGTCCCAGGCCCATGGAGCTGCCCTGGCCCATTACGTGAGTTCTGGGGCTTGAACTCAGGTCCTTCCTCATGTACAGCAAACAGTATACTCACTGGGCCATCTCTGTCATCCCTAAATTATTTTAAAATAAAAGTCCTCAAAAAAAAAGTCCTCATATCTCCTCCCTCTCCCCCCCAGATTGATTGACAGCAGGTCCTCCTAACCTAACAGACAATGTGTTTCACCCCAGGCCATTGCACAGACTCTTCCCCATGGTGAGAATTCTCTTCACTGCTTAACCCTCTTTGTTTTTTCTTCTTTAAAAATATCTTATTTTAATTACGTGTGTGAGGGAGAGGGGGTGGAAGAGAGAGATGTGTTAGTGTGCCGGGCCTGTGGAGGCTAAAGATGACAGATTCCCTGGAGCAGGACTTAACAGGCTGTTGTGAACCACCCAATGTGGGTGCAGGAAACAGAACTTGTGTTCTCTGGAAGAAGAGCTGCCTAGCCTAGAAGTAATCCTAGTCTAGAACTTGCTATGTACCAGGCTGACCCTGAACTCACAGAGATCCACCTGCCTCTGCCTCTGAGAGCAGGACACACCCAGCTTCCCCAGCCCTTTTGCTCCCTTAGAACTCAGCTTGAAGTTCTTCTTTGTCTTTACCCTCCACCCCCGCTGGCTCGGCTGGCTCAGTCTCCAGGACTCTCCCAATGTGGTCCTTCTGTAATGCTAACATTGCCCATGAAACAACTGTTCCATGTCAGCTGTGACTTCACTTGCCCTGTAGAGTCTGGTATCAGTCAGTGCTCAATAAGCACACACAATATCAGAAGATGAACCGAGGGGTTGGGACAGTGCTCCCAGGATGGCAAGAAGATGGTGCTTCTGAATACAGATGCCTATGTAGGTGTCACAGCTCGCCCTTGATGAAGAGTCCTCCCACCCGGCTGCAGTTGGTTGGGGCAGAAGCTACACTTGGTGCCTGCTGGGGGTGGTTTGCCCTGGCCTGTCTTCTCCAAGCTCTGCATGCTACCTATCAAAGCAGCTGCTGTGGGCCAGCCGTTTCCAGAGGGAGGCCAATAGGCGCTTATTGAATGTATGGTTTTAATTTATGACAATTCTAATCCCATTATGGGTTTCCTTTTGTCTGCAGCCCACACAGCAGCGGAGTTTAATTACAGCCAAGCAAGAGTTCCCCCACACAGGGGACCTTGCCTGCCAGCCTCCATCCTCCTCCCCAGTTGTCTGAGGCAGTTTGGTGGCTCTGCAGAAGGGTGTCCATGGCAGGGTGGGGCCAGTCGCTGGCCCTGCGGTAGGGCATCATAGTGCTTCCTGGGGCTACAGCTGCATCCCACAGGAGGCGTGGTGATGGCTGCTGGATAACAATGAGGACGGCAAGTGTGTGGCTGTGCTGGGAGGGCCAGCTCTGTGCAACCTGCATGCCTCCTGGGACTGAGGGGGACATCCTGGGATAGCAGGAGACTCAGGGGACTGCTGGGAGAGGGACTGAAAGGCAATGAGATGTAACTGGTAGTACTTTCCCAGCAGGGACAAAGCCCTGAGTTCCAACCCAGTGCTGCATAGAACCAGATGGACGCAGAAGACCCCGAGTTCAAGGCCATTGGCAGAAATGTCGAGGTTTCTGCTAACCTGGATTTTATGAGATCCTGCCTTAAAAGATAATAAAAGAAAACAACTGTCCTGGGGTGGCCTGTGGCCCCAGTGGCCACTCTAGAAACAGCTGTCTCCCAGGGTGCCAATGGAGGCAAACTCAAGCCGGGCTCAAGCACTTGGTGATGACATAGAGTCCTTTTCTGGTGTTGACAGACCCCAGTGGAGGGCTCAGGGCTCAGAGGTCAGGTGCTGATCCCAGGCCGACAGGGAGCCCCTGTGTGTGAGCTACTCCTTTCTCAAATCTTAGAGGCAGAACTCAGAGCTGTCTCCCTCTGAAGGAGGATGCTTCCAGGATGGGCATGATGAAGAACAAGGACCAGGAGATGTGGCATGCAGGCCAATGAGTGGCAGTGTCAGAGGAGGTTCCCAAGTCCTGTGCCCAGTGAAGGGAGGGAGACAGACTTGGCCCTAGTGCCTAGGGACATCAGGGGGAAACAGCCCCTGCGAGGGACAGAAGCCTAAGTTCAACAGTAGCCCTGAGTGCAGGGGCCCAGTGTCTAGCCCCTTCCCACACTGGTACAAACGGGACACAGCAGTCTAGGGCTGCTCCTGAGGCAGGGTGAGCAGGGAGAGGTGACTGCTAGGCAAAGGGTCAGCATTGTGAGGCTCCAGGCTGTGAGGTGCAGGTTAGAACCAGCAGGCTTTGGGGTCACCTGGGAGGCAGCAGCCGTTGGGGTGGGAAGGGGGACTCAGTTGTCAGGAGCCACTCAGGAGCCAGTGGCCTTACCTCCCACCAGGGCCCAAACATCAGGGGAACTGGTGGCTCAGATGAAAGTATGATATGAACCCTGGGACTGTGGTGTGGCCGGGGTTCTGCAGCTTCCACACTGGGAGTCCCCATCCGGGAGGACAGGCTGGAAAAGCCCCTCCAGGAAATGGGGAGGTGACGGCAACGGGGAGCCACAGGATGATGCCGAGCCACACTGCGGTCACCAAGAGTGAGATGTGACTGATGCCCAGCCCAGGGGTTGCTCTCTCTGGGTTCCAATCCTGGTTCTGTGACCTTGGAGAAGACTGAACTCTCTGTGCCTCAGTTTCCTCACCTATAAAGTGGGGGTGGTGACAGCACTCCCTAGGCCTCCTTCTGGGGACCAGGGGCTTTGGGCCACGACAAGCGGGCACTGGACTCACCACTGTCACTGCTGATGGGGACACAGGGCGAGGCTGTGGAGGCTGAGCCTCTGATGGGGGCAATGCTTTCTCATCGTCTGACTTCCTTGTGCCTCAGTTTCCCGACTTCAGAATGGAGAATCGTGCAGTGCTCAGCATGCCAAGCACAGTAATAGGCCGCCATAACTGTGGCACAGTCATTCTGTGGAGGGCTGAACGGCATGGATATATCAGTGATGTGCTCTGGGGCCTGGGCTGGAGTGGGCACTGAATCCTCCTGGCGACTGTAGAGCAGGAATGGAGGAGGTGAGTGGCAGAGAACCTTAGAGCCAGGCAGCAGACTCCTGGGTGGACTTGAAGGTTCACCCCCTGATCGCCACGGAAACCATCTTAGATGGAGTCCTGGTGGGAGATGCATACTGGCTTTCAGGTCTCTCTAGCTGAGGTCCCAGCTAAGCCGTGCCCCGGATTTCTGCTGTTCTAAGCCTCAGCTCTGAATCTACCAAGCACAGTGATTAAGTCTACTTTGCTAGAGAGGCTGGGGGAGACAGCGACCGCAGCGGAGCCGGTGGTACCACTGGAGAGAGTTACAATTAGAATCTCGGGTTTGTTCCTCAGCTCGGTCACTTGCTAACTAGGTGACTCCAGGCAATTTCCTCAACTTCCCCGAGTCCCAGGATCTCCTAGCTTGAGCAAATATATGGCTGGCAGATTTATATCGGTGTGGGTTTAAAATGAGATTCCTTATGCCAAGTGTCCAACTCGAGGATGAAGTGATCAGAAGAGGGATGCACCACGGGGCAGGGATGTCAGGATGGATGCACCCTTCTCCCCTCCCTCCTCAGCCCAGCCTGTGATCTGTGCCGGCTCTCTGCCAGCTCGCTTGTGCACAGGCACACAACCCACAGTGACATGGGAGGGAGTTTCTTTCCCTTTCATCTATACTTTTTTTTTTTTTTTTTTTTTTTTTTGCCTCCTGGTCTCTGGTGCTTCACACAGTCCCCCTTTCCTGTGATGTTCACCATTCTAATTAAGTGGAAAAGACTTTTAGTCCATACAATTCTCCAGTTATGAATAATGATACTGGCTCATAAATGAAAATCGCTTTTCTATTTAAATTTTCTGTGTTTTTTATTTTTTTCTCCTTCCTGATTTTTGGGAAAAAAAAAAGTAGGAACCCAGAGCTCTTGGGTCATTTGCAAATTGTTCATTTTAAGCAGAGCCCTTAGCTATCTCATTAATGGTGAGTGTGGGCCCCAGTTGAATGCAAGGATGTTAATTACCTTGCAGGTTTCCAGGGGGAAGAGATGGCTGACTCCTGGGTTAGAAGAGGTTTGATAGGGCAATGTGATTCTCTTCTTGGAACTGCCAGGAAGAGAAGCTTGGCCAAGTGAGATGCTCTGAAGACAGATGTGGGGTCCCAGGAATTAACACTGAGACCATTTTCCCAGAACCGGAGAGAACTCTGGGGTGAGGCAAGGGGGGAGGATATGGGCCTGTGGGAGGGGCTACCAGGAAATCGAAAGTGTGCATAGCAAGGAATGTGCTAATAATTGTCTGGGGAATGTATATTAATTCCCTGACTTGATCATCTCATATTTATAGCCTGCAGATATGTCTAGCTATTGCATGTCAAACAGAAAGCCAGAGGAGCTGGGGAGACAGTAAGTGCCTGTCTGCAACTCAGGTGTGAGGGCTTGAGTCTGGATCCCTAGCACCATGGGCATCTGTTACCCCAGCACTAGGGAGGCACAGATGGGAGGACCCTGGAATTTGCTGGTCTCCAGTCTAACTGAGTTAGAGAATTCTGAGTTCAGAGAGACCCTGTCTCAGAAAAAAAAAAAAAAAAAAAAAAGAGGCTCATAAGTGCCCTCCCATCAACTCCCAAGTTTTGGATCTAGTTTTAAAAACAGAATTATCTTGGGACCAAGATGACCCAGAACTTAGGAGCACTGGCTCTATTTAAGAGCAGTAAGTTCAATTCCCAGCACACATGTGGCTGCTCACAACCTGTTGTAATTCCAGATCCTGGGAATCTGACACTTTCTTCTGGCCTCTGTGGGTACTGCATGCATGTGATACATAGACATACATGCAGGACACACACATACACACACACATGTACACACACATACACACACAGAGAACAATTAAATAAATCTTAAGAAAATAAAAGTAGAATATTTTTATGTATATTGTGATTTCACACATCTTTTTTGTGAGCACCTTCAGCAATTCCCTCCTACTCTTAGCCAGTACCCCAAATGTCCCAACATTTCCTTCCCCCCTCATGTCCTCTTGTTGAGGAATTAGTGATAGCTGGTGACTTCTGGGGAGGGAGAGTCGGTGTTCTTATGGGTTCTGCTCTGGGAGGTCACTCATGCTGCAATGCATGGCCACACACCCATGTGCACAGGGGCAGCAAAGCTGGACTGGGTCAGTTGTTTAAAAGGGGAGGCTGGAGAGATGGCCCAATAATTGAGAGCACTGGCTACTGTTGCTGAGGACCTGGGTTCAGTTTCCAGTCCCCACATGGTGGCTCACAATCATTCATACCTTTAGTTCCGGGGAATTCGATGCTCTCTTCTGCCTTCTGTGGGCACCTGGCACACATGTGATGCACAGGCATGCATGCAGGCAAAACACACATATCACAGACATGCATGCAGGAAAAACACAAACATATCACAGAAATGCATGCAAGAAAAACACACCTATCACAGACATGCATGCAGGAAAAACACAAACATATATCACAGACATGCATGCAGGCAAAACACAAACATATCACAGACATGCATGCAGGCAAAACACTCACACATATCACAGACATGCACGCAGGCAAAACACTCACACATATCACAGACATGCATGCAGGCAAAACACAAACATATATCACAGACATGCATGCAGGAAAAACACAAACATATATCACAGACATGCATGCAGGAAAAACACAAACATATCACAGAAATGCATGCAGGAAAAACACACCTATCACAGACATGCATGCAGGAAAAACACAAACATATATCACAGACATGCATGCAGGCAAAACACAAACATATCACAGACATGCATGCAGGCAAAACACAAACATATCACAGACATGCATGCAGGCAAAACACACATATCACAGACATGCATGCAGGCAAAACACACATGTCACAGACATGCAGGCAGGCAAAACACAAACATATATCACAGACATGCATGCAGGCAAAACACAAACATATATCGCAGACATGCATGCAGGCAAAACACTCACACATATAAAACAAAGAATGATGAAAACAGGTGGGCTGGGGAGGTGGGTCACTGCCAGGGTACTGGCTGTCTTTGTGGAGGATCTAGGTTTAATTTCCAGCTCCCACATGGTGGCTCACAACCGTTTCTAACTCCAATTCTGGGGATCTGATAACCCTCTTCCAGCCTCTGTGGGCACTGACATTCATGCGCGCGCGCGCACACACACACACACACACACACACACACACACACACACACACACACACACAGCTCTTATTAGGAAAAAGACAAGTTTGGTGTGGGGGATGGAAGGGAGGTGAGCCTAGGAGTTGGGGAGAGTGCAGGGTAAATATGATCAGAGTACATTGTATGCATGCATGAAACTTTCAAAGAGTGATCAAAATATCAAACAAAGGTGAAGAGATATAGATGAAAACATCCCATGTTGTCCTCCGGTTTCTACTACACCCTTCACACATATGTACACACGCATACACATGCACACCCCTTGCCTTTGGCCTCCAATGGAGGATGACAGATGAGTGGAGTCAGCTGGCCGGGCAGTGGCAGATGACATTGTGATTTGTCCAACTCTTCTGAACACCACCATTTCATCTCCATCTCTGCTGTATGGACACAGCACCCACTCTGTTATTTACTTACTGTTTTTATTTTCGTTGACTTTCTTTAAAAAACTGAAATTTAGTTTAAAGGGGAATTTTATATCACAGCAGTAAAAGGGAAACTGGCACCCCAGCCATAAAATCAAAGACACATAAAAATGAATACATGACTATTAAAATAAAAAATGCCCATTCCTGAGTCCTCCAGAAGCAACGCCCGCACAGCACAAACTATAATGCACTGCGCCGTGGAGATCCTGGGACAGAGCAGAGAAAACACTGCTTGCCCTTGTGGCCTGGCATCATCGAGAGGCAGAAGAGGCAGGGGACAGACAGGTGGTCAGCCCAGGGTCCTGACTGTCCTTACTGGCATAGCTGAGGGCAAGAGACTGCAGGGGGAAAGGCAGTCCCAGACCTGAGGAATTTCCTGGCATTTTGGACTCCAGGGAGCACCATGCAAATGATATGCAAATTGAAGACATGTAAATTCGACACTAGCCAGCCTGTGGTGCCCTGAGGGACCCAGCTGTGTGGCCAATGCTCTCAGCCTAGCTTGTCCTGATGAGACCAAGGATTTACAGCAAGGGCCAGAGGACTGCAGAGAACATTGCAGGGAAAGAAACCACTAAGTTCTGCTGCTACTCAGCCAGGTGACTGTGGATGGCCCCTGGAGCCTCCCTGGACCTCGGCTGAGAAAGAAGCATCTAGAGATGCAGGGATAGTCTAGTGTATGGGCCATAATGCTCCAAGATGCAGGTAAACATTTCCCAGATGTTTGGATGAAATTAACATCTAACTCTACTAACAGTAGAGCAGATGCCCTCTGTCATGTGGTTGGGCCTTGTCTAATCAGTAGAAATAAAGACACAGCCTCCCCAGATGGGGAGGGTTTGCGGAAGATGACCTTCAGACTTGGACTTGCCCAAACTCCAGAGATTTTGAATAAGAGTCTCCACGATTACCTCCCTCCTCCTTCTCTCTAATGATGCATTCAACACCTCCCTCAACTACCAGGCCTGATTCTCTGGAGACCTTCACTAATGTAGACTTTGTGTTAGTTACTTTTCTATTACTCAGATTGAGTTACCCAGAATGGGCAGCTAAGGGGAGGGGAAGGTGGCAGCCCAGGATGCAGAGAGAGAAGACAGGAAGTGGTCAGGGATAATATGGCCCCAGAGACTTGCTCCCAGACACCTACTTCCTCCAGTTAAACTCTACCACCTCCAAAACAGTGCTATGTCTTATTTAAGGTTTCTGTTGCGATGAAAAGACACCACAACCACAGCAACTCTTACAAGGAACATTAACTGGGGTGGCTCGCCTACAGTTTCAGAGGTTCAGTTGGTTGTCATCACGGTGGGAGCGTGGCATCGTGCAGGCAGTCATAGTGCTAGCTACATCTTGATCACAAGGAGACAGGAAGTGGACTAAGTGTCACACTGAGTGACGCTTGAGCAAAGGAGACCTCAAAGCCCACCCCCTCAGTGACACGCTTCCTCCGATACCGCCACACCTCCTAGTAATGTCACTTTCTGAGTTTATAGGGCCGCTTCCATTCAAATTACCACAGTCTGGGACCAAGCAATGGACTGTGACCCCTACTGGGGGAGTTTACATATTCATCATGACAGACCCCTGAGGCTCCAGCACACTGCTCCTTTGGAAGATGAGGCTTGTCTGTGTCAGAATCTTAGCCAGGGTCCTGAGTGGAGGCGGCATGACTGGCCCACTTGGGAGCCAGTAACCGAGCCCAGAGGAATGACGGGAATCGGTCAGCTCAGGCCTGTTTTGTGTGACCAGTCATTTGGAGAAGCTTGGGGTGGGGCTGGGGGAGAAGATGGCTTCGTGGGTAAGGTGCCTGCCACTCTGAAGTCCCCAGACTCACAGGGAAACTGGCATGGATATGAATGCCAAGTGTGGGCTCCAGGGAAGGAGAAGGGTGGGTGCATCCTGGGAGCTCATTTGAGCTCAAGGTTCAGGGAGAGATCCTGCCTAAAAAAAGGGTTACTTTTGGCCTGTACATGCATGCATGTGTACACACACACACACACACACACACACCTTACCACACACACCTCATCACACACATACACACATACACACATACCACACACACCACACACACATACACCTTACCACACACACACACACACACACCACACACACACCTCACCCCTCCACACCACACACACACAACACACACACACATACACACCACACCACACACACACCCCTCACCACATACACACACCACACACCACACACATACACACACACCATACACACACACCACATGCACACATCACACACACACACACACACACACCAGACACACCACACACACACACACCACACATACACACACATACCACATGCACACACATACACACACACACACACCACACACACACACACCACACATACACACACACACCACATGCACACCACACACACCCTCCTTTATATAGTGGGGTCCAGGACAGAGTTAGGTGAATAGTAGGAAAGAGCTGGGAGCCAGAGGCTAAGCTCAGCTCTATAGCCCTGGTAGCCCAAGGGCCTCCCCTCTCTCCCTTCCCCTCCTTTCCCTTCCCTTTCTCAGCAGTGGTCTGTCCTTTCCACTTTCTTGTCCACCAGCCTGGCAGCTTCTGGAGGATTTGGGGACTCCGCAAGGGCAAGGCAAGTTGACATGGGAGCTTAGACTCACTGCATCAGTGGATGCTGCTGGAGGCAAGCGTGGGCTTAGGTCCTATCACCTGTCTGCAGCAGCCACAGCCCTGAAGGTACCATCACCCTCTCCTTATTCCCTCAGAGCATGTCTCCCCCTCCAGAAAGCCTCCCCTAAGCATCTGGCTCCTATCTAAGTACCCTGTGCTCGACGCTTATTCTCCATCACTTGCTTCCTGTCCACCCAGGCTTCACCTGGCACCTGCCTGAGGTGAACGACTCAGAAACAGAGACAAGGGTCCTGATTCCCGCTCACTTTGCAGCCAGGCTTCAGTGAGGGCAGCCGGGCAAATGGAGGCAGCATGCGGGGAAGAGAAGGTGCTTGCCCGTTGTGCTGGCAACGGTGCTGGCAAGGTCAGGTGCTGGCCCTGCAGTTCCTGACTGTGACCATGTGGGTGGGGATATCCCCTCCTGGGATGATACTGGGACAGGCAGCAAAGGTCCTTTTGCTAAGATGCTGTGACCTGGGGCTCCAGTCTCTTCAGGAACGCAGGAACAGGGCAAGGTTGGGGAACCGAGGGGTGTGTGTGTGTGTGTGTGTGTGTGTGTGTATGTGTGTGTGTGTGTGTGTGTGCTGGTGAGGGGGATGTTTGAAACTATATCCTGTTATGCACAATTGAGAATAACTGGATGGTCAGATATGCTAGGAGCTCCCTTCCTCTCCTCTCTTCCATCTCTCTGGCCTCTCCCCCAAAATCTTCTTGATCAGGTAGAGGGTATGGCCATCAACAACCTCTGAGCCTGGCAGAAACAGGAAGTCACCAAGATGGGGTCACCAAGTCTCTGAATCAGTACACATTCCTGAAAGGATTGTGGCTGCTGGCATGTTCCCATCCCTTTGACCCACATGCCAACTTAGGCCATCACCCTGGGACCTAACTCAGATGGGGATGCTGCCTCTCAGGTGCCGTCAGTGTGGAGTTTATCCTTGAGAGAGCTGTTGGGTCCCCAGCTGTGCAGTCTGTCCTGCCCAGGCCTGCAGCTGCCAGTAGCCAGTGTTGTGGGGGGTTAGGATGGCCACCTTCCTCCAGGCTTTCCTGCTTCCTATCCATAGAATTGAGAGAGGGAGGGGATACATGCTGCAGGCCTAGTAACTAGAAAACACACTCTTCATGCCGTGCAAGCGAGAGCAACTGCTTGGCGACATAACATTTTTTATTGCTTTGTTCTTCATGGGTGAGAGGAGGTGTTCGACATGGCAATTATGCTGTGTGATCGTCACTGGCAGTTGCTGCTGGCCATGGCCTTAACCCAGTGTAGCTCTTAAAAGCCCCTGTCAGTTGGGGATCAGGTCTTTAGGATTCTCCTAGGGCTGGAGGACAGGTTGGGGAAACTGAGGCCCAGAGAGGCCCTCTCCCATCCCTTGTTGAAGATAAATCAGGACTGCAGGTGTCTGAGCTTTTTAGGATCCCACAGAAATCTCCGAGACTTTAAAATATTTATCGACCACCAAATGGGAAAAGAAAACTGGGAAATCGAAATTAATAAATGTTAAATGTCTACACAGAGTAACACGAGGTCAGATGCATTAATTACCACATTTGGTATTCATAAATGTGTCATTACCCGTGAAAGCAATTTGTCAGCTACATTCCAGAGTGGGCTCAGAGAATAGATGGAAGGCACAGCCAATTATCAATGGAACCAGTGCCCGCCAGCCAAACAAGTTCAATAGCCAAATTAGAAAAATCCCTTTAAAAATTGTTGGCAAAAAGACGTTGTATTTAATGAGAGTTTCTGGTGTCTTTGCTCCTGTACAGGGACAGAAGCTTTTAAAAGTCTTTGTTGGGTGCTGGTGGGGGAAGGCTCAGTGGGTGAAGGGGCTTGCTGCTAAACCTGACTATTTGAGTTCAATCTCCAGGACCGATATGGTAGAAGAACAATGCTGAGCAGGAGCAAGGTCCAAGAGCTGGGGGCTCTGACTGCTGAGCAGCCCGTACAGCAACGCTGCATAGGATGGGGATGGGGGCGATGGGGATGGGAGGGGGTGTAGAAGCTCGGGGGACCCTTGTTTGGAATTCCCTTGGTAGTGGAGCTGTCACAGTTGTGTCCCTCAGGAGAGTCATGGAGTTGAAGGTGTCCTCACCAGGTGCAAGAGTCTTAGCCCAAGGTCTGCTTCCTGCTGGCAGTGACCTCCCAGAGGCACCAAACAGGCTCTTACTATTACATCTCCAGGACTACAAACTCTTATTATTATGTCTCCGGGGTTTCAGGGCATAAGTCAGATATCCAAGCCTACATAACTTCTTTACTTATTCCAGCATATGGCCAACAACATGAGTAAATCAGAAGCAAACACAGTTTATTGTGTGGAATGCTCGCTGCCTGCCTAACTCTGCTGTGTAAGACAGCATCCCTCCAACTGCGACCTCAGAGGGATGGAACTGAAGTAATGAATTACATAATGAAATGAGAAAAGGTGAGGAGCTCAGTTGGTGGAGCGTTTGCTGGGCATGTCCGAAGCCCAGAGTTTGATCTCGGGTACTGAATAAACCACCTTCAGTCCCAGCACCGGGGAGAGAAAGGCACGGGTCAGAGAAGCTCAAACACTTAGGGAGGCCAGGCTGGGGTATGGGATCCCATCTCAAGAGCAGAACTAAAACAGTGAACCAAGATCAGGGGACAGAGCCAGTAGAGGTGACAGAGACAGGGAGATCTCTGTGAGTTTAAGGCCAGCTTGGTCTACACAGTGAGTTCCAGGCCAACACAGTGAGACCTTGTCTCAAATAAATAGATAAACAAACAAATAAATAAAAGATTAGGAGTTGGAGGGGCCCCAGGGTTGGTCCTTAGAGGTGGTCAGGTACCTCTGCAAGAAGAGGGCGTCTGAATACAGACACAGGTGGATGAGGTAAAGCTATGTGGTTATTTCAAGGGAAGCATATGCAGGCAAAAAAAAAAAAAAAAAAAAAAAACAAACAAACAAACAAAAAAACAAAACAAAACAAAAAAAAACAAAAAAAAAAAAAACAAAAAAACAAAAAACTGTACATGCAAAGGGCCTGAGGCCAGAACAGAGCCGGCAGGACCCTGTGTCTGAGGCTGGTGAAACCTGAGGGTGGACCTACAGGTGTGGGTGTCTTCCTGACTCTGCCCTTGTGTTTACCTTCCCGTGATTAGATGACTCGATACACACAGGGATTGGAAAATCTGCTAGCAAAGAGCTTTTCTCCTCTTTCCCATAATTTTTATGTTTTAGAAGGAATTGCTGAGTAGATGGGTCAAGAGGCTGACTCACAGAGGGAGAGAAAGTGAATTCTGTGGCTCCTCTACCAACCAGCCTTCCTGGAGCTGGCTATGGATCTCATCTTGTCATCATCGGGGAGGGCATGGGAGAGGGCTGGATGACACAAAGTGCTGGACTGCTAATAGCGTGTAACGGTGTAATGCCTTAATGGGGCTGTTAGCTGCAATCACACAAAGTCGTCCTGCCCCATCTCTGCCGCCTGAGAAACCCTTTGTCCTGATTTTGTAATCGGAGCCTCCGGAGATGCTCCCTCATGGGGGTGGGGTTTCACGGAGGAGCCGACCTGTGGCCAAAGCCTGCACTCTGGCTCCTCCTCCTTCCCCAGCAACCTGGGCACAAGGGAGTCCAGGGAAACTGAGGTTACTGTTGGCTGTGAGGCTCCAGGCAGACCCTTGGCTAGCTCGTTCTTCTGCTCAGCTCTGCCCCAGCCTGGTGGGATGTGGCTGCCTTAATGGATTAGTCTGGAAGGGACATAACAGGAGAGCGAGTGCACTCCCTGGGAAAAGGGAGGAGGAATGATTTCTCACTTGTGTAACTGCAGCTGTTTAAGCATCCTGCCATGTAATTCAGAGAGTAGAGTACTTGCCTAGGGCCCTCGAACCCCTTCCCCAGTGAGTGCTATGATGTCTGTGATCCCAGCACTTGGGCTGCGGAGGCAGGAGGATCCGAAGTTCATTGTCATCCTCAGGTACATGATTAGTTTGAGGATAGCTTGGGCTACATGAGACTCTGTCTTAATTTAAAAAGGAGAAAGAGGAGGAAGAAAGGGCCGTGAGACAGCCAGGAGGATGAAGGTGCCTGCTGCTAAGTCCATGGACCTGCATTTGATCCTCAGAACCCAGTTGGTGGAGAAATCCAAACTGTTTTCTATTCTCCACACATGTCATGGCATGTCTGTGCTCAAACACACACACACACACACACACACACACACACACAAATAGCTTTAGATAATTTGAATGGATTTTTTAGAATTGACAGTTATTTACTTAAAGGGTGTGTGTGTGTGTATGTGTGTGTGAGTGTGTATGTGTGTGTGAGTGTGTGCACGCGTGTGTATGGTGTGTATGGTGTAACTGCACTGTGTGTGTAAAGAGCCTGAGGCAGTCAGAAGTGTCAGATCCCTGGAACTCTGGTAACAGATGGCTGTGAGCTGCCATGTTGGTGATGGGAACTGAACCCAGGTCCTCTGCAAGAACAACAAGTGCTCCTAAACCACTGAGCCAGCTCTTCAGCCCTCAAATCATTAAAAAAAGAAAAGAAAGGTAGAAGGAAAGACCACGCGCAGACCACACCCTTATTTTCCTGGGTCCTTGGTGCATAGACTCTACGGTCTCTTCCTAGCTCCCACTCGGCATCTGGTGACTGGCACCACCTGGGGACACCTCTTCTATGCTGGCTATTGAGTTTGGGGTCATGTTCCTGAGGCCGAGTAAAACTTGTTGCTGTTATTTTGGGGAGCAGCGATTCCCATGAAATAGAGTTCAAATTTAACCTCACTCTCATCAATCCATCAAAGATGTCTTGTGGAAGCTGTGCCAAGGCTGCAGCCATGGTGGAGTGGTCACAGTGCCCTGGACATGGGGGCAAGTTGCCGGCGTTTGCAGCAAGAGCTTTGGTTAAGTGGCGGCAAATGTGGAGAAGGATGGGAGGGGGAGAGAACTCCTGTTGTGGGGGAGGGAGACGGCACAAGGGAGGGGCAGGCCCAGAGGGGCCTGCAGTTAAGGCTTTAGAAAAATGAAGAGGTCATGGCTAGCTCGATGGAACACGCCCCCACCACCCCGAACTCCAACACATAAGTCCTGGGGCTGCCTGGACTCTGAACACAGTGACATGTCCAGTCACCTTCCTGGATTGCTGCCTCCCCGAAAGTAGGAAGCGAACTCTGGCATGACTTCCCAGTGAGAAATTCATTTCCCGGGTCAGCTTCCTGGCCCAGGATACAGCCTGGGGAACTCTTGGGGGCTCTGGAGATCTGGGGATGGCCGTGGATAGAGGCTGCCACTGTCCTTCCTGACGGGAAACCCCGTTTATCCATCACCTGTGAAGCCTGTCCATCGACCCCCTTCTCCCATCCCATCGGTCTCCTATGCATAGATACAGGCGCGGGAAGCCAGGACAGGGAGCATGGGAAAACAGAGGGGAAGACTGGAGACAGATGTTACATTTCAGGGACTTGGCCGGCAGCCAGCTACAGACAGGCCACAAAGTAGAAGGAAGACACCCAATAAATTACCTATTAATTTGGAAACAAACAGAAGAAGGTTGGACATCTTTACTTTTATTAATGATAAGGCTAGAAATAAACATGAAAGAAACAGCTACCATTTGTCAGACACTGATGAACGCAGGCATCAGGCAACTTCTGAAGTTTCCCTCTCTTCCTTCTCCCTCCTCCCCTTTCCCTACCCACCTTCTTTCCTAGAAGGCTCTCACATAGCCCAGGCTAGCCTCCAGCTCTCCATGCAGCCAAGGATAACCTTGAATTCTCAATCCAATTGCCCCTACCTCCTGAATTCTGGGATCACAGTCTGTCCCACCTCGCCCATTTTATTGGTCCTGGGAGTCAGGGGCAAATGTATGGCTCCCTGAATGCTATTCAAACTCTACCAACTGAACTATATCTGTAGCTCTCAACCCAAAGAGCCCACTGGTGAGGCACATGGGAAACAGGGAGTTGGGGGGGGGCGGGAGTGTGGGCCAGGGGCTGGGCATGATACCACCTTCCAGGTAAGCCAGGCTGGATGGCGATATGGGAGGGATCAGGGTTACTTGACTAGTGTCTGTTTTATTTTATGTGTGTTTCACCACGTGCATACAGCACTAGAAGCCAGAAGAGGGCATCGGATTCCCTGGAACTGGAGTTACACAGTTGTGAGCCGCTATGTAAGTTCTGGGAATTGAGTCCTTGTCCTCTGGAAGAGCAGTCAGTGCTCTTAGCCTCTGAGTCGGCTCCCTGGCTGGACTGATTGGTGTCTGTTTGTCTAGATGAACTCAGTCCCAGGAGAGATTGGCATCTATTTTCTCCTCATGGCCATGTCTTGACTTTTCAATGATGGACCTAATCTCTATTTGTTGAACAAAAGAATCAATAAACCAAAGGGCTGGTTTCTCCAGAACCTCAGACAGGCTGCCTGGGCCTGGGAGTGGTGTTCTCACAGAAGACAGAGTTCAGATTTAATTCGCAGTACCCTAATAAGAGGGGCCTGCAGAACTCTCGGTTTTAGATGCTATCTATAGCTTCTGGATGCCTCCTGTTCGTACTGAAAGTCAGTCGTTACCCGATGATTAGCACACCATCCAGTCTCCCTGCTACAAGCACTCATATTCCCGTGGAATGGCTCGACTCGGCTGGGCGCAGGCTGGGCACATCTCTCCTTACACAGTCATGTAAATAGAGCACAGGGATACCAGCTGTCTGGCTCCACAGAAGCTGATGAGCAGGGGCGGGACTTACACCTATAAGTTGCACTTCATTCAGAGAGCCACTAATCTCAAAACCACCCGGTTAACCCCTGTATTAGTCATGGTTTCTCCAGAGTAACAAAGCTTACAGAATGAATCTCTCTGTAGAGAGAAAGGGGATTTGTCAGAACGGCTTGCAGGCTGTGGTCCAGCTAATCCAACAGTGGCTGCTTATGAACTGAAGGTCCAAGAATCCAGAAGATGCTCAGTCCACAAAGCTGAGTGTCTCTGCTGGTCTTCAGTACATGCTGGAATCCGGAAGATGTAGGCTCCAATGCCAGTGAAGGAATGGGCTTGCTATCCAGGTGAGAGCAAGCAGGCAAAGAGCAAAAGTTCCCTTCTTCCATGTCCTTATACAGGCTTCCAGCACAAGGTGTGGCCCAGATTAGAGATATGTCTTCCAGCCTCAAAAATCCAGATTAGGAGTGGATCATCCTACTCCTAAATAAGCATAAATCCCTCACAGGTGTGCTCCTCCATTTTTGGGCTTTAGCTAATTCCAAATGTAGTCAAGTTGACAACCAAGAACAGCCATGACACCACCCTAAAAACTGCTTTATATCTCACCTGCAGCCAGGAAGTTATAAAGAATTGGGGGGGGGTGCAGATGAAAGTTGTCTATGGTTCCAGGGCTCAGGCTTTCCCCTATGGTCAGGTGGTCAGACATAATTTTGAGTCTTGAGAGGTCTGTGCCTTTTTCTTTACCTTCTCTGGACTCTTCCCTCATCTCTGGATGTCTGGGCTCAGACACTTGTTGAAATTCTGAGTCAAGAGTTTCTGCTGGTATCAACCTTGTACTCCATCAAAGGTACCTGGACTGGGAAGGGTTAACTCATAACTAATAAACCATGTCCAGTGGTTAACTTTAACTGTCACCTCGGCACAACTTAAAGTCACCTGGGAAGGGAATCTCAGTGAGGGATTGTCTACCCTGGGTTGCCCTTAATAAAGTTAGTGGATGTGGAAAGACCCAGCCCACAGTGGGTGGCACCATTCCCTAGATAGGGGGCCCTGGAAGGCATGAGAGTGAGGAAATCTAGCTGCACACAAGCAAGCAAGGGAACAGAACATGCATGCATTCATTTCTCTCTGTTCTTGATTTCAGTGTGACTTGATTAGCTGCCTTGAGTTCCCTACCACAGCGATTGGCTATAACCTGGAGCTGTAGGCTGGAATCTATCCCTTTCCCTTCTAAGTTCCTTTTGTCGGGGTATTTTATCACAGCCACAGGAATGAAAGCAGAACAGCTAGTAAAGAGTCTACACATACTGATTCCTCTGTACAACATTACAATACAGAATATGAAAGTGCCTCTGCCCCTCCCGCGTATCCCCTATCCGTTCATTACAGCAGTCGGTGGCTGGGGCCGGAACTGTCTGAAAGCTCACCAGGATGTCTAAAAAAGCTGTTTTGTGCTTGTGTCAGATTAGGCACCAGAGATGGGAGAATGTCCCCAACACAGCTTGCACACATGGCTAGCCTAGATATTTGCACAGCAGGGAGGAAGTTAGGATTTACACACAGACATGGGCCTTCTCTGCAGCAGTGTCCCACGATCCTACACAGAAAAGGCAAGGCTTCTACATCCTCGCCCTGGAAGGCGCTCACACCACCAGTACATTGTCTTGGTCAAAAGTAAGCAGTGAGGTACCCATCCTGGGAAGGGGCCCACAGGAGTGTGTGACTCTCAGGAGGCAGGAGAGGAGTGTGGCATAGTGGCTATCTCATTGATGCAACCCGAAGACCAGCGTCCCAGTCCTGGCTCTGAGGGTTACCTTTGCCGGTCTCAACATCCCCAGGTGCAAATTGAGAGGACCCGATCATCAGTGCAGACCTGGGCTTGGCCCCTGATCCTGGACCTCTGGGGTGGCATGTGATTCTGAGCCCAAGCCCAGCAAGGCCACTAGGCAAGACTGAGAACAGCTTCAGTCTCTGAGCTTCGGAAAGAAATGTCAGCCTCCCCAGCCATCTCTGGGCACATTATTCACGGGTTCATTACTGTTTAATTTAATCACCAAATGCCATCCAAATGCCATCTATTCTGCCTTTTCACCAGAGACCTACCTATTTATTTTACATTTCAAATGGGTTGCTTATGATCCTGTCGTTGGGGCTTTATTTTGTAATTCATTTGGTGAGTTCTGACAAGTTGAAAATGATGCTGTATTGAGCCACCTCCCAGCCCTGTTCTCAAGGGCTCTTTCCTTAACAACCTCCTCTGTACCATTCTTTGTAGGGCAGGATTAGACCCACACACTCACCGCCTTCCTGATGGATAATGAAGGGAGAGAAAAATACAGAGTTCTGCTCTCTCTTTCTTCCAGGCAACTCAAAACTGAACCTCAACCACTCCTTGGCAGCAACTCCTACCTTTTAGAAAAGCAATTCCATTTTACTGGGCCTGATGACACAAGCCTGCAGTTGCAGCTACTTGGGAGGTTGAGGTAGAAAGATTAAAAGTTCAAAGCCAGCCTGGACTACAAAGTGAGTTCAAGACCAGTCCAGGCAATTTAGTAGAACCTCTCTAAAAATAACGGCTGGGGAGAAGGTCCACAAAGATGCCCGGGGACTGAGGAGATGGCTTGGTAGCTAAAGTGCATGATTTGTAAACGGGCATGGTGGCATACATTATAATTCCAGCATTGCGCAGGCTGTGGCAGAAGGACTCTGAGGCTCACAGGCCACCCTGTGTATAGTGTAATTGTTGGACTCCAGGCCAACAAGAGATTCTGGCTCAAAAGGAGCAGACAGTATTCTCGAAGCTGACACCCTATGTGACCTTCTGGCCTACACACACACACACACACACACACACACACACACACACGCACACACACGTATATATATCTGTGTGGTTGTGCACTCAGGAGGCAGAGGCAGGTGAATCTCTGTGAGTTCAAGGACAGCCTGATCTACAAAGCAAGTATCAGGAGAGGCTCAAAATCTACAGAGAAACCCTGTCTCAAAAAACCAAAGGGGAGGGGGACAAGAAAAAGGAGCAGGTTGAGCAAGCAATCGGGAGCAAGCCGGTAAGCAGCAGCCCTCCATGGCCTCTGCATCAGCTCCTGCCTCCCCATCCCTGTCCTGCTTGCGTTCCTGCTCTGACTTCCCTCAATGATAGACTACAATGTGGAAGTGGGAGTCAAATAATCCCTTTGCTCCCCCAAGTTGCTTTTGTCATGGTGTTTCATCACAGCAATGAAACACTAAGTAAGACAGCAGTACACCCCAAAACTTCCTAGTGTAGAAAACTTGAGAGGTAAGTAAGGAGACTTAGGGAAGGCTGTGCCCAGAATGCAACACAGGCTCAGTTCGAGCTTGTCACTCAGTCATTGGCGGAGATCTTTCTTCCTGGGCAGTGGTTTCCCAGCACCACACCTGGAGGTACTCACTTGTAAAACGGGACGGTAACAGATCTGTGGTTACAGGACGCTTTCCAAGGGCAATCAGGGTGAATCTTGGCCTGCCCATCGTAGTGCTCCCTAATAGCTGTGATGTCATCTTACTCAGAACACGGGAGTCCAGCAGGGTCCCTGCCAAGGGGCAGGGCTGGAAAGGTCAGGGGCCTGGAGTGACCCATTTTAGCAAGGGGTCAGGACACTTCTAGAGTGGCAGGTTCCTGCTGGGAAGTCCTGACCCCATCCTCCCAGCTTCAGGCCTGGCTGGGAAGCTGCCAGGTTCAAGTTCAACCCTGCAGCTCTCCCTGGCTGTGGCTGCCCAACCAGGCTGCTGAGCAAGCAGCCTTGGAGGGTTATCGATCGAGAGACCAGTGACATCTCAGCTTGACCCCAAAGCCTGAGTCTAGACTTAGGTAGCACTGCTGAATTGGAAGCTTCCAGGCAGGCCCTCCCCCGCCCCAGCCTAGTGTCCTCAGTTTCTGGGACCACCCACCTTAGGATTCTGACCCTGTTTGCCCTGGGGGAGAGAGGGCCTTGTGAACTAGACACTGGCTTCCGGGGTGTTCTTTTCCTACTCAGAGTCCCAGGCCACCTGCAGTCTTGGAGAAATGTCTTAGCTCTTCTGATTGGTGGTGGACACCCACCCCATGCTGGAGGCATGGGAAAGAGACCTAGAGTCTTGCAGTAGCTGCATCTGCGCTACCCTGCCTTGGTCTCCCAGGACACAGCTTGTTTGCTGTCACGCTGCTGCAGTCGGCGCCTGTCTACCCATCTCCCACTCTGTGCCCCGGCCTCTTTGTGATGCCCTTCCCCTCCTTACACCTTCCTCACCTTTGATTCCCCACCCCGAAGCACATCCTCCAGGCCCAGATCCTCATCAAGCTTGTTTTCAGGTTCCTTCTTACTTTACTGCTTTCAGGAGTGCCCTTCCTAACTGACTCCAAGGCAGCCCCCCACCCCCGAGCAGAGCAATATGAACTGTGAGTGAAGTTCAAGAAGTTCCAGGAGCCATGCTTGTTTGTTTGTTTTCCAAGCCCTAGCTGTCCTGGAACTCACTCTGTAGACCAGGTTGGCCTTGAACTCAGAGATGTACCCACCAGTGCGGAGATGCTGAGATTAAAGGCATGCGCCGACATTCTTGGCTCCACTTAAAGCACCACCTCAGGCTCCCAGAAGCCCTGTTTAAACAGAAATGGGAAATTCCCACTGTGTGTGTGATGTCTCCAAGACCATCCACGTGAAACTATGAATGGGTGGTAACTGCCACTTAATCCACGTGAAACTATGGATGGGTGATAACTGCCACTTAATCCACGTGAAACTATGAATGGGTGACTGAGCTCTTTGCTTTTATCTGCACCAAGATTTGGGAGTCGATGTGTGTTTTGTTTGAAATTATATCACATCTGGGTTTAGACTACAAGCTCAGATGTCAAATAGCTGTGACCATCTGGGTCTCACTAAGGACAAGGGTGTGGACCCCTGGCCTTGTGTCCCGTGAGGCTATATCTCATTGAGCCTGGAATGTCTCTGCTATCAGTGACACACACTATATAATAGTGTCAGAAGAATCCAGATATGGCAAGTTGAGTTTTTACAATTTAAATGGAGCTGGAGAGATGGCTCAGCGGATGAAAGCACTTGCAGAGGACTCAGGTCCCCATCACCAGGGTCTACATGACCGTTCACAGCCTTCTCTAAGTCCAGATCCAGGGGACCTGTGCCTTTTTCTGCCCTACAGGGACATCTGTATGCATTCAGTGTAATTACAGACAAGTAAGCACACATACATACACATAAATGAAAAGCAAATAAAGTTTAAAAAGGATTACATTTGTTTACTGATTGTGTGTGTGTGTGTGTGTGTGTGTGTGTGTGTGTGTGTGTGTACATGCACAAGGAGTTCAGAGGACAACTTGTAAGGGTTGATTCTCAATGCTGGAAAAAAATAAAAAAGAAAAGAAAAAATGAATAAGGAACAAAGGAAGTGGCCACCACCGCCCACAGCAGCAGAGCTGGGCCTGTGCTCTGCCCCAAGAGCTCAAGTCACAGACCTTCCAATAAATGGGGCTGTGAGCAAGCAGGCAAGAGACACTCAAATCACACAAGCCCCAAGGGAAGCATTTAAGATTATGGCTCATGCCTGCAATCCCAATGCTAGGGAAGCAGAGGCAGGAGGATTGTTGTGAGTTTAAAGCCAGCCTGGGCTTAATATGTGGAGGGAGGCGAGTGTGGTGGAAGTCAAAGGACAATTCTCAAGAGTTCTCTTTCCATTGTGTGGGTCCCAGGGATCGAACTCAGGTCATGAGGCTTGGAGGCAGTCACCTCCTGAGTCATCACAGGGGCACTTATGCACACTTAACAAATGTCTAGCAACCCCAGGACAAAGCAACTGAGATGCTAATCGGCTGGTGGCTTCCCTCTCTACCTCCCCTCTCTGTAATTTGCTGGATCTTCTCTCATACCAGTAAACTGTCCCATCTGCAATGTTCACCACTCTCTCATAACTCAGAGACTGGGTAAACCCATTATTTATTTAACCAGATACCTACTGTTGTGAATTTTCTCTTTTAGAATATATTGAGGTTGGTCCCAATTTTCTCTGTAGAAGCAAATTTACAAAGAACATTTCAGAAGCGAGGTCTCAAGCCACATGACTGAGAGCAAGCTGCTCAAAACAGTGTATTTTAAAGATTGTGGCTACGCGTGACGTACACTCAAGAGGGATGCCACAAATTTCTGCCTTTCTCAGGTCTTCCGTCATGTTGGGTATCACCATTAAAGCCTTCTGCTCTGGGCTGGAGAGGTGGCTGGCTCAGTGGTTAAGAGTATTGGCTGTTCTTCCAGAGGACCAGGGTTCAATTCCCAGCACCCACATGGCAGTTCCCAACTGTCTATAACTCCAGTTCTGGGAGATCTGACACAGACATGCATGCAGGCAAGACACCGATGCACAAAACAAAACAAAAAGGGCACCGGGTGTAATGAGATTCAAAACCATCCTAGAATTCACTGACATCCCAGTCACTGCAGGGTGACCTCATCAGTGAGTCCTACACCCACGGAGTCAGACTGGCAGTTCTGTTGGGAGGAGGGCAACTGCGAAGGAGAGTTGGGGGTGTTGGATGAGGTAGGTCCCTAGGACTTGCTGTCAAAGGACATGCCCTCCCTGTGTGTGTGTGTCTTCTTGCCTCTTTGTCATCATCCTTTCTCTTCGACACCGCGATGAAGAGGTGAACAACCTTCCTCCGCCATGCCCTTCGACCTCCCAACAGTCCACAGACCGTGGACAGAAACCTCTGAGACCAGGAGCCAAAGAAACCATTCCTTCTCCAAACATTTTCTCTCAGGCCTTAGTCATGGCAACAAAAAGTCCGACTGGCTCCATCACTCCGGTCCGGGTTTCAGAAGCTGGGACAGACAATGCTGTTTGTTGGAACACTGGTATGGCTTCAGAGAGCTGGCCTGCATGTTCCTGGAAGCCTGGGCGGGGCGTGGGGAGAGCCTGGGCGAGCTGGTCTAGGAAGTGCGTTCCCTGGAGATGGAAGAAGACAGCCACAGCAAGGATCTGTTTTACTCCAGAGCACAGTTCCACCCTAGCCAGGGTCTAGACAACTTACTTTTGATTCTATAAATATTTTGGGGGGAAAAAAGCCAAAGGGCACAGGGGAGTCTCACGACATGTCTGTGTGTGACCTCCACCACCCGCTCCAGCCAGCTCTCTCCAGCTTTAGGGAGACTAGATGCAGATGATCTATAGGAGCACAGACTGGTTGCCACTGATCAATGTTCCCTCCGATTGTCATCAAAGCAAAGTTCGTCTGGGCTATGTGACAGTGGCCTCCCTAATCTCTTTGGTGATCCCAGCAAGGAGCAGATGGCAGAAGTGACACTAGATGCTGACACTGGCCTGGGTGTGTGACATTCAGGTGACTGTCCTGGGGAACTGAGGGATCTTAAAAAAAAAAAAAAAATATATATATATATATATATATATATATACATACATATATATGTAGTTTTTAGTATATTTAGTGGTGTGTGTGTGTGTGTGTGTGTGTGTGTCTGGCTTGACTGCAAGTCACTTTACCCATAAGGCCATCTCACCTGTCCCAAAGGGCTCTTTGTTCTGGGGACCTTTGGGCTACTTTGTTGCCCTGCATGAGGAGCCAAGAGGCCAATGCTTCTCCATCTCTTCCGGGCTGTCTCTGAGAGAGTGTTCCCTTGCCACTCAACTCCGTCTGGTATCTGGCTATGTGATTCAGATTAGCCACCACTGCTCATCACTATTGGCAACAGAGGCTGGAGAAACACAGGTAATCCAGCTTCCTGAAACTGAGGCTTAATGTGGTTAACGGGCCAGCTCAGAGCGGCCTACTTGGGTACAGAACTCTGTGCCCACCTGGGCAGGCTACCTGTGTGCCTCCCGTGTGCAGTTCTTCGGATCACACCGCTGCTAGGAGACAGGGATGCAGTTAGGAGCTCATTCACCTCCCGTGCTGTGAGGTCCCCTCAATCATAGGCTCCTGCAATTTTCTGAGCTGTCGGCTCCCCACTTGGCAGGGTTTGCCTGCTGAGCCCTGTGGAGAGGAAATGAGCCTCGGGGACCCTGAGACCAGTGACTGCCTCAGCTTGCTTTTGATTAAAGCGAACTTGGGTGTGAGCTGTGTTAGCAAGCTTGGTCCTCATTACTGTGGCTGGAAAGCCCCGCTTGCCTGTGTGTTGAGTGTACTGAAGGAAGGTTTCTGCTGTCCACCAGGGCCAGAACCTTCGTCAAGCCCAGGCTGGCTTTCCCTTCTCTAACTCCATTCCCTGTGAGAGAATTATGATCCTAACTGTAGCAGTAGTGGTAATAGCTGTTATCATTGGCTGAGTGCCTGCTGCATATTTGAAATGGTGTCTGTGTTAAGTTGTATATATTGAATGATGTAGGCATATGTTTATATATATACTACAGAATGTAATTATAGAAATAAGAGTATGTAAAGATTAGGTTATTGAATATCTACAATACCTTCATTTTTTTTTTTTTTTTTTTTAGAGGTTAAACTGAGTTTCAGAGAGGTTGAGTGACTTGCCTGGGGTCACACAGCCAGGAAGGGGGACCTGAGCCCAACTCCCTACTGCTTGATGTCAGAGCCCCTGCCTCACCTTTGAGCTCCTGCCTCGACTTCCCACTCCTCCTTTTAGGTGTACTTCTGTGCTTTCCTGGCTCCCACCACTTCATCTCACTTTCCAAAAGAGACAGCAGCCAAGGCTGCACTCTTCCCCACCCAGGGTGTGGCGCTGTGGTCAGGCGCTTGCTCAGGAGATCAAGTCCCCAGGTTTTGTCACCAGCACTAACAAAACCCACCATTCAGCCACGCTTGACACTAACCGGCCCTTCTCATTAAAAATAAAGTTAAATTACTTTTGTTTGTGTGCGCGTGCCACAGCAGCGTGTATGGGAGGGTCAGAGGTCAATTTTCAGGTGTCATTTCTCTTCTACAATGTGGGTCCTGGGGATCAAACTCAGGCCCTCAACCTGGACAGGAACACCGTTAGCCATTGAGCCCATCACTTAGGCCCCTCTTCTCCATCCTTTCTAGGCTGCTCCTGTCCTCAGCCACAGCTTCAGACACCTGTTTTCTCATGGGCTGGCTTTGACTCTGCATTCCCACCAGCACTGTGTGACGACCTTGTCGAGAATGTGATTCTTAGAGCTGACAAGTGACGATGGTGACAACCGATTCTGTCTCACAGAGAGCTGTGGCTAATCCAGGGCCCCACTAGGCTTTCCAGAATTTCTTGGATAGGGTGGGGGTGGGGTGCATCTCAGCTATAGAGTTCAGTCCCTTGTCTCCACTGTCAGAGGGGACACACGGACATGTGGCTAAAGCAGTCACTGATGGTGAAGCCTGAAGGCTGGCAGCCACGTTTGTCAGGCAGAATGGAAGAGGAGACCCAGGCCACAGCTCTGCGGTCAGACTCCATAGTGGTCTAGCAGTCCATCTCCTGAGCAGCCTTAGCTAGGCCTGGCCCATGGAGATTTGCTGGGAAGGGTTCAAGGGTTAGAATTGATTTGCAGAACACCCAGTACATGGACCAGTTCCTTCTGTATGAGCTAGGGTCATCCTCCAAGTCACAGAAGCAAACTCAACAAAGTGTTGGGAATAGAGAATAGATTTAATCACCATACCCCCTGCCCCCAGCACTAACGATCAATGCATTTTTTAATTGGGAGTCATGCCTGGCTAGTCAGGCTGCAGGAGCTCCTTGGAGCTGAGTAGACTTGGGTAGCTCTGGTCTTTGAACTCAAGGCAGCTCTGATTTGGGGTGACTGGGGTAGGAGTGAGGCCACATTCCTGCCTTGGCCACTGTGGAGTTAGGGTAGAGGCACCTGCTGGCTCCCCCTCCAAGTTTGTAATTTCCGTTCTCTATGTGAGCCCAGGGTAGCCCGTAAGCCTGCATACAGGACTCCTCCTGAGCCGGGCAGTGGTGGCACATGCCTTTAATCTCAGCACTTGGGAGGCAGAGGCAGGTGGATCTCCGTGAGTTGGAGGCCAGCCTGGTCTACTGAGTGAGTTCCAGGACAGCCTCCAAAGCTACAGAGAAACTCTGTTTCAGAAAACAACAAGCAAACAAAAGGACTCCTCCTGGAGTCCGTTTGCTCCCAGGAGGGAGGTAAGTACTTCTCTGCTGGGAACTTGGATCTGCAGGTCCATTAGGGACTCTGGAAGAGCGGCCAAAGAGCTCCATGGAGTATCCCTTCCTTGTTTCCATATCTAGCCTGTCCTGTCTCCCACGGTGTCTAAGGGGAGGCCTCACGGCAGGCAAGTGTCACTGGAGAGGTTTCTGCCCTGAGAATTCCAGCAGCCCGAGTCTTGGTGGAGGGACCATGTACAAAGCCAGATGGTACACAGGGCATACACTTTATGGGGTGATACTGATTGGTGGCTTTGGACCCTCAGAGTGTGACTCCAGAGGTTATAGTCACGATTATAGTCAAGCTGCCACCCTCAGCAACCTGGAGGGCTCCCACGGCGGCCCCCTCATCCTCCTGCCTCAGCTCTGCCATGGCTACAGGTCTGTTACTTCTGCTTGACACCTCCGGGACAGAGGGCATCCAACAGGTGACACACAGGCTCCATTTTCTTCTTCCCACACATGGGTTGGATCCAGGAAATCAGTCATGGGAGGTTCCCTGGCATTCCTGACCCAGCTCAGCATCCTTCCCCACAACAGGATCCAGACGGCTGATAACAACCTGGGGAAGTATCTGACTGGCCCCCATGAGTTTGGAGACCCAGGCCTGTCACCTGCAAGCATATACCCAGCCGTGGAGCCCCTCCCCTGTCCCCCCACCCGCCCCCACGGACTCCCATGTTAAGGGTTAGCTTCCTCTATGTCACCTTCAGATGGGCTCTCTCCTCATGGTGGCAACGAGGCTCCTGAAGCCTGGCCTCATATCTTCCAGGCCGGTGTCCGGTAATTGGACTACAGCTTTGTTGTTCACATGAGGGCCTTCCACACAAGGCCCGACTCCATCTTCTCGGGACTACTGGATCTCCTCCAGCTTCTTGCAAACCTACCTTGTCTTAAGATGAGGGAGCAGCCCAACCTCCCAGGCCACTGTGCAAGCTCACCTGGAGAGGGATTTCACTAGTCAGTACCCCCACCCGCCTGTCACCTCCAGCCCCACCTGTTGTGAAGGCCCCAGCCCCTCCTACTCAGCCCTGGAGCCTTGTGCTGCAGTCCAGGACTGCAGGCTCTGCACTGAGCATGCGCCCTCTGCACAACTTCCTTTCCACCCCACTCCACCATCTTTGGGCAGAAGGTCACCGTGGTGCCTCCTGCACACCAGGCTTGAGTCACCTCCAGAATGTGGATTCGCATTGGAGGCTATTCAGGATTGTTGAAAGGTGGAGTGGGTTGCCTCAGTAGCGCAGTTGGTCGGTGGGAAACACAGTGACTCAGAGATGTATAGTAACTCACCCAGAGCCACCCAGCAGAGATGACAGACAGGAACATGGCTGGAGTAGAGGAAGCCTGTAGGGACTTCCATGGCTTCAGAGGCTGCTCAGCTAAGAAGAGGTGAGGTTTAAAGCCCAGGACAAGCTGGGGTGAACCCTTAGGCTCCTGCTTGCACCAGCCCCTTGTGAGTCTGGTTCTGTTTGCAGCAAGCTGGCAGCCAGCTACAGTCAAGCCAAGGGCTCATTTCTCCAGATACAGAATGTTCCAGGTTCCCTGCACCCGTGACTAAGTACTGGCACCAAATGTTCTTGCCTCCTGGCTGGTTCTGCCTGACATGCCCTGAGCAAGAAGAAATAAAACATTCTAGATCTATCCACTAGTCATGAAGTATTGTCCCTGCTCCCGTGAGTCAGGCAGACAGTACACTGACTCACTCCAACAGAAAGCCTGCTGTGTCGTGGGGAGTGTGAGCTAGCCAGGACCCTCCTTCAGCTCACTCTGCTACGGAACCCCAGACTAGAACATTCTCCTTCCCTCCTCCCTCTTCTTGCCCCGTCCCTCATCTCATCTCTGCACCTTGCTCCCCAGCCAGCATCCCCAGAGCTGTGTGTCACCATCCTTCCAAGGCCAGCCCTGTCCTCACCTCTCCAAGTGTCTCAGGCTCTGATTGGTGACTCTGGGTTTTGTGTTGACAGCTGTTTCCCCAACACCAGGCTCAAGGCCCTCAGAGCAAATCCATGTCCCTTCCTTGAGATGCTCTACTGCCATTTGACAGACAGCTGTCGTAATTCTTGCACAGACCCAGGAGCACCATGTAAGCAGTGATCCTTAGCACTGGGCAGGGCGCAGCCTGTGCAGCTTTACTTGACAGCCCGGGCACACCGCACATTCAACAGTGGACTGCAATTGTAAATATAATGCAGCTCAAATGCTCAGACATACAAACCGAATCATTTAAATAACAAACTGAGTTTTTGCTTGGGGCTGAAGAGTCCAAGCTTTGGTGAAAATGGAAGCAAACTGGGTCAGTGATAAATAGACTCTCATAAAGAGGCTGTTTAGACCCTAAAGTGGGTCAGGGCTCAACCCTGTGCAAATTAGCTACTGTTTATTTAGCGACTTCTCTCTGGTGTGTGTGCGTGGCTGCACTGATGGAGACTTAACTCATTTGAGGATTGAATTTCAATAGGATATCAAAATTCCTGTTTAAAAATAGCTTTCCCGAGCTGGCTCAGTGGGTAAGGGCACTTGCTATGAGGTTTGAAGACCCAAGTTCAATTCCTGTACCCACGTGGTGGAGAGAACTGACCTGCAAGTTGTCCTCTGACTTCCAGTTGTGGCACTCTCATGCCTTCACACACATACATACGTACACACGCTTGCACACTCATGCACACATAAAGGTACAACACATGTACACACATACACACACAATTGCACACACACACATACAGCCATAACACACACACACACAGGCACATGCAGGCGCATGCACACACCTAATGTAATTTAGTTTTAAAAACGTTTTTAGGCCTGGAGAGGTGACTCAGCAATTAAGAGCACAGGCCGCTCTTGCAGAGGACACAGGTTCAGTTCTCAGCACCCACATGGTGTCTCAGAAGCATACATGACTCCAGTACTAGGTGACTGGACACTGTCTTCTGCACCCCTTGGGCACTAGAAATGCACATGGCATACAGACTTACACGAAGGCAAAATATTAACGCACATTTAAAAAATGTCTTCCAGGGACTGGAGAGATGGCTCAGTAGTTAGGAGCACTGGCTGCTCCTCTAGAGGACCTCAGTTCTGTACCCAGCACATGTGTCACACAGCTCACAGCCACCTGTAATTCCAGGTCCAAGGAAACTGAGGCCCTGGTTAGGCTACTAAGGGCACCTGCGCATGCGTGTGTACACACAATACATATACACACACACACACACACACTCACTCTCATAACACTCACACTCTCTCAAACACACACACTCACACACACGCACTCATTCACACACACACACACTCACACACACACAGACACACTCCCTCACCATAGTGGTGGTGACATGTATCCCCTTACCCAAACCTAAACTTAAAGCTCTAGCTCTTTGTAGAGAAAACTCGCCAACACCTTCTTAGACCTCCCACCGCCCAGTATGAGTGTCAGAGAGACCTCTCTTGGGGCTATTACTCAGGTGGAGTGAGATCCCTTGCCAAGGTGCGCACACCCCGGACACCGCCTCGCTCTTGCCTGCAGCTCCCTTACCCCCACCCTGAACACTGCCCTGCTCACGCCCAAAGCTCCTCACCCCCATTTCTCCTCTCAGCTGACCACAACTACTCAGCTCCTTGCTATAGATGAGCATAAACCAAGGTGTGCCACTGTGTTCCAACAACACTGTCTGAAGTGCTGGCTGGGGCCTGATGCTCCTCAGAGGACCCAGGCTGGCTCACAGGCTGTCACACTGAGCTGGAGGACAGCAGGCTTTGGTGGCTGGATTTCAATCCCATTCCCCACACTCTGCAGCTGGCATCCAGCAAGCTTCACGACCGTCTCATGCCTCAGTTTCTCCATCCACAGAACAGGCATGCAGTCAGGGCCTACTGCACAGGAGTAAGTCAAGCACAGACGTACCTGCATGAAGGATGGAATCTGCAGGGCTCAGCCCGTGTGCAGACTTACGAGAGATAAGGTTTGATTCAGGAATTAGACATGGCAAGAGTCTAAAACATCCACAACAGAGCACATATGACAACACAGTGTAATGAGAGCTATTATAAATGATTTCTGGAATGTTCTGTGCAACATTTTTGGACTGCCATAGTCGGCACTCTGTAAGTGTTGCTTGTGACTTGAACCTAGGAGTGTAAAATCTGGTTCTTGCCCAGCAGGTGGAGGGAGAGAGTCTGCCCTCCCCCTTTGGCCAGCTTCCAGTGTCTTAGTCTGTACTTCTGTGAGCGCTCTGCAGTATGGTGTCCCATGTGGACCTGCATGGGACACAGACTTGGGAGAGAGCCATCAGGACTAGGTGTGGCTTCCTCCACTGCAGGCGTCAGCAGGACAGGGTCCTCTGTTTGGAGAAGGTCCTGAAGGAGGCAGTCTCAACTGCCACTGGGCGCTGTGCCCTTTGCCGGTGGCTGCAGTGGCTGCTGCACTGGGGGACCATGTGAGGCAGGCTCCAGCTGGGGACACAGAGGCTAGGCTGGTAGTTAGAGCGAGCTTCCTTGGTGCCACTTAGCTTGGAAGGAGAAGGCATGACAGATGAGCCACTCTGTCCCAGAGAACCAGCTCTGAGCAGCCCATACATTTCTGCCTAAAAGAGTTTTATACAACCAGGCACTCACTCAGCGGAGCCGCTGTGTGTTTGCCGACATTTTTAAACGCACATCTCCCACCAGCCTATAAAGCCACAATTAGCCTGAGCCTAATTTATGAGCATGAGCTGCCGCTGAGGGAGAGCTGGCGCTGTTCTTGCTGGCTGCGAGTGGCTGGGGGCTGCTGGGACACAATGGAGGGAGGCCTGGCTCCTGTGGCCCTGGGGGTGTCTCCAGAGCAGATGGGGTACAGAGGGTACCCTAGTGCAGGAGGGTTCCCTCATCAAACCTTGTCCTTGTCCTCGGACCCTCAAGACAGCTCTCGGGGCCACCTCCGACGTTTCCCTAATTTGTAAGGGAGGAACTTGAGACTCAGAGATGTTAAGTGACTTAGATGGGGTTCACACAGCCTCTAGGAGTTGGGCAGTCCGGCAGTTCTTGGTACTGTTAGGGACTCAGAGAGCTGACATGGTTGTGTAACCACTGGGATGCAACTAGCTCCCTCTCCACTGTAGCTTCCAAATCCCGTTAAGATGAGGATGACCAGAGGACCTATATTCTTAGACAACACATTGTTAAGAAGGCTGTGGACATAGCCTGGTGGGCTTAGAACTGTGAAGGGTATTGGCTTCCAGCTCTGGAGACCAGAGGTTGGAAGTACCCTTTGGTGGTTAGGAGGTTCGGGGTGGAAGGCAGAGGAGGAGGGCTCTGGTTCTGGTGGCATCTGGCCATCCCTGAACCTCTGTGACCATCTTCCAGCTCTACCTGTGTCTCTCTGAATTTCTGACCATCTTCTGTCTCCTGTGAGGACATGTGTTACTTGGCGGGGTTGACACAGAATGTTCTCAGATGCCTTAATTATGGGCCAGAGAGATGGCTCAGGTGGTAGAGTGTTTGCCACACAAGCATGGGACTTGAGTTTGATCCCAAGAACCCAGGTTTAAATAAATCTGGGCTTCATGGTGGGTGCTTGCAATCCCAGTGCTGGAGAGGTAGGCAGGAGGCTCCTGGGCTCGCTGGCCAACCAGCCTAGCTGACAGTGTTCCATGAGCCCCATCTTCAATGGGAAAGTCAACCTCAGAGACTAAGGTGAAGAGTGATGGGGGAAGACACACGATGTCAACTTTCAGCCCTCACATGCACACATGTGCACACCCCAAAGGCTGCATTGTATCCCCAGTTTCCAAGTTAATTATATTCAGTCTCTGGGTGACCATGCGTTTGGGGGACCCCAACCAACTCACTGCGGCTTGTGACAGGGGCTCCACAGTGAGGTTCCTGATATTTGTGGGGGTCAGTGAGAAGCTTGCAGAGTGCCTGTATCCCATTCTTCCTGCAGAGCACACTTCTAGCTCTGTGCTGACCATCTTTGGGTCATGGGGCTGAGGACTTGCAGACTCCTGGTCACAGGCAAGTACCCATGTGTGGTTCCTCCCTGTGGGTACCAATGAGGAGATCAGCTTGTACTGTGCGAGGTGATGGCTGGCATGGGCTGCTTGGCTCTTAGGAAGTTCCTAGATCCCCAAATGCTGTTGGAGGGGTGATTGTGGAAATGTGTCCCAGCTTCTACTTTGGATTCCCCTAGGAAGCTCTGAGGTGTCTGCTAGAGCTTGCCCCAACCCAGGGCAAGACACACTGGACTTGGGCACCTCAGGCCTTGGGTGGGAATATTTCTTGCCTTCTTGGGCCTGTCTTTGCTTGTGGGTAGCAAGATGGGATGGACACAGTGGACACAGACATCAAGTCTTTTTTTTTTTTTTTTTTTTTTTTTTTCTGAGAGTGTTTCTCTGTGTAGCTTTGGAGCCTGTCCTGGAACTCGCTCTGTAGACCAGGCTGAACTCTAATTCACAGAGATCCGCCTGCCTCTGCCTCCCTAGTGCTGGGACTAAAGATGTGTGCTACCAACGCCCAGCTGCCTAAGTCTTTTGTTCAAGTAAACATTGGTTAGCTGTTAGCAGTCTCAAGACACAGAACTGGAACTATGAGCTAGAAGAAGAAGAGTAACTCAGGGTCTCTCCTGTCCCCATGACCCAGTGACAATCATTGTCATTGAGGGCTAAGAAATCCCATTTCTTTAGTTTTAGTTTTGGCTTTTTTTTTTTTTTTTAATGTGTCTTATTTCCAGATTTCCAGTTGGCTCTTTCTTTCTTCCTTTCTTTGTTCTCTCTCTCTCTCTCTCTCTCTCTCTCTCTCTCTCTCTCTCTCTCTCTCTCTCATGTGTGTTGCTGTAGGTTGTCTTGTTCCAGAATTCTCCTCATCCTAGCCCTGCCTATCTTCCTGCTTTATTGGCCAGGTAGTTATGAGCTGCTATATAGGTGCTGGGAATTGAACCTGGGTCCTCTGGAAAACCAGCCAGTGCTCTTAACAGCTGAGCCATCTCTCCAGCCTCTACTTTTAGCATTTTGAGAGATAATCTCATGCAGCCCAGGTTGGCCTTGAGCTCACTGAGCTGCTGAGGATGACCTTGAACTCCTGACTTCCTGTCTCTGCTTTCCAAGTGCTGGGGTTACAGATGAGCACAGGGGCTTGGTTCTCTTTTTCTGTGTGTTGAGGCTGGTGCTTTCTTCTGAATCTTGCTCTCTTCTCACCCTTCTGTTTCCCCAAGCAAGGAAAAAAAAAATCTCCACCAGCACCATTTTTAATGGCCAGAAAATATTTCACAGGGTGAATGTGGGGACCGTCGCCTTAGTCAGTATTGTTGGACATCTTGGTCATTCCAGGGTGGTTGTCTTGATCAGAGCAGGCATGAAGAGCAGATGAGAGCTGGGGGTGGAGGGAGCTAGCCGCAGGGCTGCGGGCACAGCGTGTCTGAAAGCCTGCCTGACCTGTGGTCACCGGCCACCTGCACAGCTGGAGGCCCAGCGGGAGCCACAGTCCCTGCTGTCAGCCGTCCTCGCTGGCGGCTTTATCTTCATTTCTGAAGGCTCTGCAGTGGTCCAGTCCTGACACTTCCTCTTTATGTCTCTCGATCAGGGAGCTTCTCTGTCAAGTAGCTAATGAACTGTAAACAGACACTCTAGTGTTCTCGGGACCCTCTGAGGAGCTGGGAGGGAGGAGCCGTGAGCTGCTTTTGAAGGTACCAGAAGAACGCAACAAAACCGCCAGCAGCAGCCTCTGGGGAATCAGAGGGCAGGCTCCCCTGAAGGTGCTGTCGGGACAGCAGCCAGGACTTTGCAGGAGAGTGCGGCGGGTGGCGAGCTGCCTGGGTTTCCGATTCCTTAGCCCAGGACTTTGGATTCCTCCAGGGTTCTTGTCCTTGTCTTTTCCTCCCTCCTTCCCAATCTCAGATATCTCTAAACCAGACCAAAGCCCACCTATCCAGAGGACCATGTGGATTCCTGGGTCCCCAGACTACAAAGCAAGGCTCCTGGGGTTGGGTGGGGTCCTGACCTGACTCAGTTCTCCGACTGAGCTGGGAAGCGCTGACCTAAGCCGGGGCCCAGAGAGCTTGGCCCAGAAGCCCCTCTGTGGGCGGCACCTTCTCAGACCAGTACACAGGTCTTCCGGGAGGGGGTGGCTCTTGTTCCCTCACTGCCGATTCCTAGGATCAAGCTTCCCGCAGAGTATGAAGCTGGCCCCCATCAGGCTCATGACGAGGGGCCTTTTGTCTTCACCCCCACATTAAGCGAGTGAGTGTGAAGGTCTGTGGGGGTTGTGGGCATAGTGCCTGCCTCTCCCGAGGCACCTCTGGGGGGAGGGGATGAACCGGTGGGGCACAGGCCAGCTTCAGCTCCTCACTTCCAAGGACTTTGTTGGGTGATCCTCACATCACACAGTCTCATTGACAGCCACCTGCTTTTGGATCTGCCTGGGGGGAAGCCTCCCTCCATCCCCTCAGCTTTCACTCAGCTACCCACCCCAGGCCCCTGACAATCCTTAACCCTTCTTGTCTCCCTAGCTGTCCTTGTTCTGTACATTTTTCATGAACAGAGTCACACTGCGTGTGGTCCTAGCGTCTGCCTTCAGCTTGCGCACCTGTGTTGTAGAGGTTGTCAGGGACTTGTTCCTTTTTTCTGTTGCACAATATTCCATTGTATGGCTAGTCTGCATAGTGTGTGTGTGTGTGTGTGTGTGTATGCATACATGCACTTTTGTGTGTGTGAATGTGTGTATGTATGTGCGTGTGTGAATGCATGTGTGTATGTGTGTGTATGTGTGTGTTTGCCTGTGTATAGGCGAATGTGTGTACGTGTGTGCATGTGTATGTGAATGCATGTGTGTGCATGTGTGTATGTATGTATGCATGAATGTAGTTCAGGGGACTGAGCCTCATGAATGCTAGACAAATACTCTACCACCTAGCTGTTTTCTAGACTGACACTGGGTTTTCGGCACTTAGGGGCTTTACCGTTAATGTAGTTATGGCTGTATGTGCAGAGTACCTTTCTCCTTCCTCCTCATCTTCCTCCTCCTCCCTCTTCTATTCTTCATTGACTTCTTCTCTTATTGGGGATAAAATGCAGTTTGCCTTTTAAGTTTTATTTAATTTCAATTTCTGAGACAAGGTTGTGTAGCCCAGGCTAGCCTCAAACTCATTATGTAGTTGAGGATGGACAACCCTGAGTTTCAGGCCTTCCTCCCTCCATCTCCTGAGTAGGGGGGATTACAGGTGTGTACCACCATGCCAGGTTTATGTGGTGGTAGTTGGGGGGCTGGAACCCAGGCCTTCATATATGCTTGGCAAAGACTCTACCCACTGAGCTGTGTCTCCAAACTCTTTTTCTGTTTTTCTAGCATAAGATTTGACCTCATCAGATCTCCCCTCCACCATCAGCTCTTCTTAATAGCATTTTGATACTTGGTCTAGGCATGTTGAGCCCATACACCTTCTAGTAAAAAGACATTTCAGTGAGATAAGGCAGAAAACAAACTCTCCACTTTCCCTGAAGTTATAGAAAGCCAATTCTAATCTGCTTTAAAAAAAAAATCCACCCTTGCAGATGCACTAAAAAAAGTGTTTCTGTGGCCCACTGGCCTCAGAGATGGCTGGGCTGTCGGCAAACTCTTCAGTCTTAACAAAACCCAATAATCCTAGTTGGTCATTTAGCTGCATAATTTAATACCCTTTAAGTGACTGTCCCTTTTCTTTGTGAATGGTCAGGAAAGCAGAGAAGGGCCATCAGTGGGCGCTGGTATTGGTGGAAGCTGCCTGGGTCTCTGGGGATTCCTATCTGAAGTGGGAGCTGGAGGCCTGGGGCTCACAATTCTTCACTTGGGTAATCTTGAGATCTTCACAGCCAGCCAGATGGACTCTGTTATATCTCCTTTTCAGACAGGACAGGGAGACATCGCAGGGATGACAGAGTGCCAGAGGCTGCTCAGCTGGCAGATGGTGGGGTGCAGTAGTCTGACCCAGAGGCTAACGGAGGGTGGGGCAGTGCTGCTCTGTTTGTTTTGTGGACTGGAGAGTGGGAAGCAGAGAATGAAGAAGCTGGAGCCTGCTGGGGAATCGAGCATGTGGAAAAGGAGAGAGAGGGAGAGCCTCAGCAGCAGGGGCTCTGGGGCCAGGAAGGAAGAGAGAAGAGGAGGGAACTGAGGATTCTCAGGTCAGGGCCATGTGGCTGGGGGTGGGGTGGGCATGGAAGACAGGACGTGGGGAATTGCTCATGAGGTGCTCCAAGAATAGATGATGGGAGAGGGAGGGTGAGGCACTGAGCAGTGGCTTCCAGAAGCTCTCACAAGAAGATCCTCTGGGAAAGAGCACCTGTGTCCCATCCACTGCCTTTTCTCGGTTTGAGATACCCCTCTCCTAGCTGCTACAGTGACCACTGGACTCTCTGCTCCAAGAGGAGCAGTCACCAGAGTCATGGCCCCATCTGCACCTTAAGGAGTGACCATCTGAGCCTTGGGCCCAATTCCACCAGGAGGAGCATTCACTGGAGGCTCTGCTCTGCTTTTACCCAAGGAACAGTCAGCAGAGCCACAGCCCGAACTATACCAATTGGAGAAAGAGAGACTCCCTGAAGCACAAGCTCCACCTATACTGATTGGAGGAAGAGATTCATAGACAACAAGACAAGAACACACTCAACAATGTAAAGAGCAATACAGCAAGTCCTGAACACCCCAACACAGATGAAGTAGAAGAAAAGGACCTTAAAAATAACTCTATAAGGATGATTGAGTCTTTTAAAGAGGAAATAAAAACATTTCCTTAAAGAAATGGAGGAAAGGAAGAACAAAAATATTGGGAAAAAAAATCGACAAATCCCTTAAATACAACCAAGAAAAAGCAATCAAACAAGTGAAAGAAACGATTCAAGACTTGAAATCTGAAACAGAGACAATAAAGAAAACACAAATGAAGGGAATTCTGGAAATGGAAAAGCTGGATAAATGATCAGGAACCATAAATGTAAGCATAAACAACAGAATACAAGAGATGGAAGAAGGAATTTCAGGCATTGAAGATATGATAGGGGAAATAGATTCATTGGTCAAAGAAAGTGTTAAATCCAATAAATCCTTAACACAAAACATGCAGGAAATCTGTGACACCATGAAAAGACAGAAACTTAAGGTAGAAGAAGGATAAGAAGTTCAAATCAAAGGCACAGAAAATATATTCAACAAAAATCATAGAAGAAAACTTTCCCAACCTAAAGAAGGACACGCCTATGAAAATACAAGAGGCTTACAAAAATCAAATAGACTGGATGAAAAACGTCCCCCCACCCCATAATAATCAAAACAATAAACATGCAGAATAAAGAAATGATAAGAAGAGCTGCAAAGGAGAAAGCCCTGATAACATACTTTCCCATGGAAACAATGAAAACCAGAAGGCTCTGGACAGATGTTATACAGACACAGATGCCAGCCCAGACTACCATACTTTGTAGCACAAAAAATAAAAGACCCAGAGACAGATATCAGGGTTCAAGCTTCAAGCTGAAGATCAGAAAAGCAAAGCAGCTGGCTACTAGCTCTTACCTCTACCTCAGCTCAGACCAAATGGGGTGATCCTCAGACTGCTCCCGACCTCACTGCTCCTCAGACTTACTCAGACTGCTATGCTGTCCTTTCAGACTGAATGCCAGCTCTGAGACCCTGCTCCTGTCTTATATCTCTCCCTAAAGCTGTGATTAAAGGCATGTGCTCCTAGGTTCTGAGAATACACAGCAAAGTTTTCAATAATCATAGATGGAGAAAACAAGATATTCCATGATAAAACCAGATTTAAACAATACCTATCCACAAACCCAGCCCTACAGAAAGTACTAGAAGGAAAATGCCAACCAAAGTCAGCTACATCCACAAGAACACAGGCAGTAGATGAGTTTACAGCAGCACATCCCAAAGATGGAAAGCACACAGAGTCTGGATACTCTATGCTACTGTGTTGTCTTTGAATTGCTCAATTACTAAGGAAGGAGCAACTGCTAAAACACACTTGATTATCAATGCTGCGGAATTAATCCAATTTATATATTTAAAAAATGCTTTGACTTCCAAATTTAAGTCTAAGGACAGGTTACTGGGGAAAAGGATTTCTATTTTTGTTTCCACAGAAAATGAAAAACTGTGGATTCCTTCCAGACTAATGTGGTTTGAGCAAGCCAGACCCCCTGAAACAGCATCCCAGGTGATCCAACATTCAAAACAGCTGGTACAAGGCAGCCTTACATTCAAAACAGCTGGTACAAGGCAGCCTTGCAGACCACTACAGCCAGGATTTCTGCATCTTCTTAGGATCCCCGAGACAGTGTCCTCTACCAGCAGGAAGCAGTTTAGAAAGAACAGCGCTCAAATTCCCAAATATTGTCTATAAATGTTTGTTTTCATTTAAATGGGGTTGGTTATAAATGGTTAATGATCACAACCAATCTCTTAAGGGTAAAAAGGGGATATGGTATAGATATGAATACTTTGTTTTGGAATGAATTTTCATTTATTGATACAAATTTAAGGTCAATTTTGTGATATGCATATTTCTCCTCTTGTTTAGGTATTGTGTTTATATAGCTCATTTAGAAATGTAATGTACAATTTAGCACAGATTATAGATAGTTACCTATGATAGTCAAAACTCAGAATTAAGTTAGGTTTTCTAGATATACAGAGATATATTTGAGATGGATAAATATTCTTCAAACCTTTCAAAGACCTACAGAATATAGCATTTAAGTTTGGGGTTTTTCTTAACAATGAGGCACAACTGCTCCTGACAACACCACCTGTGTCTCAAAGGAAGATGGACATCAAAGAAACTTGTTATGAAGTTTACTTCCAATATGGCAAGATACTGTTCTTGTCTGGACTGTTTGACTTTGTGCTGTATTAACTGGACATGCAGGACCCACAGAAAAATGACAGGAGATGCCATTATGTATATATGTTTCTCATACTAGTTAATGAATAAAGCACTGTTGGCCAATAGGAAAGGAAGAAAGAGGAAGTAGTAAGGAAGGGTCAAGATGGAGAGTCTGGAGAAAGCAGAATGCTGGCCAGCTTCCCGGTAAGAGAAGACCCCGTGTAAATACTAGATTAGCATAAATGGGTTAATACTTAAGACAGAGCTAGTCATTAAGAAACTAGTACCTGGCCAACAGCATTATATCAAATACAGAGTCTCTGTGCGTTATTTGGGGCTGGTGCGGCGGGACAAGACTAGGCGGCGGGAGGAAAAACCGTACTCCTTACATATGGGGCCCACATGGCTAATAAGAACTTCCACTTAAAATTTAACAAAAGCTTAAAAAAAAAAAAAAAGGGTTTTAGAAACAAAAGAACAGAGGCAAGCAAGGCTTCTTGGTAGCAGCATTTTTCTCGGTTGTACTCTGCTTTTCGAGAGACAAGCAGATATTCGCGCGGCTCCTTTAAGGGAAGATTCCTGACTCAGCATAAGTGGCAAAAAACCCACAAGGCTTTTAAATAACTCTGCTAACAATTTATTGGTGTGTATGAGAGCTGGCAAGGCAGTGACCACAGCTCTCTCTGCTGGCGGTAAAATAGCCGCCGCCATCTTTGATAAACCGCAGCTGACACAGCTATGACTTTCATTTCAGTAATGTTGTTGTTTATCTGATAAAAGACTCGTGGCTACAAAAAGATAAAGATTTACATTAAAGACAGATTCATATTAAGAAAAACCTCTAAAGGTTTACAGTGTGTTTTAAAAAATATGTAGGCTTGGGAGAGAATAAAAAATGGTTTTAAAAAGACAGAGAACAGCTGGGTGTGGCAGCACACGCCTTTAATCCCTGCACTTGAGAGACAGAGGCAAGCAGATCTTGTGATTTCAAAGTAAACCTGGTATGCAGAGTAAATTCCAGGACAGATAAGAGTTACATGGAGAAACCCTGTCTCAAAAAATAGAAAAGTAACAAAATAATAAAAAAGCCACAGATGGAGAGAATTTGGATACTGTACGGTATTATATTGTCTTTGTATCTTTTAATTGCTGAGGAAATAACAACAACTGATAAAGGAAATGCTGCTGGATTAATTCAATTTATACATTTTAAAAATACTTTGACTCCAAAATTTAAGTCTAAGGACAAGCTACTGGGGGAAAGGATTTTCTATTTGTTTCCACAGAAAATGAAAAGCTGTGGATTCCTTCCAGACTAATGTGGTTTGAGCAAGCCAGACCCCCTGAAACAGAGTACCAGGTGATCCTACATTCAAAACAGGTGGACAAAGCATCCTTGCAGACTACAGCCAGGATTTCTGCATCTTCTTAGATCCCCATGACAGCGCCAATACAGGTGGACAGTTTAAAGTTTCCAGCTTTGCTGAAGAGTCTGCCAGACACACTATGGCCTATGGGCTGAAGATGGAAGATTACAGAAGAACTTTGGGTGACTGACCAGGCAATGAGTTGTCTCTGTCATTTCTAGAGTTTATATTATCCTTCTGTAGTTTTTGATGGAGTTGAAGACAGTTATAGTTTTCCTTAGGATTAAAGATAAATTGCATGTAAGACTTTAGACATACTAAGATAGGATAGATGATGGAAAAATATTTTCTTTAAATCTTGCAAAATGTTAACGGACTAAATATTAAGGATGCCTCCGGATGCTCTTCTGTCCCCATGCTGTAAGCAAGAGAGCTCCGGGGGACCCCTTCCTCAGACCTAGTTTCCTCAGATAACCTCCACCCATGTCCCCAATGGGTGTGATCAGTGCCACAGGTGCAGACAAAGTGAATATCTCACTACAGTACTCACTCATAAGTGGATACCAGACATAAAGAAAAAGATACCCAGCCTACAATCCGCAATCCCAGAGAAGCTAGAACCCTCTTCCAGAAACAGATGGAAGCAGATGCAGAAATCCACAACTAACCAGTGGGCCAAGCTCCTGGAGTACAACTGAAGTGAGGGAGGAGAGATAATGTGAACAAAGGAGTCAAGACCATGATGGGGAAACCCACAGAATCAGCTGACCCCAGCTAGTGAGAGATCGCTGACTCAGGTCTGACAATGGGGAACCTGCACAAGACTGAACCAGACTCCCTGAATGTAGGTGACAATGGGCAATATGAGGCCACTGGCAGTGGGTGCAAGATCTAGCTCTAATGCGCAAACGGACTTAGTGGAGCCCATTCTATATGGAGAGATAACTTGTCCAGCATAGACACAGGGAGAGTGGTGGGTGTGCCATGGTCCTGTCTCAACAACATGATGGGACAGACTTCGTTGACATCCTGGGGGAGGCCTTACCCTCTCTGAGGAGCAGATGGAAGGTGGGGGGAAGTGGGTGGAAGAGAGGGGCAATGGGATTGGAATGCAACAAATTAATACAAAAGAATAGATTATGTTTGTCTGCAGCATGAGAGGAGAGCCCAGGCTGATGCCAGTGGTGGGGTTACAGCTCAGGAGACTGGCTAGGACTTGGGTAGGGTGCAGACCTTGCTTGGGGAGCGCATGCTTAGGAGAGAACCCAGACCACTCAGGGATTGACAAGGGAATGCCCAGAGAGGAATCTCAGTGTGTTAACCCTCTGCCAAGCGGACCAGGTGGGCAAGGCTGGTGCCCAGTGTGTAGTCTGTGTCCCTGCTTCACTCTTCCCCAGGGTGAAAGCTGTTAGTCTAACGATGGGAGGACTAACCAAGTGTTATGGTGCTGGGTAGAAGGATAGCTCTAGCCCAGAACTTCTGGGCTAGTTTGCAGGACCTTGTTAGATACTGTTTTTAAATAGAAAAGGGCTGGCGATGCGGCTCAGTTGGTAGGGTGCTTGCCTGCATGTAGGAGGCCCTGGGTTTGATTCCCCAGCCCTGCAAACATGGTGGGTAGCACAAGATGGCCGAAGAATCACAAGTTCAAGGCTACATAGTGAGTTTCAGACCGGCCTGGGATACATGAGATCCTGTCAAAAGCGGGGAGTGGAGGGGGTGGCAGTGTGAGGGGAGGAGAGACAGAATGAGAAAAGAAAGGAGAAATAGAGGAGGCAAGGAGAAAGAGGAGGGAGGGAAGGGTGGAGAGAGGGAGGGATGGAGGGAGAGAGGGAGGGAGAGAGGAAAGGAGGAAGAGAAGGAGGGAGGGAGGGAAGGAGAAAAAGGGAGGGAGGGAGGGAAGGAGGGAGGAAGAGAGGAGGAAGAGGAGGGAGGGAAGGAGGAAGAGAGGGAGGGAAGGAGAGAGGGAGGGAGAAAAAGGGAGGGAGGGAGGGAGGAAAAGAGGGAGGGAAGGAGAGAGGGAGGGAGGGAGAAAAAGGGAGGGAGGGAGGGAGGAAAAGAGGGAGGGAAGGAGGAAGAGAGGGAGGGAAGGAGGAAGAGAGGGAGGGAAGGGAGGGAAGGAGAGATGGAGGGGTGGAGGGAGGAAGAGAGGAGGGAGGGAGGGAATGTCTTTCATCATGTGCCTCAGAGGCAACGCGATGGGGCAAAAGCTTTGAAGATCTTTCTAAGGAGTGGGCAACAAAGTCCTGACTGTCCTACCCTGGAAAGTCACTGGGTACTGAGGATGTCATGCCCATCTTCCCAGGTCAGCTACTACTCTGCTCTGTAGAATGTTCCGGTCACATGGTGGCAGAAAGGATGGGGCTCCACCTTCAGCACACACGTTCCCAGGGGCTTGGTGTGGTGGCCACTTAAGGGTGCCCTTCTATCCCTTGAGGGGTAGTTGCTTAGTCTGTGTCTATGGTCAGGGTATCAGTCCCTCTGGCGATGGTGTCATGATTGGGGATGGACACGTGGTTCAGGTGGGGCATTGGACTTGGGAGAACAATGTTCTGGAAAGGTGTGTCTGGCTGCCTGTGACGCTCTGGAATGCCCATGGCAGGATGATGAGCAGCAGACACATGGACCTGAGAGCTGGACAGACAAATGCCCGCACACTGACCTCCAGGTGGCACTTTGCTTTGTAAGTCACAATGACTTCTCTTCTCCTCTCCTCTTTTCTCCTCCCCTCTCCTCTCCTCTTTTCTTTCCCCTCCCCTCCCCTGCTCTCTCCCCTCCGCCTTCCCCTTTCTTTCTTCCTTCTTCTTTCCCTGAGGCAAGGTCTCTTTCTCTGTAGCTCTGGCTGTGTTGGAACCATTCCAGTGCACAATACTTCTTAGCAGTTGATGAGGGAGTGGCGCAGCCTGCACCACCAATCCAGTGAAGGCACCCAGAGTTTGTGTCCCAGAGTTCAGCCTGTGCAGGCATTCCTGCAGAGGAGGGGCAGCGTCACTCAGGGGAGAAACCGCATGGGAATAACATGGGGGAGGCCTCCCATGTTATTATATCCCACAGGATATAATTACCCCATATCTTCCTCTCTCCAGCTGTGATTTAATGTCCCAATTGGGGTTGAAGAGATGGCTCAGTTAGTAAAGTGCTTTCCTTACAAACATGAGAATCTGTGTTTGATCCTCAGAACCCCTATTTATATCAAACAAACAAACAAAAAAAATTACCCAGCTGGGCTTCATGGTGTCTACTTACAAATCCCAGCACTGGGAAGGCAAACAAGAGGGTGCTTGGGATTCTGGGTAGCCAGCCTAGCCTGTGTGGTAAGTCCCAGGGAAGTGAAAGACCTTGTCTTAAAGGTTTGGAGAAGAGATGGATGGTACTTTAGTAATAACACTCGTGGTTGTCTCCTGGCCTCCACTTTTGCACGCTGCTGCATGCATGCACACAACACACACACATGCTCATGCATACTTGCATGTATATTTCCACTGCTGTGATAAGACAACTTGGGGAGGAGATAGCTCATTTCAGCTTACAGTCCTGACGGGAGATGTCATTCTGTAAATATGTTTTTTGTATTGGTTAATGAATAAAGCACTGTTGGCCAATAGGAAAGCAAGCTAGGCAGGACTAGGAGACAAGGAGGATTCGGGAAGAGGTTAGAGAGATTCAAAATGTAGGACCAAGAGAGTACAACTCTAGACCCTCTCCCTGGTAAGATAAGACCATGTGGAAACACTTAGATTGATAGAAATGGGTTAATATTTAAGACAGAGCTAGCCAATAAGAAACGCTAGTAACTGCCCAATAGCTTTATATCTAATACAGCGTCTCTGTGTGTTATTTGGGGCTGGCACAGCGATGGGACCAGGCTGGCAGGAAAAACTTACTCATAACACAGTCCATCATCCAGGAGAGTCAGGAGACAGGGACCTACACAGGGCAGAGACCTGGTAGCAGGAGCTGATGCAGAGGCCATGGAGGGGTGCTGCTTACTGGCTTGCTCCTCATGCCTTGCTCAGCCTGATTTCTTATACACATAGGGACACCTGCCCTGCGGTGACACCATCCACAGTGAACTTCTTCAAACATTGATGCTTGACTTCTTCAAACACCAACCAAGAAAATATAGCACAGTGTTGCTAACTGGCCAATCTGTGGGCCATTTTCTCAACCAAGGTTCCTTTTTTTCAAATGACTCTAGCTTGTGTCAAGTTGACAATAAAACTAGTCACCACAGTTCTCAAAATCCACACCGAGCAGCTCACAACTATGCCTCCAGCTATAGGGGATCTGACTCCTCTTCTGGCCTCCATAGACACCTACACTCATGTAGACATACCAACACACACACACACACTTGACTCTGGGTGATATGGGCTCTTCGGGTCACCATGATCCCTGCCATGCCAGTTCCGAGATGTGAGTTCAGTGTTTGCAGCACAGCTGTGTTATGCCTCCTCTAGGGCAGCTGCAGAAAGGCTGAAGCCTGTGGGAGGCTCTGGGATAGATCTATATGTATGGGTGAGTGGTTTGTTCCATACAAACATCATCATTCCAGACCAGGAGCCTTGAAGGGAACACCTTTTGAATGAGTACTCTCAGGAAAAACTCACAGTGTCCTCCTCCTCTTCCCTAGCTAATGAGCTGAGACTCCAATTACAGCCAGGGGCCTGTGTGATGAGCTCTGACAATGGCCTTGAAAGGAAAATGGCAATTGCCTGGAGCGGAGGCTGGTGACCGGACCTTGCAGGAGATCCAGGGCCTGACAGGGCCTGGGAGGGCTGGGAGGGCTGGGAGGAGCTGGGAGGAGCTGGGAGGAGGGGGGAAGAGGACTTCTGGAGAGTGAGGGGAGGGGAGTCCATGTCAGTGCCCTCCAGTTCAGTTTGCCTGGGCAAGCTGCAATGGGGCCTCATTTAGCACCCTGGAGCGGAAGCAGAGGAAATCTTGTGAATTGTCGCATGTGTCCTCCGGATCTCATTGACCCTGCCTGGGGAAACTGTGTTAGTTATTTTTCTTGCAGTCATACCTCTGACTCTCAGTGGAAAGTGTAGTCCATTATGGTGGAGAGAGATGTAGTGATGGTTGTGGCTGGCTGTCATGGCAGCTTGCTCGTATCTTGGTGGACCAGGAAGCAGAGACAGGACAGAAAGAAGGATCTGGCTGTAAACCTTTTAAGGCCCACCCTAAAGATACACTTCCTACAACTAAGCCTCACATCCCAAAGGTTCTATGACTTCCTAAACCGTGCCACTGGCTGGGGATCAAGTGGTTAAGCATAGACATTTTACATCCAGTCCGTGATAACAAATGGGCACAATAATTGCAGTCTCTATTTTGAGAGCGTTTTAGGATCACAAGAGACACTTGGATGTGAAAGCCAATTATAGGCAGAACATGGGGGCAAGGGCCATTCATGGATGTACAGATGCTTCATCTGGAGGGTCACAAAGTCCAAATGAGTCCCTTGTCTTATAGATGAGAAGAATGAACCTTAGGAGTGGAAGGGCTCTCCTAATGTCCCCCAGTAAACAAGTGAGATGGGACAGAAACCCGGGTCTTGATGCTAAGCCATGCTGTCTTGTCCTTCCTGATGGGTTGTCCAGGTGTCTATGGCTGGCAAGGTGAACAATGGGCTTGCCAACTGAGGTCTTTCTGGTCTTATGTCTGCAAAGTGGTGCCCATGTTATATTTTTAAAAATTTATTTTAAGAATATGAGTGCTCTATCTGCACATACAACCTGATGCCAGAAGAGGGCATCAGGTACCACTACAGATGGTTGGAGCCACTGTGTGGGTGCTGGGAACTGAACTCAGGACCCCTGGAAGAGCAGCCAGTGCTCTTACCCACTGAGTCATTGCTCCAGCCCCCATGTTGTATTTGTATGTGTTTGTTTGTGTGTGTGGATACATGTGGATGTGTGTGCACATGTGTACATGTAGAGGCCAGAGAATCTCCTCAAATGTTATCCACATTGTTTTGTTTTTCACATTTAAAAAGATTAAAAATTTCACTTATGTCTGTGTGTGTGTGTGTGTGTGTGTGTGTGTGTGTGTGCATTTGGTGTGAACGGATGCCATATGTGTGGGGGTCTATGAAGGCCAGAGAGGGAATCAGATTCCCTGTAGCTGAAGTTGTAGGAGATTGGAAGCCACCTGACATGAATGTTAGGAACTGAACTTGGGTCTTTGCAAGTGCAGCAAGCACTCAACCCTAGCCATCTCTCGGGCCCCTTCATCTTGTTTTGTGAGGCAGGTTTTCTCACTGGAGCTTGCCAGGCTAGATTGGCTAGCCAGAAGGTCACCGGGGTCTACATGTCTTTGTTTCCCTGGTGATGGGATTGCATCATGCAGAACCATGTTCAGCATTTTCACATGGGTCCTAGGGATTGAACTCAGGTCCTCACGCTAACACAGCAGGTATTCACTGACTGAGCAGCTCCACAGTCCCCCACATTGTAAATACATGCCACCACTTTTCTCATGCATAACTGATAGCATATGGTCTCAGTGGTGTGGTTGGCAGACCATCGGTTCGAGCCCATGTCCCATGGCTGTGGTGAGGTTCCCTCCTCAGAGAAGGAAAACCCAGGGAAGAATGAAAGGCTTTGCCTGCTCTTCCTTTCCACCTGCAAGCCCTGTCCCACCCCTCCCCACCCACCCCTCCCCACCCCAGCTCCCCCACTTCAGCCTAATTCCATGTCCCCAGTCTGCTGCCACGCCTCCCTCTCTTTCCTTCTCTCTCTCACCGTGACATTCTCTCTTACTTTGGTTGCACCACGCATGTGCACCGCATCCCCTTTCTGTTAGCTGCACTCTGCTTTCAGGATGCTTTTTTTCCAGTTTTCCCATGTGTGGCTCTTCTTATTGTTCAGATCTCATCTCAGATGTCACCTGATCAAACTCTCTCTGGCCATCCAGACAGTAACTCCCACCCAAGACACTTAAGTATGTAGTTTCCACAAACGGAAACTAGTTATTGGTTATGTTCACATTCCCACCCTCGATGGAAGGTCAGCTGCTTGAGAGCAGGAGAGTTCATTGGCCAGCCACTGTATTTCCAGTGCCAAGCGCACAGTAGGCTTTCAGTAAGGCTTTGATGCACTGGGGCTGAGAGATGGCTCAGAGGGTAAGAGCCCTGGCTGCTCCTCCAGAGGACCCAGGGTTGATTCCCAGCACCCATATGGCAGCTCACAACCATCTATAACTCCAGCTCCAGAAGATCTGATGTCCTTTTCTGCCCTCAGTAGGTACGGCACACAGGAGTTACACGTACTTACACACAGACAAAACACCCATATACATAAAACAAAAACAAACAAATCTTTTAAAAAGAGTGTTAAAAGAGTTCACCATGTTTAAGTGATGGTGTTTGTGTGTGAGAGAGATTGTATGAGCTTATGTGCATCATGTGTGTGTGGGTACCATAAGAGGCCAGAAGAAGGTGTTGGATCCCCTGGAATTAGAGTAACAGGAGGTTGTGAGCTGCTGGATGTGGGTGCTGGAAGCTGAACTCAAGTTCTCTGCAAAGAGCATTACCATAGAGTCATGTCTTCAGACTGTCGTCATATCTTTTAAAGGTATGTTTTGTGTTTTTTCTTTTTGTTGTTGTTTGTTTCAAACAGCCTCTCCTTTCACTCAGTGTATTCTGGAGTCTAGTTTTTGGGAAATGAGGTGAGTCCCAGGGGTCCTGTTCTGTTTTTGCATGTACTCTGTACTCTGACAGCTCCAGCTACCAGGAACGCTGGTTACCTGAGCATTTCCTGGCATGCAGGAACCCGGGGAGAGACCTGGATTGGAGGAAGAAGGTGGGAGTGGGAGGTACATGTTGGGTGTTTTCCAAGCCAATCTTCTCATTACACATACATTTTAACGCTGTCAGGGATTAATTTGTTATATAAAGCTGGAAATAGCAGTGCCACATGTAAATAGCAAACCGTGAGAAGACTGCTCTTTGCCAACAGGACTTATGAACCTCTGGATCCACAGCCAGAGAGCAAATGGGATCTCTGTCCACAGTGCTGAAATAATCAGACCCGGGACTTCCCAGGGTAACATCTGTCCGAGGTGCTGAAGCTAACTGTCCCATTTCCTGTTGTGGTCATCGCCCGGCAGTGGTGGCCACTACATCTTGGGTCACCATGATCCACCTTTGTGAGGTCACATTGCAATAACAGATGATGGTAGTCACACCTCTGGCATCTCCTGAAACAACTCTAGCCACTGCTATCCTGTTCCTCACTAGAGGGGTCCTATCCCATTGTAGGGACACTGGAAGGGCTATGGGAGGCAATATTGGTTACCTTTATTGCTGTTATTAGACAACATGACCAAGACAACTTATAGAAAAAGGAGTTTATTGGAACCTTACAGTTCCAGAAGATGAATCCATGAACATCATGGTGGGCAGCATGGCAGGAGGCGAGCAGGCAGACATGGCGCTGGAGCAGTCACTTAGAGCTCCCATCTCAATCCCACAAACATGACACAGAGAAGGAGGAGGTGGAAGGGAAAGATGAGGGGGGAGGGATGGTGGAAGAAGAAGGAGAGATAAATGAGAGAGGAAGGGACTGAAGGAGGGGGGAGGGAGGGAGGAAAGGAGGAGGAGGAGGAGGAGGAGGAGGAGGAGAGAGAGAGAGAGAGAGAGAGAGAGAGAGAGAGAGAGAGAGAGAGAGAGAGCGCAAGAACACCCATTGGGAATGGAGTGGGCTTTTGAAAACTCAAAGCCTGCCCCAGTGACACACGTCCTAATCCTTCCCAAACGGTTCCAACTGGAGACCAAGCATCCCCAATTATGAGCCTATGGGGGCTGTTCTCATTCAGATCATTGCAGATTCTCGGCCCTTCGAGCATCTCTGTGGGGGTATTTTGGAACATGTCAAGAGTGCTATGGTAAGGGCAGAGGAGCCACAGGCCTTGGCTCACAGACTCCACTTAGCACCGTTGTCTCCCAGTCTTAGACTGCAAGGCTTGTAGTGACCCTGAGTCTGTAGACCCACACTCAGGAATTCCAATATGTGGCACAGCTCCCTTCAGGATGGAACACAAGGCTCCTGCATGGCAGAATCATATAAAAATATTTGTTAGAAAGGCCACACATAATCCCAGCAAGGGAGACTGAAAGTCCAAGGTTGGCCTGGGCCATGGAGTGAGAGCCTATCTCAAAAAATTGTTAAAGGTTTCTTTGTAAAACATATTCACACAAATCTTAAGCCTATAGAAGAGAGAGAGGGGGGGAGAGAGATCACAGAACTCCTAGCAGACACCTAAGGCCCCTGTCATGTAGGACTTCCTCCAAGGGTGACTGTTTTCCTGAAATCTGTCACTACAGATGAGTTTTTCTTATTCCCTAACTTCATATCTTCTGGACTCTTCCACATGCCCTCCCGGCTTCTCCTCCGTCCCGCCACGCCGTGTCTTCAGTGTTTATGCGGCATTTTTTGTGTGTGATATTTCACTGTAATTCATGTGTTCCTTCATTGATAGACAATGGGGCTGTCTCTAGTTTAAGCTGTTTGGAAGAGAGCTGAGCATACTTTTGTGCACTTTTTTTGGGATGGGTAAAACACCCAGCTGTGCCAGGTATGTATTCAGGACCGGGATCACCAATCACAGTGAAGACATCAGTTTTCAGACTGGCCATATCTTGATTTACAGTCATTAAAAAATTAATTCATCCTTCCTTGCTTTGCCTTTTCTCCTCACCAGTGGAGAAGATGTTCTGGCAGGGAGCTTTGGATAATTGTGGCCTGAGAGTTTTCTGGGGCACTTTACTGACAACTATTGATTAGACGACTTCCCTGCTGACCTCTGCCTGGAACAGAGATGGTTCTCCCACACCCTTCCTTCTTCTCTATCACTGACATGACCCCGTCTGTAATGGAATCGGAATGAGATGATAGTGGGTGTAGAGTGAGTGGCCCCCTCCTTTTCTTCCACATCCTGGGCTAGAGTGTGACTGAGAGGAGAATCCAGTCAAGTAGGGCTTGTTCTCCATCCCTGGAGCCACAGCAGGATCCTGGGAGATCTGGACACTCAAAGGCCAACTTAAAATCTGCAGGAATCGTCATGCTCCAAGAACAATTCTCACCTTTCTCTGCTGCACTGTTTTTAGAAGTGTGTGTGTGTGTGTGTGGTGTCCACACATCCATTTGTATGCATACAAAACCACAGAGGAGCACACAGTGTTCTGTCCTATCATTTTTCACCTTATTCCCTTGGGATAAAGTCTATCACTGAACCTGGAGCTTGGCAGTCAGCCAGTGAGCCCATGTTGCCCCCTTTCCACTCCGCTCCCCCCTCCAGCACTGGGGTGACAGGCATGCCTGTGACCATGCCCAGCTTTCGGATCTGGTCCTTATGCTTGCATTGGCTCTTACTGATCCATTACAGAGACGCTGGGTTTAAGTAATTCCAAGGCACAAGCTGGATCTGCGTCATAGGTCAATAATCTCAAGGAGTGTGCAGAATATTTCACACTGTCCTCCACACTGATCTGTCCATGAGGGCCCCATGCCCCTTGCTCTGCTGACTGTGCATTCTGACTTTGGAGTCATAAAGTTTTCAACTATATAGGTTTCTGAGAAGCCAAACTGTCCATGTATGCTTATGTGTTTATATATGTGTGTGTCTGTTTATGCATATGTCTCTAGTGTGTCTGTATGCATATGCCTGTGTGTGTTTGTCTTTCTGTGTGTGTCCATGTGTGTATGTCTGAGTGTTCATTGGTCTGTATGTGTGCATATGTCTGTGTGTTATGTCTACTTCAGTGGTTCTCAACCTGTGGGTCACGACTCTCCACAGGGGTTTCGTATCAGATATTTGCATTACAATTTGTAACAGTAGCAAAATTACAGTTATGAACTAGCAACAAAACAATTTTATGGTCGGGGATCACCACAACATGAGGAACTGTGTGAATGAGTGGAAGCGTTGGGAAAGTTGAGAACCACTGGTCTATATGTTTATGTCCATAGGTGCATGTCTGTATATGTGTGTCCATCCATACATGTGTATATACATGTGTGTTTCCTGCTTCTGCCTCTGCTTCTTCTATGTCTCCCAGTCTCTGCTCATCTTATGTCAGCCTCCCTCTCTCCTCTTCTGTATTCACTGTGTTTCTGGCTCTCCCCTCCTTTCCCCTGGCCTCCCCCTCATTTCCCCTGGCCTCCCCCCTCCTTTCCCCTGGCTTCCCCCTCCTTTCCTCTGGCTTCCCCCTCCTTTCCTCTGGCCTCCCTCCTCCTTTCCTCCTCCCCCTCCTTTCCTCTGGCCTCCCCCCCTTTCCTTCTCCCCCTCCTTTCCTCTGGCCTCCCCCTCCTTTCCCCTGGCCTCCCCCTCCTTTCCTCTGGCCTCCCCCCTCCTTTCCTCTGGCCTCCCCCTCCCCCCCTCCTTTCCTCTGGCCTCCCCCCTCCTTTCCTCTGGCCTCCCCCCTCCCCCCTCCTTTCCTCTGGCCTCCCCCTCCTTTCCTCTGGCCTCCCCCTCCCCCCTCCTTTCCTCTGGCCTCCCCCTCCTTTCTCCCTCTCTGATACTTCTCCTCCCACTTCCCTGACCTCACTTACTCTTTGGAGAAAAGACCTCTGAATTCAAAATATCCAAAAGGCTGGTGCAGAATAAAGCAAAGCTCTTGAGATGGAGCAGAAGATGCCACGGCCCCTTCTGTGGCAGCAGCGAGACAGGCGAGGCTTTGTTCTGTGAGATGTTGGGCCAGGGCTGGGTCAACAGCATCCTCAACTTTGCACTCTGTCTTCCTGCGTTGACATCCAGGGAGCTCTTGGCTGGGCTGAGTAGAGGGTTAAAGGACTCCAGGCACGTGTGTGTGTGTGTGTGTGTGTGTGTGTGTGTGTGTGTGTGTGTGTAGGGGGCATAGCTTGTTTGTGGGGCCCCTCGGTTTGGATTCTCAGCCTGGAACGTTGGAGGCCAGGCAGACGGGGAGTCACAGTAGAGTCCCAGTAGGAGAGAGTATTTACCTGGGAGCCTTGGGGATATTGGAGGGTTCTGTGAATTCCCTACACATCTTGGCATGTTCTGAATGTGGGCTTGGGGATGCTCTCAGTCTCAAGGGAACTTAACTTTCCTATTAGCCATCCAGGGTACCTGTGGGTCACAGAGGACATGCTTTCAAACCTGCCACAGCTGCAGGACTCTCAGTGGCCCCTCTAGCCCTGCTGGCCCGAGGATGGTGGCTGTCAGCACTTTCCCTCTCCACGAGGATCAATAGGGCCCTTGGATGTGACCTCCAGTTCAATTATGGCTTCAATTATGGAATAAAGAGGCTGTTATCGCACCTACCTCTTATTAGAAACACCACGCTGGGGGCTGGAGGAGACCGGTCCCGAGGGAAATCATTAGCCCACTAATTTGAAATCAATTTAAAGTGCATTTGCTTAATGATATGAGCATTGTGAATTATCTATAAATTGTTAATTTAGTTGAATGTCACACCAGAGTTTCATTTCATGAATTGGGTTTCGGGGTTGGCCGATGTGAGTGTGGGTGGCCCTTCTCCCCTTGCCCCTCTCTGACACGAAGCTTTCGCGGGCTTTTGAGCTCGAGACCTGCAGCTACTCAAGAGCCTTGCAGTGTCTGAAGCAATTAGGGCAGGAAAGGGATGCTGCTAAGCACTTGCGTGGGGACGAGTGCAGAGGAGGGCAGGGCTGACGCCCTCCCAGCTGCCTCCGCCTGCCCTCCTCACAGGGATTCACTGCCTCTGTCTGAACTGGGAGACAGGAGCCTGCGAGGCGGATTCCTGGGATGATGGAGAACACAGTGGCTGACAGCCTGTGGGGTTTTCCACAGCAGCTGTCAGGAATGAGGGAATGAGGCTGTTGCCTTCAGAGGCAGCTTTCGTCCGGCACCTGCAGATAGGAGGTAGCACTAGGTGGGCCCCATGGGCAGGCAGGGACCTCAATGCCAAGCCAGCCAGCCAGAACTCATTAGTCTCTGAATGTCTGCCCCATGCTAGCACTGTTCTGGAAATTGCAGTTAAACTGTGAGTAAAGACTTTTGCTTAAAAAACAGACTTCAACCTATCAGCACTTTGTGTCCTCTGTACCTCATGCCCTACTGAGATCTGGATGCAGCAACATTGTGTGAGGTGTATCTTTGCCTTGTTCAGCACTTGAAGTCTGGGAGTGGTGAACGTGACCCACGGGCTGCTTTCACTTCTCTCACAGAACCCGAATCTGCAAACTATCACAGAGGACTTTTCATCTCCTTTAGAGGGCAGACAGACAGATGGCATCTCTCCACCAGCATCTGACTCAACAGACCCCACCTCCAGCCCATTTGGATGTGATACCAGGCTTGGGTCAGAGCCAGCCAACATCCCTTCTACTGCAGAAAGGATGCTGGCGTCTTGGTTGCCTAGCTACCCTAACAGTACCAAAAGTGAACATGTAAGGTCTTCTGGCTCTAAGGCAGGAAAGCAGGATGCTAGCAGCCCGTGGCCCGGTGAAGCCCGTGGATTCCATCCTTGCCACTCCCCAGTTTCAGATACTTTGCCATCCATAGGTGCTCTGTGACTTTAAGACACACAGCTCTAGTCCTCCAGCTTCACCCAGCATGTATCTCGGTAGGGCCACATTATCTATGTGTGTCTATGTCTACATTTCCTTACTAACCCCCACCCCGTGGGTGTGTGTGTGTGTGTGTGTGTGCGTGCACGCACTCAGCCAGTATTTAGAGTGAACACATTCCGCAGAGAGCTTGGACACCCATCCGTTGCTTTCATAGAGCACCCTCCCCCCAGTGGGGGAGACAGCCAAGCAGCAGGTCATTAGGAAGAGAACAAAATGAAGGCTAGGTGCTATGTGTCGACTAACCCACACTGAGGGCAAGTCCACTCTTACAGGGAAAGAAGGCACTAGACATTGCAGCGAGTTCGAGATGAGGACAGCCCATGAAACGGCTAGGGGTGAGTTGCAGCGTTGCCAGCCTTAGGGGCGAAGCTTGGCTAGCAGAGGCCTGAAGGCAAAGTGGAGGATGTGGCATGAAATGGTAGTGGGGGCTTGCCGGTGAGGCCCTGTAGAGCCCCGAAAGCTGTGTGAAGAACCCTCAGTTGAACTCTAGAGGGTCTAGGCAGGGCTTTAGCTGTTGCTGCTAGAGCGCTGCATAGCAAACAGAGTCTTCCAGTACTAATCATTTGCTGTCCACTTGGGGTCTGATCTATGCTAGGACCGTCTAGGCTTGGCTGCAGGCCAGTGTTGGAGTCAGGCTGGTCCCAGTGGCTTCTCAGCTCCCTGGAGCCCAGCCAGTAGGCTCAGAGAGGCAGAAACAGAAAGGGACAGCCAGATTTCAAGCCTTTACTGCTTCCTCCTTGCCTGATCCCACAGTCAGGCTTCCGGTCAATAGGGAAAGAAAGCATATTCCACCCCAGTCAGAAGGACAGCTGGGGAGTATCAGCTCCTGCTTATCAGAGAGTTTTGGGATGCTAAACACTACCATCTACTCAGGGTTGGGAGAGACCCGGCTGATAAGAAAGATGACCAAGAAGATGGCATGGCAGGTATTACTGTGGCCACGGCCTGGGCAAACATCATCATGTTAAAGCACAGAAACCACACTCAGTGGGTATTATTCTATTTAACGGGTGAGCAAGCAGGTAAAGATGGAATGTGTGACTTGCTCCGACACAAGGCCAACGGAGGCAGAATGAAGGTGCTATTGTGAGAGTGTGGTAGGGAGGCAATGAGCCGAGCGCTGACCTCCTGCTCCCCAAGGCGGCCCATTCTGAACATCTTCACTGCCTATTCATTCATCTACACCTGGGCGGAGTGGGGGAGGTTATCAGGGCCACAACCGCTTTGTTCACCCCGTCTCTCTAGCTCCAACCCTGTCCTTGCTTGCAAGGTGGGCACCTGGCATTGTCACCAGCAGCTCCTAGAACGGCATCAGATGTAACATGTCAGCTCATGTTTGTTGAGGCCTGTAGTGGGACCCCTCATCTCCTGCTGCTGGAGTGAGCTTCTGGAGAAGCCAGCATCAGCCACCCCTCTCTTTACCAGAAAATCATGTACATGATCGATCCCCGCAGTCAGAGCAGCGAGTGCACACAGATTTATGGTAGGAGGCTTTCTCCACGGCCCTCTGCCTCAGAGCAGCTTCTACACCAGCACACACAGGTAACCACTCTTCCCGTTTCTCCTTGTATTGTTCTCCAGAATTATTTAATGCACATGCAAACAAAACAAAACAACAAGTACAGGTTCTCACCTGCTTGGGTATTGTTCAAACACACAAGCTAGTGTATTCCACACAGTTTTACAACCTCCCCTCCCATTTAATCTTCATTGGCAATTTCCTATCCCCGCACCTGGGAAGCCCCCTCATTGATTTTCAGCTGCAGAGAGAGCACAGACCTATGCAACTCACTTCCCCTGTTCCGGTGCTGATGGATGGGGGTGTTCTTTGATAAGCCAGACCGATCTTCAGTGCATACCTTCTGCACTTGGCCAGGGTTAAGTTTATCTGCAGGATCAATTCGCAGGAGCAAGGGTGCTGAATCCAAAGGTGGCTATAATTCTGCTACTGACAAACAGCCCTGCATGGCTGAGCAGATTACACACTCCAACAGGAGATCCCTGAGAACCTCCTTCCCCATAGCCTCATCGCCAAACTTTTACACCCACCAGGCAGATGAGAGTGGGCTTCTGTTTGGAAAGACTACCCATTGTACCCGCACTCTCCCCAGGACAAAACACAGCAGCCTCTGGCAGATGGGGAGGTGGGCATAGTCCTGTCTGTTCTCACAGCTAGTGGTCAGCTAGGGAACAGGACAGGGACATGTCTCTGTCTGCAGCTTCCTTAATGGAACAAGACAAAGGCACTTTCTTGAGTCACACTGAGGACTCTCAAGGGACAAGGAACACCCCTTAAAAGCAGCTGTCATTGACACCTGGGCTTGGTGGAGAAGTGAGGCCAAGGAGCCTTTAGTGGGTGAAGGGATTTCACTCCCTCAGACCCCACTCATGCCCTTGGCCCCTCCTCTATAGGGAGGACTGTCACCTTGGCACATCCCAGGGCCCCCAGGCTGGTTGCTGAGCTCAGATGAACAGAGATCTCATTAAGCTCAGTGAAGCCCATTAAGACTGCAGTCCACATTGGCGTCAAAGGAAGGTCAAGCCTCTATTCACGGGAGTTGGTGCCTCTGGGACCCGGTGGTGTCAGCAGTCACAAAGAAGATGAAGGGGATCAAAGAGGCAGACATCTGTGTAGCCCAAGTTCCCTAGGGCACCCAACCTGCTACCACCTCCTTCTCCCAGGCCTGCCCCTGCGCTGGGAGAGCCAGGTGGGAACTGGGTCCATTAGTCGCTACACAGGAGCTCCAGGAAGGCAGGGAAGTATGGCTGAGCAGCTACAATTGGATGTTGAGATTGTCATTCTTGGAGGAGACAGAGCCTGGCCAGAAGTCAGTGTGCCATATGCACTTGCCCCTCTTTGATACCCAGACTGTTCATCTGTAAACTGAAGGCTGATTTACAGGAGTCCCAAGTGTCACAGAGATGCCCAGAAGTTAGGGAGCCTGAGCCACAGTCCCCTCTATCCTCAGCCCACCTGCCCAGTATCCCCACAGCCCTCTGAAAAGGTAGAGGTCCAGGGAAGAATGAGCTGTTCCTTTAAAGTAAGGGGCTAGGCATGTGGACAGCATGTTAACGACCCAGCTCTACATTAAACTGGGTTATCGGGAAGATCTCAGGACAAGGTCTTGGAGGCATCAGTCCTTCTGGGATATGCTGTCAATCTGCCAGGCCCTTTTCCAACTCCCTTGACCTGCCATTAACACCACACTCCATGGTGTGGTCAGCTAGATGGATCCTGTATATGTGGTTGCTGCACAATGGGCTCCAGAAGCCCTGGGTCAGAACCAGCCTGCTCCCTGAGACCTTTCCCCTAGTGACAGGTCTCCCAGGGCTCCAGCTTTACCAAGAAGAGAGTGTGTCAGGCTAGGCAGATCCAAGAACTTGCTTCAGCAGTTCAAGAACAGGCCCCATGATCTGACTTCAGCCTCCAACCCTCTAGTAATACATACAGCCTGCCTCTGTGAGAGGTTATATGCTTGTGATTCTGGAAAACCCATCTCTCATGTGTTGGTTCCCTTGAATTCATCATCAAAAGTACTGACTCCTTCTGGGTGTGGTGGTGTGTGCTTTTAGTCTCAGGCATGAGCTGGGATTCTAGAAAAGTCAGGCTACACAGAGAAACCATGTCTTGAATTTCCCCCACTCCCCACCCCCACCCCACCCCACCCCCCCAAAAAAAAAAAAGAAAGGAAAAGACCGGGCTCCTGTGTGTGACAATTCTGCCCCACGTATGCTGTGGTCCTGATGTAGTCACCATGGACACTGATGTAGTCACCACGGACAAGAGTTTACTGGGGGTGAGGTTTCTGAAGCCAACAAGGTTAAGACAGAGTCAGTAGGGTGAGGCCAACTCCAGCATGACAGATGTCCCTCTTAGGGAGAGACGAGGACATCAAATGATACGCACATGAAGGCCAGCAGATGCCCAGCAGCAGGGGGTGGTGGTGGTGTGTGTGCTCGACCAGATTCCCTCTTTGGATTCTCAGAGGGAGCAGCCCTGTTATCAGAGCTGAGGGGCCTCTTCCAATGCAGACATCTGTGATGCCATCATGGCTCTTCAGGAAGGGAGTACCAGCTCTGAGAAGAGCATCTGCTGTGTAACACAACAGCCCTTACAGTGATCATTTAGTTTCTTCACTGTGGGTGCTGGGTCCAAAGGTTTCTATCCCCTCAACAAACACTGGGCACCACACCGTGCCAGGTGCACGCTAGGCAAGCACACGGTATCTGTCTTGCACCACAGCCCTCCCTTCAAAAGCTATTAGTGACCAGGTGAGCTGGGGTGTGGATTCCTTTCTCCCCATCAGGGATCTGTCCCAGCTCAGGCTGTGTCCAGCTACAAACCCAAGGTCACAGTGTCTATTCCCAGGAAGGCCAGTGGCTGTCACAATGCCAGGCTTTGAAAGATGCCCAACTGTGGGGCTGGATGGGCCCCATAAAGTCAGCAGCATCCTTTGGGTCCCACCTCCCACGGGAGGCCCCAGCCTCACACTGAACCAAGAGTGTCCCATCCCTGTACTGGACAGCTGCTACCCACTCCCGTGTCTGTTCAGGTCTGGTGCCACCACCCTGTGTGCCAGGCTGCGTGTGGACACTTAGTTATTTCAATGTTAAGAACATGATGGAGCCAGCGAGGCTGAAAATGCTTGTGTTAATAGCAGCGGTCTGCGATTCCATCTCACTTTAATAAGGAGCATCTGCCATGAGCAGGCAGCCGGTGCGGCCAGCCCCTCCCTGTGCGTGCAGCACCCCACCACACACGGCTTATCCAATCTCAGTCAAGTGAGGGAGATGAGGTTTGGGATCTATGGGGGTGGCTGAGCCAGGGCTCCAGGGAGGGATTTTGAGGCTCCCTGGAGGCTGGGGCTGAGGCTAGGACATGCATGACCCCAGGAAGTGCCTCTGTCTCTGCTGGCCTGGACACAGGCCTGGTGAGGATCACAGGGTCTCCAAACACTGGCTGTATAAAGCTGAGGGGGTGCGGTTCAGGGAGTGTGCCCACCCCCTGGATCCACTGTGCTCTTCCTGCAAAGGCCCAGGGAGGCCCATGCTCTGAGGCAACTCCGGTTCTGCCCTGATCCAGCCACAGGGCAGTCCCTGCCTCCTGATGCCTGTTTCCACATCTGTAGAGTGGGAGTCCTGAAAGGCCCATCCAAGCGGGTTGTGAACACTGAAGCAGTGTGAGAGGAGACCCTGGTAGCAAGCCACCTGTCTGGTGGTGACCAGTGTCCTCCATGGCCAGGAGGACCGCAGTCGGGGCTGCCGCCCAGATAGTGTGGGGCTATCAGACTTCACTCCCAGTCTGAGCTGTGATGGAGGTGGCGTGGCCCACACAGCTCTGGGTCCCAGTTCCACGAGGCCTGCGAGCAGAACTAGTTGGAACTGGGACAGAAAACAAAGAGCCCCAGAGTCTCAGGTCCCCTGGTCCTTGGCTGCAGGATGAGATGCCTCAGTCAGGACCCAAACAAAGGGCTATAGCGTAGTGCCACTGGGCAGGGGGATCTTGTAGCCACTACGCAGGAGCACAAGACAGGCACCCAGCCCTAAGGCTCCTGCCAGCAGCACGGCACCCAGAGCCTTGAGGAAGGAAGTTCTGGTCCGGGTGAAGGAGCCGGGGGCCATGATGCCCAGCAGGGCAGTGCTGACGGTGAGCGTGTAGAGGATGGACACGCCCGTGTTGAGCGCCACGATCTTCCCGAACTTGGCAAATGGGGCGATAATGCAAAAGAAGAGCGGGACGGTAGCAATGACGGTGGTGAGGGCACTGGACACGATGGCCACGCCCACATGCCGAACGGCCTCCAAAGTCCTCCACTGGCGCTGAGAGCGGGCGTCCTGAGGCAGAGCAGAGAGAGGGAGCTGGGGTTGAGCACCCACTGCGGACAACGGGCCTGGGGGTTGACTTTGGAGTAGGTGAGCAGATACTGCTGCCCCAGGCTGTCTGCCCGAGACTGGCTCCCACCCATAAGCGGGACAGCGATGGACGCCACAGGGTGCAGGCATGCTATTAGGATAGGACAGGAGGGTATGCATGGTGGGTCCTTAAAAACGGGAGCTCTGACGGGGTTATTCCACTCTTTTAACCCAAAAGCGATGAGAAGTGTAGCTGACTTAATGTTGCCACCTTTTTGTCACTGTCTTCACATCAAAGCCAGGACAGTTGACACACCTAGAATCACCTTGGAGAAAGTCTCAGTAAGGCACTGTCTACACCGGTTGGGTTGTTGGGGGTGGTTAACAGATGTGGGAAGACACAGCCTAGCATGGGCGGCACCGTTCCCCAGGCAGGGGAGGCCCTGAACTGTGTGTGTGACAGTGGCTCAGTAAAGTAAGTACAAGTAAGAGAGCAAGATAGCAAGAGAGCAAATGGCCAGAGGGTCAGAGGGCCAGGGGGTCAGAGGGTCAGAGGATCAGAGGGCCAGGGGGTCAGAGGGTCAGAGGGCCAGGGGGTCAGAGGATCAGAGGGTCAGAGGGCCAGGGGGTCAGAGGGTCAGAGGGCAAGGAGGTCAGAGGGCAAGGGGGTCAGAGGGCCAGAGGGCAAGGGGGTCAGAAGGCCAGAGGGTCAGAGGGCAAGGGGTCAGAGGGCAAGCATTCAATTTTTCTCTGCCCTAGACCAAGAAGTAAATGACAAGGTGTCTGAAGTTTTTGCCCTTAATCGTCCATAATGGTGGACTATGAACTATAAGCCAGACCTTTCTTCCCCTAAGCTGGTCTTCGTCAGGGGTATTTTATCACAGCTGCAGATGTTTAACGAGAACAACTCCACCCGAATCCCTTCCTTCAGGTCCCGTCAAGCTTTGGCCGTCACTACATCATCAGAGGGCTGCAGGGCTGTGCTCCCACGGCTGGGAAGACACTCCATGCACCCAGGGCTGTGGACTGAGACACTGCAGTCTTGGGAACAGCTCCGAGGACACAGCTTGCTTAGGGTGGATATGGGATGTTTATCTGTCCTTATGGGCCCTCCCATTGCCCCAGGGGCGGAGCTGGATCAGCCATCAGGTAGACACAGGACTGCTTACCTCAGCCTGGTGTGGAGGTAGGTTCTCCCCAGCCAGGAGGTAGCCTTCTACCAGATGGACACAGTAATCCACAGAGGAGCCAACCAGGATGGACAGGGAGATAGCCTCCACGGCACCCATCTCCCAGCCACTCCAATACATGATGGTTACCACGAGGCAGACGATGCCTGTAAGACGGAAAGCAAAGGTATACTCAGATCCTTCCCTATGGACGTGGTCCTAGAGGGTCCCTGGGCAGAGGGACATCTAGAGTCAAGAGGGATGATGGTCAATGCCAGAGAGAAGGGAAAGGAGAAGGTAGGTACAGCAACCTGTCACTCACTCAAACAACGCCACAGAAATACTTGGCTCCACTCAGGGAGCACAGACATGTAGTTTCTGTGTGTCACTGTAACAAATGCCAAGCTGAGGGTCCTTTTTTTTTTTTTTTTTTTTTTTTTTTTGTAGGGGCAAGAATGGCAACATGGCCTTTGCTAGGACTGGGTGGCCAGAGGCTAAGAGGAACTTGCTGCCTTGAGGTCCACAAGGGCCCTCCCTGGTCCCATTTCCACCAGCCTGGCCCACTGTTCCATCAACCACACCCCAGGCCTGCCTGTTGTCACCTGCCACATGCCCTGGCTGGTTTCACCCAGAGTGCACATCACCCTTGGCACACTTACCCAGGATGCTCAGGAGCACAGGCAGCAGAAGGAGGACATGGGTGGTAAACACAGCCACCGCGGCCACGCAGATGAGCAGCGAGAGGACCAGGCCATACAGGGCGCTCTGTACCCCTGCAAGGTAGGAGGGAAGGGGACTCAGGGGCTGCAGGGTAAAGAGTGTAGGTCCCCTTGACCCCAGAACAGAGGTTCCAGATGTTGTACAGCCAGCTTTGCCACCCCGAGCCTCTCTCGAAGCAGCAAGGTCTGCCCACAGGTCAATTTTATTCGGAGTTTAAGGAGTTAGACAGGCCTCCAGAGAGGGGTGGCTCCTGGGAAGGGCCATGACCTACTTTTAAAATTATTTGTTGCACGTGTGTGCTGGCACCCACGTGACCCAGACCACGCGTCAAAGTCGGAGGACTTAATGGAATCAGTTCTCTCCTCCCGCCGTGGGATTCAGGGATTGACTCAGATCATCAGGCTTGCACCGCAAGTGCTTTTATCTGCCGAGCCTTCTCACTGGCCCGAATGTTACTTTCCATGTGGCCAAATTGAAGATCACACATGGCCAGATGCCACCAGCGTGAGAGGACCCACACTCTGGCCTCTCATCAGTAGCCTGGCAGCAGTGCCACTTTCCCCGGTTCTGAGCCAGGACTGAGGAATCGCAGAAGAGTGGCGTAGACTGCACCGTGCCCTCAGTGTGGGTAGCTGCCTGTGTGGCTACCCACCACTCAGCCTGGGCAACCCAGGAGGGTTGGACTCACACCCACCTATGATCTCCATGAAGATTTGCTTCCAGTGCTCGCAGGTCTGGAAGCCCCGGCGAAGGGCCGAGCCCTCGGGGAAGGTCTGCAGCTGCTGCCTTAGAAAGCTCTCCCATCGCAGGTAGTCCGAGTAGGTCTGGAAGGAGGACTTGCCCTTGTACGTGGTCTGCAGGGGACATGGGCTGGTGAGACCAGTTTGTCTGCTTGCATTTCCTAGGGACAGCTACTCTGTGGCCACTGGTGGAGGGTGTCCTGTGAGGATGTGGGTGCTGAGCCATCCCCCACACACTGCCACTAGCTCTGGACCAACACAACACCCTTAGAATCTTCCATGCTTCCTCGTGCCACCCTCTGCCTATCCAGGAAGCCCCTCCACATGACCCTAAGACTGGCTAGGGCCCATCTCCTCTGAGAAACTGTCTTTTTGTTCATGATGTGTCTCTTCTGAGTTCTCAGCACGTGTGGGCAGATGCTTGCCTCTTGGCTGATTGCACAAGCTCACGGCCTCGGGCAGCCTGCTAGTTCATAGTGCACAGCCCTAAATGTGACCTAGGACTTTCTTCTGTGTTTCTTACTGACCCAGTTCTGTTCCTGCTATGATCTAGCCTCAGCGTGTCTATACACAGATGTGGTGTGTGCGTGTGTACGCACACGCGTGTGTACACGAATGTATGCATGTGAGTGAGCGCTGCTGAGGTTCATTTTGGAAGGGGATGCCCTGCTGGGTGGTTGAGATGATCAAGGGCATCTCCAGTTTCAAGGTGGCTGTGGTATCAGCCACTTATAAAAGGAAGGCGGTTCCACTGTATGCTATAATGTGGGCAGATCTTGAAGGACATGTTGCTCACGAAAAGGACAAATCTGCGATTCCATTTATATGACATATTTAGTGTAGTTAAACATGGACACAGATAGTGGGGGTTGCCAAGGGCTGGGAGGAAGGGCAGGGACTTTGTGATTAATGGATGGTACCAATGATAATACAATAGTGACATTTTTCTCTCTTTTGAGACAGGGTCTCACCATGAGGCCCTAGCAGGTTAGGAATTCCCGATATGAATCATGCTGGCCCAGAACTCACAGAAATCTACTTGCCTCTGCCTTCCAAGTGCTAGGATTAAAGGTGTGTGATACCTTTAATTATGTTTAATGTCATGGGAGCTCTGCCCCTTTCTGAATGGAGATGGATGAGGAGTGGATGGGGGTGGGTAGATGAGAGGTGCAGAGAGGGATCAGGAGGAGTGGAGGGAGGGAAACTGTAGTCTTAGCCATGATGGACTAACCTCCTCCCCCTAATCCCAGTCAGGTATTTAGGTCATAGTAATAGAATACCAACAATACAGAAAATCGGTATCAGGAGTGGGGTTGCTGCTGTAACTGAGCCTGACATGATCAGGTCCTTACACTCCTAGAGGTTTGTAGGAGGAATTTGGAAGTTTGGCCCTATGAGCTAGAAAAACTCTAGACTGCTCTAACCAGAACTTACTGGGCCATTCTGGTGGGAGTTTGGAAGACTAGAATTCCTACAGGAATCTGGACAGTAATGCTTGTGTGCTTGAAGTTTCAAAGGGGAGCAAGAATTAGACTAGAGATCACTCAGGTTATAATCTAGCAAAAAACACTGTGTACATCTTGTCTATGTCCCTGTTGTGGATAATTTTAATTGTCAGTTTGAAAAATGTACAATGACCTGAGAAGAAACTCTCAATGAGGAGCTGTTTAGGTCAGGTAGACCTAAGGGCATGTCTGGGGAGCAGGGATTACCTTGGTTACAGTAATTGAGACAAGGCCTACTACTCACTGACGGTGGCACCATTCATTATCTGAGTAGGGAAGCGTGAAGTGTATAAGACTGCAGAGCTGAGGGACTGGACAGATTGCTCAATGGCTAATCAAGGGCTGTTCTTGTAGAAGAGCTGGGTTTGATTCCCAGCAATCATATACTTGTTCACAACCATCTGTAACTTCAGTTCCAGGACATCGCATGCCCTCTTCTGGCCTCTTTGGGCACTGAATAATACATGTGGTATACAGACATACAAGCAGGCAAACACTCATACACTAATAATAATAATGATTTTAAAAGTGTAGAGCTGAGCTCACACATGCATGCCTTCATTACCTTTTGCTGCCTGACTATAAATGTGGTGTGACCAGAAGTCTCAAGCTCCTGTCACCATGACTTATTATGAAGGATTGTGACTTGGAACTGGGAGCTAAAATACACCCTGTATCCCCTGAGTTGCTTTTGTCAGGTATTTTATCACACTGTGCTGGATAGTCTTATGTCAGCTTGACACAAGCTAGAGTCATCTAAGAGAGGGAATGCCTCTGTAAGACTGGGCTGTAGGTGAGCCTGTAGTGATTAATGGGGGAGGATCCAGCCCACTGTAGGTGAAGCTATCTCTGGGCAGGTAGTTCTGGCCTCTATAAGAAAGCAGGTTGAGCAAGCCATGGGGAGAAAGCCAGTGAGTGGCTCCCATCCATGGCCTCTGCATCAGCTTCTGCCTCCAGGTCCCAGCCCTGCTTGAGTTCCTGTCCTGATGTCCTCCAATGATGGACAAGGATCTGGAAGTGTGAGCCAAATTAACCCTCTCCTCCCCAACTTGCTTTTGGTCATGGTGTTTCATCACAGCAATTGAAACCCTAACTAAGACAAACAGCAACTAGAAGGGTGTTAAGACAGTCTCAAAACATTGTGAGAGGACACATTTAAAGGTGACAGATTAATTAATTTGGCCAAGGAAGTTTCAAGACAGCATAACAGTGAGGCTGTGGCATAATTAATGCTGTCCACTTTTAGCCAGATTTACAGTACAAATGAGCATTCAAACACAAAAACAGAGTAGAAGGGCTTGAAAAGCATAGAGTCTACTCACAAAGGGAGCACGTTGAAAGCTGTGGGAGATGGATTGTTGCATAGATTAGCACTATTAAGGAAAACCCAAACATTTTGAACTAGGACACTAGGAAAGGCCTTAAGCACATCTCAGGAATTAGACTGCAGTGCATAAAAATGACAAGTCATTTGAAAGATTTTCCTTGGTAAACACAGTGTTTTTCTGAGTTCAGCTGCCTGGGCACTTAGAGACTATCGAAGCCACGATCCAAGGGGGCCCATGTACTACTGCTCACAGCTGAGAGCTCGCCTTGAGTCTCAGAGGAGACTGAGATCAAGACTTTTGAAAAACTTCAGTACTGTTAAGAGTCCATTTTTTCTCACTGTGAGATGGACATGAGCCTTAGAGAGGACCAGGGCAGGAGGGCCAGAGCTTCGATTGAGACATTTAGGTGTCAAGTTGACAAGGGCTGGACTAGTAACACATTATCTTTATTGTTAATGCCATGATATTTAGAAATGCCCGGGAGATAGCGAGGAAAACACGCAGGTTTCTAAAGACTCACCTTGGATGTGGGTGGCGCCCCCTACAGGCTGGGAGCCCAGGTGCTCCCAGGGACAGCCAGTGGAACACCCCCTCTCACTACATTGCTGTTTCCTGGCCCTACCGGAAGTTCTCCGTCTTCCTCAGTACGATGAACTGAACTCTCTGAAACCCTGAGCCAAAATAAATCTTTTCTTTGATAAGTTTCCCTTTCTTTTCTTATTTTTCAGTGGGGGAGGGGGATCAGCAACAAAGAGCCAACTAATTCAGACACTAAGTTTTATAGCATCTTTCACAAAAAAGGAGGATTACCAGGAGGAGGACAAGCTTGTCTGGAGCTTTAATTCAGCCTGGGATTCCACTCACCAGGTTCTGGGTCTCCAGTCCCCCTGATTCAGACCAGTGGCTTTGTGGTTTATACTACAGGCAACCCTGACCTCGGGGGGGGGGGTCTGGAGACCAGGCACTTCCTCCCACCGGCCACCTGGTCTCTGTCTCCAAGGGGCTGTGTCTCCGTAAATGGGCAGGGGAAGGTGTGTCTCGTGTGTGTGTGTGTCTGTGTGTGTGTGTGTGTGTGTGTGTGTGTGTGTGTGTGTGTGTCCTGCCCAGATAGGGTTTCTCTGTGTAGCCCTGTCTGCCCTGAAACTCTCTCTGTAGATAAGGCTGGCCTTGAATTCAGAGATCCGACTGCCTCTGCCTCCCGAGTGCTGGGATTAAAGGCCCAGTTAGGGAAGGGTTTTTAAACCCTGCTTCATAGGTAGAGAATTAGAGGACAGAGGGAATCGGAGAGCCGATCCATAGTGTCATTCACACCAGGATCAGGTAGAGGCTGGGACCCTGGTCTCCCCATGGAGGCAGCAGGGTGCCATGTCGAGCCTGAGAGACTCACGAGCCAGGTCTCAGGGAGGCCAGGCCAGGTGATATGACTCTGTGCATGTATGTGTACACTCATTCCCGTCCTTTCCTTGGCAGAGCCTAGGGAACGCAAGGATGGCACAGGGCATCTCCTGGCCCTTTCCTCCTGTAGGTTGTTAATCTATGTGGTGGGAAGGACAAAGCTGTGTAGTCAGATGGGGTAGTGCTTGTCACTGACAACTGCGATCGAGGTACCTCAGGCCAAAGTCTGGATATATTTCTCTGGTCTGGGTTGAGGGACAGGAGTGGAGGGGACATACATTCAAGACAAGCAGTGCCCCCAGGCTCACCGACTCAAAGGCCATAGAGATCCACTGCACACGACCCTCCTTGACACCCACTGCCCCGTGGGATAGCTGCCCTGGCAGCAGGTTGGGCTCAGGCAGCTCCTTGCACTCGGGGTGCAACATCTGCAGGAAGGAGGAGATGCTGTACCCTGTAGGAAGCAAGAGGAAGTTGCGGCAGGAAGAGTGGTCAGTCCTACACATCGCACCCAGGTGCACACACTCACCCGCCTCTCAAGCTTCCAATGTGTTTGCAAACATCGGGCAGTGTCATTGAGAGACCTACAGCCCATAATTGCCACTGAGGTGGAGGGTAGCATCCTGGGTCTCCTCAGCCAGGTAGTCTTTGGACCAGGGACAGGCCTTGCTCTCAATTTTGGAGGAGCTCCCCCTTGAGGCGTACCTCCGCATCACACTAGCACACGCTTGTGTATTCCTACTCACTTGCAAGCCTACGCATATCTGGGAAATGTGCAGAGCTGTGAGCACAGACATCCAAACACTGGGCATGCATTATCATGTGAGCCATGGCCACACAGCTTCCCCAGCCACGACCACGCATACCTGAGGGCAAGCACTGGGCCCCGCCAGGTTTCACCAGCTCCGAGTTTCCCGCGATGGCTTTGCAGAGGCGACACAGGTGTCCGATTTCTTTGAAGAGGTCGAAGCTGCTGTCATAGATGACGCTGCCCTTTCCCAAGGAGACACACCGGCCCGGGCACTCAGTGAGTTGCGGACTTGGTCCCAGGCTCCCCTTCCCCGCCTCGGGGTCAGACCCTTGGGCATCTCCCGTTAGCTGTGCTACCACCACAGCATGCAGATACCCATTGTTCTCCTTTCTCAGACACTTGGGCACTTCTGCTCCAGTAATGGCTCACCCTGCAGCCCCTGCTCTCGCCTCTGTGATTTCTCTCATCTGGACTTTATGCTTTTCTCCCTTGCTTCCAGCCAGCTCTACCTTGGGTGCTCGCCTGTCCCCTCCCTCCTCAGGCTCCCGCCTCTGCTCTCAGCGTGGACACTAACTACCTGGGCTGGGAAGACAGAGTTCATCTTCTTCCTTTTGTGACTGAAGAGGTTGTGCCTGCCACGCCTGTGTCCACCCCTAACTAGAGTCATTGTAAGTACACCTGCCAGGCCTTCAGCCTTTGAACCACACATGGTCACAGAACCCACCCCAGAGGAGGACAGGTTTCACACATGACTCCTCTCGGCTCTGTTCCAGCCGCTAACGGAGACAGCCAGCCAGTGTGGGTCCCCAGATGTACCCATATTCCTGAGTAATTCTCAGTCAGTCCTGCTTGGCCCTCCAGGGGAACAGTGCCTCCTCAGGGCCTGGGGAGGTCCTGTGTGGGCTGGAAGAGCTTTGTAGGTGTCATGAGTGTGTGTGTGTGAAGGACTGGACTGGCAGGCCATGCACAGGTGCCACTTTTCAAGGTTGCTCTTGCAGCTGGACCCTTCTATGGCTTCCCAAAGGGCTCATACCGGGTCCCCGATAACGTGGTTGTCCATCTGCTGGGTGCGGTTGATGCCAATGATACCAAAGACCACGAAGACCATGGCCCCGGTGTCTACCAGTGGCCTCACTGCCGGCTTCCCACAGCCTGTGTTCACACAAGGGTTGAAGCCGAAGGTGGCAGAGATGCGGGCCTTGGGTACTGCAGGAGGAAGTCAGAAACAACACTGAGGGTAGGCCCCAGGCTTCTGAGGGCCCCTCCGTCTCCCCAGGGCTGTGGCCCCACGAGTACCTTTGTCACTAGGCACGTAGAAGAAGCCTTTGGTGGGCCCGTCGGGGCTGGAGCTGAGCAAACACCCAGGTGGCGCCACACACAGGCGCCCGTGGAAGGGGGGCCTGTGAGACTGGGCGAAGTAGAGCTTCCTGTGGAGGCAGGGAGGCCAGGCTGAGTCGAGAAGGCCAAGAAAACGCAAAGGACGTGAGGTGAGCCAAGGCCACTTCAGAGGCCAGCAGGGGTGGGGGGGACCAAGCTGGGCTCCCCCGGAACAGGGCCACAGGATGCCCAGGGCTGGGATCTGGTGACTTGCTTTGACACTGCCTCTGACAAGAGCACTCTGGCCCTGATCAAGGCTCTTCCCCTGGCTCTGTCTCCCACACTGACCCGAGGAGAGTGAGCACAAGTGTCCAGAGTTCAGGAAGGGCCTAGGGCCAGCCTTAGTGTCTCGCCTCAGCAGACTACTGACCCGTGGAAACCTGAGGAGTCAAGGAGCCTTGAGTTTGTCACTGGCTTCTAGTTTCTTCTAGAACATTCATCCAGGGAGCTGCCAGGCTCCAGGCCATGGTTGGACATCTAGAGCAAGTCCAGTCCTGGCTGCTCAGGAGTGGACAGTCCACCCTGAGTCAAGGATGTTTAAGTGGAAAGGACCCAGCTAGAGCCACATCAACACCCGCTGCCTCCTGACTCTACTCCATCTGTGGGGATGGGGGAGCTGAACGCCCCGAAGCCAGTTCCCTGTCAGACTGCGGTCCCCAGGTAGCACGCTTAGTGCAGGCCTGGCATTGAGACGCCCTTCCGGAATGGGAGCAGGAATGCTAGCCTGCCAGGACGCTGCTGCCACTTGGTAGCTGCCGTCTCCCAGAAAGGTACTTCCTACCCCATCCGGACCCTAGCGTGATGGCACACAGCCTACCTTCCGTGTTTGTTAAAAACAATGGATGGATACTTGTGCCAAGACAGCCTTACCTGATAAGTGAGGCTGTGTTCAAACACAAGGGTATAAAAGCCTGGGACAAGACTGCCCTGGGGGCTTGGGACCCCATGAGGTGGAGAAAGTAGCTCTCATTCATCACCAATTAGGCATCTGCTGCATGCAGACTGAGTGTAAAGTAGAAGCTGCAACAGATACAATCTATGCCATTCCCCAACAATGAAGGAGAGGACACAGGGTACCTGCAGCTTATTACAAGTGGGTGAGAGCCTTGGACAGGAAGTGTGTCACACACGGATCCAGCTAGCAGACTCCTACTGAGTGCCTGTCATAAGCCAGACACCACACAAAATGCATGTGGGACGAAACCAGAACAATCTCTCAGAGTGCACTGAAGGGCACATTCCTGGGGCTCGACAGGCCACGTGCTGGACCAATGTGACTGTAGGTGGCGGCCGGGACAGGAACAGCAGCAGGTGCTGGATGCAGGTCTGAGTGGGGGCGATGTTGGATGGGGCAGGAGGTCTGTACAGGACAGCCTTCCCCAGGAGGTGGCATTAGGCTGGAAACTTGAATCTGGGGGAGTAAAGCTCAGGATGTTCTGGGTACAGGGGGTGGTGAATGCCAAGGTCCTGGGGTGGGTCCAAGAGATGGCATGGTGACAGGAAGAGGGCAGACTGGGGTGGGGGGGATTGTGAGCCAGTGACCTTTGCTAATGTCCCCACTCCTAGAGAGAGAGGGAGACGCGAGGTGAAGCAGTGGCCTGGGTGGTGTACACAGGCCTCCCCGTGGCCCTTGTTCGTGGTTCTTATGTGTGGCCCTTACCGGGTATGCTGTTGCTCCTTGGTGGCCACGTAAAAGCTGAAGTCAAACTTCCAGCCCCGCTTGGCATCACAGGCCAAGGCCGTCACCATCCACTTGCGGGAGGGGCTCGCCGCCTGGAGCAGCCCTACTGTAGACATACAAGCGGTCAGCTTCTTGGTGAAGTCACCAAAAGGCGCTCTATACACCTAAGCAGTGGGTTGACAGAGACAAGACACGTGACTCGGGGAGGCTGCCTCGGCCTGCCCGGCCTCAAGGTCTGTCCCCTCCCTCCTCAGCCTGTCTCCCACCCTGCCCTGTAACCAGAGCTGTAATAAACCCCTTCCTCCCCTAAGTTGCTTTGTATCGGGGTATTTCATCACAGCAAGAGAAAGAAACTAGGATAGTGGGTGTCTCCTTGGGACAGGTTCTGTGCCTGGATCTAAGGACTGAGTCTGGGCAGGATGGGCGAGGCCCTGCCCTCATGGAGTTGGCAGTGGGGATGGGCACCCCGAGAATGGAGGTCAAGCAGGGCTGTGGGGGGGAGGGGTGGCATTTGCGGTGGGAAGGACAAATCTGACCAGGTAGGTTCCTCTGTGCCAGGCATCTGGAAGGTTAGAGAGGCTAAAGGAATATGACTGATCCTGTTTGAGGGGACACTGAATCTGGGCTGGTCCTGGGAGTCTGTCTTCTGGGCAACCTCTTTGTTATAGGATGAACTATGGTCTGCCAGTGTGGACAGTTACTACATTCCACACGTCAGATGGTACACAACTCTAGTTCCCTGTACATCCACCCATGCCTTTTATGTCCCCATTTCATAGACGAGGAGACAGAGGCTCAGAGAGGCGGAATCACCTGCCCAGCCACATGCAAGTTACACGTGCCAGAGTTAGGACTCAAACCCAAGTCTGCCCGGATGTAGGCACTGACATAGCTGACTGACTGCTACGGGCTGGTCCTCATGTGCCTGGAGCACTTCCATCCTCAAGAGCCCTGTTCCCTGGCTACATGGCTAGCATCCACCAGTATGGCACTGATGACCTCTCCTCCTCAGTGCCTAACTTCATGACAGCCGAGGCTCACCTGGAAGGATGGCACCTCTCCATCTCCAGGGGACACGGCTTGCCAGGGGGCTGGTATGCTGGCATTGAGGGAAAGCCTGTAGACAGCTGGACGGCCTTTGCTCTTCACTTTGGAGATGTACACGGTGCTCATGGACTCTAAGAATAAGCAAGGGATGGAAGAGGAGTGGACAGTGACCTTAGCAGCTACAGGATAGGACAAAAAGCTCTGTCGGTTGAGGAGCTGAGCTAGGATCTTGGGCTCATCCTCAAGCGTTGACGCTGATTGACCCTTTCAACTAGAAAGGGTCCATGGGAATGATGGTGGGGGGTGTTGATGATCATGGGACAGGTTAGTGACAGTGATGGTGGCAGGTGGTAGCAGTCACAGATAGAGTCACTCCAGCGATGGTGGGATATGCCAGCAGTGATGTAGGCTAGAGGTACCCTCAGTGGACACAGTATGAAAGATGGGGCTAGGTCTGTAATGACAATGGTAGAAATAGCTCATGACGGTACCATGGGGTGACAGGGACAAACATAATTGTTCACTAGGGTTACTTCCCCTTGTCCCAGCACTCCCTCTGGAGACCCCAGGAGAGATGAGTCAAGGCTCAGGACACCCCTATACTGACTCTCAGGATGGCTTTGGTGACCAGGGCAGGCTCATGAAGGCTGCAGTTGGCAGAAGAAACTGAGTTCTCCTTGAGTTCTGAGGGCTGTTGAGATGGTGGGTGAGGACCTGAATTTTCTATATGCTGTCCCTTAAATGACCCAAGGACACGGGTTCTTGTTCCCATGGGAACATCAGCTCTAGATGTGATCTGCTCTCCATGTGGGGTCAGGCATGGGAGCACCGGGCTGCATCTATGGACCTCGCCCTACTCACCCTGCGCAGTGGCCTCAGGCCGGCTGGCCCAGGAAGCCCCAGAACCTCGCTTCTTCTTCTCCAGGGATGTCCTGACATTGCTCTGCAGGCTGTGGGGTTTCTCCTGGAACAGACCTGACCCCCCCATACACACACTGAGTCAGGGACATGGGAGTCCCTCTAGTCACTCCTGGAGGACAAGGTGGGCAAGGTAGCATCTGCAAGCACCCAGAGGCTGGGGGGGGGAGTGGCTATCAATGGTTCGAAGGAGACTCAACAGAACCAAGGAAAACATCAAATGTCCATTATGTTCCCATCTGGAGGAAGTCATGCTGGCGATGCCCACACATGCTAGTACCCCCCCCCCCCACGCCTCACTTCCCCAATTATCAGGTGGGGGTATGGATGGACAGTGCCCTGCTTTGTCATAGCACTACAGACAAAGTGTTTGTTTAACTGAGAGAAACCTCACACACTAAAATAGCTGCCCGCACAGCCACCCCGAGGTCAGGGTTATTAACCTCATCAGAAAGGAAGAAAGCCGTAATTTTTTTGGGGGGCGATCAGGGACTGCACAGGAAGTGAGGGGAGTCTGGGAGAGGAGGCTGCCCTTTGTAAATCTATAGTCCTCTCTGCTGCCACACCAAAGGCCCCCTAGGAAGGGGTTCAGAGCGGTTGCAGGTATGAGGTGGCCCTCCTTCAGATGGCTGCTCTGGTGTCTGCACAGCTGGAAAGTGGGGGTGGCGGGGAATGTGTGCTGTGAAGATACAGCGCAGCTCTGAGCCCTAGTGGACACCTGGGGGCTGCGCTGGGGCTGACTGAGTTGCAAGGCTCCGGGCACCTGTCTACTCCAGGCTGCTATCATGCATTCAGCTCATGCCACGACCAAGGGGGAAGCTGGGTTAATGGGAACAGCGCCCTAATTAGGTGAAGGCAATTACAGATTACAGCGGTGGCGGCCGGGCTCCTCTCCCAGCTGCAGGCACTCAGCTAGCTCAGCTAAGCATTCTCTCACTTTGCTTCTGCCTACCTGACCAGAGTGGTTCGACACTTGCCCACCTTTACCCCACCCTGGTCTCGGTCTCGCCGCCCTAAGTAAGGGTCAGATACCATGGAAGCGGCTCCTCCCCAACTGGGTTATCTCAGTACCTGCTGTGTGTGTGTCATCATCCTACAGGTATCAAGCCACTCCTAAGACAGTGACTCCTAAGTTAGCTCCTCCCAGATGGTGCCAGCCTCCTGCCCACCTCCACCTTACCCTCCAACCCAATCCCCCTCAGACAGACCAGTCCCGGCTCCTGCAGCCGCCCCTCCCAGACTTGGTTAAGCCCTTCCTCGTACAGCCTCAGCCCGGAGCCTTCCTTGCCCCTGCCCACCTGGCCTGACTGACCTTCCTCTCCTCTGTCCTAACCTGTCCCTTCCCTCCCCAGCTCTATTAGCTTGATGACGCTTACTCTTTAAGTATCTGCTTAGACACCTCCTTCGGGCAGCCTTCCAGGATATTCATGCCCACAAAGCACCTTCTCTTTCCCCCACAAAGGTTCCCTCTGCTATTGTGATGGCGTGTCCCTGACTCGGTAATGTGGACACCCAGGATGTCTGTCCCTCCTGCTCAGTGCATCTCTGCAGTATCTCATCACTCAGGCCACCAGTGGGCTCAGACACCACAGGAAATGGGCCCAGCCAGCGGGGATCCTCCTCACCTGAGCAGGTGATGCAGGATATGCCCTCGGCACTCAGGTTGTACTTGAGGTCCAGCAGCACCTGGATGTTGGTGTCAGGCCGGAAGAGCAGTGGGGCCCGGCTGGCAGGGCGTAGCCGGCTGGCGAACACCAGGGACAGGATGAGGATGGAGGCGAAGAGCCCTGTGAGTAAGATCTGGTAGGAGATGGTGCCCCTCGAAAGATCCGAGGCTGGCACCCCGCCCCGGCAGGATCACTGTCAGTGAGGAGAGAGCGAGTGGGGGGGAGGGATAGCCCCACGGGAGGCAGGGACAGCAGAGTTGCTGGGGCCTGGCTGTAAGCTACAAGCTGACACTCCTCCACAAGGACTCGTGTGGCGGTCTGAATGTGACTGGCCCCATAATCTCACAGGCACTGTTAGGAGGTGTGGTGGTGTTGGAGTAGGTGTGGCCTTGTTGGAGGAAGTGTGTCACTTTGCAGGGCAGGCTTTGAGGTCTCCTATGCTCAAGCTACACTCAGTGTAGACACAGTTCACTTCCTGCTGCCCACAGATTAAGATGTAACTCTCAAAAGCTCCTTCCCCAGCACGGTCTGCCTCTACGCTGCCATGTCCTACCACGTCGACAGCGGACCAAACCTCTGAAACTGTAAGCCACCCCAATGAAATGCGTTGCTTTATAAGAGTTGCCGCTGTCATGGTGTCTCTTCACAGCACTAGAAACCCTAACTAAGATAGCTAGCTAGTGTCTTGGAGCCTCTGACAGTCCCCGAAGTCCTGGTACTTCTGCTTGACTGCAGCAGCTCTGATGAGCCACTGAAGATGGCCATGGCTCCTCATGCATACTGAGCAGTCGGCACATCCGCCTGTGCCAGGCTAAGATCTTTGTAAACTCATCACACTCTTAGAGTTATTTTACTAAACGCCTAAGACAGAATCCAAGCCTGGAGCATGCATTCTGCCACTGAGCTGCACCCTAGACCCTAGGCCCTGTTACCACCCTTGTTTTCAGAACAGGAACCCGAGAGTTAGACTGGCTGCCACAGCCAAGGTCACAAAGGGCAGAACCAGGGGCCCAACTCAGCCAGGCTGGCCTATTCCAGGGCCAACCACGAGGACTCTGCTTTCTTGCCTGGCACACAGCTGTGACTGTGGCTGGGGAGGCCCAGATGCAGCCTATGTGGGAAGAGGAGGCGGCAGAGAGGAGGCCCTACCCAGGCCTCTGAATGCTATTTCACACCCCGGGCTTCCTTGATAGCAGATTGTTGTTGTTGTATGTATGTTTGTTTGTTTGTTTTTGGTGGGGTGTGTCTACCTTCATGCCAGTGTAGAGGTGGATCCTAGGGTGGCAGGAAGGGCGTTGTTCATGCTCACCTACAATCACCCAGCGGCTCTTGACAGCTGCCCATAAAACCCAGTGGTGCAACAGCTCTTGCAGCTGGGCAAGGAGCTGACTCCTGCTGTTCCCATCGGAGGCAGGTTGCAGACCCTCTCGGGGCACAGATATCAGCGATACGTCTCCCAGCTCTAGGGACACTGCCAGGCAGAGTGGTAGCCAGTCAAAGTCTGAGCCTCAACCTGCTCTGGCCCACACCTGCCCTGGAGAATCCCACATGCTGGGTGAGGGTCCCCACAGGCCATCTGGCCTGGCCCCCTTGGCACCAGCCTATCTTTGAACATTCCTGTGGAGGCCAGTCCCGGTCAGCTCTCACCTGGCTCATCCTCGACATTCAGCAAGGGGATGTCATCGTCCAGGTAGGGTAGGGGGCCGTGGGCAGGGCCGCCTCCAGCCCGCTCTGGAGCTGCAAACAGGTCCCCAGGGAAATGCAAGGAGCTCTTGCGGCTGCACTTCTGGTGGCAGCTGTGGAGGGCAGTGGACAGGTGTGGGGCTAGGAGTCACCCAGAGAGGACGGGGCCAGGCCAGGAAATCCCATAAGCCCACACTGCACACGGCTACACCTGCGTCTCAGGAAGGCACCGGTGACTACATGAGCCAGTGCTGAGTTCCTTCTGGTGCCATCTACCCTCAGCTGTCATTCCTCAGGTACCCTAAGCCCTAGGTTAGGTTCCTCATTTGCATAAAAGGCACAGTAAGAGGACACAGGTCCCTTGGGTCCTTCAGGGGAATGGTGGTTAAGGATGTGCAGGGGTGTGCCCACCTCCTGTTCACAGGGGACCACAAACTGATACTAGACGACAGCTGTTCCTTCCCTGTCCCTGCTTAGCCCAGGACTGAGCACACAGAAGAGGCCCAGAGGGTTCAGAGAGAGAGAGAGGGCAGGGTGCTGTGGCTGCTCAGGGTGTGAAGGGTGCAAACGGCTCACCTGCTCTGGCAGGAGCTCTCCAGGGGTGCCATGTAGAGGCTCCAGAGGCCCAGGGCGGCAGGCATGGTGAACAGCACAGCCAGCCAGCAGCAGGTCACAATGAGAGACATGAACAAGCCGAAGTCATGCACAGCTGGGATCTGTAGCCAGGAGGCATGAGGGATAGGACCATGGTCAGGCGTGGCTGAGGGCAGAGGCTCTGGGCTACCTGCAGCCAGCTGGGGACAGCACCTCACCCAGCTTAAGTGTCCGATAGCATCCCGCAAAACCAGGCTAGAGGTTGAGGAGGAGGAAGGGAAGGTTGGTACCCAACCACAGAAGCAGGAGACAGGAGCCCCAGAAACCCCAAGGGACCTGCCCAGGGCTGCAGTGATTGGAGGAAACTCTCACCAATCAGCAGCCAGACCTGAAGTTTGTGAAACCACCTGACTATGGGCTCATCTGAGACCTAGAATAATCCACTGAGGAACCGAGGCTCAGAGAGGTTTACGTCAGCTCTGGGGCCCAGTCCCGAGGTCTCTCAAAGATGTGCTCGTTGGCACAGAGCCCGCTCGGGAACATGGAAGTGAGGATGGGAGAGGGAGAGAGAAGAGGAGGGGAGAGAAAAGAGAGAGGGAGGGAGACAGACAGACTGACTGTACAAGAGATCAAAACGGGGCATGAAGTGGCAGGGAGAGAGAGTTCAGGCCAGGGGTGAGGAGGCTGTATTGGGGTCACCATTTACCAGCCGTGTGACCATAAGAATCACTTTAGCTTTCTGGGCCAGTTTCTGTGCTAGGAAAACAGAGATGGTGCCTATACTTGCATCTTGGGTTGTAAAGATGGGATGGTAAAGAGCTTCAGAAACTCCCGTTCGCCCAGGGCCGCAGCCTATTCACCAGCACCAGCAACTGACCGCACTGGTGTAACCACCCACTTGTTGGTTTTGGAATGGGTGGTTAGTCACAGCAACAGACGGCAGAGTCACAGCAAGGCCTTGAGATGAAGGTGCTGGGGTCAGGAGCCAGCCATGTGTGGGCGGATGGATGGGAAGTCAGGGCAGGGACTTCGGGGCAGGCTTCCCACCTGGGAGAAGACGTTGGCTGCGTAGGCAGCGGCAGTGGTCAGCGAGGTGAAGAAGGTGGCCTTGCCTGCCGTCTGGATGGTGTGGATCATCCTCACTTGGGGGTCTTCCAGGTGGGTGGCCTGGCGGTAGGTGTTGATGAACACAAAGACATCATCCACACCTGCGGGATGGAGGCCCAGAGGTGGCTCAGCTCAGGTCCCATTTCAGCGTGCCTGAGGCCGGGTGCAGAACAGTCTGGCTGCTCAGCTCAAGGCCTGACTGACTGGCTCCATCCTGAGCTCGAGCCCCACCCACCAGACTCTTTAGCCTCACCCAGTCCCCAAGGTCCACCCACAAAGTCTGAAGCCACACCTACCAGACTCCTTGGCCACACTCACTGAGTTCAAGCCCTACCCATCATGCTTCCTGGCCCCACGCACACACCCCTCTTCCAAAGCTTAGTTATCTTCCCACCACCCTCATCATCACCCAGAACACCTTCCCAAGAGGGGAAGGAAGGGGCAGAGATGTTAAGTGGGAGTCCCCTGCCGTGGCTGGGGGACAACTCACCAATGCCCACGATCACAAAGGCAGCCACTCCATTGAGGATGCCCAGGTACTGGATGCCAAAGACCACGTGGTAGAGGAACAGTGCCACCAGGCAGCTGATACCGATGCTGGCGATGCCGAAGAAGGACAGGAAGACTGGGCAGGGGAGGGGTGGAAGGGTCAGGGGGGGCCTCACAGAACACAGCCCCCTTCAGTAACCCTGACCTCAGCCCCTCATCCTGGGCCCCCTGCCTGCTCCCAGCCTGGTGTAGTGACAATCTGCAGAATTGGAAGCCTTTCGTTCCCAGAGAAGGGGTCGGGCAGGAGGCCTGTGTGGCAGATGGAACCATCTGAAGTCGGGTTGCCTATGGGGCCTCTTCCAGACAATCTCATAAACAAGGGGAGGATTGTGTTTTATATGTGTGCCACCTGAGGGGACTAGAGGCTTGTAGCAGCCTTGCCGGAAACCTGTAACGGTGGCCACACCCCCTTTGGGCGTGGCCTCAAGTGGCAAAAAGAAGTCATGCCTTAAGCTTCTGTCCACCTGAAGCCACGCCCAAAGGGGGTGTGGCCACACCATTACAGGTTCACCGGCAAGACCGCTACAGAGGTTCCACTGTGCAGGACCTATGCTGGGGTCACCTCTTGGTCATGATGAGTTAGAGCACGGGGCACATATCTAGCGCCCAATAATATTTGCTGTATGGAAGGCTGCATGCCTCGTCCAGTTATTCTATCTGCTCACTTGGGCAAGAGTACACGCCTACTGTATACATGCAGCAGTTAGAGGCAGCTAGTGCATGTGAGGGGGTGGGGGGAGGTAAGTTGTGGACAAAAGTGCAGCTAATGTGGCATATAGAGTAGGCTCGTGAATAACCAACCCATGACCGTCTAAAAATGTCTCAGGTGTCCCTACACAGATTTGCTACGGTGTCTAGCACCATCCCACCCAGCCCTGACAAGCCAGCCCGGACAGGCCGGATTCAAGGCTATCCCGGTACCCTTGAACAGGCTGGCACGTGCTGTAGGGAGAGAAGGCACTGGCTCACATGAGCCTCCTGGGACACCGTACCTGAGCAGGAGGTGAGGATGTAGACAAGGGCAGCGATGCAGCTACTGCTGATGAAGGCGAGGAGCATGTCGTTGTTGAAGGTCCTTCGCACCTCATAGTCAAAGAGGTCTGTCCCCCCATAGAGGACCTGGACTTTGCTGGGAGAGGGAGGCCGTGGAGGAAGGGAAGACAAGAAGGGATTGAAAGTGACTGTGGACACTTGAGAGCCAGAGCTGTGCCCTTCATCAGTGGCTCTTTACCTTGGCTGCTCATTAAAATTACTTGAGCTTCTAAAAGTCCTGATATCTAGGCCTGATGCCAAGCAAATTAAATCATAATTTCTTGGGTGGAGCTGAATAAAGTGGGTTTTCGTTACACACACACACACACACACACACACACACACACCTGCCCAAGTCTCCCAGGTGATTCAACGTACAGCTGAGGTTGAGAGCTACCATTCTACACAAATAATAATCCGTGACAATCAGCTGCTATGTTATCTCCGTTCTCAACGGTCCACAGCAGAATCTAAAGTCAATCAAACCGGTTCTGGATAATCCCGTTTCACACTGCTGCTCAGTGTGTGCTCACTGTAAGTTATTTTCCCAAAGAAAGCCAACCAGGATGATCAAACCGCTTTCTCTCTGGCGGATGTGGATGCAGCGTGCGCACGTGCGCGCGCTCGTGTGTGTGTGTGTGTGTGTGTGTGTGTGTGTGTGTGCACGTGCACGCGCGTACACGGTTTGTGTGGGCCCGTGTGTGCAGGCACACTTGCATGTGTGTGGGTGTGGAAGCCCGATGTTGATACAGAAAGTCCTCCTTGAAGGTTCTCTGCCATATTCATTTTCAAATGGACCCTGAGCTCCTTGGCACCACTAGTCAGGATAACCAGCTCGTCTTGGGGAATCCATCTTCACTTCACAAACCTTAGAATTACAGGTGAGCTGCCACAGTCACCTGGCATACATGTGGATTCTGGGGATCTGAACTCGGGTCCTCATACTCAGGCAACACAGCTGGACAACCTCCCCAACCCAAAACGGTATTTTATTTACTTATTTTTATTTTCATAAGACAGAGCCTCACTATGAATCCCGGGCTGGCTAGAAGGTGCTAGGTATACCAGGCTAGACTTGAATCCCTTTCTCGTGAGTACTGATATTAAAGGTACAACACCCCACCCAGCCACCCCAAGACTGTATTTTTAAATTTCATTTTTGTTTTATTTGTGTGTATGTCATGTATGTGCAGGTACCCACAGAGGCTTAAGGAAGACATCAGGGCCCCTGAACCTGCATAGGAGACATGTCAGTGACATACATGTTGAGACCTGAACCAGAGTCCTCTGGAAAAGTACTACATGCTCTTTACCACTGAGCAGTCTCTCCGGCACCCAAACAGCTTTAAAATCCAGCAAGAGAGACATTTCCAGCAGCGATGGAGCGAGGACTTGACATCTGCACTGGCCTTACCATCGCATCCACAAAAATAGGAGAAAAAAGGGCTGGAGCGGTGGCTGAGTGGTTAAGAGCACTTGTGATCTTACTCAGGGCCTGGGTTTGATTCCCTGTACCCTTATGGTGGCTCACAACCATCTGTAACCCCAGTGACAGGGGATCCAAAAGCACACACGTGGTAAACCATATATGCATGCACATAAAATAAAAACAAATCAGTCTAAAACTACTTTTAAAATATGAGAAAACCCATGAGATGCGACTCTGGACTCCAGATCACAGAGGACCGTGATCCTTTGGGATAAGAAATAAAGTAGGCATGGGTTTTCCAGGATGATGCCTCAACATCACTGCTATACTCAAGACAGCCTCACAGATTGGTCGCTAGATTCTCCAGTTGCTGGGAAATTCCTCAAACTTGATGAAAACGGTGAACCGCTTGGACCATGCGTTCCAAAGACCCAACAACTAAATGGATAACGATATATATCACAACTGAACCGCTCAGACACTCCCATCAAGAGAGAAACTGAGATGGGCGGCGGTGGCACACACCTTTAATCCCAGCACTCAGGAGGCAGAGACAGGCAGATCTCTGTGAGTTTGAGGCCAGCCTGATCTACAGAGCGAGTTCCAGGAAGGCTCCAAAGCCACAGAGATACCCTGTCTCAAAACACAAAACAGAGAGAGAGAGAGAGAGAAACTGACAGAGGGGGGAAGATATGTAACACACTGTAGAACTAAGAGAAGACAGAATGCAGATTTCTCGTTAGAAATGATGAAAGTCAGAAAACAACAGAGCAGCATCCTCCAGACACTCAGGGAAACTGAACCCAGAATTCTATACCCAGCAAAAATGCATTTCAAAAACAAAGGCAAAAATCAAAACTCTGTCAGATACACAAGCTTGAAACTGCCTCTGGTACACCCACACTACTGAAGATGCTAAGGGGGCCCCTCAGGCAGAAGGGAGAGGATGAGAGTGTGCAGGAATGAGGATCCACACTGAGGGTAAAACGCGCTGTAAATGGAAATGTCATGAGTAAGAAATGCAACGTTTCCATCTGTCTCTACAAAAGAAAACTGGCCACTTAAAAATAATTAGGCCGTGTGGGGTTCATAACAAACAGAATGCAGAGGCCACTGGAAGCACAGAAAGTGATGACTGTGTGATATGGTACCATCTCAAAGGTGTTCTGCGATATTTAAGGAGGTACACTACAAATCCTAGTGGCCGCTAAGAGTTATGGCTGAAAAAATAAGATTAAAATGAAAGCATAAGAAATAATAGATCCAGAAGAAAAAAAAAATCCCCATTCCATCTATTCAGCACTGGGTTCTGATGGTGTTAGCCAGTGCCACCAGGCAAGAAAGAGAAAAATAAAATGTGTCTATATTGGAAAATAAGATGTAGCTATGTCTTCCTCAGAATAACAGAATAACAAACACATGCTTATCTGTGTGGGAAATCCAACGGAACCCCCTAAGTTTAACAGGGTCATAGAACACAAAGGAAATTATGAATTTAAATTTTAAATTACGAATAAATTTTAAAATTATATTGTCATAGGCGCATGAAAATAGGAGCTGCTTAGAGAGAAAATGAAAAATGATATTAGACATGCCATGTTCCTGGGTCCAAAGATGCAGTGTTTTAAGGTGTCAATCATATTCAAAGTCCAGCAGACTTTCCTATCTCCTGATACTTGGGATTGAACCTAGGGCTTCATGCTTGCTAAGCACATTCTCTACCTCTGAACTACAGCCTCAGTTATTTTTAATTTTTTTTTTTTAATCTGAGGCAGGGTCTTGTTAAACCATCCAGGCTGTCCTTGAACACACTCCGCAGCACAATGATGAACCAATATCCTCCTGCCTCAGAATCCGTCTCAGAGGTAGGGTGCTTGCCTAGCATGTGCAACAGCCTGGGCTCAACCCCTAGCACTGAAGGAAAAAGCAAAACAAAAATAGAAAAACCCAAAAACCCAAACAAATGTTGGTATGAAGCAGATCCATGAGTAGAACAGAAGGTCCAAAAGCAGACACACACATAGACAGTAAGTTTCTGTCCAAGGTACACAGGCAGTTCAACGAAGAAGGAAGAGCCCTTCCAACAAATGGCCCGGAGATAAACAGATGCCCACGTAAAAAATAATAAACCTCAACCTGTATCTTGTTCCATGCTCAAAAGCAACCCCAAAATGAATGTCATAGTATGAAATGGAAAAACTCAATTTAAAAAAAAAAAAAAAATGGGCTCAAGAAGACAGTGGTTAAGGTAGGAAACTCACACTTGGTCAAAAGACAGAGAATGAATATATTTAGAGTGCCGTGTTGGTGGTGGATCCGGGAGCAGTTAGGAGGGGAGTGGGGGGAGAATGTGATCACAGTATGTCTCTCCGTCCTCCCTCCCTCCTTTCTTCCATTCTTTCTAAATGGAGAATAGTTTAACAACTGCGCTCTCTGTATGTGCTGGTTGACTTTTGTCTATCTGACACACTGGAGTGAGAGGGAACCTCAACTGAGGAAATTTCTCATCTTGTTAACCTGTGTGCTTAGGTGTTTCCTTGATTGTTGACATGGAAAGGCCCGATGTGGGCAGCACCACTCTGGGCACGTGGTCTTGGGAGGTATAAGAAAAGTGGATGAATGTGAGCCCGACAGCAGGTCAGTACGCTGTGTCCCTCCATGGCTTCTGTATGCCTCAGTTCCTGCCTCCAGTTTCTCTCTCTCTCTCTCTCTCTCTCTCTCTCTCTCTCTCACACACACACACACACACCTCCATGGTGGATTGACACTTGGAAGAGTAAGATGGAGTAAACTCCCTCCTTCCCAAGTTGGTTAGGGTTGGTATTTGCCACAGTGACAGAGAAGCAAATTAGAACGTGACAGCAAGTGTTATTGGGGTGTGGGAGAATTGGAGTTCTCACACACCACTGATGGGAACACCAAGTGGGACACAAAGTTGGAAAACTCCGGAAGTCTCCTAAGTTAAACATACGTCCACCACAAGTGCTCAGTCGTTTGACTATGAGGCTTTTCTCTTAGGTGAAAAGTATTTGTCCCCACAAAGACTTATACACCACCACTCACTGGAGCTTCATCTGCAGTGGTTAAACCTGGAAGCAAAACCAACATTCACTGATGAGTAAGCAGATGAACAAGGTCTCCATACAATGGAATACTACTCAGTGTTGTATTGTTGAAACATGGTAAAACATGGGTGCAAATGAGCTAGAAGGAATGAGTGAGTTCCATCAAAATAGAATGTAAGACACCATGTATATACAATTCTGGAAAAGCAATGTCTATATATGATGGTAGAAAGCAGAGCGTAGGGGCTGCAGATATGGCTCAGCAGTTAAGAGCCTGCTCTAGCAGAGGACCTGGGTTTAAATCCCGGCACTTGCCTGAGAGCTGGCCAATGACTGTAATTTCAGTTCCAGGGAGACTGACGTCCTCTTCTGGCCCGAGAGTACTACATTCATGTGGTGTGTTTAAATACAGGCAGGCAGATAGATATACACATAAAGTTAACAAACAAACAAACAAAAAACTTGGAGGTGACTGCTAGGGTTGGGGCTGGAAAGCAGCTTGGAAGCAGGATGCAGGCTGGGATGGCTGTCAGTGGACACAAGGAAACATGCTTGGATGTGCCAGGACTAAAATGTAAGTATATATAGTTGGTCCTGTGCCAATTACACCTCAACAAATTTTCTATTTCCTTAACCTCATACATAATAACCAAGAAGAAAAGCTCTCTGACTTTCTTACTTTGACAAATTAGGTAATTTTTCCCTTGAGGAGAAAAACTCATTTATTGTATGTATGTAAATTTATACAGTGTTTACAGAGTGTCTTATGGGGAAGGGTGGCTGGAGAGATGACTCAATGGTTAAGGGAACTGGTGCTCCTGTAGGAGACCTGGGTTTCAATTGCTAGCACTCACGTGGCAGAACAACACACATACAATCCACACAAATGCATATAGGTAAGATATACATAAAAGGAAAATAAATATGCATTTAAAAAATAAACAAATTAAAAGGAGAGGAAAACCAGTCATTTTAAGAGAGCAACAATGGACAGACAAGAGTTTGCTGCCAGACCTGACATCAAGAGTTCCGGAACCCACGTAAGTGGCAGGGGAGAACAAACTCTTGAAAGCTGGCCTCCTCTGGCTTCCGCATGCACACAGCGGCACGCAGGTGCCCACACATGCACACATACAAAATAAACAAGTGTAATAAAAAGTTTTAATACTAAAGAGGCAACAAGGAAGATTTGCAGCTGACTTCTCTACAAAAAATGATGGAAGCCACGAGGCAATGGAGTGGCGTCTTCAAAACAGTGAATAAACACAGCTGTCAATTTGGAACACCACCCAAGTGAAGGAGATTAGAAAAATGAAAGTGAAATGAAGATGTTTTCCAGGCAAACAAAACAGAAGTCACCAGCAGCAAAGCTAAATACTACAAAGAATTCTTCAGACACAAGGAGGTGGTCCCAGAGGGGAGCCTGAAACCGCAGACAGCATGAGGAGCAACAGGGAAGGTAAATACGAAGATAAACAGCAATGAACAGGCTCTGCAAGACAGAATGGGCTATGGGGTTTAAAATGTATATACAATTAACACACACAACAAAACCACACGAGGCTGGAGAACAGTAAACGGACTGTTCTCAGTCGCTGGTGTCATCAGCGAAGCCATAAAAGTGATGATTCGTGTAATTCTGTGTTAAGTCAGGTGTGTTTGCCTCTTGGGTCACCAATAATACAAGAATAAAAGGGATTTTTTGAGTCTGAAAGAAGGCATTAAAATCAAGTCCTCTGGGCCCCAGCTGCCACTTCATGCTAGGAAATGCCAGAGCAAAGCCTTGAACTAAGGAGCTGAATTATTTCAGCAGAGGTAACTGTTGCTATCTGAAGAGCCCTCCACAGTCAGCATCTCTCAGCTACCTTTCCTTGAGGTATCTCCAACCCATCCATCCTCCCTTTCTTCCTTCCTTCATCTACCATCCATTCTCCATCCATCATCCTTCCTTCCTTTCTTCCATCATCCATTTCCTATCCATCCATCATCCTTCCTTCCATCATTCATTCTCCATGCATCCATTCATCATCCACCCATCCATCCTTCCTTCCATCATCTTTCCGTCCACCCATCCATCATCCATCCATCATCCACCCATCATCCAACCATTCATCCATCCATTCATTCATTCTTTAGAGTAATCTTTACCAAGTGGTTCCAGGCACCTTGTTGAGGGTGAGCTTTCGGAAGTGAGCCAGAAACAAGCCCATTTCCAAACTATATCTTTCTTAAACGTGTGTGTGTGTGTGTGTGTGTGTGTGTGTGTAGTGTAGTGTATGTGCATACTATGGTGTCCACATGAAGGACAGAAGAAACTTATGGGAGTCATCTCTCCTTTTACCATACTGGTTCCAGGAACCTAACTCAGATCATCAGGTGTGGTGTCAGGTTCCAATGAACCATCTTGCTGGCCTCTTGAATTCTGTGTGTATGTATGTGTGTGTCTGCTTGCATATGCACATGTGTTGGTCTGGTGCATGTGTGTGTGAAGACCAGAGGTCAAAGATCAACCTTGAGTGTTTCCTGTTATTTTCCACTTTAAAAAAGGGTTTTTTGTTTGTTTTTAATCTATGTACATGTATGTGTTCATGTCTGTGAACAGGATTTCAAGTAACCACAGAGGCCACAAGGGCAGTTGATCTCCCGCAGCTGGAGTTAGGTGTGAGTGGCCTGATGTGGGTGCAGGAAAACGGACGTCCCCTGGAAGAGCACTCTTCACCACCAAGCCCTGCCCCAGTCTTGGTTTTTGAAACAGAGTCTCAACCTAGAGGTTACCAATTTGGCTAGGTTGGCCAGCCAGTGAGACCTAGGGACTCCCTGACTCCAGGCCTCTCCAGCACTGGGGTTACAAATGCACATCACCACACCCGGGTTTCGAACATGGACTGGGGACTGAACTCAGGTCTTCGTACTTGCACGGCAAGCACTTCATAACTGAGCCATCTACCCAGCCCTGACTTGCTTAAGCTCTGCAGTGCCCACAGCCCCCCTGGAAATCCCACAGGTCTGAAAGAGGGCTTGTAAGCCTGAAGGTCTAAGAGTCCTGTGACTGGGATTATTCTGGGGATTTATGTGGTGCTGGAGATCTGAACACAGATCAGCACAGCAAGTCCCTTTACCAACTGAGCCGATCTCCCCAGGCCCCAGTGCGTTTCTTCTTCTTTTAAAATTTTGTTTTATTTTATATGTATCAGTGTTTTGCCTGTGTGTATGTGTGCATACCATGCACATGCCACGTGCTTGCAGAAGGCAGAAGAGTTTGTGGGATCTCCTGACACTGGAATTACAGACAGCTGTGACCTGTCACAGAGGTGCTGTGAACCAAACCCAGGTCCTCTGCAAGAGCACTGGGCACTCTTAACTGCTAAGCCACATCTCCAATCCTGATCTCTTCTTAATGACCAGAGTAATAGGAACCACGGCCTCATCCTACAAACAAGGACACTCAGGCCCAGAGAAATGAAGCGATTTTGCCCCCTGACTCCTTGGATATTAGAGGAGGAAAGGAATTGCTTCTCTGGCTAACCATACCCAAATCCTCCAGGACAATTTGGAATTGTCTCCCTCCCTCAAAGCTGTCCTGTCTACTAATCATTAGCACCAATTAAGAAAATAGGTCATTCAGAGGGACCAGATTATGTGCCCAACTCTGCTCAAATTTGGGGGTAAAGACTTCCTGGGGTTGAGGTTATGGGGAAAGCGATTTGGGGCATACAAGGCTCCTTGTTACCTACGCACAGGTACACACGGGCAGGCACACAGAGTGGGTGGCTGAACTTCCTACCTAGTAGACTGCTTGGCCAGCATGGCCACGTAGGTGACCACAAAGCTCTGAAACTTGGCCCTCTGTTCCTCCCAGCGATCGTCTACTGAGTAGTAGTTGGGGAGCGGTGCTCCAAACAAGATCTCGCTGCGCAGGAGGGAGCTCTTCAGATTATCCACAGAGAGGCCTTCATCCACGTACCAGTAGAACTCGGGGTGAGTCATGGCCAGCTCTAGGGAGCCTGCAGGGGGCAGGGAAACCCAGAGAGCTCAGTGCGCAGCTCCCACCAGCAGCAGCCAGCCCACTACAACATCTTCGACAGACACACAACTTGGAGAATCTATAGTTTCCCAAGCATGAGCCTCCTTGGCCTGATCAGACTGTCCCCACTAGGACTATGCTCTGGTTCCAGTTTGAACTCCACCTAACTCCAAGCCTGTAATCCTGTAACTCCATCTGCTGAAGTCCTACCTGCCTGTGCCCTCCCTCCACCCAAGCCCTACTCCCAACCTTCCTCAAGCCCCACCTCCAAGACACCCTCACCCTCCTCTTCGTCATGGTTAGGTTTGTTTGCTTGTTTTTGTGTATGGGTGGGACAACTTGACACAAGGTAATGTTATCTGGGAAGAGGAACCTTTACTGAGAAAACACCTCCATCAGATAGCTTGTAGACAAGCCTGTGGGAACATTTTCTTGGATTGTTAACTGACAGAAGGGGACCCAGCCCACTGGGGTCGGTGCTTTTCTTGGGCAGGTGGTCCTAGGGTGCTTAAGAAAGAACACTGAGCAAGCAAACCAGTAAGCAGTGACCTTCCATGACCTCTGCTTCGGTTCCTGCCTCTAGGTTCCTGCCTTGACTTCCTGCCATGATCAGGAAGTGTGACATGAAATAAGCCCTTTGGTCTCTAAATTGGTCGGAGTGTTTTATCACGGCAATGGAAACTCAACGAAGATACACTTCCTTCCAGGCCCTCTCTAACCAACCCCATCCCCAAGAATCTCTCCACGCTTTCTCTCTCCGGACTCAGCCTAACTCCCCAAATCCCACAGTTTGTCGCTTTCTCCCCCACTCCCTCTTCACATCCAATCCCAGCTGCACACCCCACTGACACCTCGCCCGCTGGCCATGCCCAAACTCAGCATAGTCCTGTGCCCTAAGTGCACATGCTCACCCCGAATATCCGCCAGGTCCTGGCCCATGCCGTCGTAGTAGATCTTGCCTCCCCTCTCAGTGGGAAAGAAGTAAGTCATGAGCGAGCTGGGTGGGGAGCAGTAGGAATAGGAGCCGAGAGGCAGGTCCTTGAGCACCTCATGCGGCTTCCAGCAGAACTCCCGAAAGCCCGGATGGTCCATGATCTTTCGCTCGATCTCGTGGATAGTGACCAGGCGCTCGCTCGTGAAGATGTTGCGCTCTGCATCTCCCCGAGCCAGGAAGATGAGCTCAATGCGCCAGTGCGCGTGCGTCTGTGTGTTGGCGCTCACATAAGTGCGCGAGTAATCCCAACGTGAGGCACCCCGACGGGCTCTGCTCTGGTTGGCTGCCTGGTCCCCCGGGGATGGAGCCTGGCGTCGACGTCGCTCACTCGGACTGGATGCTGATCTCTGAGTGGCAGGGGTGACCCTCGGAGCTGAGCGAGGGGTCCGGGATGAGGGTCGTGAATGATTCCCCAGGTGCAGCTGCTGCAGCTGCTCTGAGATGAGGCGCTGCAGCGTTTCGGAGGTGAAGTCCGCCAAGTCCCGCCTGTTGCGCCCCCAAGATCCAAACTGGGACTTGAGGGCCAAGGCCAGAGCATCGAAGCGCTGTGATGCTTCATGGTTGCGGATTTCGAAGGCATTGTAGGAGATGTCAATGTCCAAGGGCGGGTAGTAGAGAAACATGAAGGCGGACAGCACCATGGGGATGCTGCAACCAAGGAACAGCACCAGGCCTGCACAGCAGGGGTTGGTGAAGGCCCAGCCCAGGATGCTCCAGAACCCTGAGGCTGGGGGCCGGGAGGGCAGTGTCCATCGTCGCCAGCAGCCCTGTGCTCCTGAGGGTAACCCTGGCCCAGCAACACCTCTGCAGGCCTCCCCTGAAGTCTCCTCCTCCTGCTGTTCCTCTTCTAGCCACACATCCTGCAGCAGGGGGTCATCCTCGGAGTCCATAGCCTAGGGGGGAAAGGATGGGTAAATAGCCTTGAGAGGGGAGGCTTCGCCCAGCCTGGGTACCACAAAAAGGCACCATGAGCTCATTAGGCTCTAAAGAACCCAAGCCTTATGTGCATCTACCATGAAAAACACATTGTTATTTCCCATCATCACACCTAGCAAGGTGAGCATGGCTTTCAAGACAAGCATTGGGCTGCTCTCGCAGAGGACACGGGTTCAGTTCCCAGTACCCACATGGCAACTCACAACCGCCTGTAGCTCCAGTTGCAGCGTGTCTGACTCTAAGGGGGCACCAGGCATGCACGTATGCACAAGCAAACATGCAGACAAAATAGCCATGTGCATAAAAATACAAAAACAAAAACAAACAAAAAATAACCAACAAAGAGACCTGTAAGGCAATGGCAACAGAAAAAACATTTCTTTTGATGTATAAAGGCCAGCCAAGACTTCTGGCACATTTGATTTTTTTCAATCTTTGCTGCATTCACTGTCCAACTTCAGAACTCAAGGCCAATGTAAGATGTGGCTCCATAGCAACTAGTTGGTATAACAAGCAACCGTAAAGCACCTTCAGGAGTTGTCAGAATAGACGGAGAAAAAAATGATCTCCAGAATTAGACTGGCCCTGGTTTGGATCCTGGCAACTGGAACACCAGCGAGACCAGGAGCCACCTTAAACTTATAAAATGAAGGCAGCCATTCCTGTCTCAAAGGAGTGTGGGGTCAGAGGTGGAAGAGCTCTGCAGTCTGTGTAGTTTGTTAAGTATCGTCTGTCAGGCAATCACATCCCTTTGTCCCCCTTTGGAGATTGTAAGACTCCTGGCCAATGCCCAGGGGACTGTGCCAAGACTAGGTGTCTGCCACAGGGCCCTCAGTATATCCCCACCCCCTCCCTGAACGCTGCAGCTGCAGCCACTGTTTGTCAGGCTTAGACCACTTAATATGCAGCTCCAGCAAACGGCAGCCCTCTGAGCACAGGCAGGGGCTAGGCATCTCTCAGAGAGATGTGAGGACTCCCACGGGGTGGCCCAAAGGCCACCTTCAGTGTCGCTGGGACTGCCTGCCACCTCGATGAAGGGAGACTTCTAACCCAGATAGACATCAGACAGAGAGGCAATGGGAATGGGGAATGTCTCTCTCCCCACTGCCGTTCTCTGGAGCATTTCCCGGTTAGAGGGTCAACCCGGGCGGTCCAGAGACAGTAAGGAAGAGAGAGGAGGGGAGGAGTAAGGCAATAGACTCCTGGAGAGAGCGAGATGGGAGGGTGGAATAAAGGGAGGAGAGACAGATGCAATAGAGAGAAGAAATAGATGGCTGAGGGGACCCTCTGGGTCCAAGACTTGAAAGAAGGACAAAATGAAGAGAATGTCCAGGGCAGCCTGATGGAAGTCAGCCCTGCCCTTCACCAGAGACTGAACTCAACTCGCAGGCTTGCTTGCCTTTACCTCATAAGCCATCTGGACAGCACACTCCCTGTGTGTATTTATGTGAAAGTGTGAGAGTTTATTGGCATCATGTGGGTGCAAGTGCCCACAGAGGTCAAACATCATCGGCTTTGCTGGAGGCAGTTGTGAGTCCCTGATGTAGGTGCAGGGAACTGAACCCAGGTCCTTTCAAGAGCAGTAAGTGCTCTCAGCCACAGAGTCATCTCTCCAGCTCTGCCCTTGTGGTTGTTGACCCTGGGTTTCATGTGACTTAGGCTGGCCTCAAACTTTCTATATAGCTGGGGATGACCTTGAACTCCTGATCTTCCTGCTTCTGCCTCCAAAGTGTTGGGATGCCAGTCATGAACTACTATGCCTGCCTGAGTGATGCAACCAGTTTCAAGGCCAGTCTTGCTGGGACCCAAAGCCATATTGGAAGCAAAATCCCATTTTATAACCAGGGGGTTCGGTGGGGAAGGAAATCCATATGTATGTATTTTAAATATAACCCAATGAGAATGATTATCACTGTCTGGGAGGATTATGGATGATTTTTATTTTCTCTTTTATGCTTGTCTGTTTCCAAATTTTCTGCAATGATCAGGTATAGCCTCACTTTTAGAATCAGAAGTAAATGCTATTTAAAACATATAAATAAATATTACTTTAAAATAGCATGCATGTGCATGCGTGTGTGTGACGTATGTACTCACGTGAATATTTTACCAGCTGTTTTTACCTCTTCAAAGAGTCATGATAATGTACATGGTGGTGTGGTGGGGGAGAGGGCTTGCTTCCAAGAAGATTGGGTACAGGACATAGTAGTAAGAACGTGCAACACTGGGCCAGGGGTATGGACACGCCTGGTATCCTCAAGACAGAGAGAGCAGTCTTGAAAGGAAAGGGAAGTAAATCACAGCACATAAAACCTTAGCAAAGGAACCGTGGCCGTGGCTCAGCTGTATAGAGCTTGCCACGCACTCACGAGTCCCCTGCTTCCATTCCCAGCATCCATAAACCATGTATGGTGGTACACACCCCTAATCCCAGTACTTAGGAGATGGAGGCTGGAGGATCAGGAGTTTAAACCTCATCCTTAGCTCCTTAGCTCCACTGCAGTTTGGGCTATATAAAATTATGCCTCAAAAAAGCAAAGCAAAATATATCAAATACAGGGCTTCTATCGTACATATGGGAAAACAGCCCCGGTGAGCAGGGCTGTGATACCCAAGGCCATTCTAGCAGCACTGGGGCCAGGATTCTTTCCTGGAAGTTTCCTATTTTGCCACCAGGTTCTGGGGTATTTTTTTCAGCAGCCCTAAGGGACAAGCAGGTCTGGAGATGATGTTCAAGATAGAGACTTATGGTGGGAGGCAGTGCAGACACCAGTCTAGGGCCCCTACCTGTCCCCACACAGCACCCAGGCAGGAGGCTCAAGCCAAAGCTCTCTGTTTTATAGCCAGGGATGACAGACTCTTTCCTTCTTCATTCCCTCATCCCAGCCAGACTATTAAAATGTAATCAAAAACTCACATTAGACATGCAGATCCTACTTAAAATACATATATGTATATATATAATTTAACAGCAATTAGGAGCTAATCAGCTTTTTCTCCCTGACTCGGTGTGTTTTGCTTCCTCGGTTCAGCCCTGGTCCATGAACAGCTCAGAGCCCTTAGAATCCCTCGCTTTGGGGTTGAGAGCTTGGGGCAGAAGTTCAGACTGAGATACTTTGAATTAAGTGGTCCCACTCTGCTGTCATGTTGGAGTGGGGACACTGTGTCTCTCTCCTGCTTGTGGGTCTGCCTCCCTACGAATCCAGCTCAAGGAAAAGAAAAGGAAGCGAAGAGAAGATCACAGACACTCACAGGCGTCACTGTCCTGAGTCTTGGTCCTGCATTCCCGGTGCCCCACCACATGCCTGTTGCCTGGCATCCCCAGCCTTTTCCAGTGACCTGAACACTCCAGGAGACTGATGACAGCTTAACCACTCAAAGTGGCAAAATCACACACATGGGGGGAAGCCAAAGCTTGGATAGCTTAGCTGGAATCTCCGACACCCGTTAAGATAATTATAGCATCATAATTAGTTCTGTGTCCACCATACCACCAGGATTTTTTCATCCATCCTCCAATGGCCCCACACCAGCTTTGCAACAAAGGAATGTGAGCAGCCCCATTTTACAGAAGAAAAAAAATTCACACGGAACACTGATATCTATATATATATATCTAATAGCTCCATTTCACTAGAGAACTCTAATACAAGGGGGGTGGGGTGAGCAGACAGAAAGAGAGATTGACACAGGGAGCCCTACCGTAGCAACTAGATATTAGGGTAGTTCTGGAATTTTCTCCCAGGAAACCCAGGTCCTATGCTGGAGACATAGCTCAGCAAGGAGTGCTTGCTTAGCCTGTGTAAGACCCTGGTTCAAACCCCAGTAGCAGGAAAAAAAAAAAAAGACAATTCCAGATCCTAGTTGGGGAATTCCCCACCACCATCACCCCCCCCCCAGACCTCTAGACAAAGGCGGATGGTGTTTCTCAGAGTCCTTCATTCTTCCTCCAGAAAGACCCACTTAGATCTCTCTGCTCATCCCCAGGGCAAGCTGACTTCCCCCCATGGGATGTGCTCTGTTCTGTTGGCTCAGAGGGACCTGGCCTTACTGATTAGGAGCACGGGTGGGGTGGAAGAGGAAAGGGGTGGGGCTGTGGTAAGCTTGAGCAAGCCCCTCATTTCTCAGAGAAGGGCAGGCTGCTGAGATGGAGCAGATGAAGGACAGCCGTCCTCCCAGGCTGACAGCTGGTGAGGAAACTGGGCACTGACTCGTAAACCCAACAGCTCAATATATATCAGGCAAACAAGCTTTGCCCTGGGCAGTATATCAGCCAGAACACTGTCCCAGAATCCCCAGAGAAGCCTCACATCAAGACCCAGAAGCTGCTTCCTTTCTGCGGTTCCCTCTGGTGGGCTCAGTGGGACAGAACCGGTCCCCTGACGACAAGAGGTTATCAGAGGCTTCAAAGAACCATGGCTTGATTGCAGGGGCAAAAGGTAAGCTGAGCAGTCCAGGCTATGTAGTTAGCTAGACCTGGGTTCAGTTCCTGGCACTGCCACCAGCTGCGTGCTTAGGGCAGGGTGTTTCTCCTTCAATAAAAGGGTGGGATGCTCACCACCACGCACTATGTGCTTTTTAAGAATTACCTTCGTTTATTTGTTGGGTTGTGCATATGATAGGCATGTGTAAGGAGATCTGCACACCTTGTTGGAGTCAGTACCCCCTTTTGTCACATGGGGTCCTGGGGACCGAACTTAGGTTGTCGGGCTTGGAGGCAAGAGCCTTTAGTTGCTGAGGCATCTCTCTGGCCCTGCTCGTCTAATTCATACCACTTCTCATCTGCCCTCAGCTCACAAGGCAGCTAGCTGCCTGCAGGGTAGGGTTGAATGGAGTTCCTGCAGGCTGGAGGCAGAGGCCATCCTTTTAGCCACACTGCTTGGCTGCCTGAAGAACACTGATGTCTCCTCCTCTCCCTGTTTTTTTCTCCTCTCCTCTCCTACCTGTGCAGCTCAGGCCTCTTCCCAGACCCATCAATCAGCCCAGACTCTGGAGCCCTTAAAGCAGCCTCAGTGTCACAGAGAATAAAACAAAGAAAGCTTAATGTAACTAGCAGCGTGAACGGAAAACGGAAATTAGAACGTGCTCCCAGATATTCCTGGTGGGAGGGTCAGAAGGTTCCAGGAAGCCCACCCTGTCACCCCTTCCCATCACATTCTGGCCACTGCCTGGAATGCCATGTGCGGTTCTGGAGACGGAACCCCTGGGGCTCAGCAGTCTGCAGATCCATAGCCCCTAGAAGATTGGGTTAATAAAAAAGAGAAAGAGCCCACAATGGAGGGTGAATAACCAGGGCTATAAAAGCCAAATTGGATTCCTTCCTGGCTGATGAGCTCAGGGCTCCTCTCTCTCTAAGACCCGATTAGCAAATATGTAAAAACCACTCCTGCTTCCCTGTACCAGGCAGCTCTTCCTGGAGCTTACTCAGGGGTGGGGGTGGGGGGTGGGGGTGGGGGTGGTGGGGGTGGTGAAGGAAAACAGTGATGGGTACCAGCAACAGCAGAACGGTCCTGGCCTGCCACAGACCTGCTGTGTGACTTAGAACAAGTCATCTACGGTCTCTGGGGCCAGCAGCTCCCCAGACAGTGATGGGGAGTCATCTCAATCTAAGTGAGGGGAAATAGTGGAAAGGGATCTGAGTGCTGAGGGAGGTTTGCCCCTTACCCTGGTCCCAAGCCACTGTGTAACAAGGTAGGGGGAGTTGGCACTCAAGGACAATGCCATAACATCACAATATGCTGCGGAGACAGCCAAATAGCCAGTAGCTATGTGCTAGATGCCATCGGCTTCCCGGAGACACAACACAGCAGGTGGCACCTTTCAGTGCCTAGTTCTGGGAAAGGTCTCCCATACACCCAGACCCCACCCATGAGCCCAAGCATGTGGCAAGACTCTTCAGGGCCAAAGACCTCCCAGAGAGAAGCTGGGGGGATAAAGAAGTTGTAAGATAAACTGGAGTCTAAAGCAGGGTGCTCCAGCCTTGGGGGAGCACTGTGACTGGTTCTGGGTTGGGGGGGTGAGATCTATAGGACAGAGCACTTAGCCTTGAGAACTTGGGGCTTCTGACCCCCAGGCTTAGAAAGCACAAAGTAAACCAGTACTGGATGAGAGAGGGGAATGGTAGAGGCCACCCAGGCCCCATGTACCCAAGCCAGAGCCATTTCCTGTACACCCTTGATCCTCTCAACCCTGGAGACTCGGACACTGAGACTCTACAGCAGCTTCCAGCTTGCAGACCATTTGGTATCGTGTTTTCTACCCCAAGGAATGATTTCCAATTTGGAAAGCAGAAAGCTGCATCTTTTAAAAGTCTACAGGGGCTCATTTGAGCCTGAACTTCTCGCTGTTAGGTTTTACTTGAGTTTGACATATTTGAAAATGCTGGGCTCTAAAATCAGCCCGCATGATCCTCACTGGAGTGTGCATTCAAATGCGTATACTGTACTGTGGCTGGTGTGCACACCCAGTGTCTACCCCTGAGTCATTCCAGTGACAGTCTAGGCTGAGCCCCAGCTGGGACAGCAGGACAGCAGGGCCCCAGGAGAGAGGTGAATGAAGACTCCAGCCTTGGAGATGGACATTTTGCTTTTCTTTGAGGGTGTCCAGATGAGTCCTCCTGTCTGTGCCCAAGTCAGTGGCTTTTCCCAGTGACTGCTGATTGACAGTTCCGGCATCCATGGAGGAAGTGTGGTCAGTGCTGGAGGAGAGTCTAGTACTTCTCCTTACTTAAGGTTGGCTCAGAACCCATAGCAGGCTGGGAGTCTGCCACTGCTCTTGTCCTCAGCCCAAGCGGTGATGATGGCACTGCCTATTGAGACAGGCAGGAGTGAGTCAGAGCTGAGCAGCTGGGGTCGAGCGCTCTAGATGGAGAGTGGAGCCTCAAGAGACCACCCTCAGCTCTGCGATTTTTATCATAAAAACTGGGGAGATTCATGGCCCCGGGGCTAAGATCTAGAGAGACCCACTAAGGCCACACGGTCCCTTCTCCAGGACCCATGCCACCTGTTCTCAGCAAGATATCACCAAGTCCCACCCCTGTCTCCTATTTGCACTTTCATCAAATGGGAAGGCGGAATCCAATGAGCTTCAAAGGCAATCCAGTTCTGCCGTCCAGAGTCTCCAAAGGGCCAGGATGTAGGAGGTAGCAGAAGGGCTAGATGGAGCTAGATGGGAAGGAGGCTGTTGACTCCCTGAGATCTTGAGGTCATAGCACCCATTAGCATCTCTCTCCTGGAGAGATTCATAGGGGCCAGGGGAACCCCATAACTGAGGGGCCTTCAGAATGGGGAGGGGGCAGGAGATGGAGTGAGAGAATGAAGCTCATAGGATCAGATCATCTTTCCTTGTCCTGAGCCGATGGTATTGCTGGCTCCACATCACCTCAAGGCAAAGAGAGCTATGAGAGGCGGCAGGAATCTAGGCATGTCTTGATTGAGGATAGCAGAGGGAGAAGCAATACACTTAGTCTTCTGGGCAGGTGAGGGCGGTAAACAAACCAGATGGATTCCGTTCAAATGCTGCCCCTGGCTAAATTGGTGGCAGTGGGAAAGCAGCTGCTCCCATCCCCCAGTGGCAGGCCCTGCCCTGACCCTAGACTCAGACTTGGTTTCCTTTACTGTACATCCCTCCAGGAGAGGAATTTGCCTCTGGTCCAGAGACAAAGATCCCTCTGCAGGCTTGCCAGACTCTAAAACCACCTCTAGTAACAGGGCAACTCTTCCTGGAGTAAGGGAAGTTTTTTGAAGACAAAGAGGGAAACATAGTCCCTTCCTGTTGTCAGGTCTGGGACCTGGCCCCACCAAATCAAAGCCCTAATTACCAAGTTCCATCCATCCATCCACCTTTCCATCCATCTATCCGTGCAACCACCTCTCCAGTGTCCATGAATGTATGCATTCATACATCATCTATCTACCTAGCCATGTTTGCACCTACCCAACCATTCATCCATGTACGCATGCATTTAGCCGTACGTTATATATATATATATGTATGTATATATATATATGTATGTATATATATTATCCATCCATCATCTATCCTCACCCATGCATGCATCTATCCACTCATATATCCATGCATCCATCCATGCATCCAGCATCTATCCATTCACCCATACATGCATACACCCACCCATTCATCCATGCATCCATCCATCATGCATGCATCCAGCATCTATCCATTCATCCAGACATGCATCCACCTGCCCATTCATCCAAGCATCCATCCATCTAATTATCCATGCATTCACCCATCCATGTATACATAAATCCATCCTCTTATTCATCCATCTATCCATGCATCCATCCATCTATCTATCCACCCACCAATGTATGCAACTACCCAACCACTCATCTACCTATGCATCCATCCATGTATCAGCCCACCCACCTACTCATCCATACAGGCATGAAACCATCTATGTACCCATTCATCCATGCATCCATCCCACATTATTGGCACTTTCTATACAAATGGACTGTTATTTTGTTAAATCATCCTAGTCTTGACTTTGAAGTGCCTGAAATTCTTCTTCCCAAAGGATTCATCAGCCTTCTCACCCTAGATCCATTCTCAAGCTTACTGGTGTCCAAGAATATCTCTCAACTCTGATATGTCTTTGCTTACTGCAGATTCCAGTTCTGTTACGTCAGATGGGTTGCTCCAGTCCTGTCAGACCTGCTAGGGGCTTGCAGGTAGCATGCAGCAGCTGCCACTGCAGTGCTTACCCCCAGCCAAACCAGAAGGGTTGCATCTGATGACTGATGCTTTTCTAAAACCTGATTTCGTTCTGGTTTCATTTCTCTCAGTTTCGGATTGCAGGCAAGAACTAAAACCAGTATCCTGTTTCTGTGAAACCACACAGCTGAGTTTTCAAACAAGGCTTTGCAACCAGGGATTCTCAGATGTTACTCTGTCTAGAGGGACCTGGAACCCAACTGTGTCTATGAGAGATGGAAATTGGGAACCACCTGAATGAAAGCCAAAGGGTATCCTGTCAGTTGGACATCTGGAAAGTGGTCTGTTTGGCTGCTTGGCAAGTGGTCAGTCCCCGTCCAGAGCCAGACATAAAAACTACCCAGATCACTGAGTATCCTTCTGCCAATGATGTCAGCAAAGGCCAAGCTGTGAACTTTGTCCTTGCATAGTGGTCTGCCATCAGCTGGCCTGGTTCAAGTCTTGTCTTGGTTGTTTTCCACTTCACCTCTCTGTGCCTCCCATTTCCCACCCTTATGATGGACATAATAAGTGCCATTTGTTGCCAGGTGAGCATGAGGACCAAACTTACAGAATGCGGCCTGAGTAGCAAATATTCAAAGTTTGCTGCCAGTGGTTGGAGAGACGACGGTTCAACTGTTAGGAGCACTTGTTCTTACAGAGGACCAGCACCCACATGGTGGCTCAAACTGTCCATAACTCCAGTTCCAGGGGATCCAATGGCCTTTTCCAACCTCTGGGCACTGAGCACACGTGTGCTTCACATATATACATGCAAACAAAACACTCATTCACAGTTGGATGTTGGTGGTGTATGCCCTTTAAACCCAGCATTCAGGAGGCAAACTAAGGAGGAATCTCTGTGAGTTCAAGGACAGCCTGGTCTACAGAGGAGTTCCAGGACATCCAGGGCTACACAGAGAAACTCTATCTCAAACAAACAAAAACAAAAAACCCTACTCATACACATAAATAAAAATTTAAAATCTCTAAGTATGCTGCCTAGTTTTGGAGTCACTCTTATCACTGGGGTCCACTCTGCAGCTCAACCCCATCAAGACTCATAAGAAATCCCCCATGATAGTACCAAGGTCAGGACTTGGAAAGTAATGGAAACATCACTTCCCAATACCCCAGTATCACATTCAGCATCATCTTTCTGTCTTTGAACTCCATGTGAGCCGCCAACCTGAGTCGGGAAAATTACTACCTCTCCTTCAGGACAGGGCTGGCTGCCCATCCTCTCTTACTGACCACATGGCATACTTGTGCTAGATATCAGGACCAGATGTCAGCTGGGAAGAACCAGCTCTATGGTCCCTCCCACCACAACCACCAAGGCAGGACGTATGGCTGGTTATTATAGCATCCACAGAAATTTTCTCTCTGACCTGGAGAAGGCCACTTGCTTGGATCAGATCCTTAGTCCAAAAAGTACCTAGTCCCTTTTCTGTTTCTGGTGGGGCTACACCATCAGCTTTGCTCTCAAGGCAGGAGGAGTCAGGAGTAGGGGACTCCACAATACTCTACAAGGATAGAGACAGGTCTTTCCATTTCTGAATGCCCAGTGCCTGACACACCATGGGGCTGTGCAGGTAGATGCTTAGTGGTGAAGGGATTAAAAAGACCTTTTCCAGGAGGCTTAAGGCTCTGTTACTGTCTCCCAGGACACCCCTCTCTGTAGGGACCCGGATGGCACAGGCTGGCATCAAAACCCATACAGATCTTTCCCTTGTTCCTACCTCCCAGTTCCCAATACACTGAAACCTGAGCCTGCCACCAGTGCAGATCCAAACCTCCCATATCTCCAGGCTGGCTCCTTAGAGAAAGACATTAAAAGGGGGAAGTGGGATGCCATACCCAGGGCACACGGGCCTGCACGCCATGACTCCCCCTCAAGTGGCTATTCTTCCTGGAGTTCAAGGTAAAATGTTTTGCCCCCTACACTCTGGTGATATCCTCCAGCAGTAGCTGGTCCCAGATGCTGCCCCAGGTTTCTTCCTTCCAGGGATTGGCAGGGATACAGTAGCTGCTAGTGCCAGCAATCATGACAAGGCTGGAGAGGTGTCATATAAATAGCCTGGGGCTGCCCAGTGGCTCTACCTTCCCCTGGCCCTGGTCCCAAACTTCCCCTTTCCTCACTCTCTGCTGGACCCCGTCTGCTTCTTAACTGGCTGTATGACCTTGGGCCAGTGACTCAACCTCTCTAGTCTCTCTTGCTTCCTTCCCTTGTGAAATGGAACAAGAATGCCTGCCTTAAAGGTGGTTGTGAAGGTTAGAACATAAAGGAAGGACATTCAGCACCAGGCCTGGCATACTATGTGCCTCAGCTCCTGGTCATGGCAGGGCCTGGGAGAAGGGGCACGGGTTCAGGCTGATGTCAGTGGCGACACAGAAATGGCTTGAACACTAACAGCAGGAACTTCACCTCTGCCCTCAAAGGGACACTCTTGGGCCCACTGTCGCACGGGTTCAGTCTCCTTGGCCCAGCTGGACAGCTCCAGAAGAAACCTCTTTGTGCTAAGGAGACTGGTTCTGGCACCAGAATGCTGTGTGATGCTGGGAACTCACTTGCCTTCTCTGAAGTCACTTCCCTGCCTGCAAAGCCTCTTGGGCTCTGCTCTCTCCTGAGACAATTTAAGTTGTCTTAGCCCAAGTTTTACAGTGGGGCGCCACCTCTCATGGAGCTGTCTGGGCTCCCAAAGTTGGAAACAGCCTAAGATGCAGAGCTGAGGCATTCAGACCCAACCTCAGCCTAGTCATGGCTCAGAAACCCCAGTACCCAGCCCAGGATACCAGCTCTGGTCACTGGGAGACATGTTTGTGGCAATGATAACTTAACCCCTCAGGCAGAGAAATTTATATTCTTCAAAAACAATTGCATAGGTAGGTCTGTTTCTTTGTTTTGTTTTCTTTTTTAAGACACAATCTCATTACATCATCTAGGCTAGCCTTGAATTTACTATTCTCCCCAATACTGAGATTACAGCGTGCACTACTATGCTAAGCATAAGTGGTTTTCTTGACAAGACACATTAGATAAACAAGAAAGAAACAACTACAGCAATGCAGAATCCTGGGCAAAATGGAGACTTGTTTCATTTGAATCAAAATTCGGTGCTGCCTAGTGTGGTGGTGCATGCTTTTAGTCCCAGCACTCGGGAGTCAGAGACAAGAGGAGCTCTATGAGTTCGAGGCCAGCCTGATCTACAGAGTGCATTTCAGGACAGCCAGAGCTACACAGAGAAATCCTGTCATGAAAAACAAGCAAAATAAAATTCAGTCCCAACTTGGACTCTTCAGGTTGTGTAGTGTCAGCCTAGTCTCTTTACTTCTTAAGGCCCTGTTTTCTCAGGAATTCCTTGAGGATAACAACCCCCATGCCATGAGAAGATCTCAAGGCTTAAATATGACTTCATGTGTATTATTTAGTCCCTGGCACACGGCAGGCATCCAACTACTGGCAGCTGCTGTTATGGGTGCTGTCATTGCCAGCCTCTCGTTGCAAGCAGGAGACCCGAGGCCATCAGCCTTGTATGTCCCTTCCCAAAGAACTGGCGACTAAACCTCAGGAAAGAATTAACCCCCATTCACCTTCTGGCACCTTCCAGCTGGGGCAGCCCAGGAGTGTGACCCTGTGGTCTCTTAATGTGGGGAGCAAGCTCTCTGGTTCTGCTGGCCTCCCTGGACTGGTCCCGGCAGCATCCCTGCCTCTGGCCTTTGTTGAGCAGCTGGAGCGAATGCTGTACTGTCTGCCGTGAAATGCGACTCCTGGAAAACATGCATATTTGTGACTGGGTGCGTGTTTCTATTCTGGGATGACACTGCTCTTTATTTATTTTCTCCGGGATATTGGTGCTTTGGAATCTAGCTTTGGAGGGTGTTTTGACAGACTTTGAAGCCTCTCCTGCTCCACGGGCAGAAACAGGCTCCAGTGGGAGGAGGGTGGGCAGTGAGAGGGTTTCAAATGACAAGTCCCCTCCCTTGGCGTGGACAAGGGACGGTGACTCTCACTGCCCACACCTGAGCATGCAGGAAAGGGAACACAGAGGGGTATGTGTGAGGGAAGGATTTCAAAGGGTGGCGGGAACTAATCACCATGCCCCCCAATTGAAATTCTGCTACTGTCCCATTGTCAATGCCAAGACTATCACTGTCAGCGACCATGTCATCTCCAGGGTCATTATTTTGGGAGTGCCTATATTTACAACCAATGGAAGATGAGTGGTTCCCTTAGGGAGCCCACCCTGTTTCTTGGCACAACATTTTGCAGCCCCCAAATCAAGAGGCTGTGAGAAACAGCGTAGCCAAATGGTGCTGAGGCCTGCCTTCCCTCCCTGCAGAGATCTTGATTGAGTCCTAGAGACTTACAACGTCTGGTGAGATACCTTGACCAGTCCCTTCTGTGAGGTTGTGAGGCCATGTGTCTGGGGACAAGGATCTTCAACCCAGCAACCCCATATGCCTTCAAATGGCCAGGTGTGCTGGATAATCAGGGAAGTCCGTATTACCAGAAAAAAAGGGGGGCTTGGACCTTCATGGCTCGACACAGAGGACAACCATATCAGTGCCTGCCTCCAAGGAGACTAGACCCGACCAGTAAAACCCTAAGAAGATTACTTGGCATTTCTGGTCCTATTAAGAAAACCAGCTGGGCATCCCTCGCTCAAGAGCAGGGCGACTTTAGCAGTAGTGTGGAGTTCTGAGGAAGTGAGGATGCACCATTGCCTCTGGGAGTTGCAACCATGATTTTCAGTCCCACCCAAGTCAAGTCACTCACCAGAGAGTCAGCGTTCTTCGTAATCAAATCCAAAAAGGGATCTGTGGGCTGTGCTGCCCTTTTACAATGGGAAGCCTGAAGCTGGGACTATGGGATGAGTCTGTCCAGAGAGCACTGGGCACCTGTGACCAGTTGAGACCAAGATCTAGGTGTCCCCATTTCAGGCTCATTTCTATCTCTACTACCAGGATTTTCTCCAGCATGTTCTGGATTTTTAGGACCAGAGAAAGAGACTGTCAAAAGGCAAGCCAGGGCATGGGCACAGATCCTTCAAAATGCCAACTCTCCAGTTGGACCGAGGCTTCTCACTCTCCAGGTTCTGGAGCCCCTCCACCCCCATCACGCCCCCAAGACACCTTTTTGAGTCTTCTGGCCCTGGGAATTTCCCTAAGATTGGCAATAGGGACTGCCAAAGCTATTGGGCAGAAAAGCAGTATATATACCGGAATAGGTGAATGGATACTGCAGCTGAGGAAGCAAGCCAGAGTCAGCGCCCAAAGGCCAGCGGTGCCAGCATGGGTATCAGGGTGCAAACTGGGTCAGACTCGAGTGAAGAGAAGTCAGAAAAGCAATGAAGGCAGCCTGGAGGGATGATGGGCAGGAAAGGCCAGAGGGTGTGCATTTGAAAGATAACCCTGGGAAGGAGCGAACAAAGACAGCACAAGCAACGACTGTAGACCCTGGAGGGAGAAGATATGCCAGGAAGAGGCTTGAGTGGCACGGGGGGTGGAGAGTACGAAATGGACACTGAGCTTCAAACCAAGACAGTGAGGCGCCTGCATGCCGGGCTGGGCTGCTGCCCGGAGCTTCCATTGAGCCTAACAACTGCTTTGCTCCTTCTGGCAGATACTCTGATTCCGGGAGAGGTCTGCGGTAGAAGGAGACAGGAGCTGTTTGAGCCTGTGAGTTTGTGTGTACACATACCAGTGTCTGTAGCTCACAGCCCGAGTGAGGCCCTGTGCGCAATTAGCGGGAGTCCTATGCAGGGGTCTCCAGAGTCTGGGGTTTTAAGCATGTTCCAGCGAGAGCCTGGAGTGAGTGGGGTGTATCTTGGTCCACAAACTGGGGCTTGTGGGAGGATTAGGCTTGGGCACGTGAGTGTGTATCCTAGATCTGTATGTGCGCTGTATGAGCCAAAAAGGGAGTGTATTTACCAGAATGGGGTGTGAATTTGTGCACGGAGCGTTCGCGAGTGATCTATGCATAGTGTGTGCGCGCACGTGCCTCGTTTGTGCCTGTGGAGCTTTAGGCTCCAGTGCGCTGTCCGCGGTACTGACCGAGGATGCGGACAGACTCCGGAAGCATCACGGTTAGTTGGCACCCTCCGTGGAGCAGAGAAAACCTCTAAGGGGACATCTCCCTTGGGGAGTTGGAAAAAGTTCTCCCAGAGGCAGGGTTGGCTCTCGGGACCCGCTGCCACTCGCGCTGGGCATCTTCGCCTGACTCTGGGCTCCATTGCTGCTCAGATGCCCACCCCATCACAGTCCTCACTAACGTTCTGGGCCAAGCCAGGGACCCTCTAGCGCTAGTTTTTATCGTCTGCCAGAGCCCCAGAGGTTCCCTCACGCAGCAACACCTGCAGCGGGTTAACCGCGGCCCAGGACTCAAGAACATCCCGCTGAGCGGGAGTGCTCTCAAGTAGGGGGCGGCTGTAGAGGCCATCGTTCACCTTTTCCTGTGCCCTCCCTCCTCTGAAGCCTGGAGGACAGTGGATTGGGGATGGCTTCAGGTTGATGCTCAACTTTTATGGACCCAGACAGACATCTACTGGGGCAAGCATAGGTAGGAAGGTCGGGGTCCAGGCTGACTCTGAACATTAAACTAGCTCCGGCAGCGGCACCCCAGCGCCTTGATGCGAGGCTGGGATTTGGCCTCGTAGGCGCAGGGACAAGCTCTGAGATCTGAACTCTGTCTTCATCAGCCGGCTTTCCTGGGACGCCGAGGCCTTCGCCCGGGGTGGCCTGAGAGCGGGAGAACTTTCCTCACTCCCGTTCCTTCCCGCCCCCAGCGCAGATCCGGGCGCGTGTGGCGCGTTAGCCCCTTTCCCTCCTCGGAGCCGCGCATCCCCAGCCCCGATGGCGCCCAGCGGCAGTCCCACTCACCTCGCTGGCCGAGCTGAGCTAGGCTGAAACACAGGGAATAGGGGCTTTGGCCACCCCTCCGCGAAGATTTGTCCCTTGTGAGGAGTCTCAGGGGGAAAGGTTCTCGGAGCTGCAGGAGGCCAGCTTCACCCCCAGCTCAGCTCTGGGGCATGCAGATTGCGAGCAGGTCAGTAACAACTGCGTCCGCAGCGCGCATCCGGAGCACTCGGCGCCGCCGCCTTTTATCTGCTGCCCGCCTTTGTTTGGGTCCCGGTTCCTACCACGGGGTGTGGGGGTGTCCCGGGCAGGCTCTGGAGTCGTGCCGCGCCACGGCCACTGGAGCCTCCAGTCTCAGCGCCTGCGGGCTCTGCGTCACCGTCGGTGAGAGCTTGCGCTCCGCCGCGCGCTGCTGTCCCCCGATCCCGCCGCCAGGCGCCGCCCTGGTTGCCGCTCCCCCTGCGGTAACCGCGTGGTGGTACATCCAGGCTCCCGGCGCTAGCGAGCAGGGGCTGCGCATAGCGCAGCGACCCCTGGGGGTCAGTTCCAGTCTCTGCAAATGGCCCTAACCATGCCCCCTACCGGTCCCCGAGGTCTCTCCCAGGCGTGCGCTCCTGCCAGCGGCTCTCAGTCACATCTGCCCATCTTTGGCACCTCACTTCCCCCTGGACACTCGAGGGCATCCCCGGATGCCCTCCGTTGGTGGCTGCCAAGCCCAGGCGTCTGGCACCATCCCTTCCTCTCTCCTCTATTTACCTCTCTGGCAGCAGAGCTCAGAGCCCTGCCAGCCCCTGGGACCAGGCACTCGTCCAGTAGCGGCACAAGGTCTGCCTGACATCCTCTGCCGAATGGGTGCCCAAATAGGAAGGAACCCAGGGATCAAGATGATCTCCCTGCTTAATTTCTTTTTCAGCTCTCCAAAGACATTGGCCTGATGTCACCCAACGAGTAGCAAGGGAACCCTCCAAAGGACCTGGTTCCAGCTTCCAGCTGCAGGAGGGATGTCACTCAGGTGATTATGATGCAAAATCAGAATGTGAACTTCTGGACAACCGGGAAGATAGAAATAAGTGAGTTGAAATCTTTGCCTTTAGGAAATCTCCATTTTATATAAGAGAATACAGGAGCACCATTAAGTAAAAATATCAAAAGCCCCACACCTGGCTCTAAACTGTTTAGCCAATGCCCCCATCCGTATTTTTGAAAGAGGAAACATGGCATGACTTAACAGGTGCTTGCTGCCAACCTAGACAACCTAAGTTTGATCCCCAGGGAAAAGCCGCTCCGGTGAGCTGTCCTCTGACCTCCACTCATGTACTGTGGTATATACACATGCACATCCCCTCCAAACACACTATAAATAATAGATAAATAAAAGTTTCAATTTAAAAAGAGCTTGGGAGTTATTTGAAACCCTCTGTTTTTGGGGTTCTACAGTGAAGCCTGCAGCACCTACCTATTCATCTTTCCTGGACACAGTCCCCTGGGACTGCACTCTTTGGCTGGATGACAGGGTGATATAGGGTCATTTATGATCCTGGGTGTCCCAGAGCTCATCTGCACCAAAGTAAATGACCAGAGCCAATGCTCCTGCCCTGGCATTTGGTCCCTCCTCCCCCACACACTCAGGGAGGATTTTCAGGGGATCCACGGGCCAGCCACCAAATCTGTCAGAAGAGCTGCAGTGTATTCATGCCACCCTGAAGACATTAGGGTTAGGGACAGCTCCTGGCAGAAAGGATGCCAGAGAGGGAGAGAAAAAACTAAGGCCTACAATGGAGAGTGTGTATATTGCTTTACAGAAGCCAAATGTGATACCCTAGACAGAACAGCCCAGCAGTGCCTTGCAACCATCCCAGAGGGAGGCAGAGAAAAAGGAACCATGGGGGAGGGTGGGGGGAAGGAGAACTAGGGAAATACTTGTTTCTATGGGAGTAATGGGAAACACAAAGTGTGTTCCCAAGCCCAGCTGAGAGCAGAGGCTTGCTTTCCTGGGCAAATGACTTCACTCTTTTCCGCTGGTTTTAAGACTGCTTCTGGGAGCCTCCTTAAAGTTCTCCAAAGCCCCTGCACTGCATCCTGCAGTCTGACAGAACACAGGCCACCCCATTTTTGCCCCCAGGGTGCTGTGCCTCTCACCAGACAATGCTTGTGGATATGACCCCCATTCTCCCAGGAACTAGATTTCATACGGATCCTGATGACACTGTCCCTACTTCTGTTAGGATCCTTTCTGCCCCGGTAATCTCCAGAGAACCAGAGCTTGTTCTCCCTTTGGTAAGGGATCCTCTTCAAAGGGAATGGATAGAGGCAGGGGACCTGGTCATGCTCTCTCTCTCTCTCTCTCTCTCTCTCTCTCTCTCTCTCTCTCTCTGTGTGTGTGTGTGTGTGTGTGTGTGTGTGTGTGTGTGTGTTGCAGGAGTGATACTGAGAAATCCTGAAGGCATATGGTTTTCCCAGGCCATCATCAGGGTTTTAAAAATGCAAATGGAGCCAGGCCTTTGAAATGTGCCTGCTGTGAAGGGGAACCCTGTGGTGACAGTGGAAGAAGGGACAAGTATGGAAAGCTGTGGGAATCCTGCTCCAGGGCTCTTAGCTCTGCCTCTGTCCCTGGCTGCCCCGCCTGGATGGGATCCTTGTCCCACCGCAGGCACCTCTCTGAACCCAACGCCCCTTACCTTACCTCCAGGAGCTTCCCAGAGATGACTTCAGTGGCCCCATGATGGACCCAGCTGTGAGGCAGCAGAGACTGCAAGTCCCCATGGTCCCCTCAGTCCCCAGATCCCCTTGCCTTCTGCCGGAAGTGTTTCCTGGGTCTAATTTAAATGCCTCTCGGTGCCCAGGAGCTGCTTCCCTTATACTCTGTCCTCCTGACTAATTGAAAAGCCTTCTTTTGAAAGGGATGGGAGCCATAAAGAGCCACTTTGTCCTGGTTTCCATTTCTTTACTGCCCCTTCTGTCTGGCCAGCTATGCAAAAGCAAGGCCTCCTAGCTAAGCCTTTCTGTCAGCTGCCTTAGGAGAGCTATTTCCCCCCTTCCACTCCCACAAGCTGCTGTGTGACCTTGGGAAAGTCACTGCCCCTTGCTGAGGTCCTACTCCCCCCTCCATTTATAAAATAGAGACAGTGAAAGTACTTGCCTCTTGGCAATGGCTATCAAGGTTTACCAGTTAAGAACATCTCTATGGAAGAGCAGCATTTGGCACATTTGCATGGCACAGATTAAGATTTGGGTAAATGTCAGTGTCATCTTCAGACACCTGGCACCCACTAAAGAGCCAGCACGCCATGTTTCTTTGCTCCATTAGTGAGGAAGATTGTGCACAAACCAGGTTATTTCACCAGATGGCTGAGCAGCTGAGGGTTAAGCATATGAGGAGGGTTGGGAGTATTTATCTTTAAAAATATGGTACATTAAGACATTGTCCCAGCACTGTGGAAGGGAATAAATACTTTTTGAAATAGTTCCCCTTTTAATCTGCTAACACTCTGACTTTGGGGAAAGCTGGTGTGTGTGTGTGTGTGTGTGTGTGTCTGTGTGTGTGTGTGCCCGTGTGCACACACGCGTGCGCATGTGTTGTAGTAACTGTGTGAACTTGGGTGAGTCAGCTCACTTCACTGACAATTTACTCATCTGAAAAATGGGATTAAGGAGGACCTCCACTGCTCCTATGCTTGCAGTGAGTTTTATGGCAGATGTGGACTCGTTTCTAGGCAACCGTTCAATAGTCACTTATATAGAGTTTTATTCAGTGTACTCACAAAGATAAATGATAGAACGATTGGCTGTGTTTTGGCAATTGTCAGGTTGGTTGGGAAAACCTTGGTAAACTTGCCCAGGTTTGCTTCAAGTGAATTGCCCTTGTGAGGTCACACAATGAGCTAGTGGGTGAACTTAGGTTGAGGTCCAGGCCTTGTAAGGCCAGGTCTGCTGTTCCTGTGAGATACTTCTTTTCCTCTGCCCAGCCCCCTCTTCCCTGGAGTCCCATTTGGGAGTTCGAGCTTACAGAAATCCCATAAGGAGAGAATAGATGAACTGATCATTTAGGAGAGGTTTGGGAGGAGGCAGCAGAGCCAGCTCCAGGCTGGGGTGGTGGCAGATGGGTAGCACCCTTCTTCCTCCCCCAGCACTCTGCAAGCAGCCAGGCCTAGCATTCCTTTCCCAGCCTCACTTGCCTCCTCCAAGGAAGCAGGCAGTCTGCGCCAGAGTGAATACAATCCAAGTTATTAATTGCCTGCAACAATTAGCCCCAGCGCCTGGGCCTGCAGACGCCCAGGCTCTGAAAGAGGGAGCCAATTACAGCTTCATCAATATTCACGCTGCTGCATAATCGTCTCCTGACAAGAGGTGCCCCCAGCCCACACCCATGTTTCTACAGGCCTTTGCTCTAACCCCCAACATCTTCAGAAGACCCAATATTGCTGAAGCCTTTGAGAGTGGAAGTCACTCAGGACCAGACCCAGAGGGACCTTTCCCACAGTGGAGTAATAGCACTGGCTTCAGGAAGGATGGTCACATCTTGGGGGAAGCATTAGAGTCTGCAGTTTGTGGGTATAAGTAGATTCTTTGCTGCTCTTGTTGCTAGAATGGCTCTGAAAGGGGAGGAAAGAGACACCCCTAAAAGTTCCAGGGTTTTTCATCATGTGTATGTATGTGTATGTACATGGGTTTGTGCACTTGTGAAGGCCATGCATCCCTGTTGGGGGGGAGTCTTCTTCTATTACTCTGTTTTATTTTCTGAGATACACTCTCACTGAACCTGGAGCCCACTGATTCAGCTGGACTGGCTGAATCCTCCTGGTCTCGTCTCCAGTGCTAGGATTGCAGGCATGCTCTATCACTCCTGTTTCAGGCCATGGGCATCCGAACTCAGTCCCTCCGGCTTGCACAGCAAGTGCTTTGCTAACTGAGCCTTCTCCCCAGACCAGTTCTAGTCTTAATTCCAGTTCTGTTGCATACTTGCTTCGTGGCCTGGTAAGAGTTGCTTCTCGTCTCTGAGATTATGTCCTTCCCTGCTCCCTTCCTCATGAGGGAAGATTTGGGAAGAGGCTAAGCAGAGAACACAGTGAGGAGCACACGATGAGCTGGAAATAAAGACAGCGCCTCTGTCCTGTCAAGGGGGAAAAGATCACAAAGGAAAGACCATGACCCCAGGGAAGAGTGGGGGAGGGGGATGAGGCAGTTAGAAGATCCAGGTGCTAGCCCCAGATTCACCGTAACTCCCTCCGTGGCCTTAGCGTCCTTTTGTACCTGGTGCCAAGTGAGGATTCCAAAACTGATGTGCTCAGAGGTGCCCTTGCGGAATCACTAGAGAAAGTGTGGGTGGCACAATGGATGTGCAATGGGTACACAGCGTGGGGAACAGGAAAGCCCTGATTGTCAAAGGACAAATGGCAGGGCTACTGAAGTGAAGCGAAATGACCCAGAGAACATGAGCTAAGCACACAACTCACCCAGCCAAAGGCATGCATGCACCTGTGTCTGCTACAGCAGCAAAAGAAGCAAGAGAGAAAATAAAAACTATCTCCTGGTATAGAACTCCTAAGAGGCTATGTGGGAATTCTCCGACAGAGCCTAGCCCCAGGGCTGTTTCAGCACCATGGACAGTGACTAGAGCGTGCAGGGTCAGGTGAGGGCTCATGGGCTCAATGACGCATACTACTGAGTTCAAACCTTGGAGGCGATACCAGGCTTGGAGCTAGTGGCAGTGAGCAGTACTCAGGTTCAAGCATAAGTGTGTGTTGCCTGGCTTTCTAGTGCTCAGCGAGGCTGCCCAGACCTTGAGGGGGCAGAGGTCTTCACACTGCCCGTCTTTCTGCTCCTCCAGGGATACTCAAGGCTCAACATGAAACAGAGCCTGCCTCCACATCCTGCCCTTTGTGTGCCTGGATTCAGCTTCCTGGTACAAGTTGGCCAGCATCTTGTACTCCACACAGCTCTGCTGGTCCACTGGCGCCAGGAGACAGGCCAGCTTTAAAACCCTGGCCACCAGGACCCATCTAGAGCTCTGCAGCAACAGCAAGAAAGAGTTTTCTTGGCATCTGCCCAGTCAGGAATCTATGTGGCTCTGATGGGCTGCCCCCCCCCCAGTGCCAGCTTCTAATCCTGCACATCATGTGTGGGCAAGGCGCAGAGCACGCTATTACAAAAACACTGTGGTAGAGCACTGAGCTGGAGTGGAGGTATAGTACACAAATCTGAATCTCATCAGGTCATATGCCCATTAGGCAGCAAGAAGGCTGCCAACTGTATCTGTCATGATCCTAACCAATGGCTGTCAGGGAGTGGGTACCAAGCTATACATACATACATTCATACATATGCCTTCACCCAAGCCCTGCCCACCCGGGAAGTGAATCTTCTTATTAATCTATTTTCAGAGGAGGAGTAACTAGCAGCTTTAGGTCACCAAGCAGTTAAACTGGAATCAAATTCAGGGAATTTGATTCTGCATCCCAGGTTCATTTTTGAATTCTTCCCACTTTACAGTTATGAAGACTGAGTGTCAGAGCTATCACGGCACTCAGGACCATAGAAATGATAGATGATGCAGCATGTTTGAACTGAGGTTTGCCACAGTCACCTCTCTATCCCCCTCCCATGGTGAGTTCCTGTTAGGCACCCTGTCCTTCTGCTCTGGCCTGTGAACCTCATGTCTCAGCCAAGGTCTTGAACACACAACTACTATAATATTTCTGTACATTTTTAGCAAAGTCATTGCCAAGAGAGTTTGTCTAAGGCAAAGTTCACATTCAACTTGGTTGAACTTGAGATTGTCTGAGTTGAATATGACTGCCTCAGGGAACTAGAGGGACCACCCCAAGGAGGGAGAGTCACACACCTAGTCTTCTTCCTAGGAAAAGATCCAGGGAGCAGGACTAATAGCTAAAGACACAATATAGCCCTGGCTTCCTCTGGCACAGGTTGCCAGGTCATCTAACCTCTTCCAGCAAACAGCAAGACTGGGTCCCCGGGCAGGGGATCCCACGACTGAGGTTACTTCCCGGCATTGCTGTCCTTATGGCCATCTCTCTTCTGTCTCCTTCCTGCCATCTCCTGTTCCTCATTTTGCAGCTGGGCACATCAGGGGACAGCTGCTCTTGTTGGCAACCCGAGCCACATCTGGCAAGTTTGTCAGCAGGATGCAGAAAGAATGTGTGAGTAGCCTTAGTGTGTATGGGGCAGGGTGGGGCGGGGGAGCAGCCTTGGGGAGAGCTGTGCCTGAAGAATCAGCCTGATGGCCTCCCCCCCCCATTTTCTCCTCTCTGCCCTGCCCACCTCTTCCTCTTCCTCCTCTTATTTTTCCGGTCTTCCCATTCTCCCACACTCCCTGACCTCATCCTTCACCAGTAACTCTTCCTTTTATACTGGTCCCAGTAATTCACCACCATCTTCCTTCATCTTCCCATGACCAAGGGAGGATAGTTATCTCCCTTCTATAGAATTAAAAAAATGTAGAAGTCAAGATTTGTAATGTCCAAGCTGTCCCCGGGCCTCTATTCTCCCAAGCACTGAAGGAATACAGCAGCTCAGCGGTAGGATCAGAAGGCCAGAGCTGATCCATGCTCTTGGTCTCGGATGGGTTGTTGGAGGATGTGTTTCCCTTGAAGCTCTAAGCTGATCTCATCACCCAGCCTAGACTGTGACTCACAGCTTAAACCCCCTCTGTGCCCCATGAGTGGGGGCAGTCCAGGGTCAGTGAAATTTATCAGATGCAAAACCAGAGAAAAGAAAGTAGAATCAGAAAAAGAAAATGTAACCAGTCTGTTCCACAGGGCCCCAGGCACAGAGGGTTTCTCCCCCTGGAGATTCTGTGACCATCATTTCTACATTGGAACATGATGCTTGGTACTAGGTGGACTTAGTGCTTTGATATCTGCATTGCTGACTGGAGATGTGCTCTATATCACCTTTCGTCTCTGAACTCACCTTCCAGTTTCCTCATGAAGCAGCTGTAGCTGGGCATGGCAGCCATGCCTATGATGCCAGCATTCACGACGCTAAGGCAGGAGGGTCCTAAGTTCCAGGCCAGCTTGGACTATACTGACACACAGCCAGGTGGTGGTGGCTCACGCCTTTAGTCCCAGCACTTGGGAGGCAGAGGCAGGCTGATCTCTGTGAGTTCAAGGCCAGCCTGGTCTACAGAGCTCCCAAGCTACACAGAGAAACCTTGTCTCAAACACATACACACACACACACAAATTAAAAATAAAATTTAAACCAACAACAAACATGCCAGGTGGTGGTGCACACACCTTTAATCCCAGCACTCAGGAGGCAAGTGGATCTCTGTGAGTGCAAGGCCAGCCTGGTCTACAGAGTGAGTTCCAGGACAGCCAGCCAGGGTGTCTGAAAACACCAAAATAATTAAGTAAATTCAACACACAAGTGTGCTCTGTGCGTGACAGGTCCTAGGCAACGTCTTTGCTACCTCACAGGTGCTGGGCCATCTCCTCACAGCACCTATCTCAAAGACAGCTGCTTGTTCTCAGGGTTTCCTTGTTTAGTGTTTAGTAGGGCTTGGATAACAAGGCCACAGCAAACGCTGTGATACAGAAGCTGCTGTAAGGAGTAGGGTTTTTCTGCCCGCCGCTGGTCTGGTCCCGCCGCCGCACCGCCCCAAATAACACACTGAGACTCTGTATTTGATATTATGCTGTTGGCCAGTTACTTTTTTCTTATAGGCTAGCTCTGTCTTAAGAATTAACCCATTTCTGTATATTTCCACGTGGTCTTACCAGCAAGAGGCAGCTGGCGGTTCTATTCTCTCCAGACTCTCCATCTTGACTCCTCCTTGTCTCCTAGTCCCTCCTACCTTCCTTTCCTATTGGCCAACAGTGCTTTATTCATTAACCAGTATGAGAAACATATTTACATAATGGCATCTCCCATCAAGCTGCCCACATCGTCTCATAAGTGGTGTGTAGGTTCAGCACAGAAGCCCTGGAGTCAGACGACGTGGGTTCAAACCTCAGTTCTTCCAGTGACTGGCAAGTCACTGTGTGACTTCGGGCAAGCCACTGAACAGTTCTGGGAGTTGATTTTCCCACCTGTAAAGGAGGCTCATGGTGGTGCCTACCGACAGACAGTCTGTGCAGAGAAAGCAAGGGGTGTGAGAGACAGAAGCAGGATGAGTAGCTGTTGGCTAGCATAATATTTAATCTCAACAATCCCAGAAGGCTTTATAGAAGAGCCAGATGCGGGACCTGTAATCACAGGGACTTGGGAAATAGAGGTGAGAAGAGCAGAGGTTCAAGGTCAGCCATGACTACATAGCAAGTTTCAGGCCAGCCCGGGCTACATTCAACCTTGTCTCAAAAAATAAACCGCTGTTACCATCACCAACAAAGCCGAAAGAGTTAATGATGAAACTGATTCACTAGTTCCTATCTATTGGAAGGCAGGGTTCGAACCCACGTCTGATTGGTTCCCAGGCTCATGCCTTTCACACAGCAACCACATACCCGGAAGTATGAGCAGGATGGGCTCCATGGGCTCCCTAGGGCTGAGATACCCTTTGCTTTCCGTGACTCACAGGAGCGCTCCTTCACACCTGCCTGCCTGCTCATCCAGTCATCCTGCCTTAGCTGGCAGCTGGCCCTTCCCACTGTGTCATTCCTTGAAGCTACACTCCTTCCTACTTAACTGCAGCAGCTCCCTAGGGTCCTCCCACCTGCCAAGCCTGCTTACCTTGCAGGTCCCAGGGAGCCTACAGAACCCTGAGCCCAAACCTTGCTGTGGATCTGGGCCTAGTTTAAGGAGCTGGGAGAGCCCGAAGAACGCCCTTCTCCCTGTCCCCTGATAGTGGGAGTGTCCATGTTCCAGAAGATCCATGGCCCCCACTGCATGGCTCTCCTGCTTCCTCTTCTCCTCCATGACCTCCCTCTACCCCTATAACCTGCCATTGGCTTGTCTTCTATAGCTCCTGCCAGGCCCATCCTAATACACACTGATTGGCACACTGGTGTGCCCCAGTCAGGCTTACTCCCTGCCCCCACCTCAAATGCCCTTCTCCTTCCTCACTGCCAGAAGATCCATCCATCCCTAGGCCATCTCATCTTGTCATCGGAGAAACCACCCCCATCCTCCCCACACCTTTTCTCTCCAGAGTGCCACCCCGCCCCCTCCTGGCTCCCAGAACAAATTCACACATCTATTTCTGCATTTATCCCAGCCTGACTTGTGTGTTCTATATGGAGGTTGTTGACTAAGTGTGAGGGCTCCTAAATTTCTACAGGGGGCCACTTCCAAGGCAAGGGTTCCAGCATGGTTGAGGGGGACCTTGGGCAGGAGATCCTGGAGCTATGGGTCCATCCGGCTCCCACAGTCCCAGATACTCCTGTCCTAATTTCAGAGATGAGACAATGGACACTTCCTTGAAGGTATGACTGTCCTGTGATGGCATGGTCTCTGTGGAGTACAGCAGATACAGGCCTCCATTGCCTCGTCCTACAAGACCCCTCAGCCCTGGTGCAGAGCTGGGCTGGGGACATCAGAGTCCCCAGTTCCCACTGAAGTGTTAGTGCATAGCAGTGCTGCATTGAGTCACCTGAGTGACACCTGCAAGAGGTTTCCGTTTGGCTCTCACAGCTCACAGACTGGTCAGGAGCTCTGCTGTGGGCCTAAGTGAGGGCACCTCTGCTCTGGAAGTCCTGGAAGGGTCCAAGGCCAGGCTATCTTCCTCTTCTTGCTAAGCCAGGAAAACACAACAGGCCAGTTGTGACCCATGAATATGCCCCAGTCAGTCCAGGGGCTGGAGAGATGGCTCAGAGGTTAAGAGCACTGGCTGCTGCTGTTGCTGAAGACTGAAGTTAAGTTCCCAGTGCCCACACCTAGCAGCTCACAACCACTTGTAACTCCAGCTCTTCCCAAAGAGAGGTAGACTCCACCCAGCTGTGGCCTTGGCAAGGGTGTAAATGTCAACTATCACTTCAGGAGACCAAAGAACACAGCATTTTTTGTTTTTTGCTTTATTTTTGTTTTGTTGTTGTTGTTTTATGTTGTGTCTATGCCTCTCTTTCCACTTCTAGATGAACTGATAACTAGATATTCCTCCAAAGCCACTGCTGGACACGTTCCCCATTTTTCCCCTTAGAGCTACTAACTGCAGAGTCTTTGACTCATTCTCATATTCCCCATCGGAAGCTGCTGGCTTCCGGGCTGGCTGCAAATCAGCAGAGAAGAGCAATGTAGAGAATACCCCAGCCTGAGCAGGGTGACATTGAGGGAGGGCACAGGGGTGCCTGGCTGGCCCAGTTCTGAAAGGGCAAGGAGCTGGGACCATGTGCCCTCACCACACTATCTTCTGGCATCATCTGCTGCCCAAATTCAGTGAGTTTTGAGGACCTATCAAAGGACCTTTGAGTTGGGCTGATAAGGTGACTTAGCAGGTAAAGGCACTTGCTGCCAAGCTCAAAGATCTGAGTCCAATTTCTGGGACCCACATGGTGAAAGAAAGAATTGACCCTCACAAGTTGTTCTATGACCTCCTCATGTGCACTGTGCATGGGTGTGCACTCAGGAGCACGTGCATGCACACACACACACACACACACACACACACTAAATCTGAAAATTAAAAAAAGCTTTGCGTGAAGTTTTCATAGTATCATTGCTCAGCCTGAGAAACTGTGTGGGGATTTTATTTTTACCTTCCTATATCTGTTCACCCTCTGTTGAAAAAACATTTATTTTTATTTTTAATTATGTGTTTGTGTATATTTCTGTGTGGGTTTGTATACACGAGTCCAGGTGCACAGGGAAGCCAAAGAAGTTTAATTTCCTGGAACATCAGTTGTAGGCAGTTGTGACCCTTCTGATATGGGTTCTGGGAATTGAACCTAGGTCCTCTGGAAGGACAGCAAGTGCTCTTAACCACTGAGCCATCCCGCCAGCCCCATGTGCATCCATCCACTTTTGGTAGCAGATGACGACGGCCCGTTTTGCTTGCTTTCTAAGTCACCTTTTCCCTCCCAGCCATTGGATTTGGATGGATGAGCATTGGGGAGTCAGGATAGGCCAATCAGAGTAGTCCATTATCCCCTTGACTGCTGTGTTTGGTTCATGGTCAGGATGGCCTGGTGACAAACCCAGTTCAGTAACCAATCTTAACGTTTTTGTCACTTTGCTCAGCAAGAGGCCTTCATTTGGCCAAGGGGAGATGGGATTTTCCTTACTAACTGCTATTTCACCATATCATCCATTCTAGGAATAAAGGCTCCATGACCTGGTGTGGAGGGGGGTGGTGTGTCAGACAGAGAGAGATGCCATTTGAGGTGCTGGATCAAGCTATGCCTGGAGCCTTGGCTCTACTTTTGAGCTTCTCTCTGGCCCAGCAAAGCAGGAGTTTTGTCACTTATTACAGAAAGAGTCTGGTTAAATAGACTTGAGATCCCATTTCTCGTGTTATCTTTCCCTGGGGAGACATGAACAAATGTCAGTTCCCTCCAAACAGAGCACCAATGACAGACCAGAGAAACGATTCCACCCAAATCTAGGTTGGCGAACCAGTGAGTTTATTTGGCTTACTTATAGGAGCCTGGGTGAGGGGTTACCTATGAAATTGAGAGCAATTCCAAATCAGCCACATCTCCAAAAAGTCTCACCCCAGCAACTTCCCCAGAGCTGCATGGATGGAGTGGCTCCATCTTGTCTCGGAAGTCTCGTCAGCTCTGAGTAAGATAGATGGTGATGTCTGCCATCCCTGGAGGACAGCAGTCCACGACCACACTCTGTGGGTGTTGGAGAACAGTCTCTCCACACTGCGGTTGGCGCTGGGGTAGATTATCATCCGCTTACACACGGTTGACTCAGTAAGTGCATGGGTTGACTGGCATACTCTGTAGGCAACTTGAGCAGGAGGAATTCTAGTCAGAGTGATGGTGCAATTTGGGGGAAAATATGGGTGGGGAGAGCAAGGTGTCAATTTCCTGCCTGGAGGCTAGCTTTACAAGCAAAGGATCTGAAGACCAGAATGGAGATGAAGACAGAAGTGGCTGCCGTGCTAAGTTCCTGCCTGCAGAGGAAGCTGGAGCTTTGGGGACTGTGCTTGGGTGGTGTGCTCAGAGGGGTCCCTGCATTCCCTGCTCACAGGGATTCACAGGGGAGGAGTGTGCCAGGGACTCTGGGGGTTCCATCTGGGAAGGGCTTGCGAATACTGACATTGGCACGGCGCTCTCTACATGCAGTATCTTAAACTACGCCAGGCTCGCGTTAGGACGCAGCCTCTTTCTCTCCTCCAACCTTCTTTCTCAAAGTGCAGTCCATGGAGGAACAGCACCAGCAACTTGTAGGTATTTGTAGAAGTGCAAGGGCTGGGGAGGTGGCTCAGCAGGTGAAGCATTTGTCACCCAGGCATGAGGACATGAGTCCCACCCTCAGCACCTGTGGGAAGAGCGTGGGGGCCCTTCGCTCGCTCGCTCGCTTGCAAAGCTCAAAGGCTGGTTCCACAGGGAACTGTCCTGATGCCTGCAGACAGGGACCACCCAGCAGCTTCCTGACTGCCCTGTGCTCCTGCACTGTGGCCTGGGGAGCATTGGGCTCTGAGCAAGGGCTGGAGGCAATGCTTAAGACAGGCAGAATGGAATGGGTATTGGTGGGCACGCCTTTAGTCCCAGCACTTCAGGAGGCAGGGGCAGGCAGATGGATCTCTGTGAGTTCGAGGCCAGCTTCGGTCTACAGAGGGAGTTCCAGGACAGGCTCCAAATGAACAAACAAAAGGCAGGCAGAATGATTTGAATGGCTGGATGGAGGGGGCAGTATTGGAAGGTGTCCTCTGGTCAGGGCACCTCCCGCACTTGATTGGCGGTTGGCAGAAGTTCCCCCATCAACCCTCCATCTGAGTCCTGTGCTGACCCTATCATGGATTAGAAATGCAGCATCTGGAGGCTCCCAGGGTGCTCTGCACAGCCTGGTGACCTTGCTCCTTCCCACGGAGGTAGACTGTAAGGAGGAGAGGGGGACAGGAAGCTGCAGCAGACAGGCCCACAGCCATCGACAGGGAGCTAACAGGTGAGTGAGGTATTGACCGCAGTTAGACAACAAACCCCGATGGTGGGAGAGTCTCTAAGTGTGCTCCACATCAGGCTGAGTCCAAGGACAGAGAGGCTGCTACTCTTCTCCCCGTCACACCCCTGTCCACTGTGCTCGGTCCAGCCAGAGGCCGTGGAGCCTTACAGAGGCACAGATCCCAAGGGAGTAGAGAAGGACAAAGACACATCTGTGTTGAACCCAAGGGCACACCCAGTCCTGTGTGAGGCAACCATATACTTGACCATTACCATGTGATGGTTGAGTAACAGGGGTGTGTGCCGAGCACTTACTATGTGCATGTATGAATGGGGCACCTACTGGGTGCAGGCCCCCATAGGTCCCATACTGGTCCCCAAGAACAGAGAATGAGGATGGAGGCACAGTGCGCACTGAGCCCAGCTGAGACCTTCACATCATGGAAACCATCCCCAGGCCTTTCAGAAACATGACCCCATTCCCTGGGGGCCCTCCACCCCAGGGGCCCACTTTGTCCTCTAAGACCCAGTTCCTAGGGAGTGCTGTCTCCCTGCAGAGCCTGACTCCTGCCTTGGCTCGCCGCCTGCTTCCCAGCAGCAAAGACACTCTGCAGACACAGCTGTCGCTGCAGAGAGGCTTCTGCCCAAGAGGGACTCTCTCTTTCCTCACACTGTAGCGAGGGCTGCCACTCATTTTATAGTTCAGGAAACTAAGGTCCTAAGAGGCACCTGGGTCGCACCTGAAGTCACCTAGCCAGCAGATTCATAAAGCTGGAGTGTGACCCAAAGCTCAGCTGTTCTAAGGAACACTGGGTGAGTGACCCAGATTGACTGTGAGTCCCCGGTCATGTTGGTCCCCATTCTGCCAATCATAGCTGAGCCTTGACCCTCTTCTCCTGAACCCTACCCCCACCATGTCTGCCCAGGAGCCCAGCAGGCCTGGGGGTGTTACATTCCCAAGTGATGACATGTGAAGACATTTCTGAGTGAGAGACTGGCAGTCTTGGGGTGGGAGGGAGGGGCTCTGGGCTTCCCCCTCCCTCTGGGAGCTTGCAGGCTGTATTCACCCACCAGGTTCTCCCACCCACAAATAGCTACTGAACAGCTTGCCTGGGAAGGAGAATTCCTGGATTATGGAGCCATGATTCTAAATGGCTTTTTATCTGTGTTTTCTTTCATTTCTTAGACAGAATTGTTAAAATTTAAGTGAGTGAGTTAAATGCAGAGGAGATTAAAAGCTGTGCACATCACCGCATGGGGGACGTATTGGACACCTTGGGAGGAGGAGATGGGAGACATAATGGCCGCCATTGCCTGCTGGCTTTCTGGAATTATTCCCTATATGCCCGGCATGGCCTTCTTCTCTTCCTCCCCATAATACACACAGGAAGAAGAGAGCGCAGAGAGTTCAAGTAGCTGGACCAAGGTTGCACAGCCACTGTGTAGCCGTGTTACAGTTGAAGCCAGGTGTTCTGTCTCCAAGGTCATGCCCCTCACTCCTAGCCATGATAAGCTGAATCTCTGCCCACTGTGATCCTTCCTGAGAGGCTGCCCCACAAGAATGCCCCTCATCGCACGGCTGGTGGGCCATGGGGCCAGCGTTGGAACCCAGGCTCTGCCCTCTGTGGGAATGGCTCTGACAGAATCCCACAGGGAGAGGCAGGGGTCTTGTCCTCATCCACCACACACCTGGGTCCCTGGCAGACACAGCAAGGACACTCTAGCAAAGTGGTTCTCAACTCCCCTAACACTGCAAGCCTTTAATACATACAGTCCCTCATGTTGTGGTGAGCCCCAACCATAAAATTATTTCCCTGCTACTTCATAACTAATTTTGCTACAGTTATGGGTTGTGTTGTAAATATCTGCTGTTCAGGATATCTGATATGCAACCCACAAAGGGGTCATGACTCACTGGTTGAGAAACAACCACCACTAGAGTCTTTGCAACCTGGGTACCAGCTCCCAGAGGCCAGGAAGGTGCTGTCCCTGGTACTCAAATGCATGGCCCTTTAAGGGATTCTTCACAATGCCTGATTCAAGCCTCAGCCTCTCAAGCTTGTCAGTCATCAGACCCGTATCCCAAGCTGTGCTCCACAGCTGGAAAAGGGGATGAGCACCAGAGCCTGCTTATTGGAGGTGTGTGAGGCTTACTGGAGATGTGTGAGGCCTCAGAACAGTGCCTGCCAACAGAACACAGGAACTGCTCAGTAAATACTGGCATTCCCTTCATCCAGCCATGTTCTCAATGAGGTGGACAGGGAGCCCAGGCCAGGCATTTAGAGGAAGGACAAACTGCCCCCTTAGGGGTCTGTGAGTTCCCAGGGTGGCCAGGCATGAGCTATGTCTGGGGCAGTAAGCAGAGACTGCATATTGGGTTGTCAGGAGTTGGGAAGTGTTGGAGCCTAAGATACACACCCTAAGGCACCGTGAAGAGGAACTGGTAGGGATGAAATCCTAGTGATAGGAGACAGAGACAGGAGGATGGATCCCTGGGACTTATTGGCCAGTCAGTGTAACCTAGTAAGTGAGCTCTGGGTTCAGTGAGAGAACCTGCCATAAAAAATAAGGTGTACAAGCCAGGTGTGGTGGCGCACACCTTTAAGCCCAGCACTTGGGAGGCAGAGGCAGGTAGGTCTCAGTGAGTTCAAGGCCAGCCTGGTCTTCAAAGTGAGTTCCAGGACAGCCTGGGCTACACAGAGAAACCCTGTCTCCAGAGGGGAAAAAAAAAGCACAGTGATTAAGGAAGACCTCCCCTTCCCCACACCAATCCCCCCACATACACACATGTGCCCGCATGCGTGCTTGAGAGAGAGAGAGAGAGAGAGAGAGAGAGAGAGAGAGAGAGAGAGTGAGAGAGAGAGAGAGAGAGAGAGAGATCCTAGCCCCTAGTGCCTATGGATGGGATAGTCATTGTTTGGAATAGAATGGTCCCAGATGTAATCAGTGAAAAGGAGGTCACGCCACCATAGGGTGGCCCTTAGTCTAATGTGACCCTTAGAAGAGGCAAGAGAGCCAGGAGGGTCAGACATACATACAGGGTGAAGGCTGTTCAAGGGCCAAGACAGAGACCAGGAGGAGCGCCAGGAGTGACTGCCCCCAATTAGAAGCACGAAGAGCCAGAAAGGGCTTCCCTTCAGACTGCAAGGCCCTGCAACAGCTGGGGCTTGGACTTCCAGACACCAGGAGAGGGAAGCGACTCTTCTTGTCTGAACAGCACATGTGTGGGATTTCGCACCGTTGCCCTGACAAGCCTGCCTAAGAACCGAGCTGCCGCCAGTGTTCATTGGAGGGTGACCCAGAAGGCTCTCACCGTAGCTGCTTCTCTGAGGCTTCTGTGATGTCTAGCACTCTGTGGCACCTCATACACCTAGTGCCAGGCCACCTGCCTGGGCTGCCCAAATCCCTTCTACCTGTGTACCGTTTCCTGGGGGACCCAGATTCCCGGGTCCACCTTAGGGCCATAGCTTTAGCAGTGGCTCGGATTCACCACTGAGAAATACAGCTGGCCTTGGGCGGTGACAGGGCCAGCCGAGTTGGCATGAATCATGCTTATTGAAAGCAGGAAACAAAGAGAGGAAGAGAAGAAAGCCCAGGAAGGGGAGGCCGCAGGCAGAGGCACGGCATGCAATGGGGGCCGCCTAAGAAAAGGCCCGTTCATTTCCTGACGCTTGCTCCAGGACACCAAAGACCAGCACGCTGGCGAGGTTTATCTGCTCGCTTCAGCTGTGGAGTTCACTGTGTGTGGGCAGCTTGGGTGCTTCAGAGATTTGCCAGTCCAGGAGGGAACAGGGAGGCCCCCAGAACAGCTTCCGGCCCATCTTTTGGCCAGCAGAGGCCTGGCTTTCAGCACTGTCCAAGGGTGAAATTGCATTACATTCTGCCTGGTAATGAGGTGTTGCAGGTCTTGGCCCCCAGCCAGGAGAAGCAGCTCTGGCCACCAGCCACCCTCCAGCCAGGACCGGACTGGCTAGCAGAGTCGGGGAGGAGGGCAGGTGCAAAAATTTAAGGCAGGGACAGTGAAGTGAGAGAGAGAGAGAGAGGATCAACCAGGAGATGAAGGGAGGGGATCTTTCTGAGAGCCACCGAGCACTGAACACCTCATACCCAGCACCTTGTACTCAGTACCTCATGTCCAGCACCCTGTACCCACACTTCATAGCTAGTACCCTTGCTCAGGTGCACAGCAGGCCTCTGGTCCCCTGGGGCTGCCACAGTAAATCCACAGGAGCAGGGGATACTGTCACCTTGTGCGGCTGCCAGTCTTAAGCACAGGTGTTGATAGGGTCACACCTTTTTGAGGCTCTAGGGCTGATCTATTCCACACATCTCTTCTCCCTCAGCGATCCGGGGCTGACACAGTCCCTGGGCTGTCACCCCAGCTTCTGTCTCCAGCTCAATACAGTGCTCTCTCTCTCTCTCTATGTCTGTGTTTGGGCCCAAATTTCCCTCCTATGAGGGCACTAGATTAAGACCACGCTAGTCCTGTATGACATCATCCAACCCCATTTCCACATCCAGTTCCGTTCCCAGAATTAGGAATTTAGGACACTTAAAATTCAACCCCCAACCAGCTAGTGATTAATACTGATTGATAGGCCCTGCTGTCCATCTGCACTCGGCTGGAGCTATCTGTGACCTTGCTGATCATATTGTTTCAACAGAGACATGAGGTAGGTACTGTTACATACCCATCCTACTGATAAGAAAATTGAGGCTCAGAGGGAACACACACACACACACACACACACACACACACACACACACACACAGAGTGTGGGCATTATAGCTACAGCTGGGAAGAAGGGTCAGTGGTAGATCTCTTGTCTACCCCATACAAGGCCCTGTTTTTCTACCCACAGTTGTACAAATGAAACAGAGACCTGTGGCTAATATGTGATGAGTTTAGACATCGATTCAGTAACATGTAACATAGCCACGTGGTGGGCTGAACATCATAGCAAGATGTGGGAATGTGGAGCAGTGAGAGCATTTGGGGCAAAAGTGGGGCCCATGGAGACTTCCTGGAGTCAAAGCAGGGAGGGCAGGCTCAGGGTCGGTGGTCAGTCTGAGGTGTGGCCTTGCTGGAGGAAGTGTGCCACTGGGGGCCATGCACCGTTCCCAGCACGCTCTCTCTGCTTTGTGCTTGCTGTTGAAGATGTGAGCCCCCAGCTTCCCACTCCAGCCATGTTTCCAGTCTGACATCATGGACTCCAAACTTCTGGAATCCTAACCCTTCCTTCTATAAGTTTCCTTAGTCATGGTATTTTATCTCAGCAACAGGACAGCAACGAATACACAGGTCCTCCACGTTCCTGCTTCTGCCTCCCCTTCCCCGTGAAGGGCTCATGATCCGATCCCTCAGAGCTGATCCCTAGACATCTTGGCCATTCTTCCAAAAGACCCTAGAAGGACGTCAGCAGGGACAGGACCCAACTCTGACACTTCTTAGCTATGTAACCCTGGGCCACTTCCTGCCACATCAACTAAAGATCAAATAAGGTGACCACGGTGAAGGTAATTTGAAGACTAAAAGCCCTGGGGAACTGCCATCACTCCTTCATAACAGGTGACATTCAATGCAAAGCAGGCTCTTTGCTCTACTCTGCGGTAGGTATGTCCCACTGCACACCCGCCTGCCGTTCTTTGAACACACACGCTCCTTTGTACCTTCGCAGAGGCCTCACCCCACCCCTGGAGCACCCACCCCACCAGTGTACAAGCTCGATGATCCAACGTGCTGGGCTGTCCTAGTATTGTGACTTTCATCTCTAGGTGCACACGGCCTCCTCCGCGAGGCTGCTGTGAGAATTAAATAATGCCATGTGATGTGCCTAAGAGCTGAGCACGATAGCACATTCACTTGTCAGAGGAGATGGAATGGTTACCGTTTGAGCATCTGCGAGGGTGCTGGTGGCTCCCACCCCCCCCCCAGACAGGACCTGGAGAAGGGAGGGATGGGACAAGAAGTGAGATTAGAGCTAATTGCGGAGGCCGGAACGTAGAGTGGCCCCGGGGCTCCTTGACTCCCGAGAGTCCCTGCTCCCTGGGAGTTCCTGCCTCCCGGGGACACCAACCATTTAACTTCCCAATCCGACCCCAGTCTTACCTGCCCCAGCTCATCTGGCCGTTTCCAAGTCATCCTTGGGACTCATCTTGGTCACACCCTTCTCCTATGAGGACGTTTGGACCTTTGTTCTCTCCATAGGATTCCTCCCTTCTCACCGACTTCTTAGACCTGTACCCCTATGAGGAAACCCTGAACTCTATCTCTGACCTCGGAGCACAACAAAGGTTTGGCTACTTTTGCAAGAGTGGAACGAATCCACAAATGACTGCGTGGGAGACACAGGGGTAACCAGCCCCTATAGCCCTGGCACCAGCCCCCTCTCTCCCAGCTCGCTGCTCCTGCCTCAGCCACACGTGCCAGTCTTTCTCGGTACAGAGGAAGGAACCCTGGGGTTGGGATGTGATCCCAGACGGCACTGTCGCCTGCAGTAAAGACTGTCCCAGAATGCCAGCTCCACTGGGCACAAAATAGCCCCCACTCCGCCATCTGCCCCTGATCTCCTCAGCGAGCCTGTTACTGGAGAGGAGACGCGGATGGTCATAGAGAGAGGTAGTTCAGCTCTCGAACTCTGGGAAAGGGTACAGCTTCCCCATCCCTGGCCCCACCCCGGACACACGTGACCTCTCCTGCTGGGCAAGCAACTCCATCTTCTACCCCCACCCTGATATTTAAGGAAATTAAGGTCAGGTCTGGCTGCTAAATATTTGTCTAAGTGGAACAGAAAATAGTGCCAAAGAAGGCCTTCAATTTTATGAGCAAATAAATCGTCTGAAGGAGATGAGCTGGGGAGAGGGAGGAGGCAGGGCCTCAATTATTTAGAGCAGAAAGTGCCTGCTGAAGTATGGGGGGCGGCTGCCCAAGTCCCCCTCTTTGAAAGTGCACTTTTTCTCCGCGCTTTGCTGTGCCAGCTGAGGAAGGTCACTTGCAAGCTCTTGCCTTCCTCCATAGGCTCCCTGGCAGGTAGGTCCAGGTTTCCCTTCCTAGATGGCTGCATCTTCTCATCCCCAGGGTGACTGAGCAGAGGAGCATGGCCTCTGTTTTCCACTGGACCTGCACCTGCCTCCCAGCAGCAGTCACCACCTGCCCCTCTCTAGGATGGAATGTTCTGGCACGGCTTTTTGGAGTCGCTGTGGGCTTGAAGAAGGGGATTCTTGCCAGTGTAAGACCCACAGTGAGGTCCCCAAAAGATGTCCACATTCTAACCCGAAGCCCGTGGACATCACACTTTATGTCACGAGGGTAAGAGATGGAATGAAGGCTGCAAATGGAATTAAGGGCGCCAATCAATTAGCCTTCAGATAAGAAAGGATCTGGGAGGAGGAGGTGAGATAGACTTTGAATTTGGAAGGGACCACAAGCCAAGGAATACAAGTGGCTTCTAGAGGCTCGAACAGGCAGAGAAAGGGGTCCCTCCTTAGAGCCTTCGGGAGCAAAGGTCTACTCATACTTTGATGTCATCCCAGCAAGACCCATTTGGGACTACTGCCCTCCAGAGCTGCCGGACAATGCTTTGTGTTACTGATTCATTTTATTTGGGGGGGGTGCTTGTGCGTGCATGAATATGTGTGTGTTTATGAGTCGGTGCTCGCCTCCTGCAAGATAGAGACAGAGTCTGTCTCCTCGTTTCTCCTGCTGTATGCACACTCCCAGGCTAGCTGGTATGGAGTTTCCAGGCTATTGTCCTGGATCTGACCCCCATTTCAGTAGGAGTGCTAGGGCCACAATGCTACTGTAGCTGGCTTTTTATATGGGTCCTCAGGATTTAACTGATGTCTTCAGTCTTCCAAGGCTGGTGCTTTTATCTCCTGATCCACCTTCTTGGCCACAAGTATCAGTTTTTGGAGACAAGGTGTCCTGTATCTCTGCTGGTGCCAAACTTGCGATGCAGCTGAGGCTAGCCTCAAACTCCTGCTTCTCCTATCTCGTGAGTGCTGGGACTACAGTGGTGTGCCACCATGCCAAGCTTCATCTGTGCTGTTTTTAAATTACTCTGTTTACAGTAATTGGTTGCAACAGCCAGCAGGACCTAATCCAGTACCCAGTGATCAGTGAGTGTCAGCCCTGTCCCTGTGGGGCTGTGCCATGCCGCCAGTTCTCCCACTGCTCTCCGAACACCACATCTTCTTTGTAAACAGAAGAGCATAGATTACAAAATGAAAGTTTTCTTGCCATAATTGTCCCCTAAAAGATCATCGCGGCCCATCCAGCCCCCTCCACTCCCCTCCTTCCCCCTGCAATCTGTTCCCGGCTCCCAGCAGGGTCTAGACCGGGACCTGTGGTGCCTGCAGCCCCTGGAGGAGACAGTTAATAAAAGAAGGAGGAGGAGAATCAATGTGTGCTGACATCCCTATGACAGATCAGCAAGAGAGACAGATTTAATATCCTGCCGTTTCCCCTCCTCAGCCTGGGGGCCGGAATAGATTAAACAAATTAAAGCTATGCCGTTGCGATGTCTGGGTAAGGTCATCTGCTCCTCCTGCTGTCACTGCCCAGCTACATGGCTTACCCCATTCCTGAGGTCTCAAGTAGCCCTCTGAGGATGGAGTCCTACAAGTGTGAGCATCCTCCCTTTGTCTGGACCCCCCTGCATGCAGAAGACCCTGGGCAGGTGAGGAATATGGCGGAGATGGCGAGAGAGGGCAGGAGGGAGAATTCGAAGCAAAGGTAGCTGGCAGGAGGCTGAGTTCTAGACAGCAGTGAGCTAGCCGGGCAGGTGACCACTGCATGCAGGCTTTGCCTGGGTTTGGGTTCCAGCTGAAGGAGTGGTAGGAGCCCTCATTGGAAGCTTAGGATAGCAGAGTCCCGTCCTTCAGACTGAGCTTGATCCCAGGTCCTTTCTCTCCACCTAGTAAGCCCCATCCCCGCACACCTGGTGGGCATTAGCTTATGAGCAGATCGAGTATCCTGTACCCTGTTCCTTCCAGCTCAGGGGGAGCAGCACTGATCTTACAGGAGGCAGGGTAACTCTGCATTAGGGATGACAATGGGTCAGGTGTGGTGGCACTCTTTACAAAGCTTAGGCAGGATGACTGGGAGGCTGAGGTCGCCTGGGAGAACCTGTCAGCAACAACAATGACCAGGACAGCGACAGTCAAAGCGTCTTCAGCCTCAGCAAAAGTAAGTGGACGTCTGAGGACAGCCTGTATGTGAGCTCCGCTCCCCAAACACAGAGTGGAGATTCTGCTACACTCACAGGGCTTCACTGGGCTCCCCTCTCCCCTTTGCCTAACCATAGCCATGGTTGTGAACCCCTCAGCCCTTCACCACTGCTAGACCCTATGAGCCTCTGGTGATTTTCCTTCCAAAGCACGCAACATTGTCAACCCAGCTGAGCCAAGGACACAATGCCCATTTTACAGACGAGAGAAGTGAAGTCTGGAAAAGGCCACTCAAGATCACAGCTGCAAGGGAGCCAAGAATGCCTGACCCGCCCCACACCAGAGTTCATCCCACGTGACAGGAAACACCCTAGCTTCCAGGGTCTGGCACAGGGCAGAAGTGATGTGTCAGCGAGGCTGGAAATGGTCAGGCATGATGAGTGTGGGCTCTGCGCTCAGGCGCACTTAGGGAAGGGGACATGGGGATGCTCATCACCTTTGGCCTTCCTTCTGCAGCTTCCTTCACCATGTGTCGACGGGGCCACAGCTGACCAGAGACTTGGTTGGATCAACCAAGTCCCAGCTTTCCCACTGCCCGCAGGCCCTCAAGCAAGCTACCAGCTTCTTACGGCCCTTCAGTTTCTCTATACATAAAATGTTAATGATGAGGGCATCAACTCCACACAAAACGGACCCTCCAGGGTTTTACAACAGGTGACACAGCCAAGATGTGAACTGTGACTCATCCATTGCCGGACTGAGCTGGCAATGCCATCAGTGGTCCAGGAGGGGCATTTAGGTAACGGGCACACATGGTCCAGGCGTGCACAGGCAGCAAGGAAGAGTCACATCCTCTGTTTCCTCTCCTCAGCTGCTTTCTGAGACACAGTTCCACCGCAATGGGCCTTACATTGCAGCCCTCCCTCCCAGCTTCCATGAAGATTTTGGTGAGCATCCTCCCCAATGTCATCTGTGACTGTTGAAATTGCCACGTCTTGCAGAGACGGCAGGAGGAAGCCAGGGCTCCTGGCTCTGGTGTCGTCCCTCCCCTTCAGCATACCAAGCACTGCTTTTGCTCACAGGCTTGTGCCAGCTGCGAGCCAAGCCTGTCATTAGACCTCGATTTTCTCTTGCAATAGAAGCGGGATGCTGGGAGGGGAAAGACCGCCAGGCACTTGGCGATTCTGAGCACAACAGCCATGTTTAGCCATCAGCCTGTCTGCCAGTTCCCAATGCAGCGCCTAATCGTAGCACACAGGGTGGCCCCTCTCCCCTGCAATTAATTCCCGATTCAGTTTAAATGCTTCCCGGGGAATGTTATGCAGCTGTCCTAGGAAGAGGTGAATCCTGGGACAGAGGACAAGTCAGGACAGGCAGAAAACAGGGCACAAGGTGACAACAGGTCTGGGGGTGCAGAGATCATGACCAGCGGTGACACCCAAGGAGGATGGGAGTCCCTGGGACCCATTTCAGATAGTGCCCCACGCCCAGAGTCAAATCCCCACTGCTCTCCCAGCTGGCCTCAGTCACACCATCACCCCAGCTGGATCCCAGGTCTCACCAACTCTTCTTTATTTCATTTTATCTCCAAGCCCACGGCCAATAAAAAAAAAACAACATAGTTTCCAGTGGCAACCCAGCCGCAATAATCACGGCTCCTGGCCTGCTCTCCCTGGAGGAGCACACGGTGCCCCGGCTTACTCATCACTCATTTTAACTTCACAGCCTCTAAGTAGAAGGTGCGAGTCTGCAGCTAGGCTATAGAGGAGGAAAGTGAAGCAGCGGGCAGCGATGGCTGCGGGGAAGCTGAGGGTTTGCACACAGGAATATCTAGCCCCAGTGCTGACTCCCAAACATTGAAGCATATAGTCCTCCAGCACCTCAATTCCTTGCCCTTTTCTCCAAATGGGCAATGAGTCCCCCATCTTTCTTTCCCAGCCTCAGCCCTCTGCCTCTCAGGAGACATGCAGAAACTCTGTCCCGGTAGCCTGGCATGAGCATGAAGCATATATATATCTCACATATATATATATATGCTTCATATATATATACATATATATATATATATATATACATACATACATACATACATGGAGAGAGAGAGAGAGCACAGAGAGAGCAAACTGGATGAGGCATTTAGTCTCAAAGCCAGCCTCTAGCAAGTCTATACACCCTAACCCTCCCTAGACAGCACCACCAGCAGGGGACCAAGTGATGAAATGCCCATGCCTGGGGTGCACTTCTCGTTCATGGTCTCCCGTCCCTGCTGCTGTGAATGGGGTCACTGTGTGTATGCTGGGCCTCTGGAGTACAATTACAGTGCTCATCCTGGGAGTTACCTACAGTCACACGTCGTAACAGCAGTTAGGAGACACCAAGAGGAGAGAAGACAGAAGGCCCAGAAGACTCAGTCAGATCTGGCTTCTGCCAGTGCCGCTTCCCTTTCCGGCTCGGCTTCTATTCATTGTCCCCAGGGTCATAGCTGCCTTTCTCAGACTCTGGTTTCTACACTAGAAGGCGAGGCTGTGTAGGTTAGTCAAGCCCCACTGTACTGTAGCCTGCAGCCCAGGCTCCTATGATTGCAAGGGAGGCCCTAGCTGAATTACAGCTTGCACTGTACTCTGGCGGATTCATCCAAGGGTATTTATCTTGGGCCTTTCTTCCCCTGCAATAAATGGAGAAAATTTACAGCCTGTAGCTCTCCAGGGCAAGCTGGGAGTGGGAGGCATTGTCGGGCTGGGAGGCCATCAGGATCAGGTTGTCATGGGTAGGCAACATGGGCCAGGCTTAGGCTGTGAACCACAGAGGCCAGCAGGGGAAGGACCCCAGCCCATTTGCTCTGCTTCCAATAAAGTGTCCTCTGCAGGTGCGTGACTCCTCAGGAGCAGCAGACAGCTGTAGAACAAGAACTGCATATATTACTCATTGAGCCTTCCCTAGTACCAGCCCCTCCCTGGATTTGTGACTTCTCACTTAATTCTCCTTCAAACTCCATACCCCAGAAATTATCCCATTTTACAGAGCAGGAAATGAAATCTGCCGAGGCCTGTCCATCACAGCCACAGAGCAGGTGAGCAGACAGAACTTAATCTAACCCAGGGCCCCCAGGCTCCATGTTCCAGCCCTCAGCCCCATCCCATGTGACAGTAAATAAGAAGCTTCCGGAATAGAAAATGTAATTCCATTTGTTGCTTATTTTCTCCTCCTGGCAACCTCACCCAGACTCCTTCTCAAGGCCATCCTTCCACACTGAAGATGGACACGGAAGCTCCCCGGATGGCCCTTAATGGTTTCCCATGCCCATCACAGCCACACAGCCACAAGCAGAGCAGGTACTAGCCATCAGCTGGTAAGCAAGGCAGAAACGTCATCAGCTGGATGCAACCCACCAAACCTAGCAGAACCTGGGAGCCATGTGAGCTTTTGGAACCCAGTATAGGAAGCAGCAGTCTGCTCTCACTGCCTAGCACACCCCTGCCCCCTGCCCCCTGCCCCCTGCCCCCTGCCCTCTGCCCTCTGCCTCACAAACCGATTTGTTTTTCCAAACAAGCATGAAAAACACAAAATGCCAGTTTTCCTCTTGCCATATCCTCTGAGTGGGTTAGGGGTGCTCTTCCTGGAGCCTGGGCCAAAGGATCAAAGGTCAGGGGTTGATGTGACAATACCTCAGTTCTCAGCCTGGGAAGCATTAGAGGCAAAATCCCTGATGACGGCAGGACAGGTTATGTAGCCATTCACCTCCCCCTGCCCCCCGCCTCTTTAATAACTCATTGCCTAGTGGTATTTAATGTTGACCTTAGGCCATCTTGGGTCTCAGCCCCAAAGGTCACCTGTCTCGGGCCTCTGCCTGAATCCTGGCCTCACCTAACCCTGCAACCTTCTCAGATTCACTACTGACAATAATTAAGTCTCACAGGCTGAAACGCCAACGAGTTGGAAGCCTTCAGGGATGGTATTAGCACACCAACTCTGTTTGTGGCTTAAATATTAATGTCAGAGTGTAATTACTACCCCTGTGTCAAAGGCAGTGATGTGAAAATCGTCTCAGTCCAGCAAATGGGATCCAACCATCCTGAATGCGCAGAGAGGGGAAGAGCTCATGTTCAGCCAAGTTGTGGAGCTTTTACAACTTAGAAGAAGGGTCACACACTGGCAATTTGGGGGCCCAATCTGTCCATATACCTATTTGTAAATTCTAGCCTTTGGCATGCTTTCCCACAAAGTATGGACTATACAAAACAAACAAACAAAACAGATCTGGGGGTATATCACTGTGAGAGAGTGCTTGCCTCACATACATGATGCCCTAGATTCAAACCTAAGTAGGAAGGAAGGAAGGAAGGAAGAAACCCAAATCTACAACTTCTATTTTATTTTAGGTGTGAGTGTTTGCTGATATGTATATCAGTGCACTGCATATGTGCCTGGTACCCATGGAGACCAGAAGAGGATGTCATATCTCCTGGAACTGGAGTTATGGATGGTGGCGCTCTTAACCGATGAGCAATCTTTCTATCTTGAGCAATGAGGAAATATGGCCGTGCCAGGCCACCATCCGTCCGCTGTGCCCTGGAAATGTCCACCTCCGGTTTGTCACAGTGCTTATTGTTATCTTCATGCAGCCCATGCTTCTTGCTCTGCCCTCCTGGGCCATGTAGGCATTTGAGTTTGCAGCTGTTGGAAAGTTCAGCAACAAAAAAGGTTGGGACCACAGAGCTAAAAGCCAGGTGTCTGGAGCCCCCGAAGGGACAAGCCCTTGATGTTGGGGAAGGGTATGCCTAGGTAAAGGGTAACTCCTTCCCTTGTTCACACACACATACACACACACACACACACACACACACACACACACACACACACACACACACCTGGGACAGGTCCTGTGGCCCTGTGGCCCTCTTGATGGTTTCTGAGAGACAGGATGTCAGCTCTGTAGCCCAGTCTGTCCTGGACAACACTATATAATCTGGGATGGCCTGGCACTTGCTGGAGTGCCTCCCACCCCATTCAGATAACACACACTATTACACCCTGCAAGAATCTCTGCCCATCTAATATCACACCTTCTTGACTCAATTTCTCCATTTCACTCTGGAGTTGGTGGCTTCTGAGAGGGTGTTCATTTAGATATGAGGTCTCACTCCTTCATGTGGGACCCAGTGGCACCCAGGGGACTGTTGAAGAACTTGGTCCTACTAGTAAAACTACCACTATCTTGATGAGATCATCTGAACCTACTTACAAGAGTCTGCCAGGAGTAGCCTGATGACATCCCCATGCAGAAGGAGAGGATGGGCAGGATTATTAGACCTTCTTGTGAGAGCCCCCCCCCACTCCTACCAGTTAGTTACACAGTCTAACATAGTCACAGCCTCCAGGGGCGCTACAGCATAGGGGTGAGGGGCAGTTAACTAGAGAGGGCTTCTATCTATGCAGCCATGGGGAAGCCACCATCCATGCTGGGTAAGGACACTGCAGTAACAACCACATTGAGTCACCGTAGGGAATCCCTCACCCGAGCTCTGGAAGTAAGTACAGATAAATGCATCAGTTCCCTGGGTTGAGCTTTGGTGGAATCGTACTTTGGTTGATTGTTGGAACCTTATAAGGAAGGGGCAGACATTGTTTGCATCTCCCAGGGAGAGAAAGTCTCACAAAGGGCCAGCAGACAGCAGAGGGACCACTAAGTGAGAACCCAGAGTGATCCCTGACATCTTTCCCCGCTGGATGAACTCAGGCATCAGTGGAAACCTCGCATCCACTCTGCTCTCGGGGTCTATAATGAGGGAGACATTACACAGCAGGGGACAGAAGGGGTGGTCAACGGAACCTTAGGCCCAGCACTCGGCATGGCCAGTGCTCAGAGACGCTGGACACTGGATGGGACCTGCCTGACTGGAGTCAGAAGAGTGAAGATGCTGTGCGAACTGGGAAACCCCTAGGAGCCTAGGGCTGGGCCAGGGGGGTGGGGACCAGTGATGGGAAGAGCATGGGGTCCCTGCAGCAGGGATTGGTTATGTCCCCCGTATAAACTCAAGAGAATAAGGGTCATGTTAAGACACTGATGTTGGGGCCACAGTCCTACCTAGGTTCTTAGTTTGTTTGTTTTTTGAGACAGGGTTTCTCTGTGGCTTTGGGGCCTGTCCTGGAACTCACTCCGTAGACCAGGCTGGCCTCAAACTCACAGAGATCTGCCTGCCTCTGCCTCCTGAGCACTGGGATTAAAGGTGTGTGCCACCACCGCCCGGTTTACCAGGCAGTTTTAAAGGACAGGGGAAGTGGGGGACTGAATGGCAGATGACTGGAGTGGAGAGACAGCTTCCTCACACTGCCTCCCTCCCTTTTCACTGTCAGTCGCTATCTTTGTCCCTCTGGTCACTTCTCTCTCTGTCTCCCTTCACTTCAGATTCAAACCCTGGCATCGGGTAAACGCAGGGCAGAGTTTTTTCTGAGATGGGTCCCCACCGTGTGGCCCAGCCAGACCTTTAACTCTTAGATTGCGGCGATCCTACCGCAGCCTCTGGAGTAGCTGGGACTGTAGGCACGAGCCACTAAGCCTGGATAGGACTCACACATTTTGATGGAGCAGATTGGAAAAGCATTGAAGCAGAGCTCCCAGTGCCCGAGTGAGGCAGCGGGGGCGGCGTGGGGGCCTCGGGACTCCCGAGGAGGCTGCTGGCAAGTGGAGGGGAGAGGGCAGAGAGGGGAAGGGATGCTGTAATTCATCTCACTTCATCTCTGTTCACTGTAAACAAATAGAGCAGAAACTGCAGACCAAGGAGGGAAGAAACAGGGCATGAAATTGAACTATGCCTCGTAATAGCTCCGCCAGCCTGGCGGTCGGGGGCTACCATCAGGCCCCGCCCCATCCTGCCCTACTGAGTGGGCACTCCGATGCCCAAATGATGACAGGGGACACACAGCTGCCTGGATCCTGTCCTGGTGTCTTCCCACAGCCTGAGCAATTCCAGAGCCCAGAAGCTGGATAGCCTCAGCCAAGGATGCTCCCCCCCCGGGAGAGGCCCAGAGGAGGATCTCTCCTCAGCACCAGAGAAACGGCTTGGTGGTTCAAGGGATCTGGCCAATCCATATAACCCAGACACAGAGAGTCAGAAACATTTGTCGAGGCAGGAGCATGGAAGCCACTAGAGATTCCTGGCAGGGTAGGGCTATAGAAACTCTCTCCAATCTGCAGCTTTGGTAGGATTGTGTGGGAGGAGATAGGATGGTTGGGGTCTCTGAAGAAAGAGCTGTGTGTTCGCTACCCACTGCCCAGCCTTGGATGGCTCCCTGGGGTTATGTCCATCATCAAAGGGCACAGGTATTACGGATGGGCTGTGAGTGGGAGGACACATTCCATGCTGAGAACTGAAGCTCAGCTCCCCAAGTGGATGGAGGGGTGTGGTGACAGAAAGGCTGAGGCCATCCGTCTTCTCCCTTCAATAGTTGCAGCTAGGACAATGGCCACCAAGGTCCCCAATCCAGAACTGCTCTAGCCCTACTCACATCGCCTTGCAGGCGAACTCTCCAGTCACCCAGTTCCAACCCCAATTCTCCTTTGCATAATGGAACCCAATGGCTTTGGGAATAAACCGTTATGACTCTAGATAGCAAGTATCACCATGCTTTCTTGATCCCAGACAAGGTGCCAGAAATGATGCTATAATACTCTTAACTCACTCCAGATAAACATACCTGACTCCCCCAAAAGCTCTGTGTCAGAGATGTAGAAAAATTGGGAACGTTGCAGAGTCCAGAAATGGAGCCAGGCTATCCACTCGAGAGGGGATGCTCCAAGAAGGCCTTTGGGCTGAGTGGGAGGAGGAAGGCATGATTGGGGTTAGGGAGGTAGGCAGTGGGCAGAGCAATGGAGGATAGGTTTCAAAATAAGCTGATGGTTTGGAGGTTGGGATCATGGGTGAATGGGTTTAGTGGAAAGATTTAATGGCTGGCAGTGAGCTGGTGTGTGGGGTGGGTGACTGGATGAGATGATTGGATAGTGAGATAAGGGCAAGCCAATATAGGCTCCCTGGTCCTAGTGCGTAGGATGTCTCTTCTGGCCTCCAAAGTCTACTGTCTGTCCTCAGCAAGCCCTCATCCCCTCTGCCCTCCCCTTCCAATTACGACCCTCTCAGGGGTCAGTGAAGATTCCGTGTCCCCTTCACATTATGACCCCCTCAGGCTCAGTGTGGATTCCTTCCCACCATCCCATGCCTCCACAGCAAATGGCAAATTCTCCTCTGCAGCAGCCTGAGCCGTTCATTCCTGTTGTTGCCGATTACGACTCATCGCCTACTGGCCACTTGTACTTTCTAAGGGAGCCTGAGACTCCTGAGGGAAAGCATTGTGTGTTCATCTCTGTGTGTGCCCCAGTGCCTGCTCTGTACCAGGGGTGTGAGAGGGGAAAAATTCTGGCCAAAAGGAAGGAGAGCTGGGGACTCTTCTCCATCTCTGTCATCTATCCTGGAGTCTTCAGGGTCAATGGCCAAGAGGCAGGAGAGTAGGGACAAGACCCCAGACAGGCACCATGAGCTTTGAGGTCCTGAGCTCCGGTTTTGACACCGGGTAGGTCCTAGGCTGCAAAGGGAACTCACAGAATCACATGCCGGGGACCTTTAGCGGCCACTGAGACCAGAATCCAAGTCAGAGCCACAGTGGGGCACCCTTCCTCTGGGTCACTGGTCCCCAGCTCCTGGGCTGCTGAACCCCCACAATCTTCCTGTCTTCTGCTGGTGCCTGTCAAGAACTGTCCCTCCTATCTGTTTACCTTCCTGTGGCGACAGCAGGGGTGTGTTGGGAGGAGATTCTGCCGCCCCCCCATCAAGGCAGCTACTCTCCTGCTAATTGGTATTTGCACGGCAAAATCCCTGTAAAGATGGGATCATTTGCATGTTCTGGGGGTAATGATATTTGATGTTGTCAACTTATTACAACCTTAATCACCACTCAATTTCCTGCTTTCCAAGCTCCCAATCACGCCGCCACCCAAAATAACCACCTCTTCGACACTTGCTCAGAAGCTCCTTGGGGAGAGGGACTCACGGAGAGCCTCAGCTGAGGGGGCTGAATGACAACTGCATATGGTGGTGTTCCCTTTCTGTGCCCTCTCCCCTTCTCCCCTCCTTCCTCCCGCTCCCATCCTCCTCCTTTGCCTGCCCTCCTCCCCTCCCTCTTCTCCAGCTTGCTGTCTATTTCCTTCCTCTCTTTCCTTCTCCTATTTCTCCTTCCTCTTGCCCAGGGGCTGCTCCTGTAGTGAGTGAGCCCTCACTTGGCTAAATCTACTTATTCTCAGGGGGGAAGCAGGACCAAAGAGCCCGTCTCCATGGCAAAAGCAAGAAAAGGAACTCCTGTAGCAGGGGCAAGCATCTAATTGGGCAGTGTTTGTTTCTGGAAACAAGAAGGGGCCCTTCTTCCAGACTACAGGGGAAAAAAAATCTTAAAGGAATAACAAACATGGAATAATCACTGCTGGGCACAGCCCTGTGTTCAGAGGAAAGCCAAGGTCTTCAGGAATACCGGAGACCCTCACCCCAGCCCAACCTTCCAGTCTCCATCTCCAGGGATGCTGGCTCTCAGGCTCAGCCATGTGGACCTCAGGCATCTCCCCACCATCCCACACCCACCACCCACTTCCTGCCCCAGCCCCTCTCTCATTTAATCCTGAGATACAGGCTGTTCCAGCCACAACACTCAGGTGACCCCGGCCTGCCACCAGCCTTGGGGCCTCCCTAACCTGCCTTCCTTATTTTGTCCTTTAACACAGCAAGTCCTCCATCTCCTGCCATGAGACTGTGGCTGGATCAGTCTATCTGGGTGACCTGTGGAGATAGAAGCCCTAGCCTCGAGGCCCGTCTTCCTTACCCCAACACCGTGCTCTGGTGCAGTGGGCTCCTGAGGCCCTGCCCTGTCTAGCTGGAGTGATCTCACCACATCCAGGTAGCCATGACAGAGCTGTCCCTGTTGGCCTGGAGTCAGACAGACTCATCATGAAACACCTGCCGCCCAATCCCAAATGACTGAGCAGTTACAAAGTCTTAGCCTGCCTAAGTTTACTCATCCAGGAAATGTCACCTTCTCCTAAGGTGGGGGAGGACTCTGGGAGCCATGCTTTTGCCTAGCCAGCTTTGAACAACACCTACACAGGCCATGTGGATACTGGCTTTCTTGGCACCTTTCTTAAGGAAGCTAGCATCATGTGGAGCTTTGAGTGGTGTGGAATCGCCAGGTCAGTGGAAGAGTCTGAGCTACTGGGAAGGGTCAGCTATCAACTTGATAGACTCTAGACCGGAGTGGGAAATGGGCCTCTGGGCATGCCTATGGGGGTTACCTCAATCTGTTAATGCATATAGGAACCCTGACCACCACGGGTGTCACCATTCCCTGACCAGGATCCTGGACGGTAGGCAGCAGCAGCTTGAGTTGCTTTTTCTGACTGCTGATACAATGTGACCCGCTGTTGCCAGTTCCCACAGCCTTGACTTTGTCATGATCAACTAAACCCTGGACCGTGAACTAAAATAGACACTTCCTTCCTTAGGTTGCTTTTGTTAGGCTATTTTATCACAGCAATGGGAAAAGAAATGAAGACAGTTACATCTGAGTCATGTGGCAAAGCCAAGGAGAGAGCTCAGCTGATTCATCAAGCCCCTGTCCCCAGGGGGGAAGCCTCTGCTCACAGGAAGTCTGCTCCTCATGACCCCAAGATTCCCACAGTACACAGGAGTTGCTTCTGGTTCATGTCACAGAGTGCACAAGTCACGCTGGATTTGTTCCTGGAACACATCTGTGGAACAAACAGGGTGAGGGATGGCTATAGTGAAGGCAGGGAGAAGCACAGGTTCCCCCTTCCTGTGCATAGCAGAGCTGGCCAGGAAAAGGGAAGGGAGTCTCTGCGCCTCACCTGGCCTCCAAACTCAACGTGGATCCCTCAAAAGCACAGGATGTTCCAGTAAAGGTATGCACATTCACACAAGCCCATCCCTGGAGAGGTCATGGACTAGGAGAGCTGGTGTCCATAAGTACCCATGAAAAGGAGGCACGTCTCCAAGGTCCCATCAGACCTCCAATGGCAACCCTTTTCTTCTTACAGCCATAAGGAGGACAGGGTTTCCCTCGGATCCCTTGCAGAATCCTGTGGAGTCTAACCCTGTGTGTGTGCGCACTCACGCACCTCGGGAATGCTAAGCCTCTAATCAGCGTCATTGGCTAATCAATGCCCTCATTTTTTGCCTCAAAGCGGCCGGCTGGGGAAGACGGTCATTAAATACTCTTGCAGTAATTCAACAAATCATCGCCTTTTACAGAGTCTAAGGGAGGCAACTCAAGGGGTGCACCCAGCCACTCATCCCTCCAGCTGCTTAACATCGCCACAGCCACGGGAGGGGCGCGGGGCACAAGACACAAGCGTGCAGCGCTGCCATTCCAGAAACAAGGAGGCAGCCCCTCTGCCGGAGGGTTTCCCGCCCGGGAAAGCACTTTGAAGGAAGGAGGTGTTGGGGGGAGCTGGGGGAGGACCAACTCGGAACTGATGAATTAAACATTCACTGAGCTTTCTAAGCAGCTGCTACCAGAAGGGGGATGTTTAATTAATAAAACACACTCAGGGAGAGGGAGCCTGTTTCCCCACATGGAGCCCTTGGGCTCCCAGAGCATGGTAACCAGTCAAGACAGGCAGTGCCCCTCCCACGGGGTCTGGGTGACACGGCTGCTCACACGTGATCCCAAGAAGTGGGGGCTACGGGGAGAGAGCCTTTCTTGGCCTCGAAGTTCAGGTCAGGGCTAAGGTCATCTGCTGCACAGAGACTCTGGACTTATAACGTCTGTGAGCTGGCAGCTGGTGTTGTTGTCATCTCTAGTTGCCGTGTGACCCTGGGGAAGTCATTTCCCATTTCTAGACCTTGGGTTCCTCATCTATGGGTCCCACGTTGGGTTCTGGGGAGCCATCCTGCTCCTTGGAGGTGTCTCAGAGAAGCCTTGGGGAGAGGGTTAGCAGGCATATTAAGGCTCTGAGCCCTAAACCCAGATTGGGCCTGAGCAACCCCTCTTTGCTTTCATCTGCAAATGTACCAGGCTTCAAGTAAAATGTCCTTTGAAGAAGGAACACTGAGGATTTTTCTGAAATTTTGAAAACTAATGGCTTAGATGTTCTCTCCTGTCTCTTCAGGAGCCTGGGCCTCAAAGTGAAATCATTCCAATTGGCCAGTCAGCCAACATCATGCATAGGCAGACAGCTGGTCTATGCCAGCTGCCAGGGTTCTGCAAAGAAAACTAAGCCCTAACTAATTTCTAGAAGCTTCCAATCTGACTTGGCAGATATATAGCACATATACCATTATGTCTGTGTTCACAGCAGACATTACTAATCAATCAGCTCTCTCTCTCTCTCTCCTCCAGAGATCATATGTAAACTCATACTAAGACACCCCTCCCCTGTCAGTTATCCGTGTCTGCTCTAACAAATACAAGTTTCCCAAGGTGCTATGGGCTGCCTCACACAGGAGGAAGGATCTCATGGTGGGGAGGGGGGGTGTCTACAGAGTAGAGAGAAAGCAGCAGGAGGAAGTTGAATGACTCTTGAGAAACGGCATCAGGAAGATTTGGGGGTTTGCTCGGCTTTGAGTCTGGAGCAGTGGAAGCTACTGGAGGAGAGCCACAGGTCATGATTGATTTTAGGTTGAGATCTTCTTCTCTAGGAGGGAGTTGAGATTAGTGAGCCTGCCATGGTGACTGTCTTCTCCATCCCAGTCAAGCACTGAAGATGGCTGCATACCTACACCAACCCACCTCCGTCTCTAGCCAGCTCTACTGGGAGTCCCTTCCTTCCTGCCCTTCCAAAGTTTTTCCTCCTGCCTCTACTGTGGCCCTGTCTCCCTCTCTCATCCCTCAGGCTTCCAGACAGTTCATCCATGCTAACCTATATGTGAGTAGTCTGTAAGGAAACGGCTGAGGGGTTCCCTGTCCAGGTCATACCTGGGGTGGTGGACAGTGGTGGCCAGGGAGAGGTTAAGAATCATTCAAAGATGTAAGAGCCAGAAGAGAGAATAAACAACTTCCCCTGGCAGCAATGGAACATACGGACACACTATGGGCTTAAGTCACCCCTCCCAGACCCTACCAGACAATGATGGCTATTTTCATCACCTCCTCCTGACCCATGCTGGCCACAGATCCCGAGGGGCCATGGCTTGATGACAAGGGGTCCACACACCCACTCACACCAATCTCCAAATTAGGTAAATGACTGGTTTTGTTGTTTGTTTGTTTGTTTTTGAAGACAGAAAGACACTTGTGCTTCATAAAGGGGGAGCTTATGGATGTGTGTCTGCTAGACGCACAGTGAGCTGTCATCTGGAATGTTCTCAGGCAATGAATGAAAAGCAGGGCTGGCACTGCACGGGACCCCTCGGGCCAGCTGGACGGGCATGGGAGGGGCTTCTCAGAATGGCATTCACAATACAGTCTGTCACAGGGAAAGCCGCCCACGGAGAAGTCGACACAAAGAAGCCCATGTTGGCAGGCCTGAAAGGGTGAGGAAGTGGAGGTCACAGTGTGAAGGCAGAGAAAGGGTCCCCAGCCTCTGACTGCAATTCTTTGTGCTCATCCCTTATCTTAAATCCCTGGGATTTATCGCTTAAGCCACAGGAGCCCTTAGGGGTCCAGGACAGAATCCTGCAAATCTTTGTGCCCCATGAGGGGGGCAGCCAGATGGTTCCTTGGGCCTGCCTAGCATGGAGTGGATGGTAGGGGCTGGAGAGGGGGAGGAAGGGAGGGACACAGTCAGGACATCAGGGTTAGGAGGCCCTGGGCTTCAGGGATGTTTCTAGAGACAGTCCAAGTGGGGGAGGAAAGACTCCGCAGTCTTGCCAGCCTGTCCCTCACTCTGTATTGGCCTTCTCAGGCTTAAAGGCTTTGGCTCAGATGACAAGAAGCCCCCTGCGGTCCTGGTCCAGACAGGAATGAACGAATGTCTACAGAAAGCTCCTGTGCACAGCTTGCTCTCTCGTTCCACTTTCCAGGTTATTTATTTCACTCCACTAGGAAATTTCTCCTGACGGTTATTGCTTTGGATGAGTCTCCCTGGTTCCAGTGGGTCAGCAGGTAGCCTGCCCTTCACACCCACCTGTGGAACACACAGAGCCTGGCCTCCATCAGGGACACAACAGATAGGAGATGATGGTGGGCAAGCTGCATGTGAAGCTCAGGCCCCTTGCTGCTGCCAGACAGGAGGATGGAAACTCATTCCCAGAAACCGGCTTCAAGAAGAGGGACTCACCTGGAAACCCCTGGTCTAGTACCTACAGGAGCTGACACCCAGTCTGGGGCTTGGCCTCAGTACCAGTGTCTCTGATAAATGGCCCTGTCTAGGGCTCCCTGGGCATTGATGTTAGAAACGAATCTGGGAGAGAACAGAGGACATGTCCCTCATGAGCAGCCTGGGGGGGGGCACCATGACAGTACCCTAGCTCTCTGCTCTCTTCTCTGGGCAGGGGGAGGGGGATCAGAACAGCAGGGCCAGGTGGCACAGAGGGTGGCAGGTGAGTTTGTGGTCTCAGTGCCCCTTGGTTTCTTGATCCAGAACATAGCACTGGCCCCAGAAACAGGAACTTCCACTGTGTTGATTGTCCTGGCTGGGGTGAGTGTGCTGTCTGCCAGCCAGCCCACACAGAGAAGCCATTTCCACAGTGGCTTGGGTGCCTGGGGTTGGCACAGCTGAGGACCTAGGTTGGACAGTAGCTGGGATTCCCTAGAAGGGATGTCGGCTGATGGTACAGTCACTTCCCAGGAAGGTTTGCTTTGTGACACACACAGAAAGTCCCCATGCATCCTATTTTGCACTTGGGGCAGGGCCCAGGCATACCGGTATACCAAAGTTACAGACCAAAGCTTCTGTTCTGGACCATATTCACCTCCATTGTGTTACCCATGCAGGGGTGAGTCATTCATTCAGTGAGTGTGCTGAGTGCCTACAAAGTGCTGGGTACTGTGAATAAAGCTGTGAGTGACAGACAGGATGGCCACACTCCTGAATCCCATCTCACTTAGCTCTGGGTCTTGCTGCAGCCTAGAGAGGGTGAAAGCATCACCCATTTTTGTAACCCAGCCCAGCCTATTTATTCATTCATTCATTAAGCAAATGTCTTCTGAGGACCTACTATGTGTTGTGGGACTGGTTTTAGACAGTTTGTTCAAAATTGACATAGCCCCTGTCCTGGTGGAGGTTTATTCTCTGAGCAAACAGGAAGTAATAAGCAAGAAAACCATCTCTGTAACAGGCCATGAGTGAGCTGGAGGAAAAGTGATGGTAATGATGGTGGCTTTGTTGACTTAGTAGAACCTAGAGTCACCTGGAAAGACAGGATCAGTGAAGGACTGTCTGGATTGGGTTGTCCTACAAGGGGGTTACCGAGTTAACTGATGTGGGAAGACCCAGTCCACTGCAGGTGACACCATTCCCTAGACAGGGGTCCTGAGCACATGCAAGCAAGCATGCGCTCATTTCTGTCTGTTCCTGACTGCTGATGTGACTAGCTGTTTGAAGTTCCTGCCTTGACTTCCGTACAAGGATGTGGTGTAACCCGGAATTATAAGCAGAAATAAGCCCCTTTCTCCCCTGAGTTGGTTTTTGCCCAGGTATCCAATCACAGCAATAGAAATAAAACTAGAAGAAATGACAATGGCATTTTAGGAAGGCAGCCAAGGACATCACTGCTCAACGAAGGCCATAGGGGAGGTTTGTCTGACGAAAAGTAGGGAAGGACATTATTTAAGAAATGGCCAGAGAACCATGGCGCTGGAGTGAGTGAGAGACACTCTCGTTAAGTGTATAGGGGGCCCAATGGTGTCCCCCAAAAGGCACCCCTGCATCCTAACCTTGGAGTTAAGCCAAGTGAGAGAGAGATTGAGAGGGGCTGTCAAGACTGGCCAGGGAAGGTAAAAACAGAGAGGAGATGTCTCAGGAAAATACACAGAGAGATGCACCCACAAGCCAAGGGATGTAGCCTCTCCCAGCTGGAAGCTGCAGGAAGGCCTGTTCCCTGCAAAGTGTGGCTCCAGGGCTAAGGAGCTAGCTTAGTGGATAACAGGGCTTGCTCTGCAAGCATAATGACCTCGTTCAAGTCCACAACACCCATGTAAAAAGCAGGGTATGACTGCACACTCCTGCCACCAAGGAGCAGGAGTAGAGGTAGGCAGAGCCTCCAAGAGCCCACCAACGTGTCTGAAACCTTAAACTTTGGATTCAGTGAAAGAGCCCTTGCCTCGGGCAATCAGGGAGAGGGTGACAGAGGATGGCCTGTTCACTCACATGCATGCAACGCACACACACACACACACACACACCTGTAAATGTGGTCCTGAATTCAGACCTCTGGCTTCCAGAACTGGGAAAGAATCATTTTGCATTGTTTGGGCTGGGTTGTCATAGCAGCCATCCTAGGAACCTCCTGTAGGTGACAAGTGCATGCTCACAGCCATCCATGTCTACTCTGAGACGGATGGGAAGCAGCAAGAGTCCTGGACAGATAAGGGGGGAGGGAGGGGGGATGATCTTTGCCTTCAAGGCTGCCACATTGAGGTCAGCAAGAGGTGGGCTGGAGGCATGGAAAGGGCAGGACCGGCTGCTATGTTCAGACACTGGGCAAGCAGGTGCTGATGTTGAGATTTAGCAGGGTGCTAGCACAGGGGATCACAAAAGGACCCCTCTGCCCAGGACAGTGTAGAGAAGGGACTCCATGAGGCCAGGCTAGGAGTTTACAGGCAAGGAAGAATGCTACCTGTACCAAAACAAGCATGACTGCCTGCCCCTTGCCAGCCACTCTCCCTGTGGTTTTTGTTTGTTTGTTTTCATGTTGTCCTTGTAAGGACTACAGGAAGACATGGGCTGACTCTGCGGATGAGGAAACCGTGGCTTGCCTTAAAGCGCAGAAGTGAGGAGCAGCTCCCCCTGCAGCCAAGCGAGACTCTCTTGTTCTCAAGGTGGGGACTATTGCGGTTAAATAAGGATCAGGATAAACAAATAGGCCGAATAGATGTTTATTCAGGGAGAAATAACTTACAACCTAGACAGATGAACACCAGCAAGTTCCACCGGATGCTTTCCTGTCCGAGTCCATACCAAATATCCAGGCTGTACAAAAACAGAATACAAGTGCTGAACAAACAGAGGAACCAAAAGCTCTACCTTTAAAATGGCTAACAGAGGAACCTGTCTGGGTAGGACAATGGCCTATGACCTCTGAGAAGTTAGAAGCTTTAGAAAGCCTGGTTCAGGAACAGCTAAATGCTGGACATATCAAGGAATCAAACAGCCCTTGGAATTCTCCTGTATTTGTTATCAAAAAGAAATCTGGTAAATGGAGAATGCTTACAGACCTGAGAGCCATCAATAAAGTTATCTAGCCAATGGGCTCTCTACAGCCTGGAATGCCCTTGCCTTCTTTGAGGGGATGAAGGAAAGAGCTTGGCTGTCGTCACCCAGCCAGCCAGAAGGAAGAGCTGAGATGCTAACTGAAGACCTTCATGGCCCACAGAGCACAGATTTCATGCATGCTTGACGCCCATCTTCCAAAGCAGGTAGAGATTCAGCTTTTGGGACCCAGTGGGGCACAGATGCATGGACTCAGTAGGAACAGAGCAGGCCGGGCTCAGACAGTGCCCTTGGACCAGCTGTGCCCAACTAACCCATCAATCACCAGCATCCTAGGAGGCTGACCCAAACCACTTCTGCCTCCACCAGGCCTAGCAGCAAGCAGATAAGGAGCCAGAGCCATTGTCCCACACCATAGCAGCATTTATCTGGAACAGGAGCCAGGACTGAATGAGAGCTTTGGAGCAGGCACCACCTGGGCTCTGATGACTCCTCCCAGGTCTTGCTGTCTTGGGGATTAACCTCATCAGCAGCAAAGCCTTGGCAAAACGAGCCACATGCCAGCGACTTTGTCTTAATTGTTTCCGAATCTGCAGCCTAATCATTATGCGGTTCTAAATCGGAAGTGATGGCAGGAGCACAGAGTTGGCTTCAGTGACACAAGGAATGAGGGATTACATGTTCTGAGCAGCTGCCTGGGGACCCCAACCCCCACTGTCTCGCTGGGCATTTTGTCTCTTCTTGTAGCTGTTCCTAATAACTACATCAGGCCTGAGAGTGGAGTGGGAAGCTGACACCTTCCATAAAACAACTGTGGAGAGCGGGCCCTGGGGAGGCCCGGCTGATGGGCAGGAAAGAAATGAAACGTGGCGAGGTAGCAGGCAGTGGGACCAGCCTGCAGTTGGTGGAATTCATGCACTTGCCCGGCTGGCCTTGTGATGCCACGGGGCTCGAGAGGGACAGCAAGGAGTGGCATGGGCTGAGAGTAGGAAGATTTGCTGAGAGCCGATGCCAGCCCCCCATCCAGCTCACAAGCGCACACACAAGCACGTGCCTGCACACCCTTTGACTAAGCTCACCTCCGGTGTAACTGACCACTCAATTTATGTCACTTACAAGCCTGAGACTTCATTTGGGAAAGCTTAGAGTGTCTGAAAATCTGATAGAAAAATGTGTACATGCAAGTCTTGGGAGTTCACGCCCCAGGGCGCCTCTCTAGGTCCCTTGATAAAGCTTTGGTTGTGGCTAGGATGCATTGCTAAGAGCATAGATATATGAGCTTTCTCTGGGTTGATGTTTTTGACCCCATGATCTACTGATGGAAAGGTATTAGAGTAAGGTCTGGGGCTACTCAAGGGAAGAATGCAGAGTGATGTCGGTTCATTTCTATGGTGACATGGACAGGGAAGGCACGTTTCCCTGAGAGGGGAGGTCCCAAAAGGGGGCTGTGTAAAAGAATTCCACAAAAGGTGTACACAACTACACCTTATTTTAGATCCATGCCTTCTAATAGATACACATAATTAAACTCATAAATTCAATATTGTAAGTAAATGTGTTAACTGCTTTTCCCAGTGGCCTAGCAAAGTACACATCCAAGATCTCTTTAGGGAGACAGAAAATCCCTTTGTATTCCTGGCTTCATTCATCATTTTAGTCTGTGGTCTGCTGGCTCTCTTGCTTCGGGCCTGAGGTAAGAGGCATCATGGGGGCCCCTGTGGTAGAAGAGACTGCTCCTCTCAGGGTGGCCAGGAAGCAGAGAGAGACAGGAAGAGGCTGAGTAAAGGGTAGTTGGGTAGCTCTTTACAGGGCCCAGCTTTAGTGACCTATTTTCTCTAACAAATCCCACCTCCTCACCTCCCCCAATTCCCAATGTTCTATCTCATGAAAGATTGGTTGCTTGATGAGGTCAGAGCCTTCAGGAGCCAATCTTCTTCAGTGATTGGTCCCATTAGCTGGAGAATGAACCTTCAGCAAGCACATGGGCCTTTTATGGGATGTATTATGTAGTTGGAGTTTTTAGACCACCAGCCCCCAAATAATAACATGGAAACTTCTTATTAATTATGAATTCTTGGCCTTAGCTTAGGCTTGTTCCCAACTAGCCCTTCTAACTTAAATTAACCCATTTATATTAATCTACATTCTGTCACATGGCTCTTTACCTATCCTCCATCTGACTCCATCTATGTCTGGCTAACTCAATCCCATGTGCCTCAGATTCTTTCCAAGTTCCTCTCTCTCCCTGGAAGCTCCACCTATCCTCTTCTCCCTAGCTATTGGCCATTAAGCTCTTTATTCAACCAATCAGAAGACGCCTTAGGCAGAGACACATTTTCACAGTGTACAAAAAGATTACCCCACAGCAGTATTACTTACTGCGTCATGCTCTGACAAATTATCTGACCAAAGCAACTTGAGGAAGGAAGGGTTTATTTGGGTTCACAATTGGAGGGAAAGTCCGGGATGGTGGGAAGTCATAGCAGCTGACATGGCTTCCACAGTCAGGAAGCAGCTGGTCACATGACATGGCATCCACAGTCAGGAATTTGGGGTTGATGCTGATGCTTAGCTCACACCCTCCTCTCTCTCTCTCTCTCTCTCTCTCTCTCTCTCTCTCTCTCTCTCTCTCTCTCTTTCTCTCTCTCTCTCTCAATTAAATCCAGGATCACAGCCAGCCGGGATGCTGCCACTCACGGTCCAGGTGGGTTTGATTTGCCTCCTGAATGATTCTAGATCCCATCAAGTTTATGATGGACACTAACCATCACAGGGAGACACTTCACATCTGAATGCTAACATCTTTGCCTGCCGTGGTGAGCCCTTACATCCTCCATCTGTTGGCAGCACGTAAGTTTTAAGTGACTGGTACTATTCAGGATGAACCACAAAGGAGTTTGTTGTTGTTGTTTCTTCATTAAACCAATGTTTTTGAGTACTGTGTGCCAGGGACTCTGGATCTATCTTCGGGGAGCTAAAAGTCTCTACCCTCGGGAGCTGACACTCCCATGGGTCAATTCAGAAAAAAAAAAAATGTATAAAACTACCAAGAGAGAAATAGAACACAGAAGGGGAATACGAGGCACAGAGATGGAGAGGGTGACACTTTAGGAAGACAGGGATGTCTTTGCCAAAGGAGGAGGATGGCTCAGTAGCTAAGAACACTGACTGCTCTTTCGGAGGTCTCAGGTTCAGTTCCCGGCACCCACATCTGGTAGCTCATAACGTCCTGTAACTCAGCCTCCAGGAAATCTGATGCCTTCTTCTGGGCTCCACGTGTACACATGTGTGCACACACACAAACAGATAAATAAAACAAACTTTTAAAAATAATAAATAGAAGCAGAACCGAACTCCAGCTGTGCTGCATTTGCTATCAAAGTCCAAGAAGGAGGGCAGGACAAGAAGCAAGGCGGTGGAGAGAAGACGCTCTGCCCTTTTGCGTAAGAAGGCAAAGAGCAGGGCCCCATCTCCTAGTGGGTTCCTGAACTGTGGGTGATGAACATTAAACCCAAGTGTGTCACAGCTTTCTGTAACTATGACAAAAATGCCCGAGGTAAATGGCATGAAAAGAGGAAAGGCTCACTCTTGGGGTGGGGGGGAGGGGTCAGTCCACAGTTGGTTGGCTCTATTGCTTTGGGGCCTGTGGCAAATCATCATGGTGAGGGGATACGGTGGAGCAAAGCTGCTCACCTAACGGCAGCCTTGAAACGAAATAGAGGAAGAGGGCTGCACACTATTATCACCTTCAAGGGCACTCCCCTAATGATCTACCTACCAATTACCTCCAGGTGTCATGGTAACTGCTGTAGGCTAAGGTCTTGCCAGGAAAGACCACAGTCAGGTGCCCAGCAGCTGGAGACAGGCTCCACACCTAGCCTCTTGGAGTTTATGGAGCTGGAAGCAGAATTATCACTGAGCTTTGGCTTACCTGAGTTTCTCTGGAACCTGTCCCTTTTAGAGGGGTCCCCAGTGGAGACAGCAGGCACTCTTGAGTGTGTATGCGTAGGACACACTTTGGCAGAAGGCTAGAATCTGCAGAGAGGTTTGGGAAGGCGGCGACCTTGAGTCTTCAATTCTGAAGACAAGGCCTGGGCCAGAGGGAGGAGGACAATCCTGTCAGCAGCTCTTGAGTCCAGCACTGGCTTGGGTGTAGGTTCTGGAGGAGGGAGGCTGGAAGACCCGTGTAGTACCCAGCACACCCTGTGTGGCCTTGAAGAAGCCCCTCTGCTCTCTGTCTCTGGAATGCTCGTCTGGAAGCCTAGAGTAAAGCCTGTGGTGGGTAGGAGGATCCCCTAAAGACATCGGGTCCTCATGCCCAGTATCTGCGGCTGGGTGCCGGGTACCAGAAAGGTATTTTTGCAGGCACAATATTTTGCAGGCCTTGAAACAGAAGGCCACCCAAGTTAATGATGTGGGTTGTTGTGGGCCGGGGTCCTTCTTAACTCTGGGGTACAGGGAAACGAGGAGGGGTACCTTGCTGGCTTTGAGGACAAAGGGGGACCAAGGAATGCAGACATGTTTAGAAGCTGGAAAAGCACATGTGCCCAGCTCAGCCAATACCTCAATGTCAAGCCATCGAAATCCATTCTGAATGCCACCGCTACAAGCACCCGGATTTGTATCGAATTAACCCTGCACCTGGGGCCTGTCCTAGTTAGCTTAGTTGCCAACTTGACAAAACCTAGAGTCACCCGAGAGGAAAAAGCTCAACTGAGGATTTGCTTAGGTCAGACTGGCCTATGGGTGATGGGGGAAGTCTTCTGTACATATGTTTCTCTTATTGGTTGATGAATAAAACACTGTTGCCCAATATGGAAGCAGGATAGGTGGGACTGGGAGGGGTGGAGGATTCTGGGAAATGTAGGACAAGGTCATGAGGTGATGTCTGGAGGAGAGGACAGGTGAGTCTGGTGTTCTCAGTAAAATAAGACCATGTAGAAATACATATATTAGTAATTACAGGTTAACAATTAAGACAGAGCTAGCCAGTAAGAAGGTCTGGACACTGCCCAACAGCATTATAATTAATACAGCATCTCTGTGTTATTTGGGGGTTCTCACAAGGCTGTTGGACCAGGCTGGCAGGGAAGTGCTCATAACATGTGGGCGTGTCTTGGGGTGGGGAACTACCTAAATTGTTCATTGATATAGAAGCCACCATGGGTGGCACATCCTTAGGCAGGTAGGTGCTCCAGGGTTAGAGAAGAAAGCTAGCTAAACATGAGCCTGTGCATGAGCCAGAGAGCAAGCCAGCGGGTGGTATTTCTCCATGGTTTGCCTCCAGATTCCTGCCTCGAGTTCCTGCCCTGACTTCCCTCAATGATGGAGTGAAGCCTGGAGTTGTCCGCTGAAATAAACCCCTTTTTTTCCCAAGTTCCTTTTGGGCCAAAGTGTTTTATCACAGCGACAGAAAGGAATGTAGGACAGGATAATTTATTCTTACGGCCACAGGAAATGTTCCCTGGCTGCTCAGAGATGTTCAGTGCTATCTAGAAACAGCTGGTGAGACTGGATTGGTGCCAGAAGGGACCCCAGGCCTATAGAATTTTCCTCGGTGATGGAAGGTTTGGGCACTGTTACCTGCTGGCCAGGTGTGGCTGTTGAGCACCTGAAAGGTGGGGGTGGAGTCTAGAGGCAACTATTTATTTCTCTTTGATTTTGATTTAAATTGAAATATCCACTCACGGAAAACAGCTCCTATGTGGACAGAAAGTCCAACTAAACAATGCTGCGTGGGGCTCAGAGCCAGAGTCCAGGAGAGAAACTGATCCAGGCGAGGGGTCACAGGGCCCTTGTGTCCCGCTAGCTCCAGATGCTGCTTTCCCTTGGTTCTCAGCGTGGCTGCGTTAATTATGCAGTGACCTCTTTGGTCCTCATACCCTGAGGTCCCAGAAGAAGGCCCATTTCCTCTCTGTGGTGTAAACGTGGGCACTTAGCCACTTTCAAGAGCCAAGATGCAGGTCTTGGCTGTCAGGAGGCTGTGCAGGCCAGAGGCTCTGGCAACGGCAGCCCAGACCTCTGCTCTCTGCCGGTCTAGGAGGCCATTGCTCTTGCAGCCACGATTCAGCTGCAGGCACCCACTTGCTCTGTAGTGCTGGTGCAGAGGCCAGGACCAAAACACTGGAGGAAATGCTGTGCCACTGAGGTATAGTCCCGTCCCACCCCCTTCTGTGTGTGTGTGTGTGTGTGTGTGTGTGTGTGTACAGGTGTACTCACTCATCCCAGTGTGTGTGTGTGTGTGTGTGTGCAAGCTGATGTAGAGGCTGGAGGCTGACATCGGCATCCTTTCCTTGACCCTTCTCCACTTTATTTTCTAGACAGGCTCTCTCCCCAAACCTGGGACTTACCATTTTGGCTAGATAGCCCTGGGATCCCACTTGTCTCCATACCACAAACAATGGGGTTACAGACCCACAGTTCTCTACCCAGCTGTTTATGTGGATGCTGGGGATTCGAACTCAGGTACTCATGTTTGCACAACAAGCACTTTATCCACCGAGCCATCTCCCCAGCTGTCCTGGCTTCCTTTTACTTCTTTTAAGACAGGGTGTCACCAGGTTGCCTGAACTGGACCTGGACTCTGTCGCATAGGTAGGACTTAGGCTTGTGGTCTCACTCCTGCTCCCACAGAAGTCAGCATAACCACGCTAGCCCTTTGATCCCTTGGAGATAAAGGAACGTCCGTGTTACTCAGAATTTGTCTCTGTGGAGTTATGGGCTCCTAGGAGGCTGTATGTGTGTGAAGGCGCTCAGGACCTAGCCGAGGTTTGGGGCGCATTTTTCTAGCTGGAGAGTTGATAACCTTCACTGCATTTGCAGAGGGATCTGTGACCCGGAAAAGTGGGGAAAGGGTCAGGGAAATGGCTCAGCGAATAGAGGCATTTGCTGCCAATTCTGATAACCCGAGTTCAATGCCTAGAACCCACGCGATAGAAGGAGAGAACAAATTCTTCTGAGTTGTCCACACTCAGGCATGCACACACATATGCATGCAAATAAATTATGCGACTTAAATATAAAAATGCAAGGGTCAGAAAACATTGCTTTCTCGTGGCCTGGCCTGGCAGAGACCTGCTTCTGCCCCACCCCCAGTGCTCAACAACACTGGGCCCATCGCCTTCCCCTTTCTGGTACCTTCCTTTTGTCCCACTCTATCCACACTTCCTGTCTCACACCCCCCACCCACCCCAGCCAGGCTTGTCAATGGGAAGGAGGAGCCACACCAGGTGTACTTCTGGAAAGACAAAGAGAGATACAGAGGGGAGTGCGTGTACAAACAGGCCGGCCTCCAGAAGAGAGGAATTACAAGAATTACAATTGATTTTCCACCATTAATGAAGCATGAGCCCGTGTGATTGCATCTTGAAGAGATTTATAATTATTCATCGAATCTGGGAAGATAATTAAACTTCATTAAACGCAGACATGACAAGCCTTCAGAGCAAGCTGAGACCTCTGCTTGGGGTTCAAGATAGGAGCAGGAGATGCGAGCTGAGCTGTCAGGTGGGAGGTGGGGGCTGAAGAGGCTGTGGGAGCTGGGAGGGAGCTGTATTCTGAGAGTGTAGCCACTCCTGGGTCTAGCCACCTCTGTCTTTACGTTCTGCCCCCTGCCCCCTCACCAACCTCATCCCAGCCCCTCCTCCTCCCCCCTGTCCTTCTTATTAAAGGGTCGGAGGATCAGGCCTGGGAGGGGCTTAAAGGGAGAGTGGACACCAGAGCAGAGGGAGGGATGGAGGAACGCAGAGGCTCCCCCAGGTGGGTAGATAAGTGTGCAGGCCATCTGCCAGGTGGTGCATGGCACAGGCACACAGCGCTGAGGGGTGGCCTGCTCCTCACCTGCTCTGAGACACATGGCTCAGGAGGACAGTGCAATGGGACCGCATGGCCCTGTGCACAGTGGCTTCCTCTGGGCTGGGGGGAGTGAGAAGCGGAGGGACAGAGGGGAAATCTCACCTCAGCTCCATGACCCATAGCCCACACCGAGACATGACATGACACTAAAAAACATTTAGCTGTGTACAGATGTGATCAGCTATGTGCGATGGAGAGCGAGGCTCTGAGCTAAGCATGTTAGCGGCAAAGATGACATGTTTCCTGGTGGTTTTGCACATGCATGCTCTAACATATTCTCGTGTGTGTGTGTGTGTGTGTGTGTGTGTGTGTGTGTGTGTGTGTGTGTTGTGTGTACTGGTCTGTCTGGTTATAACAGACACACTTTCTTTATCTCTATAGGTTCAAGAGAGCCAGCCCCAGCTTGGAGATGGCTTGGTTCTGCCTTCCTGGGCAGGCAGTCCTGCATACCTGCCCCCTCCCCATTAGCCACTTTGAGCCATCGTTCCCACCCTTTGGGTCCTCTTCTGAGTACTCCTCCCATCCTCCACCCTCCCTGACCCCAGTGCCCCCAAAAGCGATGCCACAAGCCCTTCCCGCCACATGCACCCCTTCCCGGTGCCTCGCTGCTCCCTGCCAAGGTGACAGTGCTCTCACCGTGCCCCCTCACAGGGCTGCTCTGGCAAGGAGGAGTCTTGCTCAGAACTGGCTGCGAGGGAGGTGGCCCCAGCAAGGCCGAGCTCAAGGTCACTGGTGGTGTCAGGGAAGTGAAGAATGGACGGAGGAGGAGGGGACAGTTGGGACACTCCCTTAGCACAAAGGCTAAGGTCCCATTCCTGGACCCCATGCCTGCTTTCCCACTGCTCTTCAGCCCCCCTGTCGTGTGACCCCTGTCCTGTTTCCTCAATAGTGGGCTGGTACACTACTGTGATCATGGTGTTGATGAGAACAGCCAACCCACACAGAGTAACGGGCGTGGCATCAGGGCTCAGTGAATGACACAATTCTACATCTGTACCGTTTGAATTCTTTCCGTCTTAGTTAGGGTTCTCTCTTGCTGGGCACAGACACAACGGCCATGGCAACTCTTACAAAGAAAGCATTTAACTGGGGTGGCTGGCTTACCCTTTCAGGTGTTCAGTTCATTACCGTCATGGCGGGAGAATGGCAGCATGCAGGCAGACGTGTGCTGGAGGAGCGGAGCACCCTACATCCCGTAGGCACTGGAAGTTGAACTGACATACTGGGCACTACCCTGAGCATAGGAAACTTCAAAGCCCTCCCCCACAGTGACACATTCCCTCCAACAAGGCCACACCTCCCAAGTGCCGCTCCCTCTGGGGACCATTTTCTTTCAAACCACCACACTCATCTTCTAAGAATCCTTATTTCTTTGTGACCTGTCAAAGGGAGAGATGTGTCGCATGACTCCATACTGATACCAAGGAAGGTTTGTGAACTAAGGGCGAATGATACAGGGTCACAAGACTGGCTTCTGGAGATCCTTTCCCAACATAAGGCACTCTAAGTTGGTGGGTGAACTACTTTAAAGGATTTCTGATGCATGGTCATGTTGTAGGGAAGTAAAGAAAACCTGTAGAGGTCTGGCAAAGCAAGAAAATGAAACCAGGTCCACAGAAAGCAATGAGCTGACTCTGGAAGCCAGTTTTCCCTAGGGACAACTGGTCAACCCACTAGTAGCTTCTTAGAGAAGCAGGAGAGAAAACTGAGCCTGGGCTAAGACCATGTTTTTAAAAATCCCCCAATAATGCTCTGAGAAGGGTCTGTCTGGGCTCTGGTGGGAAGGGCAGAAAACAAAGGGAAACATACATGGCCCTCCATGGAAACCATGCCCTGTCTCTCATGTGTATCCTGTAGAGCTATAGAAGCAGAAAGTTGGCCCACCAAGGTAGAGGCACCTGGCAGAAACAGATGGACTCTCTAGAGATGGGCTCCCCTAACAGGGGCCACAGAGGATCCCTATGAATACAGGCAACAGCAAGCACTGTTACCCTTCAAAAGAAGGAATTGGGAAGCCTCCATCATAAGGTGGGCAGAGTGGGCAGGGTGGGCAGGGTGTGAGGAGCCATTACGGAATGCACATGTATTAGAACACTACATGGCATATTATCTGTATGCACCTTTCTCCATTTTTTAACATTTATTTATCTTTATTTATGTTCATGTGCATGTTTGTGTATGTGCAAGTTTGAGGATTCCCTTGCCCTAGGAGGCTAGAAAAGGGAGTCAGATCCCATGGAGCTAAAGTTACAGGTGACTGTGAGACATTTGATGTGGATGCTGATGTTTAAAAGCTTCCTAGGGGCTAGGAATATAGCTCAGATGGTAGCCTGCTTGCCTGGCATACACAAAGTATCAGGTTCAATTCCCAGCACCATATATGTGGGTATGGTGGTACACACCTGTAATCCCTGGAGATGGAGGAGGATAAGACGTTCAAGGTCATCCTTAGCAACATAGAGAGTTAGGGCCAACCATGTATGACCCTCTTGAAAAATATAATTTAAAAAATAGTTCATACAGGAAATAAGTTCCAAAATGTGAATGTATAATTGAGGCCACTCATGGCGGTACATACTTATAATTTCAGCACTTAGGAAGCTGAGGCAGGAGGATCACAGGTTTGAAGATAACCTAGGCTCTGATAAATAAAAAACATAAATACATGGAACACAAACTTTGAGCAGGAGTCAGCAGAAAGATGGAGCACAGACCGACCTAGCAAATGCTGAATTTTTATATGTAAATATTTTAGATGTAAATATAAATGCATAATATTTTATATGTAAAAATGGGTATCAAAAGTATGACAAGGCCAGCAAGATGGATGTCTGAATAAAAGCATTTGCTGTGTAAGCGTCATGACCTGAGCTCAATTCATGAACTCACAGTGAAAGGAGGGAACTGAGGCCCAAAACTTATCTTCTGACCACACATGTACAATGGTCATACATGCACCTGTTACTCTGTCACACACAAATTGTAATGATAGTGATAATAAATCCTTAAAGAGAGCCAAGATATGGCATAGTGGGTAAAGGTGCTTGCTGCCAAGACCGACAACCCTAATGACACCCCAGGACCCACATGGTGGAAGGGACCACCTCACTGGCTGAAACGGTGACTTTACAAAGAATCAAGGACCAGCCAGGCAGTGGTGGCACACGCCTTTAATCCCAGCACTCAGGAGGCAGAGGCAGGCGGATCTCTGTGAGTTCGAGGCCAGCCTGTTCTACAGAGCTACACAGAAAAACCTTGTCTTGAAAATTAAATGAATAAATAAAATAAAATAAATAAAAAGAATCAAGAACCCGGGAATATTGATGTCATAACGGTGAGAAACAACTGAAAAGAGAATTAGTGAACTGGAAAGGAGCTAAAACTCACACTTCTCACAGAAAGAGAAAGAGACAGAAAATACAAAAGAGAGACTGGAGAGAGAAATCATGGAGGTCCAGCAGAAGTAGGTGTGAGAACGGCAGAGTCGTAAGTTCAAGGACAGAATGGTTGAGGCTTTTCCAGAACAGTCAGAAACCCTCCAACTCTCAACGAATCCCAATCAGGATAAATAAAGAGATTTCTATCTAAGCACACCTCAGTCTAACCACAGCACAGCAAAGTGGAAATCTTAAAAGCAATGGAGATAAAAGGACTGCTGAGAGGAGATGTCGAGCCCACGGATAGCAGGGTTCTCACTAGAAGCCAGGACAGGAGGACAGCACCTTCAAAAAGCTGACGGAAGACAACTGTCATCTGAGCATTCAAACGCCTCTGAAATGGTTTTCCAAGAATGAGAGCAGAATAAAGACATTTTCTGTCACACAGAAACAGCCAGAGTTTTCAGCCAAGAACCTCGCTCAGCCGAGGGCTGAGAAACAAACCTCAGGAGGAACGATTGGTGGAAGGCAAAGCAGGGTACCAAGACAGCGACTGCAGAAACACGACTGTGTGCGTGCGTGTGTGTGTGTGTGTGTGTGTGTGTGTGTGTGTATGAGCATTTGAGCTGAAGTGGGAACAGGGTGAATGCATACTCAAGGTCCTGGAACTGTACAGGAGGAGGGTTCAGAAATTGTAGGTAACAATTATAATCTAAATATGCATGTCAAATTTTTATGGTAATTATAGGAGATTAGAAATAGCGTTATTATAACTTCTACATTAATAGGGAAAAAATAGAATAATGTAGGGAGGGGTGAACTTCAGCCAACAATGGGAAAGATAGGGGGGAGGGAGGGAGGGGGAGGGAGAGAGGAGAGGAGAGGAGGAGGGAGAAGCAGGGACCAGACAGCAAGGGGTTCAAGGTCAAAACAGCACATTTTAGAGGTCAAGTAAAGGCTAAATTCCAGATCTCCCATCGCCAAATTCCAGTGCTTCCCTGCCCCCCCAAAAGCCAGCACACTTCCCTCTATCACAGCAAAACCAGAAGGACAATGAATCCCCCAACCGTAAGTGAAGCACACGTTGTCTTAGATTGTTTTCTGCTGATGCTGTAAACACCGGGACCAAATGCAACTTGGGAGAGGAAGGATTTGTGTGGCTTACATGTCCGATCATGGTCGGCCATCAAGGGCAGGGACTGAAGGCAGGAATCTGGAGGCAGGAGCAGAAGCAGAGACCATGGAGGGCAGCTGCTTACCAATTTGTGCCAGTGCTGATGCACAGCTAGCTTTTCTTATTCAGCCTAAGCCCACCTGCCTGGGGATAGCACCGCCCATGGTGGGCAAGGCTCTCTTACATCAACCAGAAATGAAGAAGATGTCTCAGAAATGGCCACAGGCCAATCTGATTGAGACAATTATTCGGGTGAATGTTCCTTCTTCCCATGTGACTCTAGATTCGTGTCAAGTTAACATCTGTGACACAGACATCACTCAGAAATGTATATTGACAGATCTATAACAAAAGCATTTTGGGAGCTGGGAAAATGGGTAGCACTTCTTGCTATGCAAGCATGAGGAGTTGAGTTCGAATCTCCAGCATCCACATAAAAAGCCAGGTATGGCCACATGCTTTTCTGTAACATTAGCATCCTGGGGAGCAGGCACAGGGGGATGGCTGGGGCTTTTCTGACTACCAGTCTAGTTTGAGGTTCAGTGACAGAGCTTGTCTCAAATATCAAGCTAGAAATGACAGTAGGGTACTCAACATCCTCCTTAGGCCTCATTACTCCCATGCCTAGGCACACGTGGACATGGATGATCTCTCTCTCTCTCTCTCTCTCTCACACACACACACACACACACACACACTTTGATCAACATGCCACAAAAGTCACCAGTTCTGCACAGCCACCTACAATATGGGCACCTGTGTGCGGTAAGCCACTGGATGATCATAGCAGCATCACGGGGTAGATGGTAGCAGCTCACCTTTCTCACAGACTTGGTACCCTAGGTAAAAGGAAGAGAAACAGCATCCCCAAGTCACATAGACAAGAAGTGGCAACACAAGAACTTGAACCCAGGCAGCCAGGCACCCTCTACTCTGCACTGCCTCCCCACAGGCTCAAGGGAGGAGGCAGTGTCCTGGAATGATACTACTTAGAGCTGGAGCCTGGAACAATACATAAAACAGCTGTACAAGCCAATTTGGAGTGCTTGGTAGAAATCTGAATACGGAGTCATTATTAGATGATATTATCGCTACCACGTTTTGTGTCTTGAATTGTGATTACCATGTTATGATTATATAAGAGGGCATCCGTAGAGGACAGACACTGAAGTCTTTAAAGCAGGAATACCAGGATGCTGGTAGCTTGCAAAGGTTTCAACGGAAAAGAGCAGTAAGTCAGATCTTGCCAAACAGGACCGTTTGACAAGCGGGCGCTCAATGTTTCAATAGCAGGCCACGCCCATTCTCACAATGGCTATGTCCTCTCATTTCTTGCCAGCTCAGCCAGGAAATTCTGCCAACCAGAGTGGGGCTGCCTTGCGGGTGTGTCCCACTAAGTGGCTGAAACCTGGGTGGTCTCAAGTGGCCAGGGCTAGAGCAACTCAGCTGGATTTCATGGCCTTTTCTGCCTTCACAGGCTACAAAGATCCTCAGGCGTGCACTGAAGAGGGTAGGGGAAAGACACAGATCATAGACGCTGTGTGCCTCGGGTGTGACATTACTGTCCTGTTGGTCAAAGCAAGCCCATGGCCGGACTGAGAGTTGAAGTGGGACGTGGAAAGGAAGGGTCACTGATGCCATCCAAATATGCTACAATTGGAGTGTGTGTGTGTGCGTGCGTGTGTGTGTGTGTGTGTGTGTGTGTGTGTGTGTGTGTGTGCATGTGCCCCCACAGAGGCCAGAATAACTTGTCAGACTGCTTGGAGCTGTAGTTATAGATATTTGTGAACTGACTGATGTGGGTGCTGGGATCTGAACTCCCTCCTCATGACTGAGCCACAAGGACTCTTAACCGCTGCTGAGCCATTTCTCTAGCCCCCATGTTTTATTACATTTATTTATTTACTTATTTATGTGAGGATTACAGATGTGTGTGGAGGTCAGAGGACAACTCTCAGGAATTGGCTCTCCCCTTCTACCAGGTGAGTCTTGAGGATTGAACTCAGGTTGTCAAGACTGGTGGCAAGCACCTCTACCTACTGAACCATCTCCTCACCCCTGGCCTTTACAAAAAGAAATAAAGAAAAAAATTGGTCCTGGGGAATCTATGTTACTTAATCCCCCCCATATCTGTGAAGTTGCATTATGATTTTAGTTTCTTCAACATTTTTTAAGCTTCCAAAATAAAAAGTTAAAGACATGAAGCAGCAATAAGAAAAGCAAGAAACCACCACGTAACTGTAGGACTGGTCAAATTCCAAACACTGCCACCACCATTGCTGGCAAGCACAAAGACAACTGCCGACGGAATGGCAAAGAGGTTCCGTCGGCCACCTTGGAAACCTAGCCTGTCGACCTTCTTCCAAACCAAACTGCTCTGAGTGCAGACATAGCACCACACTCCCCGGGAATCACAAGATCATTGGGAAGGTGTGCTACACAAACACCTGCACACAGATGTACACTGCAAGCCTTGTTCGTTATCGTCAAAGCTCAGGAGCAGCCAAGACATCCTGCAGGTGAACGGTGGACAAACTGTGGAACATACAGACAACAGAATAGAATTTAACACTAAGACTAGATGAGCTCTCAGTGGGGTTGGGGAGATGACTTCCAGTTCTTGCTGCATGCCCATGAGGACCTGAGTTCATCCCCACCACCCAAAGAAAAACCAGCATGGTGGTGAACCCCTGTGATCTCAGCACTAGGGAGGCAGAGGCAGGTAGAGCTTTGGAGTCCATTGGTCAACTGGTCTACCTGAGTCAGTGAGCCGCTGGTCAGTGAGAGACTCAAAAAAAAGCAGCTAGCATTAAGTTAAGACACCTGACATCATCTGCCTCTGGCTTTCACATGTGCATAATACACGTGTGCCTGTGCAAACACACATGCATATACACACACACAAACATACACACAGAGAATTCATTTTATTGTTTTTAAAGATTTGTTTCTATGTGCATCATATATATCTGCATATGTATTGCACCATATGTAGTCTGCCAGCCTGCCACTCACAGAATGCACACCACTGACAGAGACTCCTGGAGTAAGCTGTGGACTTCAGATTTACCCATGCCCCACTTGAGCAGAGGGTCTGAGGATGGGGCAAGCTCTCTGTGCATTTGAGGGTCAGAATAAGGGAAGTTTCTCAGACTGCCTCTTTTCCATGGATCTAAGAGAAGTTCTTAAAAAAGAAAGTTAAAAGGGGCAAAAGTCACAAAGAAGCCAATCTAATCATAGCAAGCCTTTGCTTAAAAAATGTGTCCCCTCATGAGAACGTTCACAGCAGCTTCCCCGGTGAAATTTCCAAACCAGTCACCAGCAGCAAGAACGAGCTCACCATGAACAATGGTGAGGGATAATAAACATTGGTGAGCTTCGACACAGAGCAGCATGATGAATCCTGATGATAATAACCAAGAAAGGAAAGGAAAATCAGGGCCAGGGCCAGCGCGATGGCTCAGTGTCTGGGGGGCTTGCCACCAAGCCTGATAGCCTGAGCCCAGTTCCAGGAGCCACATGGAAGGAGAAGAAAAGTGAATCCTGCAAGCTGTCCTCTGACCTCCCATGTGTGCATGAACACACACACACACACACACACACACACGGTGGGGGAGGGAAAATCAGAAGTGTGTTTATGGTATGATGACGCAGTCAGTCATATGAGGTTCAAGATTAGAGAGGAAATGAATCCTGGCCTTTCCCTCGGGCAGCGTCTATCGGGAAGGACACAGAAGTGGGAGACTGCTACAGATAGATGTTCTGTGTATCAGATGGGTAGTTGTTATATGAATGTATGCGGGTGGGAAAAGAAAATCAATTGTACCCTAAGATATGTGCTTTAGAAGATGTGTCAGAAAAACACAAACACACTCTAACTCTTAAAACTTGGCTGGTTTCTCAGTGACTCTCAAATAAGATCCGAATCTCTTAGCATTCAATTTAATTTAGTTGCATTTAATTGAGCACACTTCTCTTCCCATCATGCCAGAAACAGCAAACAGCATGGCCCTAAGTCTCCCTGCCAAGTGCAGATGCAGATGTTTCATCTGAATGGGACCTCATGCGACTGGTCCCTGAGGGTACCCAGACACCAGATGGGTGGCATCCGTGATCCCTGGGTACCTTCCCGGCCACTTTAGTGAGCTTGCCGCTGCCATCCTGCAGGTGCCCCTCCCCCCTCCTCCGCCCTGGTTGCTGCAGTGGACCCACCCCTCACTGTTACACACTTTACAGCCATCGTCAAACATAATGATTCTTACCCTAGAGAGAAATTGGGTTCCATTTTATATTTTATTGCCTCCAAAAGGACATTTTTTACCTCCCCACAGTCCAAAGCCAGGAGGAACAGGATGATAAATCTCAGAAAAGGTTTCCACCAAGATAGATGGTCCAGCCAGAAGATCACACTGTTCCAAGCAGGAATCCAGAGAATAAACAAGCGGTCAACCCTTTGCCACCCCCGCTGGTAACCTGTCCTCAGATCCACCTATGTATGCAGCATCAGGGGACAGGGAGGAAGGGGGGCTGTGGCTCCGGGTCCTGAAGAAACCTGCCTCTCTTCCAGCCCTCACACCCTTATTCAAAGACATCTTTCCTGGACACAGAATGCTTGCCTGAGTGTGGCATCAGTCCTTGGGTTCAATCCCCAGTACTGAATAAACTATGAATCGTGTGGTATCTGTGCAAAAGCCCAAAACTCAGAAATTGGAGACAGGAAGATCAGTCCAAGGTCAGGCTGACAAGATGGCTCAATGAGAAAGTGCTGACCTGAGTTTGGATGCTGCAACACACGTAAATGTGTGTGGAGAGTACTGACTCCACAAAATCTTCTGATCTCCACACGTGCACCTCGTCACATGCACACCTCCAACACATGTGTCATGCACATTTACACACAATATTTTTTATTTATAAAAAAGAATCTCAAGGTCATCCTAAGCTATGAAATTGAATTTGAGTCCAGCCTGGGCTACAATAAAAAGGTGTCGTTCTACGAAGGAGCACAGTCGGTTCGCAAGGCTCTCAAATGAACGGCTGCCTCCTGCTTGGTTGCACATAGTTTTAGACAGTCCTGATTTGCTCCATTGTATGGGTGGGGAAGACAAAGGCTGGCGTGACGGTCAGCCTTGCAGCCAGTGAAGAGCACGCTGGTGAACACCATGACTCCCCTCAGTGGCCCAGGAGCTAGCCAGAGACCAGGGAGACCTTGGGGGAGATGGCAATAGGAAGGCCATTGCCACTACAAGACCAGCCTCTGTCCTGAGTCACTCCTGATGGTCCTGCCTCTTGGTGCTCCCACTCCCGATCCTCCCACTCCTGGTGCTCCCACTCCTGGTGCTCCCACTCCTGGTGCTCCCACTCCTGATGCTCCCACTCCTGATCCTCCCACTCCCGGTGCTCCCACTCCTGATGCTCCCACTCCTGATCCTCCCACTCCTGATGCTCCCACTCCTGATCCTCCCACTCCTGATCCTCCCACTCCTGATCCTCCCACTCCTGGTGCTCCCACTCCTGGTGCTCCCACTCCTGATCCTCCCACTCCTGGTGCTCCCACTCCTGATCCTCCCACTCCTGATCCTCCCACTCCTGGTCCTCCCACTCCTGATCCTCCCACTCCCGATCCTCCCACCTCCCGATCCTCCCACCTCCCGATCCTCCCACTCCTGATCCTCCCACTCCTGGTGCTCCCACCTCCTGGTGCTTCCAACTGACAGAAGAACAGTTGGCATCGCTCTTTCTTTCCATCTTTGCCAAATGACGTGCACAAGCATTAGCATCCTTGGAGAACCCGTGGCCTAACACAAGGTCAACCAGAGAAAGACAGTGAACCATCTCACAGGCCCCAACAAGGAGAAGAGTGAAGCAGGACCAGATCTCAAGGCTGCTGATGCCAGGTATGGAGTATCGTCTTCTTACCCAGCACACACAGACACACACACACACACACACACACACACACACACACACACACACACAAACCTCTCTCTCAAAGGAGCTATCATTTCTGTTTTCTGTATTTTATGTGGTGACCTGGGTGCAGTACCCAAGGATGCCAGAAGAGGGCAGAAGAACCCCAGAACTGGAGTTTCAGATGGTTGTGAAATGTCATGTGGGTGCTGGGAACTGAACCTAGGCCCTCTACAAACGCAGCAAGCACTGTACTCGCTGACTCATCACCTCTCCATCTATTTTTTATTTCGTTGTTGCTGCTGGGTCTTTTTGAGATTGTGTAGCTCAAGCTGGCTTCAAACCTGTCTCTGCCTCCAAGGGCTGGGGTTACTGGAATGTACTATTATGTCCATTAACTATAATTCCCTCCTAATGCAGCTGAAAACACAGGGTTTAGTTGTTAGTTACTTTATAACAAGACCACAGAGTTCTAAAACCTAGCACTCGTGAAGAAACTAGCCCCACGGCCCCATGTACTGCATGATTTCCATATATATGAAATACCCAGAGCAGGGAAATCCAAGGAGACAGGAGATACATTAGCAGCTGCCTGGGGCTGGGACGGGCTGTTGTGAGGAATGGGGATGGCTCCTGTGGGGGAAGAAAGCATCCCCGAGCCCAGGATGGAGAAAGCTGTGCGGCGCCGAGTCCACTAAAAGCCACTGAACCATGCACTTGAGCTGGCTGACTTTATGCTATGTAAATGGAATCCAATAAAGCTGTTTTTAAATAAAATCATTAGTCTTCCCCAGCCTGTGTGCTCACTATGAGCCGCTGGTTGTGAGAGCTACTCATGTCGTCATTGATACTGGGAGGGTGCGTGAAGGCATCCCAGCCCAATGCCCAGTGTGAGCACCCTCCTTTGGGTACATTTGTTATGGTGAGTTTCAAAGTGTGTCCCTGGAAGGGCTGCAGGCTCCGCCCACAGCTGGTGGTACCGCTGGATCCTGAGTGAGCGGACATCATCCTTCCATTGGGCCACTGGGGGCGTCTTGAAAAAGGAGCATCTTTCTCTTGTTCCCTTACTCCCTCTCTCCTTCTCTTCTTCCTGCCACAAGGTGAGCAGCTTCCACTGTGAGTTTCACTAATTTACATTGAAATAAACACCCGAGAGCTAGGGGGCCTGATGGCACAAACCTACAATCTCATGCCAAAGAGGGCTACAAGTTCAAGGCCTGTCTGGGTGACAAGAGTGAGTTTAAGACCAACTTGAGCAAGTTCATGGGGTCGAGTCTCAAAATAAAAAGAAATTGAGACGAGGGGCAAGAAGAGATAGGTAAGATAAAGAGGTACATCGGTTTTATCCTGGCTGCAACCAACTCCCAGGATTATGTGGTGTGTTCCATAGGAGACGCTAAAGGCTGTGCAGGCGCAAGGCAGGCAGAACTTTTGTGTCCCAGGAAATCATACAGCCCAGGCAGACCAGGGCCTCCACAGATCCATCCTTAGCCTCCTGGGAAGGAGCAGATCAACTTGCAGAGCCTCCCTAGGGCTCTCAGCCATGTTCTGGGGTCCGATCTGGGATTTCCAGAGGCCACGCTGACCCCTGGCAGGATGCCTTGTCCCCTAATACCCTCAGCATGTCCCCAGACAGCGAGCAGGCAGTGAGGAGAGTAATTCTGGGACACACCTGTGAGCAGGTTCCTCTGGCAGAACTGTAAGACAATTTAAAAAAATAAAAAAAAACCGGCTCAGAGTCCCTGAGCAGCAGGCTGGGCCCCGGGCTCTGTCTCTGCTGAAGTTTCCACCCCCCCCCCCCCGTACATTCCCATCTGCAGCCGAGGCCTTTGTGTGGGTGGCAAGCAGGGAAACAGAATTGGTGGGGGCCTAGGGCATTGGGCTGTGTCCTTGGGGAGATGAGAACAAAGGCTCATCACTGTGACAACCAAGCCTTCTGCTGGGGAGTCTGTGGGGCTCCCTTACCAGGCTGCGGATGCTTCCTCAGCCAAGGGCCCAGGGAGAGCAGAAGCAAATCAGGGCCCCAGGAGATGGCTCAGGGGGTGAAACCCACAATCCGAGAGTCTGGTCCCTGAACTTGCAAAGTAGAAGGAGAGAATTAACTCCTACAAGTTGTCCTCTGGCTTGCACACATATGCTGCGGCCTGCATACACATATACAATAAATAAATGTTAAAGAGGAATGGCTGCCAATTGCAGCAGAGAGCCACCCTGTGAGGCAAGTAGGCACACGAAAAGTAAACATGGCTAGCTGATGGCTGGTCCAGCTGGTCACGAACAAGCTGCCAGGAGCCTATGGCACACCCCAAAGCCCTGGAAGAAAGTCCCACTGCAGTGCTAGAGGGTTAGCCTGACGGAGTAATGAACAGGGAGAGGCTGACCGCCTCACACCAGGCCATGGCTGCAGCCAGGAGGAGCTAGAACTGAGCTGGAGAGAAGCCACAGGTGGGGTGGGGGTGGGGGACTGGCACGTGGCTCCTATTTCTTCCTGTGGTCAAATGGGCAAGGAGAATCCTCAGAGTTTAGGGTGAGCTTGAGGATTGGAGACAAATGAGGGCTAGAAATCGAAGATGGCTCAGAAAGGTTTTGTGTGTTCACACACGTGCTTGCCACCTGTGGGCCTCGAGGGTCACAAGACGAAGACCAGTTTTCTTCTCCTGACTCCCAGGGTCTCAAAGAGGGGGAAACAGAAGCCAGAAGATGCCATGGGAACATCAGGGAGGTCAGCCCCACAGTCCTAGCCACCTCTCCCTTCGTGGCCTCCTGGGCCCAGTTTACACCCTTATGGTTGTAGTCACTCTCAGCTAACAGGAAGATATACGTCCCACTTCTGGCTCCTAATCTCCCAAGCACCCATCTCCCTCCCCTCCACATATCCACCAATAACCCCCACTCACCCTACAGTCCAAACAGCCCCTCAAGTTGGACACTTCCATGGTTCCCTTGTCCCCTACCTGGGATGGCCATCCCTCCCAGATCCTCGGGCCTCTGACTTCCCAGATGGATTTATGCCATGACCACCTGCCCACCCAGGGCTTCCTACATAAGAAGGTTCCGTTTAGCTTTTTTGTTGTTATTGTTCCCAGACTCTATGAGAGCATTTAAAACATGGGTTCCTCAATACATGTTGGCTCAGGGAATAAATGATTTGGGGTGGATAGATAGTTTTGGTGGTTTGGGGTAGATGGATTGATGAAGGAACGGGTAGATGAATGGATAGATGGGGGATGGATGAACAGTTTGGGGTGGAGGGTAGTTGGGTAGATGGGTGGGTGGGTGAGTGGGCAGATAGATGGATAGATGGATGGGTAAATAGACGGGGGGGATAGATAGATGACAGGATGGGTGGATGGGTTGGTGGGTCAGAGGATGGATGGATTCAAGTACACAGCCTTTAAATTTTTAGAAGAATGTGTTTTCTTGATGTACTAAGTGATAACCCAATCGCTTGATGTGTTGCATACAAATACCCATTCCTGTAGGCATCAGAACCCTGTAACACAAGCACACAAGGGTTTCTGTCATTCACAAAAGTGCAGATGTGGACAGTGTTGAGCTAGGAAGGGCTTTCCAGAAAGCTGTTGTGACTCTGGGTCTTCCTGTTTCTGCTCCGCCATCAAGGCCACCTTCAGTCAGTATGGCCGACAATACTCCGCCTGTCACAACTACATTCTGGACCACGGGAAGGAGGGGAGAAAGTCTTCCTAGGTCCAGTGCTTTGCTTCCCTACCTTTCAGATAGATACATCCATCTCTGGGAACTTCAGTTGGTGTAAATTCCCTTGGGAGCTTTGGGGAACTGAGAACAGGGAACCTCTGGTGGCATGCCTGGTGCTGGAGAGACCTGGCCTCGGCCATCTGGGAGCCTTCTCTTTGCCCAAATGGCCTAACCTGCCCATCTCTGCTTCTCGTGCTCATTGTTGCATCATACTCTGAGTGTCTGTCATAACTTCACACTTTGCCAGCCATGTGGCCCCCCACCAGTCCCTGAGAAAAATCCCATGAGCCTCACTCAGGACCTGTTCCCATACGGTTGGGATAGTGACCTGCACTGCCTCACTTGGAGGACAATGACCACATACAAACACAGAAGGTCTAGACCAAAGCAGGTTGTTGCTGGAATTTTCTTTCCAGCCTGGTCCCACTGCTGCTTCGGCCCCAAATAAGCACACACAGCTGCTATATTAATTATAAAACTGTTGGCTGATGGCTAGGGCTTCTTATTGGCTAGCTATGTCTTAATTATTAACCCATTTCTATAAATATGTGTATTTCCACATGGTCATGGCTTACTGGAGAATGCCTGGACCTGTTACTCCTTTTGATGGCTACATGACATCTTCTCCTGCTCTCTCTCTCTCTCTCTCTCTCTCTCTCTCTCTCTCTCTCTGCCTACCTTTCCCAGAATTCTCCTCATCTTCTGGTCCTGCCTTTCTTCCTGCCTCTATTGGCCACTGGCCAAACAGTGTTTTAATCATTAACCAATAAGAGAAACATATATACAGAAGGACATCCCCATAGGCAGGTCAAGGATCTGAGTGGGATCCACACAAGAAATTCCACTGCCACCCGGATGTGGCTATAAGCTGTGCTGGTGTTAAAATCCATTCTGCAGTAAATAGGGGTTCCCTGGGGTCCCTGTGGCACAATGAGAGGGACTGTTGCCAAACGTTGTTTTCTCCAAGATATCCACCAGCCAGCTGGGGCTCCTCCTCCCTAAGTGCTGGTCTGGTGGAGCCTACTCCCCACCTCCTGTCGATGGATGGTCCAGAGTCCCCAACCCTATCACCATCAGATGGTCTGGAGAGAAGCAGACTGCAGAAGGAGGTTGCCCATTGCTATGGAAACCAAGGCCAAAACCCAGCACCCTGCAGCTCCCTGGCACATAGCAGATGTGCTGTTTCTGAGTTTAAAGTCCCTATACATCCCCCAAACCGACAGACAGACAGACAGACAGACACACACACACACACACACACACACAGAGAGAGAGAGAGAGAGAGAGAGAGAGAGAGAGAGAGAGAGAGAGAGCTCACCTGGAGGACTAGCAGCCATCACACTGGGCTGTCCTCAGAAACCAAGATTCTGGGGCTGGTGGAAAAATAGCTCTGTGGGGAGAGAAGCCAGTCTCTGTGGTCAAGAACAAAAGAAAACGTTGGTCTCATTCAAGAAGTAACCCACCTGGACCCCTGTGTGGCCTTGCATATAGCCATGCACCAGCAGAAGTGCTGGCCCTTTAAGAGACAGATGAGTCTCCCAGCTCCCAACCAGGTGAGCAGTCAGTGTGTACAGGAGAATGTTCACAGGCCTCTCCATATCATCAAGATTACGCGTCCGTTACAAATGGGAAGTGATGACTACCCCAGAGGAACAATCTGGCTTCCATCACCTTCACCGCTGATCCAATGTAGGTCACCAAAAATAGACAAACGGGACATTACATGCCCCGTTGGGTAATGCTGTAATAAGGACATGACATCCCCTATTTAGTATTCACAGCCGAAAGCGTTTGAACTGAACCGAATCAGGAGGAAACAATCAGACCCATTCAGGTCGGTGGCATTTTACATGACATCAGATATGGGATCTTCAAAATGTCAATTAAAAGAAGGATGGGAAGCCTAGACTACAGCAAACCAAAGGGACAGATGGTCAAATGCAATGTATGGTCCTTACAGAGATCCCAGCAGCTAGCACAGTGCTTGACCAGCAGTGGGGAGACCTAAATACAAACAGCTCAGATGAGGACATCAATGGGTTCTGGTTAAAGTCCTGGGCGATGCTAACCACACAACTACAGCGTTCTGCTCCTGGGCAAAGGGTCCTTGATCCTGGGAGACTGGTGCCGATTGTGGGGGGCCTGGACTCAGATGCCTGCAGTTTTTCCAGATGATGGGAAGAAAACAAGGGAAAGGGAGAGTGGGCAGTGTCCAGGTGCGTTTCTGTGAGGGACAGAGGGGCAGTGAAGGGGCTGTGTCCCTTTAAGCAGGAGTTAGAGTGTTCCTTATCCTTCCTGGCCACCTGACTGGCAAGCTCCCTCCACCCTCCAGTTTGAAGTTCCTATTGTCACTGCATGAGACTTTCCCCAGCATGTAAGGAGCCTTCTGATTTAGGAGACAAGGAGGAGGAGGAAGAGGAGGAGAAGAAGAGCCCCACACACAACATTCATGGCTTCAGAAATGCCTGGAGACGGAATAAGGAAAAATGCAGAATCATTAACTTTTTCAATAATCTCTTCAAAGTATTTGAGGTTTTGAACCTGTCAAACCTGTGCCACTTGTCCAAGGTCACAGGGCTGCTCAGATCAATGGGGTCTTGGGCTTCAGGATGCTCACCCAAGACCAGACTCTCCCTCCTCTGACCACCCTGGACACTCCCCTTCCTGCAGAGGCTGATCAGAAGGACAGGCAGAAAGGACTGAAGTTGCCCGCCCTCCCCAGGACCCATTTGGGAGCCACCAAGACAAGCACTACGGGTGACTTCTCGGCACTCCAGTGACACAGTGTGACAGGCAGAGCCACAGGCCTGGGCCTTGTGTAGCATGTATAGGCATGTAGGTGGTATTGCCAAAGGACTAGTAAGACTGTGGAGATGGGGAGTGGGCAGGAGCTGGGGAGGAACTCCAGGAAGTGGGGTACATCCACTCGGAGCCCCTCCCCAGCATATGGCTACTGATATTGACAGTATCAGGTGCCTCTCCCGAACCACAAATGGCCATCATCCCCCATCACTCCCATCATCTGGCTTTCCCACCTGCCCCCAAAGTTCAGCTACCTCCATATTCTCCTTGCCCCCATGCCAGCCAGGAGACCCAGGAGAAATAAACTAGAGAAGAGATTGAAATGTAATCAAAAGTAACAACAAACAAACCATGTGTGGGTATCAGGAAGCAACTGAGTTGCAGGGACACCGTGAAGATCACGGCAGGCTGAGGCCCCTGAGATCCTAGGAGAGCAGGAGAGGGCAGAGGCAGAGAAGGGGAGAGGCCAAGGAGAAGGGGGCTGGCTTCCCCCCAGTCACCAGAGGGAAGGGCAGGGTGTGACAGTAACGCCCTAAACATTCTCCTAAGGAACCCAAAAGATATTTGGTCTATACTGGAGTCTGGCATTTCTTCCAAATGTAAATGGAGGCTCCCTCGGTCTGGGACCTCAGAGGAGGCACAAGAAGAGAGGGTGAACAAAAGCAAGGGGTGGAACTTCTCAGGAGGACACACTCTGCTTGCATATCCTCTGTTCTATACAGTGATCTCCAGAGGATGATGTTATACCCATTTCACAGGCAAGAAGACTGAGCTCAGAGAGATTATCTGTCTGAAATTACACAAAGTCAAGAATCACTGATTCCAAACCCCCAGACTAGGCCGACACGGTATCCATTGGAATATACCATCACAGTGGTGTCCCTTCAAGCTCTTGGTACTGAGACAGATCAGGGACACTGGAGAGAGGCACTGTTGAGGCTACTTACTGAGTCCAACAGGCAGGGGTGAGCAAGTTAGAGGAGGGAGACAGGCAGGCACAGGCCTGGAGGCAGAGAGAGGCATGGGATCGGGACCTCGTCATCAGCCCTGTGGCCCTCTGAAGGGACAGCGCCTTCTCAGAAGACAGCAGCCCATGGCGGAGTAGGGGAGGGCCGGAGAGATGGCCCGGCAGCTCAGAACAGTGTCCATTCTTCCAGAAGACCCACATTTGATTCCCAGAAGCCACATGGCAGCTCATAACTGTCTCTAACCCCAGCTCCAAGGCAGATCCAATGCCTTCAGCATAAAGGCACACACATGACAAACAGACATATATGCAAGCAAAAAAACCACCTATCTACAAAAGCTAAAGTATTTTTTAAAAGATAACCTGCCAATAAAACAGACGGAGTTGTGTCACCCTTGTGGGATCTCCCGGCCACCAGGACTCCTGAGTCACCTCCAGTGCTGTCTTATGGTCACAACAGGCTTGAGTTGACACCTAATTCTACTACTGGACAGCTTGGGCCTCAGTTTCCCTTTGTGTAAGATGGTCAGGTGCCCTTTTCATCCGGTTATTTTGTCAGAGTAGCAAGTAGCACAGAGCATAACCCTAGGGGAAACACGCCCTTCGCAGAGAGAGGTGCTGTGGGAGGGGCTGGGACCTGAGCAGCCTTGGACCTCAGTATCTATGTGGTCACCATGGCACCCACCACGGCTACCCTTTGGGCTGCTGAGTCCCTGCTTCAGACAGCAAGCTCCCCGCTGGGGACAGGTGGATTCTGAACTCTCCTTGGTCTCTTCCTCTCAGAAAAACTTGCTAAGAGAACAAAACACAGGCATTCTCTTTTTATTATTTTTTCCCCCGTGGGGAGCAGGTGAGGGTGTATGTGTCGTAGCGAAGGCAGGAGAACATGAAGGAGACCATAAGGGTCCCCGATTGGACTCCAGTGGTCAGGCCTGGTGGCAAGTTCCCAATGAGCCACCGCTGTGACAGAGACTCCCTTCCTGCTTCCTGATCACCATGGTGTCGGCAGCTCTGCTCTACCAGGCACCTCCCACCAGGATGGAGTGAAACCTTTAAAACTATGGGCGAAATAAACCCCCTCAGAGAGAAAAGAGGAAGGGAAGGACAAGGAGGAAGAGAGGAAGGAGGAGGGGGAAGGAGAAAGAGGAAGAGAGGAAGAGAGGAAGGAGGAAGAGAGGAAGGAGGAAGAGAGGAAGGAGGAAGAGAGGAAGGAGGAAGAGAGGAAGGAGGAAGAGAGGAAGGAGGAAGAGAGGAAGGAGGAAGAGAGGAAGGAGGAGGGGGAGGAGAAGGAGGAAGAGAGGAAGGAGGAAGAGAGGAAGGGGAGGGGGAGGAGAAGGAGGAAGAGAGGAAGAGAGGAAGGAGGAAGAGAGGAAGGAGGAAGAGAGGAAGGAGGAAGAGAGGAAGGAGGAAGAGAGGAAGGAGGAGGGGGAGGAGAAGGAGGAAGAGAGGAAGGGGAGGAGGGAGGAGAAGCAAAGGGAAGAGGGGGAGGGGGAAGAAGGAGAAGGAAGTTGCAGCCCCACTGGGTTGAGTAGTTTGACGGTAACTGCAGCTCTTCCCAAGTGTAACCCCATTGACTCTCCTGACTCCTCCAATGTCCCCTTGACCTTACATCCCGGCTTCTTTAGAGGCTTTACCTGGTGGGGCCCTAGTCAGCATGTCCTTCTCAGTTTGTGGCTGCTGAGTTATTCCTCTATAGTAAAAGATGGCCAAGGACAGGCCAGATTTAGGTTGCACGTGCCTGGGGCCCCAGCACTCGGGTGGCTCAGCAGTTAGGAGCACGTGTTGCTCTTGCAGAGGACCTGGGTTCGGTTCCCAGCACCCACATAATGCCTTGCAACCATCCATGATTCCAGTTCCTGGTGGCATCCTCTCAGGTCAGGCCTCAGAGGGCACCAGACACACACAGTGCACACACACACATGCAGACAAACACCTATACACACAAGACAAAATAAAAAAGGCAGGGAGTTGAGGGCCTAGAGGACACCAAGGGACACTCCCCGCTGGTCTCCCATCCACTTTCTCCTGCCAATCTCCTACCAAGTCAACGAGCCAGGCAATGTGGTGCCTCTTTCCTAACCCTCCGGCCTTTTGGCACAAAGAAATGGCCAGGTTGCGGGCATAGGTTAAAGTTTAGTAAGAACATCACTGTGTATTCTGGTGAAAGTGTCCCTGTGTGGCAACCAGAGGAGACTTCTAGACACACAGAGCTTAACCTGTGCCTAAGATATTAACAATAAAGCGGGGCATGGTGGTGACATGTGCCTTTAATCCAGCACTCGGGAGGCAGAGGCAGCCTGCTGTCTGAGTTCAAGGCCAGCCTGGTCTACAGTCTGAGCTACAGGACAGTCAAGGCTACACAGAGAAACCCTGTCTGGAAAAATCACAAAACAAAACAAAAAAGAACAATATTCCCCAAAGTCAGCAAAATGATTCAGCAGAACAAGCCACCAGCTGCACAAGCCAGGACTTGGAACCAGGAGTTCAAAGCCCGGAACCCACAGAAAGGTGAAAAAGGAGACCAGACTCCTTACAAAGTTGTCCTATGACCTCCACACATGCACAGTGGAGTGTGCAACACACACACACACACACACACACACACACACCATATGAGCACACACTCGAGGAGGGGGGCGAGGAGGGGGCCGAGGAGGGGCTGAGTGAGTCACTGCGCAGGACCGTTGGCTGCTCTCCCTTTCGCTCCCATCACACACATCCATCCACCTATGTCGCCTCCTGGAGACCCAGTGCCATGTAACAATCACTCATTTGCATGTGGATGTGTCCCCCAGGTTGGCCCTCTGTGCTCACGAAGTGTCACGGAAGCTGTCTCTATCAGGCTGAACCTGGCTCCACAGTTCCTAAGCCCCGTGTGAACCTATTTTTCAAACACTGCATGATTTTCCACTCCAGATGGTAGGACCGTGTTCCAGAACCCTGGGGATCTGTGTTGCCACTCTCCTATTGGGGCTTGCCATAAATTCATAGTGTCTTTTCCCACCACAGATCCATCTGTCACCCAAATCTGCTGGGCTGCTTGTCCTCAGTCTGGAGCTATTGCAGAGCCCTCTCTGCCTGGGGCTATCTCAAAGATGCCAGCCCTCCATGTCACTTGGTAAAGTGGCGTGGAGTGAGTAGCATTTGTCAGGGGCTCATGGAAGCCCCCAGAGGCCTGTCTGATGCCAAGTTTCCTTCTGATAAGTGGGAGGTGGAGTAGATTTGGAACCACCCAGGAGACACACCTCTGGGCACATCTGTGGGGATGTTTCCGGAGAAGTTTAACTGAAATCAGGAGGACCCTTGCCGATGTCGGCAGCACCGTCCTGTGGGCTGGGGCTCTAAATAAAAAGCAAGAAGAGAACCAAATGGGCAGCAGTGTTCAGTTCTCTCTGCTTCCTGACTGCAAACACGGTGTGACCGGCTGGCTGCCTCAGGCTCCTGCCGCCACGCTTTCCCCATCGTGTGCGCTGAATCCCCTTGAACTGTGAGCCCAAAATAACCAAACCCTTCCCTCCTTCCCTCCTTCCCTCCTTCCCTCCTTCCCTCCTTCCCTCCTTCCCTCCTTCCCTCCTTCCCTCCTTCCTTCCTCCCTCCCTCCCCATCCTTCCTCCTTCCTTTCCTTTTCCCTCTCTTCCTGCCTCCCTCCCTCCTTCCCTCCCTCCTCCCCTCCCTCTTCCCTCCCTTCTTCCCTCCCTCTCTCTCCTTTCTTCCCTCCCTCCTCCCCTCCCTCCCTCCTTCCATAGCTTTTGTCAGGCATTTTGTCACAACAGTGAGTAACTAATACCCCACACACCACCAAATGCTGAAACCGAGAACCACTCTCACATTCCATGGTGACACAGGGTGGCAATGTCGGTACGCACATACAACAGATCTGTGCATGCGTACTAACATGGAGTCTTTTCCTGCCACCGTTTGTAGCCCCTTTGTGAACCACTTCAGGTCATCCGTAATAGAAATGGAAAACCAGAGTCTGCCTCATCAGGAGGTGGGTGGGTGTCTGCCTATGTGGTCAGCCCTGACTGAGATGCTGTGGGTCCTGAAGCCACCATAGCTGCCCATGCTTCTGCATCTGTGGACATCCACTCATGTCTTCTAGAACATACCTGGGGATCTTTGTAGGCACCAAACCAGTGAATTGATATTCAAGGACTGCCACCCATACATCTTGGGACTTCAGTGGCCATGCTCACTTCTGACATACACATACATACACACACACACACACACACCAGGATATGTCATTGGTTGGTGTTGTGTAACAGACTTTTTCCTAGGGAACTCAACGCGCATGTTTATCCACCCCAGAAAGGGAACCCACAAAAGACCCAAGTAATGATTGTATCAAAATCCAACTTAGTGAGCCAATAGTTTACTGGGATTTCTAACAGAAGTATAGCTGGGAACTCACTTAGAAAACAGGGATGACTCTAAACAGCTGCATCACTAAAAAGCCCACCCAAGCAGGGGCCACAGCTCACAGAAGCTGCATGGGGAGCTCTCTGGACAGCCTGCAGGCAGCCACAGTCTGAGAACCCCTCTCAGATCTGCTGGTCAGAACCCTCCTGTCTACTGTGTCCATAAAGCTGGGCAGGGGCCTTGAGAATCTCCCCAGTTTCCGATTTCCCAGAAGTAAGATGTTGTTTACCTCTGGGGTCTCTGGGGTCTCATGAGCATCCCTCCCTTCTGGAGGGGATGTCTCAGTTTGGAGGAAAAGAAACTGATATCTGACAGTTGGCTTGATGTTTCATTTTACACTGGGTCCGGCTGAGACGTCATATCCCACCCAGACTTCCACTCGGAGCCAGGGACTAGAATGGCCTTGTGAACTCTGTGGAGACATGCATGCTCCGAGTCTGGGCAGCATTCTGTTTCTCGAGGGCCCCCACTCGCCGCTTCTCCAACTAGAAGCAGATTCTTGTGTGTCAGCGTCATCTTGGACCCTGCATCCAGCAGTCTCAGAAAGGTCTGGTTATTCTTCCTTTAAGGAGGCACTATGACTCCAGGAAGTGGTCATGGGTCTCTTTGGAAATAAACAACGGGGATGTCAGCGCCCTTCAGTCAAGTGTTGCAGCGACTTTGGGGATGGGCAGCCTCCCTTTTGAAGAGTGGGTCTGGCTGTGCACTCTAGCTCAGTAAATAACTGTGGCCATTTCCTGTCCCGGCGTCTGTCTTCAGCCTCTGATGGTCCATTGAATCCCTCTGACAGTGTAAATTACACAGTACCCTTGCTGCTGGCTCCTGTCTCGTCCTGGGAACACCAGGTAGTCATCTGCATAGTGCTGTTCAGACTTCACCTGCCTCTTCCATCTTACTCAGAACAGTAATTTCCCCCACCTTGTTCATGATTTTAAGTTCCACCAAGGGGTGTCATTATCTCAGGCTCTCCTCTTCCCTGTTGATACCAGGGAAGGCAGTCCAATCACACAATCACAGTAACTATTATTGCCAGCCTTGGCTTCTAGAGTTCAGTCACCATGGAGCTTCTGGACCATGCTATAGTACCTCTCACCAGCACTAGAGAAATACACCATCCCCAGGTGTTCCTGGAGCTCAGGCAGCAGCTGGGATTCTGACATTTCTTGTTCACTGAAATGAGTCCTACCTGGATTTTTCCAAGCTTCTGAGTGTCATCTTAGCAGCATGTGTGCATCCTTTGTGAAGACCTTGCAAGGATGTGAAATCCTGTATTCTGGGATCCTGCATCCAAACTCCCCTGCTCCCACTTCATACCGCAGTGCCTCCAACCCAGGGGCCTTTGACATTCAACCCCATGCATGCTCTTCAGATCCCTGCAAGTCACTAGTGACCCTGCAGCCCCCTTGGCACAGCATCTGCTTTGTGAACTTTTCCTGGGGAGATGTGAACAAGTCTCTGCTCCCCGTTGGCTAGACACTAATGACAGATGGAAGTACCAATTGCTCCAAAGTTCAGCTTGAAGAACCAATGAGTTTATTGGGTTTACTTATAGAGCATGGATGATGGTTATATACAGGAGCATAGGAGACCTCAAAGCTGTCACCTCACTGAAAAGTGTCACCCAAGCATGGATGAACCTTCCACAGTCTATGTGCTAGCCACACCCCCACTCCAAGATCTTGAGATGATGTACAGTTCTGGGAAATTACATACAGCGGGAGGGAGTGGCTGGAACCTCGGGTGAGGCTCTAATGAGCCTCCCCATCTTTCCTAGGAGGGAATGTCAACAGTCCTGACTTGAGGGTCTCTTGAGTGTTGTCATGGTTACTCTGATGAAAATGGTAAAGGTTCTCATGCCTGTGGGACAACATTCTCCAACATCATTCTTTGCTTCCCTTACACAATTCTGTGCTTCCCAACACAATCACATCTTGACCCCAGTCAAGGCAGATGTCCATCTCAGGGTAGATGCTTTCTGTTTTGGAGGCCTCTGACTGTACCAGCAGGTGGGAATACCACCTTTAACCAGGAATGGGCCAAGTCTTCAGAGCCAGAGGGCTGGTGGGGATGTAGAGATTTGAGATTGTCAAACGCTCCCACCAAGAAGTCCCCACCCATGTGCCAATTATCAGCATCCCACCCTCTCCTGAGCTCTGACCCATGAGCAGCCCCTGCACTTGAGAGCCCACAGCTTCTAATTAAGCTATGGCCTGGTCCTTGCCTCTTCTGTCTTCACCTGAGGAGCTGAGAGTCTCTTAATACACTCAGTGCAGGAGGCCCTATGGGTTTTACACTTCACCTTGATGGGTGACAACCTCACCCCTAACCATTACTCTGCAACTCCGTAGTATTTATACTGATTTTTCTGTGCCTGCCAAATGCTTGCCCATGCCAGCCAGTGCGTCTGCTCCCATAACCTCTCAATCCCGGGTCACACCAGTTGTGCTTTTAACCCATGCACTGATACCGTGTGGTAGGCTCTCCATATTGTCCCTACCACCAGGAACAGGTTTCTGGTTGCCAGAAAACCCATGGATCATGTGCCACAAAGAAAATCTCATCTCAGCCAGGTGGTGATGGTTCACGCCTTTAACTCCAGCTCTCAGGAGGCAGAGGCAGGTGGATCTCTGAGTCCGGGGCCAGCCTGGTTTACAAAATGAATTCCAGAACAGCCAGGGCTACAGAGAAACCCTGTCTCAAAACAGAGACAGAAAGCTCCATCTCAAATTGTCTCTCCCTGGGCTCTTCCCATTCTTTCTTGTATAAGAGCTCAGGAGCTGGCAGCTCTGTGAAAGGAGAGCTGGATTAGACAGAGGGGACCTGGCTTGGCCTTGGTGGTTACAGAGCCCCAGCTGGGAGTGTAAGCTCTGAAGTTCAGCTGACCCCTTGGGGCTGTCTCAAACAGAAGAGTCTTGATTCTCAAAAGAACTGAGATTTAAGTCGTGGGGAATGGAGCGGGGTTGCGTAGGACACACCTATGGTTAAAATTCCCCAAGGTTGATTAACTGGTTAGAACTGTGTTTGTGAGGAAGTAAAACACTGCTAGCCAGACTCCAATCATCTTGGCCAACCTTAGCCTCCTTTTACAGGTATCGGCTCTATGTGCATATCTTTGTGTGTGTGTGTGTGTGTTTATGCATGCATGCATGTGCGCTCGCGTGTGTAAATCACAGAACAATGTGTAGGTATTGATTCTCTCCTTCTCCCACATGAGTCCCAGAAATGGAACTCAGGTCATCAGATTTGGTGGCAAGTGCCCTTACCTGTCTAACCATCCCAGCATAGCCATTCATCATCCATCTCTTTTTCAACCTAACATCCATCCTTGTGACCTATTATATAAACCCTTTCAGGGAATATATAAACCATCTCATAGCTTCCACCATCCCAGAGGTTAGCTGGGTGACTTGCCCACTTTGCTGTTACCCACTTACCAGATATGGTTTTGTTTTATTTTCAGTGTATAGTTGTTTTGTCTGTGTGTGTATCTGTGCAACAGCTGAGTGCCTGGTGCCTATGGAGGCCAGAAGAGAACATCAGATCCCCTGGACTTGGAGTTACAGACAGTTGTGAGCCGCCAAGTGGATGCTGGGAAATTAACCCCAGTCCTCTGAAAGAGTAGCCAGTGGTCTTAAGCACTAAGTCATCTCAGCAGTCCCTGTAGTATGTTTTTAAATAGCTTGAGTTACAGCTTTATATTTTTTTAGTACCTTGATTTATGGTTTTCTTTATACAGTTATTATAAAAATTTCACGCAGCTGTTGCCGCACAGGGACATGGTAGTCAAGGCTGCCTGGCTCTGTTCCTAGCCATGATCACTCATGTTTAGCTCCAGAAGAAACTGCCCCAATACCTTTGAGGCAGGAAGTGTGGATCCTGCAAGGAAGGCACTGGTACTAAGAAAAAACTGAAGCATTCATCCCTTCCAGCCATTTTCCATTGGGAGAATTCAGTCATGTGACTGCACTCTGATTGTCAGGGAGGCTGGGAAATGTAGTCTAGCCATGTGTCCATCGGTGGAAGGAAAGTGTAGTCCAGTTTGGGCAGCGGTGCTGGAGAGTGATAGCCCAGAGCTGTCTATTTCTTTATTGCTTGTTCTTGGACTGGGAGTAGAATGGTAGTCATGGAAACTGTGGTAATTAATGAAGATGACAGGATACAGGGATAGAAAGCCTGTACTGGCCTCAAACTCACTGCACAGACAAGGATGACTTCAAACCACTGACCCTTTGGTGTCCACCTCCCAAGTGTTAGCACGACAGGCGTGTACCACATGCCCAGCCTTGGCAGCAGAAGGGAGTAAATGGGACAGTGCTGAGGGATTGGCTGTCAGCCGCGCCCCCCCAAAGAAACGGCACCCCAGAAAGAAGTCAGGCATACAGGTGTATACTCTTAACCCACAGAGATGAAAATGGAGATCAGAGACAAGTCCCTGGCCGGTCCAGGACAGTTGTCATCAGCCAGGCTGTGTGACACGTGGAAATGGACCCTGCCTCACCCGTAATCCAGGTGACAGCAGCGACACTAAAAGCCCCCTGGGGTCTAGAGTTGGGATAAAGATGGCTGCTCCCATTCCAGTGAACAAACAAACATGTGTAGCGTGTTAGAGAGAATTCTCTAAGGGTTTGCTTTCTGAGTTTTTGGTGTCTCTCAGTTTCCTAGCTTCAAATTCTCTCTGTCCTCTCAAAGAGGCCTGTGAACTCCTTATTCTCAGGCCTCTGCCCCTCGGTGCTGGGATTACAGGCTGGTACCACTGTGCTTTGTGGGTCTCTTCCCGTAATAAACATTTCCCAACCTAGTTTCAAAATCTCACAACTGCAAAATAATATTATCCTAAAAGAACCCCCTGGAGGATGAAAATCTGGCCTCTTTCCAAGCTGGGCTCCAGGATACAGAGATGGGTAACAAGAAAACTTCCCACCACATGAGCCCGGCTTAGGGATTCCCCAGGGAGAAAAGTAGAAGGCACCTGCCATGTAATCGTGGTTTGGAAAATGTAACTCTTCCTAAAATCCGAAATTCTCAGAACTCACCCCCCTCTACCCCCCCACACACACTCCACACATCATCAAAACCTTGGAAGTTTCAGGGTTTCCATTGGTCAGGAGGTTCTGCCCAACTCATACTTTCTACAGAGAAATGACCAAGGGCTCCCAATAACCCTGAAGCCAGAGTCCAGCTGTCAATCTGCTTTCAGATTATCTCAGCCATCCCAGGAGTGTGGTAAGATGCTTGCCCTTCCCAGCTGTTGTGGCTCAGCCCCTGATGAGAGCTGAAGACAATGAATGGCCTGAGAGGCGGGCTAGTTGCCAGAGGCCTTCAGAGCCGGCTTAGTTAGGAGTCTGCTTATAATAAAATACAGGGAACTCCTCCAGGATAACTGGGGGTGGGGGCTGAGAAAGCTAGCATCTAAGGCAATACCCACTACCCCAGCAGGCAAGGGGAACTGGTTAGGCCTGAGCTCTGACACCAGTAGCTGTGTGACCCGGGGCAAGAAACTAACTATTCTGGGCTTAGCTTTCCCATTATAAAATGGGAACAGAAATAACACGGCTGACCCCAGAGAGTCAGTCAGGACCAAATGGAATCATTCACAGACACACTGGGCATGGCACCTGACTAGGCTGGACTGTATACGCCGTCAGTGACAGCGATGGATACCAAGAAGGGGACAGTAGCAGGAGCTATCTGGGCTCCAGCCAATTCCCTCCTCCCTGCACTCCATGACCACTGATGGCTTTCTATAATAAACAGAAAGGGCCAGGTCCTTCTCACCTGGTCAAACTACCTGGCCCTGACCTCCAATTATAATAAGCCTCATATGCCTGGCACCCTCATGCTGGGCTCTGCCTCTTCTCTCCATCCCTTTTCCCAGCCTTTCTTCTTGCCCCAGAGAAGGGTCCTCCCACCCCTACCCTACCCTGCTTAGTTCGCTGGCTCTTCTTTGGTCGTCAGGCAACCTGGACCAAGGCTGGCCCCCTCAGCCTTTCTGTTTTACCCTTTAGCGACATGGGCTGCCTGCCCAGCTAAAAAGCCTAGCAAAATCAAAAGAAACCTACATTTTAAAGATGTAATAAAAAAAAAAAAAAAAAAACCCAGTTCCAAAGAGCGGACATGACTGAACCAAAGGCACACAGCAAGTTGATGGCGAGACATCAATACCCAGAAGTGCCACTGCCTAGGACATAACTCAAACAAGCCGAGGACAGAGCCAGCAGGGGCAAGGGTGCCTGCTGCCAAGCCTGCTGGCCTGAGTTTGATCCCTGGAACCTACACAATGGAAGAGAGAACCAACTCCCTCAAATTGTCCTCTGACTTCCACACGTGCATGTGAGGACCACATACAATTCAAAATAAAACTGTGTGTGTGTGTGTGTGTGTGTGTGTGTGTGTGTGTGTGTGTGTGTGTGAGTGTGTAATCTTTGCCTTTATGGAGAATAAAACCTAGCAAGTGAGTCGGAACAAGGCACATAAATAGCAGTGACTGATGACTGCTAAGAAAGATCAAGACAGGCGTGTTATGAGGTAGCGGGACTGGGAAAGCTGTTTGTGTGCTACTTAGTTCACTGATGAAGTGAACAAGCCAACAGGTGGACTCATTACATGGCTGGATCAAAAGATGCTAGAGAACCATATTGGTTGCTTTTCTACTGCTGAAAAGCAATTTGTAGAAGAAAGAGTATATTTGGGCTTACGAGTCATAGGGCTAGAATCCATGACGGTGGTGTGGAGGCAGAAGCTGAGGGCTCACATCTTAAATGGCAAGCACAAAGCAGAGTACTGGGCGTAGTTCGTGGCTTTAAAATCTCAAAGCCTTCCCCCAGTGATGTAATTCCTCCAGTATGACCACACCTCCTAAGCATCCCAAACAGCGCCATGCACTGGGGACCAGGTACTCAGACTTCTGAGCCCACAGGGGACATTGCCATTCAAATGCTACAAGAACCATGACCAACTCTAACCCTGTTGTAAGGCTGGACACCTGGGTCGGGCTACCTGGGTTCACCTTTTAGAGGTGGCACCTGCTGTTGGGTCAGCTTGGGCAAGTCAGGCTCTCTGTGAGTTAATGTGGGACAGCAATGGTATCTCAGCTCCCGGTTCTCAGTCAGTTCTCGCTCATAACACTCACACACGCTCACGCACATACGCACACATACGCACACGCGCACACTGGCTTCTCATTGTGGAGTCACTTCTTTTTTTTGTGGGTTCAAAGGCAACTGAGCTTCTACTGCGGTTGGCCAGGCTCAGCCCGTCTTGGCTCTAGGTCACAAGTCACATTTAGGCCATCTCCCATGTATTTTCTTCATTCTCTGTGTTTTGAGCCAGTGACTTCCATGGCATGTCTGTTTCTTAGACAATAACAAGAGCAAAGGACACAGGCCAGACACAGCAAGCACATAAAACCTACATGCCTGAAGTTAGCTCACTTGCCAGGCAAACCTGGTATTGACTGGGTGATGTGTGAGTTGCTCAGACTGCCATCCCAGAGTACCACAAGTGAGAGCCTAGAACCACAGAAACCTTTTATTTCTTTCTTTAAAACAAAGTTTGGGTGTTTTTTTTTATTTTATCCTTTTTTGTTTTATTTATTTGTTTGTTTGCTTGTTTGTTTTGAGACAGAGTTTCTCTGTATAGCCCTGGCTGTCCTAGAACTTGTTCTGTAGATCAGGCTGGTCCTGAACTCATAGAGATCCACCTGCCTCTGCCTCCCAAGTGCTGGGATTAAAGTCAAAACAAAAAGATTTCTACCCCCCCCCCCCCGTGTGTGTGTGTGTGTGTGTGTGTGTGTGTGTGTGTGTGTAAGCCATTTATGTGCAAATGCCTATGGAGGCCACGATAGAACATCAGATCTATCGTGGAGCTGGGGTTGCAGGTTGTTGTGAGTCACTGACACCAGTGCTGGGAATTGAACTTGGATCCTCTGAAAGAGCAGCAGCTGTCCTTAACTGACAATCCATCTCTCCAGCCCTGAAACTTGTTTTGTCTTGTAAGTTTAAGATCAAGGCACATGCAGGGTTGGTTTCTGGCAAGGTCTCTCTCCATATCTTGCAGAGAGCCCCTGTCTTCCTGTCCTACATGGGCTCTTCTCTGTGTGTGTACGTCCTGGTAGCTCTTCCTCTTCTTACAAGTGTGCAGCTGGAACAGTTCACCCCAGCTGAGAAAGCCTCATCCCTGCCTCCCCAAACTCCACCCTCTCAGGAAAACTGCCAAAGGCCCAGTTCCTAGGCCACATCGGCCCAAGACCTCACCCAAAACTTATGATAGCACAAACCCACCTTGGGGCATATCATCACCCTGTGCTCCTACAGAGTATTTAAACCATCATCTTTAGAAAGGCCGTGTGATTTCTCTCCTGCTTCCTTTCCCAAGCGTCACCCAGAGTGCTTTGCTCACATTAAACCCGGTCCTTTACTTTTTCATTCGGCTCTATTTGACTTGCTGCATCACTATCAGCGGAGAAAGCTACTACTGGGGATGCAAAAAAAATTACCAATAAACATGCAGTTCACTGGATGAGGGTCAGCCATCAACTGTCCCCTCAAGGTCCATGCAATAAAGGTTTGCATCTCAGGGTGGTGCTACTGGAAGGTGGTGGGTCTTTAAGAAGTGAGTAGTGAAGCTGGGTGTGGTGGCACACACCTTTACTCCCAGCACTAGGGAGGCAGAGGCAGGCAGATGTCAGAATTCAAGGCCAGCCTGGTCTGCAGAGTGAGTTCCAGGACAGCCAGGGCTACAGCGAGAAACCCTGTCTTGAAAAACAAAAGAAGAGGAGGAGAGTGAGGGGGAGGCTTTAGGCTTTAGGTCTTACACTTGGATTGGATATTTTTCTCCTGTCTGTGACCAAATTCCTTACAAAGGGTAAAGGGCTAATCTTGGGTGACAGTTGGAGGTGACACTGTCCAGGTGGAGGGGAAGGCATGTGTCAGGCAGTACTGACAGCGACAGCAGCTGACTCCTTGCCTCCTGTACTTTGGCAGAACAGGAAACGGAGTGAACAGGAAGTAGAGCCAAGCTGTCATACCTCAAGGCCCACCCTCCGAGACCCACTTCTGCCACCGAGTCTCCGCCTTCTTTGGTTTTGATGGTGGTGGTGGTGATGATGACCGATGGGTGTTCGATTGTTTGGGAGTTGGGGAGTAGGGTTGGTTGTTTGGGGTTTTCTTTTCATGCTTGTTTGTTTGTTCATTTGTTTGTTTCGAGACAAGATCTCACTATGCAGCCCTGGCTGTCCTGGAACTCCTTATCTAGGCCAGTCTGGCCTTGAACTCATAGAGATCCATCTGCCTCTGCCTCCAGAATGCTGGGATCAAAGTCTGCTAAAACTGCTTCTCACAGTTTTACAACCTTCCGAAGCATCACTACCAGCTGGGAATCAAGTGTGCAAACACATGTGTGTGTGGGGGGGGTCATTTTCAAACCACGGCAACTCTTGAAGGAGACGATGGTGGCTTGACTACTTCCTCATCTTTTTGCCAAGGTGTGAACAGATTTTGCTCTGCCTTCTACCCTATATACATCATGAAGCTTTGCCTCTCCCAGACCCAAGCACTACGGAGCCAATCCACCATGGCAAGATGTCTCCCAAACTGTGAGCCAGAATGCTCAAACTAAGCTAATTATTCCCAGCATCCATTACAGTAACACAAAACCGACTAACAAGCACTGTACAATAATGACCTCATTCAAGGTAATTATCCCCCTTTAAAGGCTGTCTCCAGATATAGCCACATTGGACATCAGAGCTTCAACATATGGGGTCTGGGGAGCCAATCTTTCTGCCTGTAACAGATGGGGAAACATACTCCCTCCCTACTCGAGATCTCTGCCAAATCACACAGCAGAGGGTACTGGGACACAGTTCTATCCCAGGAAAGAAGCGGCAGCGGGGGTCACTCAACCTGCCAGGGCTATTAAAAGGGATCAGCACTTTCATCGTGCAAAAATGATTAAGACAGAGTTTGGATTAGGTGAACTCTCACCAAGCTTGGATCTTTGCTGTGTGGTTCAGTGGACACAGCACCTGTGTGACGGTGTCACAGGTCTCAATACATGTTAGACTTACCAAGGGGGTATATTGCATACACTGAATTCCATCGTACTTCAATTAAGCTGCTTTATAAAAAAGAGAGGTGGTCCCAAAGGCATTGTGGCATCCTAGACTGAATCCCTAAACATGGGGGGGGGGGGGCTCAGTAGCTAAGGCACCTCCGGTGCCAGAATGAGGACCTGAGTTCAGTTCTCCGGCATCCACATTAGAGCTGTCTGTGACAACGGATGTCTGTGATGTCAGTACAGGTAGAAAGATGGGGGTTGATGGGCCTCGGAGCTCACTGGCCTGCCATTCTGGCTAACCAATGAGCTCTAGGTTCAGTGGGAAACCCTGTCTCAAAAAAGAAAGTGAAGCTGGACATGGTGGTGCACGCCTCATGCCAACACTTGGGAGGCAGAGGCAGCAGATGTCTGTGAGTTCCAGGACAGCCTGGGCTACGTAGTAAGACTCTGTTCAAAATAAATAAATAATAAGGTATAGAGTGACTGAAGAAGACCTCTAACGTTGACCTCTGGCTTCTACATGTTCACACACACACACACACACACACACACACACATGCACACACACAAGCACACGCACACACAAAGAGGCAGAGGGAGACATGGCTGGGAAGCCGATTAATACAAGCAGCATACGTAATTTAGTTAGTAGTCCAGTACCAGTGCCCATGTCTTGGTTTGAACAAAAGTGTTCAGGTTATATGAAAGGAGGCTGGATGGAGGGTGATGTCTACACTGTCTTTATAACTTTACTAAGAATCTATAATTACTTCACCAAAACAAGCAAACAAAAGAGAATCAATACCCCACAGCTTCCTCTGCCTATCACAGAGAGGAGGCGTTCCAGGAGTCGGCCCTCTTCCCTTCAGTTTCCTCCGAAGGTTTCTGGGTCACATCTCAGGTCCAACGTAGTACACAGCTGACAATATTCTAGTTAAAGGAGAGATTGACAAAATCCCTAGACTTCTGCAGGCTGTGGTGTGCTTTCTATACCACGCAATGCCTGGCTCTGCCCAATGGCTCCCACCCCACATGGTTGCCAAGAGCACTTGAGATGTGCCTGATCCGGGCTGAGATATGCTTTGAAAGAAGAAAAAAAAAGTATAAAAACCTGAATGCAAAATATCTCATCGATCGCTTTTTCACCTTGGCCACACACTGAAATCTTACCATCTTGAATCCATCAGATTCAATATATTGTTGAAATTAATTTTACCTGGTTTGGGTGGGGGTTTTTATTTCCTTTTCTTTTTTTAAATGCAGCCATTAGAGCATCCTTAATTGTATATGCAGCTTACTTTTCACAGCTATCCACAGTGCTGGCCTGGAGGGAAGGGGGGTTGTAATGGCCCATGGAGCCTCCCAACCATGAAGCCCACAGAGCAGGATAGACAGACTCATGCTTAAAGCAGGGAGACAAGCTCAGGCAGTTGGTGTTTCAACAGGCCCAAATCTGTGCAATCGGAGGCAAGTGAGGGTAACAGAAAAGGGGGATTTGGCCAAGCTGCTTCATGCCAACCTAACCTTTCTACTTGCCAAGCAGGCCAGGCTACCTAAATGAGAGCAGGATCCAATCACAAAGCATCCTGGAATGGAAGCTGCCCTGCTGGGGTCACACTATAGTGGGACCCACCCAGAATATCGGGTGCCAGGCACTGGGGTTTTCCAGCAGCACCTCATACCCTTTGTCTGGGAACCACTTTCCCCAGCAGGGCTCCTATGGGGTGCGTGAGTATAATTCCAGCAACCAGTAGGCAAGAGAAGGAAGATCATGCAAGTTTGAGGCCAGCCTGGTCTACAAAGCAAGTCTGAGGCCAGCCTGGTCTACAAAGCAAGTCTGAGGCCAGCCTGGTCTACAAAGCAAGTCTGAGGCCAGCCTGGTCTACAAAGCAAGTCTGAGGTCAACCTGATCTGCAAAGCAAGTTTGAAGCCAGCCAAAGCTCCCTAGCAAGCAAGACCCTGTCACAAAAGACAACAGGACATGGAAAGAGGACTCAGCAGTTAAAGCATTTGTTGCATAAGCAACAGGTCTGTAATTCAGACCCCAGAACATGCATAAATGCCATATGAATGCTTCTGTGGTGGCCCACCTACAATTCCAGCCTTGGAAAGTGAAGACACAAGACCCTTGGAGCAAGCTGCCTACCGAAAGAATAAAGAATAAAGTGGGAGAGGCGTCAAGGAAGGTCCCCCACATCAGCCTTAGCCCTCCTCTCACACACAAACATACATGGACCACATGTATATGAGCATACACACACACACACACACACACACACACACACACACACACGAGAGAGAGAGAGAGAGAGAGAGAGAGAGAGAGAGAGAGAGAGAAAAGTTAAAAGGCACAGACTGAGATGACTCAACGGATAAAGGTGTTTGCCAAAGAAGCCTGACAACCCTGCAACTTGTATAGCAGTGGAGAGAAACAACTCTACAAAGTTGTCCTCTGGGTTCCACATGCATGCTGTGGCACATGCATCCACATATGTACATACATGCACACCACAGAAAATAAAAATATATAAAAGACAACAAAGAACAAGTTGATGAAATAGATTCTCCTTTCCCATTCAAAGTCTCAAGAGGAAGAGAGACTGGTCCCAGGGAAGAATTTTGATTGGTCCCTCCTGGGTCAGGTGGGCCAATCACTGTGGCTGTCTGGGTCACCTAGTTACAGATAGGTGTTTGGAAAAGAGGGATGCTCCACAAGAGAAGAGGGAAGCCAAGCCAAAGCTTCAGACCCCCTGCACCCTCCTAGGCACCCCTCGGTCCCTCAAGCCCAACTCCAGCTTAGGTGGCACTTTGAGAGGTCGTCCAGCAGAGCCAAGGGTGGAAACCCAGAGTGAAGTCCTGCAGGTTTTCTGGATGTCCTCCTTGCCCTGCACCACCGAGGCAAGCCACGGCAGCCATCCTGACCCCTGCCACCTCACCAGAGTGACTTGGTTTCCCCTTGGGTGTGTTTCCTAAACTGCTGTGCAAGCCAGGCTCTGGCACACAGAAGAAAACAGGTGCCCTGTCCTCAGGAGGCCAGCTGTAGGAAGAGAACAGGGCCGAGAAAGGGATCAAGAACGAAGAAGTGTGAGAGGAGCCTCACCCCACTCCTTAAGGGCTCTATGTGGCACTCCCAGAGCAGTTGCTCCAGGCCCCGCAGATCAAGAAGTGAGGGGGATTGCCCAGGGCCACCCACAGCCAAGGGGAAGGGACCGGTAGACACATGCTTACACTTCCTGTCTGGAGAATATGCCATTTCACAGAAAGTTCCCTTTGCGTTCACTCCGCTGACAGACACTTCCGTGGCAGCCACTGTGGCGTGTCCCTTTCTTGACTGTCCCTCCCCATGCCTATTCTTCTCGCTGACAACACCGGCCCTTAAGCCCTTTCCATCCATGCCACAGACTCCTTCTGATGAGAGTGTCAGAGAGCAGGGAACAGAAACATAGCTCTACATGGCCACCCTCACTAGCCTGAAGATTTCCCCCAGACTTTGACTCAGACCAATCGGGGATCCCCGGCTCCCATGCTGAAGACAGGTTCGGGACTAGATGCTATGGGGAAGCAGAGATGGGATTTTATTACAGATATTTTCATATAGGATTGAGCGTGAAGGTTAAGAGAAAGGGAAGTGATCCGAAAGGAAGACACGCCCAAGTGGTGGCATATGCTCCGAGTGGAGCGCACAGGGAAGTAAGACACACCCACAATTGAGGGTCCGGAGTCCTCAAGGGAGAATGTGAATCAACTGATTCAGGATAGCTCATAGACTATTTTGGTGGCTCTCGGGTTATATCTCAAAACTTGGCTAAGAAGGCCTGGTTTCCCTTCTCTTTCTTGACATGAGATCATGAGGTGGCCCTAGAGATGGCTCTGTGAAGCTGTCATCTGATAAAGTCAAACCAGGAGCCACTAGGACTGGGCGCAAGGGCTCGTATGCGTCCCGTGGGAAACCCCTAGGGAAACCCAACACAAAGCAATTTCCCGTTCCCCACTAATTGCTTTTGCAGCCTGACTTTCCCTCCCTCCAGCTGCCCGCCCCTCCTCTTCTCCTTCCTTCGCCTCCCAAGGACAAGCACACAGAGATACAGCCCCCTTGGGCCCAGCTTGTCTCTCTCAAAAACTAGTTTCTGAAATGTAATCCCAGAGGTGACAGTTGGCTGGGGCTGACACTGCCCCCAGGGGAGCCACGGCTCCAAGAAGCTGCCAAGGACCTTGGAACTCCGTCCTGGCCTAACAGGCTCCAAGCCTGGAGAGTGACCCTGCCACCCATCCACGCCCGTCTCCTTCCTCCTGCTCTCCTCAACCGCCTCTTTGCTAAGTTTTCACTCTTTCCTCCCGTTTCCCGGGTGCTGTGACACTTATTTGTCTGGATACCAAAATGCCACCCTCCTGAACACCTTTCAGACATCCTGGGCAGAGCTAGGGCCAGTGGCCCGAGTTGCTTTGAAGCTGGAATGGTAAAAAGCCAGCGTCTTTCCTCGCAGTGGAAGCCCACAGCATCTCTGAGTTTTACCTGGCAACCTGGGCTTGGCTTTAAAGTTGCTGTCTTAGTTAGGGTTTCTATTGCTGCCACAAAACACCATGACCAAAAAGCAACCTGGGGAGGAAAGGGTTTATTTGGCTTACACTTCCAGTTCATCATTGGCAGAAGTCAGGACCAGAGCTCAAGCAGAGAGGAGCTGATGCAGAGGGCATGGAGTCACTGTGCTGGGCAGAGCCCTATCCCCTCTAGACCATGGTGACCATGCAATGACTGGGTGAATGAGGTCGGGCTGGTCTACCCGTTTGCCTTCTGCTACTTGTTCCCTCTGGTCCTGCCTCTGATCTCATCAGGGAAGAATCCTGGCTGGAGCTGCAGATTCCTGTCCCGGTCCTGGTGTGTGAGCCACATGCTGGCTGATGGTACTGCACTGCCCACAAGACACAGGAGACCAAGGCACACAAGCGCACTGGCTGTCTCGCAGCTGGATGCCCTTGTGGGAGGCAGCTAATTTCTGCCCGAGGCCACATGTCTCACAACAGCATGTTGTCACAGCAAAGAAGGAAGATGGGACACCAAGTAAAGGTGTCATCACGGAAGAGGGAGCCCGCTCCAGAGCCCGGAGCCACGGAGTGTCCCATACAGCCTCACAGGAGGCTCTCACTCCTGACCACCCTGCAATCTGTGCCACCAACCCCCACCTCCTGAGGTGAAGATAGGGTCATCAATTGTTCAGGCTAGAGGAACTGAGAAAGCCAAAGACAGACTTCTTTTTTATTTTTTTCTTTTATGTGTGTGAGTTGTGTGTGGGGCGTATGTGTGTTGAGTGTGTGTGTGTGAGAGAGGGGGGTGTGGGGGGTGTGAGTGTGTGTGTGTGTGTGTGTATGTGTGTGTGTTGAATGTGTGGGCACAAATGCCACAGAGCACATCTGGAAGTCAGAGGACAGTTAGTTCTGTGGGGTCTGTTCTCCTCTCCCACCTTCCTACGGTTCCGGGGATTGAACCCAGATCTCTAGGCTCACACATCAAGCACGTCACCCAGTGAGCCACATCACCTGCCCCAGAGGCAAGTTTTCTAGAAACCCAGGAAATGTTTTAATAAAAATAGGAGCAGTCCAGAGCCATCTCTGATTGCTAAGCAGCCAGCAGCTGGAGGATGCCAGTGACAAATGTCCTCAATTGAAGAACACAGTAGAATAACCTCACTTGGTTGTGACTGACATAAACAGTCCGACTAGCACACTGATCAAAGTAGGAGCTGTGTGGCGGCTGGACCCCTCTCTCCTGCCCTGTCCCTTCAAGCTGATGCCCAGTGAGGTGTCTCAGACACTCCTTACACTGTAGTCTTGGGGCTCCCCACACAGACCCTCCTCATCATCACAGCCCCAAAGATTTCCATGAAACCCACAGCAGGGAGCAGCAGCCAAGACAGCCAGGTGCCATGGATGCCTTACAGCACCCTCCCCCCAAGTCTCATCCCAGACTGGAATCCCCTCTGTCACCCAGCCCCTGTCATAAGATGGTCCCTCCCCAGTCCTCAGTGCCCAGCTGAGGCATTGCCTCCTCCATGAAGCCTTCCTAGCCTTCCTTCTCATCTAAGATAACCCTGAGAAAATTAGCTAGGTCTTGCCGTGTTCTAGCACTGTGTAAAGCAACCTGCTGCAGGCATCATGGAGGGCGTGTGGGGGTGGGGTGGGGGGTGTAGTGTGTGGGTGTATGTGTGTATTTTGTACGTGAGCTACTGGATACCTCTGTCATTCCGTCCTTTCCACCACACTGCACAGGTACAAACTCCCTACCCATCTGTTTGCAATTTCCTGACAAACCTGATGTCCTGTCCAGTGGCCAAATCATGCCCCACAGCATGTGTTCTGGGTGTGGGGGTTCGTACACTCCAAGCTCTGTGCTTGTAGGTAATTGAGTCTGATCATGGCAACCGACCAAATCATTTCAAAGCCAAGGTGGATGCAGAAGAAAGGAAGGGTCTGGACTTGGGGGACCCCTGCCTCCCCCCCACCAGTCTTAAATGAAGATCTTAGAAGACAGCTGATGCTTGCAGCCCACTCACGAATGCCAGAGCAGCCACACTGCCTCCAACCATGGTCAGGAAATCAGCAGCTGGCAAAACTGCCCGGCACTCTGCTGTCCCAGGGGTTTCCTGGACAGGAAGAATTGGGAAGATGAGAAGGTGAGGCCAGGGCTCAGTGAGCCACAAGTCCTCCCCTTTGTTGACCCTCCTCTTCAGGGAGAAGCAGCCACTCCCTCTTTGGGCATTCCCCTGCCACAGGCTCCATCCTACAAGCCCCGTGCTGCAGGGCCTATGTCCCAATCACCTGTATACCTGGTGTTTGGCAATCAGAGTACGATGGGTAAACTGATCTATGCATGGGTGAGGTGAGATATGGCCAGGAGACAGCTACTATTGTCAAATTCCAATACTCAGATGCACCCATCTGAGCCCTTCTTGTGTATTCATCCAGCATCCCTTAGCTACATAATCATTGCTAAGTTTATAACGAAGGAGGAGGAGAAAGAAGGAGAAAGAGGGGGTAAGCATGGTGGGGTGGCTTATACCTATAATTGCAATATTCAGATAGCCAAGGCAGAAAGACTACTAAGGTTTAAGGCCAGCCTGGGCTACATGAGACTGTTTCAAAAGAAGGAGCTGTGAGATGGCACAAGGACCCAAGTTCAAGTCCTCCGGCACCCACATAAGAAGCCGGGCACGGCTGCACATGGCAGTGACCCGAGCACAGCGGAATGGAGGCCTGAGGGTCCCAGGAGCTTCCTGGCCGGTGGCCTGGAGGAAATGACAGTGGAAGACCCTGTCTCATCACTGGGGTGAAAAACAGTGGCAGCAGACTGTGGTGCCCAGCTCTGGCCTCCACATGTGTGGTCCATGCAGACACGCTAACACACCACGCACAAACATAGAAAGGGGAGGGGAATGTAAAGAGGGAAGAGGACGAAATGAAGGGAAGGAGGAAGGGCACAGAGTGCCCACATCCCTACGTCCTCAACTCCTAACCACTCTGCTTGCAGCCTCCAGAGGGTTTCCACCCTCTGAGTCTTGGTTTACTCATCCTTAAGATGGGAATGGGCCTGGAGAGATAGTTTCACAGTTGAGAGTATTTACTACCCAACCATGAAGCCCTCATGTAAGAACACAGGAGGTTGTACAAACACCTACAACCCTAGCCTCCAAGCAGGGCAGAGACAGAAGGATCACTGGGGCTCACTGGCTTCCAGACTAGCCAAGAAAACACAAACTCCAAGGTTAGGGAGAGATCCTACCTCAAAGTACTAGGGGAAGAGTGACAGAGGTCATCCAGGCTCTTCTGGGCTCCACACAAGCACAGAAGCATGGACACTGTCACACAGATACATATATACACACACAAATGTGGGTGACAGCTCCACTTACTCCTGGGAGGATTCCGGGACCCCCTGACTCGTTCCCCCATCTATGTCTAAAGAGGTCTGACCCTGCTTAGCTTCCAAAATCAGATAACATCAGGCACATCCATGGTTGATGGTCATAGGCTACCTCTGTTCTCGAACCTGTGTATCCACAGGTCCGACTTCCCTGGCTGCTCCCTTCCCCAGTGGTTTCCTCTATTCATCCTCCAAGTGCCCACTCTTATTCAGGATAGCGACATCTCTCAATGCTTTTCCCAGGAGACATCAGTTATTAAATGAAAATCTCAGTGTCGGGCATGTGATAGCTCCCTACAAATTATTAGTCAGGGAAACCCCAGAGGCCACCAAAACAACACAGGCTATTGCCAATGCTCTTGGTTGCCTACCATAGCAAGACCTCGTTGTTGAAAACCCCACACACTTTGGTTGCAGGACATTAAAAAAAAAAATCTATCTGGGATGCTCGGAGGATTTTGAAGATGAGATGGGTTCAGTTCTCAGCATTCACATCAGGTGGTTCACAAAACCACCTGTAAGTCCAGATCCAGGGGATCTAGTGCACTCTTCTGGAGTCTATGGGCACTGACCCCACACTGCACACACACACACACACACACACACACACACACACACACACTTACATAATTTTCCCTGCCATCTAGCAGGCCAGCTGGGAAGAAAAACATCAGTAGTTTTACTCAGCACTAGCCCCTGAATACTACAATACCAACCTGCCAGGCAAGATATACATACCCACTAGTACAATAGTGTCATGGACATCATGGTGTAACCAACTACTTTTTGCTTGGATTTAAGTCCTGCCTGCTCCACAGGAATGAATTTGTGCCTGGTACTGTAAGCCTGGCCAAAAGCCCATGCCTTGGGAGATCATAGGCCCAGGGGGAGAACCTACTGCTGTTGTTTTGCTAAATGATCACGTTGTTAAACTGCCTTCTAATTATTTGTTTCTAATGGTAGACTCTGCTCCCAGCCTTGGTCTGATAAAGCTTCTTCCTGAAATGGGCAGAAGTCAATGCAGAGACTTGTGAGTGGTCAAATATCCAAAAAGATAAATTTAAAATACTGTTTAAAAATTTTTAAAGATGGTGATAGCACACACTTTTAAACCCAGCACTCAGGAAGCAGAGGCAGGTGGATTTCTGTGAGTTCAAGGCCACTCTGGTCTACAGAGAGAGTTCCAGGACAACTGGAGCTGATACACAGAGAAACCTTGTCTTCAAAAATAAAAAAAAAAAAATTTAAGATTATGTTGTTGGTTTTTTGTTTTGTTTTGTTTTGTTTTAACACAAAGTTGGCCTTGAAGTCTCCATCCTCCTGCCTCAGCCCCAATGCTGAGATTACAGGCCTGAACCACCATATTGGGCTCTGTTTTGTTTTTCTTGTGCTGGAGGGATCCGATGAAACAGCCGGCCATGGCTGCTGGCCACCAAACAGTCACTAAGCTCCCCCAGGACAGTGGCAGGTTTCTGGGACTCCCTTTAATTCAGCGGGATTTGGGGGCAGCAGGGAATACTAGCCTGCCGCAGAAAGGTCCAGGTGCAGTGTAGCCCTGGGAGCACTATGCAGGTCTTATCTCTAAGCTGGCTGTGGAATCAGCTCCAGAGCCCAGCTCCGCCCCTCTGACTCTGAGGGAGAGGAGATTCTGACCACTTTCCCCTATTATTGGAAGGGTGTTGTCCTGGGGGTTACAGGGACTTTTGCCATGGCCTTGACACTACAGACACTACAGAGTATACTCAGAAGAACAGGGACTCAGGCGTTGCATTGTGAGCACTGAGGCGGACTAGCTAAGTGCAAAGCTTATGTAACTCTTAGGGTTGGAGAGATGGCTCAGTGGTTAAGGACATTTGCTGCTCTTCCAGAGGATCGGAGTTCATTTCCCAGCACTTGCATTGTGTAGTTCAAAGCTTCCTGGAGCTCTCGCTGATGCCCTCTTTTGAACCCTATGGCCATGTACACATGTGGCTCACATTCACACAGACACGCCCATAAGCACATAAATAAAAACGTGAGACAGTCTCTTTATATATCCCTGGCTGTCCTTGAACTCAGTATATAGACCAGGCTTGCCTCAAATTCACAGAGATCCGCCTGCCTCTGCCTCCCGAGTGCTGGGATCAAGGCGTGTGCTGCCACGCTTGCCTAAAAATAAGTAAATAAATATTTTTAAGGGAAAAGAAAGTGCTGGTTTTAGCCAGATGTGATAGCACTGAGGCTGAGGCAGGGGGACCTTGAGATCAAGACCAGCCACATGGTGAGTTACAGGTCAGCCTGGATCACAGAGTGACACCCTGTCCTTAAAAAATTAAAATTAAAAAGAGGGCTGGTGGACACAGTGCTCAGAGGGTAGAGCACTCACCAAGCATGCTCCAAGCCCGGGGCTCAGTCTTCCACATCCAATAAAGGGGGTGTGGTGGCACACACCTATGCTCCCAGAACTTGGAATCCAGAGACAGAGGATCGAAGTTTAAGGTTGCCCTTAGCTACACAGTGAGTTTGAAGTCAATCGAGGCGCCAAGAGACCCTGTCTAAATAAACGGTTGAAAAAAGAAACAGTTGTTTATTGGATTGAGAGGAGGAGATGGAGAAGTGAGGAAAACATGAATTCAGGGGTGGGGTGGGGTGGGGGGTAGGTTTGGGGGCAGTCAGCAGGGAGCAGGGGTCACCAGCATGCCAGTCAGAATAGCCCAGGAACTAGAGCCTGAGAGATGCCTGCCAGTGGGCAGGGGTGAGGAGGAGGGAGCCCAGAGGAGGCCAGGTCAACCCGCCCCAAAGAATGGCCTCTCCTGCCAGAAAGAAACAGCCAGTCCAGAGGGATGAATGGTCTTGCTAATTGGCCATTTTGTTTTTTATGTATTTTCATTAGCGAGATAAAATAACAACTAATCATGTAACTGTCTCTCCTTGGAAAATAGATGCTCCTTAGGTACTCAAGCCTTCTATCTGCTAAATAAGCCTATGCTGCTGGCAGACTCTGTGGTTTCTACAGTATGGCAGGGTAGGGGCTAAAGTCATAGGGTCAGATTCCTGAACTCATAAACCTGCCAACTTGATCCTCAGAGCCCAGGGCCTCCAGCCAAGACAGTTGTATGAGGCTTTAAACTCAGAACTAGTCTGGTGGTGACTGAGAGCTGGGACCCAAACCAGTCCCTCCCCTTGGGCCCCACACAGACCCCAAAGACACTTCTGGAACAACCATGATGTTCTTGATTGACCAGAGAGAGGGTCTCAAACATTGTCTCCTCGTCCTACAGCCCCCCTCATGCTCCTCAACACAAGTGCTTCAGCAAGCGGGTACCTGGAGGGGAAGCTGGGTCTCCATGGTGACCCATCCATCCATTCAGCTGCCCATCACAAAGAAGGGGCAGGGCTGGGAGGTTTGGTTGGTGGGGAAGTGGGATAAGGGGAGCCTGGTTACCCAGGCAACTCTCTGAGGTCCTAGCCAAGGGCTCAGGATCCCACACGTGGGGACAGGGTGTTGTCATGGAGATCCCCTGGCAGTTTTGCCAGGGAGGAGGCCATCCCCGTCCCCCTCTTGGCCTTCAGGGTTGGGCACGGAAGGTCAGAGCTCAAGCACTTCTCAGAATACTCTGGAGAAAAGAGTAGTCGCTTGCTGGAATAGAAAGTCCCAGAAAACAAGTGATCTCCCCTGCCCCCTCCCCAATGCCCCACATCATCCGTGCCCTTGCTCTTGACCTGCCTAGAGAAACCTGCTGGCTCCCAGCTCCCTCCCAGCGGCCTCTGCTTCTGTCTCTCCATCTCTTGGCCCCTCTTTTCTCAGTGATGCTGAGCAGTTCAGGCGGAGAGCCTACCCCACGGGTTGCCATGACAACCAACCAAGCCTTTGGTCTCCATGGTGACAAGCCCTCAAAGTTCTTATTTATTGGAAATTTCAAAGGGTTTCCCACACTTCTTTGGCCAGGCTGGGCATTTGGGAAGCAAAGTTAGAACCATTGCCTAGTCTCTAGAAGGGGCCAGAATGAAGGTCAAAGGGTGTTGATGACAGCTAAAATGTACCTCACAAGGCAGCCAAGAGGCCTGCTTGGAGCTGCAGAGGAAGAGCTCTTTCTCAGCTTTCCCTAGCCTGCCAGACGCCTGGGGAGGTTCCCAAAAGCTGCTTCCCAGCCACCATCCTCAGGGGTAGTTCTAACTGCAGACCCGCAGTTAGAGGCCCATCCTGCCTCCTGTTTAAAAACTTACAGAAATATATGATGCTCCAAAGAATAAAAAAAAAGAAAGAAAACAAACAAACAAAAACCCACAAGACAGGAGTGGGGAGCCAAGGAAAACAAGATAACAGCCGCCAAAAGTGACACATTCTCGAAATACAAAATCAAGTCCAACTCTGAGCTCCCCTGGTAGCCATAGCAAAGAAGGAAACAAGATGAACGGTCTCTACGGAGAAAGCTGCCGATTTCGGAGGCACGCTGGACAGCAGAAGAATCATATGCGCTGTGCTCTCGGGCGGTGAACCTTGGAGTACTCCCTGCTGGCCCTGTCACTGTGCCTTCAGTTTGTTCTGCTTGTCGACCCTGACTTGATAGTGCTAGCTTTTTCAAATACAGTGTGCTATTTAACCCATACTGTGTGATAATGTGTGACTTATTCCCAGTCAAATGCATGGCACAAACCCAGGAGGACCCATCAGACACAATACAGAGACCTGGATGGGATCTGCCCTACCCAACAACTTAGCATCTCTTATTAATAAAATCATATCTGTCAGGATACTTTGAGTGGCATATGATAATGGACTTGACCCAAAATGGCCTTGTCAAATAGAGGATTTATCATTCCATAGAACAGTAGCCTGGGGTAGAGCAGCCCTGCCTAGTGAAGTTTGAGCCTCGCCCATGTCACCCAGAATCCAGGAGCTGCTCACCCCTTCAAGCTACTTAGCATCCTCAGTGTACTGGATCCCTCTGCCCTCAGTGTGGCTGCCAGGGTTCCAGCCATCACATGCAGCAGTATGTCAATTGGGGGTGTGGATCAATTAATCCTAGCACTCAGAAGGCAGAGTGGATGGATCACTCTGAGTTCTTAGCCAGCCTGATCTACACAGTGAGACCTTGGCCATCCTGGCTCTACACAGTAAGCCCCTGATGAGCCTGGCCTCACCATTGCTAAAAGCTCTGGTCCTGTGTTCCTGGCCATGTCTGGGTCACCTGGTTCCCAGTAGGCTGAGTTCAGATCGAGCTGAGTGTGGGGACAGACCAGTCATGCACTGAGACACATGGAGTGGGCAAGATCATTAGGGGCCAAACTGAGACTTGGCCAGGGAGGAAGGGGGTGGGTGAGTAGGTCTCTCGGGGGATGATTTCTGACCTCAGTCTCAGGAAATGTCCTTGAAAGCCACTGATGAGTGTCGTGGCCAGCCTGACAGAAATGGTCAAAGCTAAGCTGCAGGTGGAAGATCAGACCCTCCTCTCTTATGGTGGGAGCTCGGGAGTATAAATTACACCCAAGAGCATCCCAAGTCTAGGCAAGGAGGGCGGGGGGGGGGGGGGGGGCTTGCGTCTTCCTACACTCAGTCATTGGCTGGGGAGCTGCCCCCAGGCA